>NC_080697.1:63694834-64294834 GCF_030445035.2 Dasypus novemcinctus
CATCGCTGCATCCCATGTCCCATGTTCCACACCATAGCCCACACTTTCCCACATTCCATCCAGTGGGCCATGGGAGGACATACAACATCCAGCAATTGTCCCTGGGGCACCACCCAGGACAACTCCAAGTCCCGAGAATGCCTCCATATCTCTTCTCTTCCTCCCCTTCCCCGCACACAGCAGCCACCATGGCTGCTTTCTCCACAACAATGCCACATTTTCTCAATTACTAACCACAATAGTTCATGAATAGAATGTCATTAAGTCCACTCTGATCCTTACTGTATTCCTCCTTCCTGTGGACCTTGGCTTGGTTGTGTCCATTCCACATCTATGTCAAGAGGGGGCTTAGATTCCACATGGACACTGGATGCAATCCTCCTGCTTTCAGTCGTAGGCACTCTAGGCTCCCTGGTGTGGTGGTTGACATTCTTCAACTCCATGTTAGCTGAGTGGAGAAAGTCCAATAAATCAGAGTGTAGGAGCTGTAGTCTGTTGAGGTCAGGGTCTGGCTATCATATTGTCAGTCCAGAGATTCAAATCCCCTAGATATATTTTAAGCCCCAGCACCAAATACAATTCCAGTAAAATAGCATGAAAGGCTTCTGAAAAGAGATCCCATCTGAGTCCAGCTCCATCACGCAGAAACACCACCTCCCAAGAAGGGCCAACTGACATGGCAGTGAACCCCATTTGCCATGACCATAGAACCTGTGCGTCTCTTTAGCTCTTAAAAGGACCAATACCTGGGGTTGTATCTACTTTATCTGTCTCTGAGACTCTGCTCAGGTGTGCATAAGGGCAAGCTTTCTGACAACCTCCAGACTCTTTTTTAGACTCATAGCCATATAAACTCATTTGTCCTTTCCATTTCCCCCTTACTTTAGGTCAAACAGATTTTTAACTCCTGTTACTATATGTAGACAGGGATATTCTGCTGGTCCGCGTTGAACCTTTAATTCAAGGTCATTTTCTAGTTGCATCATCAGCTGGTAATTGGTAGTGATCCCTCAGTGCCAGGGAGGCTCATCCCCAGGTGACATGTCCCATGCTGGGGGGAAGGCATTGCATTTACATGCTGAATTTGGCTTCGAGACTGGACACATTTAAGTAACAGGGAGGCTGTCAGGAGGGAACTCCTAGGCACAGTGCTGCTCTAGGCCTTGTTCTTATTTCAGGTGTATAGGCTCACAAGCATAGTCATTAGTATCAGGGACTCACTGTTGGACCCTCATTCCTTCCTGGTCCTTACCGTTGCATCTGGGGGACTGCCGCTGCTCCCCTAGAGACCACGACTGAGCCCCCCGGCCAGTAACCCAGTACCCCCCCAGCTGTTGTTTTTAATTGTTTCCACTATGAGCATATTCAAACATTACCATACACCCTGGGCATATGCCCTGTATAACTCCTTGTCAACCATATATCACCTGTCAATAACATCCCATACCAGTATTCCTCTGCTGCCATTGTTAAGCCACTCTGTGATCCAAAACTTCCTGAAAAGCGAAGCCCAATATAATGTCAGGTTCCCTTACTAGTAAAATGGAATATAGCGATGAGTTTAAAGGTTAGATCTAGAATACATATTGATTTGGAAAAATTCTACATCCTATCATTTTCTTTTCTTTTTTCCTAATTATTGAGCTTCTCTTCACAAGAGCGCTAGATCACAGTAATTCATATATACAATGTACAGTACTCCACACATCCACCATAAAACCTTTTCCCTTCCACAGTGATAATCTTTTACCTTATTCATATCATATTTACTGAAACTGATGTACAGACTCCGAGACAATAGCTTTCAAACAAGGTGACATCTGTGCTTACATGTGGCCCATACTTTAGGCTATACAGTTTTCTAAATTTTTTAGTTATCCTATGTTTTACATTATGATTTACATTATTAGTCTGTCATCCCCTATATGTCTTTGGTGTAATATTACACGTTTTATATTCATCCTTGTGTACTCTCGTGAAACTCCTCTCTTGCCCCCACATTTACCTTGGTTCCATCCATTCAACATCCATTTTCCCCTCCCCTTGGGGCCCACAGCGACAGCCAATCTCCAATTCCTAAGGAGCCACATCCAGAGATACTTGCAACAGTGTTCAGGGCCTGACTTGCTCAACTGCCTTAATGCCCTGGGAGCCACCCTTTCTCTCGAGAGATACAGTTCACTCTATTTGATGACATTAGTCCTCCCCAGAATGTGGGTCCACCCCCACTCTCACTTCTTGGGTCTCCACCCAATGGTACAACCCACCCTGGCAAAATGAGCATTCAGACATTCCCCAGGAGTCCTTCCCGCGTCAGACCATCCCCTCCGAGAATCCTAAACAGGTAACCTTCCCAATTATATTTTGATACGGTTTTCTCAGCATTTTACTCTCAACCAACACCTGACACTCTCCTATGTTTGTATGTTGCCCCTCCCTCCACCCAATTTTTTGGGCAATATTACCCCTCCGCCCATCCCCAGCCCCCCGAAACCCACAAAGCCCCACCCAAAGGCAACCCCTTGCCCCCATTTTATCTTTTTTTGTGCTCATACTTACTGCCAGCTCATCATAGATTCCACCCCTGCAGATGTCAGCTCACATCCTTCTTCCACCCCCCGATTTCCTGTAAGTCTATCTTCCAGTCTCTAGCTCCCTGAGGCAGCTTGCTTATTTCATATCATTGAGGTCATGTAGTATTTGTCCTTCAATGCCTGGGTTGCTTCACTCAACATAAGGTTCTCAAGATTCATCCATGTTATCACGTGTGTTTGTAGTGTATTTGTTCTTAAAGCCGAGTAGTATTCCATTGTATGTATATATCACATTTTATTGATCCACTCATCTGTTGATGGGCATTTGGGTTGATTCCAATTTTTGGCGATAGTGAACAATGCTGCTATGAACATTGGTGTACATATATTGGTTTGTGTCCTTGTATTCAGTTCTGCTGGGTATATGCCCAGCAGAGGTATTGCAGGGTCATATATCAAATCCAAGGTTAGTTTTTTGAGAAATCGCCAAACTGTCTTCCAGAATGGTTGGATCCTTCTGCATTCCCACCAGCAGTGGATGAGTGTTCCCATTTCTTCACATCCTCTCCAGCATTTGTATTCTTCTGTTTTCTTCATAACTGCCAATCTTATGGGAGTAAGATGGTATCTCATTGTAGTATTGATTTGCATTTCCCTGATAGCTAAAGATTTGGAGCATCTTTTCATGTGCTTTTTAGCCATTTGTATGTCTTCTTTGGAGAAGTGTCTGTTTAAATGTTTTTCCCATTTTTTAAATGGGTTGTTTATCTTTTTATTTTCAAGATATATGAGTTCTTTAATATGCAAGTTATAAGTCTCTTATCAGATATATGGTTGCCAAATATTTTCTCCCATTGTGTGCGTTCCCTTTTTACTTTCTTGCCAAACTCCTTTGAGGTGCAGAAGGCTTTAATTTTGAGGAAGTCTCATTTATCTGTTTGTTCTTTTGCTGCTCGTGCTTTTGCTGTGGTATTCATGAAGCCATTTCCTATTACAAGGTCCTGTAGATGTTTCCTTACACTGCTTTCCAAGGTCTTTATGGTCTTGGCTCTTATAATTAGGTCTTTGATCCATCTTGAGTTGATCTTTGTATAAGGTGTGAGATGGTAATCCTCCTTCATTCTTCTACATATGGATATCCAGTCCGCCAGGCATCATTTGTTGAATAGGCCATTATCTCCCAGTTGAGAGGGTTTGGTGGCTTTATTGAATATTATATGGCTATATATATGAGGTTCTATATCAGAACTTTGAATTCGATTCCATTGGTCTGTGTGTCTCTCCTTATGCCAATACCATGCTGTTTTCACTACTGTGGCTTTGTAGTATGTTTTGAAGTCAGATAGTGTGATTCCTCCAATTTCATTTTTCTGTTTCAATGTCTTTGGCTATTCGGGGCCTCTTTCCTTTCCAAATAAATTTCATAGTTAGTTTTTCTAGTTCCTTAAAGAAGGCTGTGTTGATTTTTATTGGGATTGCATTGAATGTGTAGATCAGTTTTGGTAGGATAGACATCTTAATAATATTTAGTCTTCCTATCCATGAACAGGGAATATTCTTCCTTTTATTTATGTCTTCTTTGATTTCCTTGAACAGTCTTGTATAGTTCTCAGTGTATAAGTTTTTTACATCTTTAGTTAAATTTATTCCTAAATATTTGATTTTTTTATTTACTATTGTGAATGGTATTTGTTTCTTGATTTCCTCCTGATTTTGCTCATTATTCGTGTACAGAAATGCTACTGATTTTTATGCACTGATCTTATAACCTACGACTTTACTGAACTCATTTATGAGTTCTAGAAGCTTTCTTGTAGATCTCTCAGGGTTTTCTATGTACAAGATCATGTCATGTGCAAATAATGAAATTTTGACTTCTTCCTTTCCAATTTGAATGCTTTTATATCTGTTTCTTGCCTCAGTGCTTGAGCAAGTACTTCTAAGACATTGTTAAATAGAAGGGGAGACAGTGGGCATCCTTGTCTTGTTCCTGACTTTAGAGGGAAGGATTTTAGGATTTCTCCATTGTAAACAATGTTGGCTGTAGGTTTTCCATATATACTCTTTATCATGTTCAAATAATTTCCTTGTATTCCGATCTTTTGGAGTGTTTTTATCAAGCAGGGGTGCTGTATTTTGTCAAATGCTTTTTCTGCATCTATAGATATAATCATGTGGTTTTTTTCCTTCAATCAGTTTATATTGTGTATTACATTGATTGATTTCTTATGTTGAACCATCCTTGCATACCTGGAATGAATCCCACTTGGTCATGATGTATAATTCATTTAATGTGTTGTTGAATACGATTAGCAAGTATTTTGATAAGTATTTTTGCATCTAGGTTGATTAGAGAAATTGGTCTGTAATTTTCCTTTCTTGTGGTGTCTTTGTTTGGCTTTGGTACTAGGATAATGTTGGCATCTTAGAAGGAGTTAGGCAATGTTCCTTCTGTTTCAAGTTTTTGGAATAATTTCGGCAGGATTGGTGGTAGCTCTTTCCGGAATGTTTTGTAGAATTCACCTGTGAAGCCATCTGGACATGGGCTCTTCTTAGTTGGGACGTTTTTAATGATTGATTATATCTCTGTATTTGTGATTGGTTTGTTAAGATCATCAATTTCTTCTTTCTTCAATATGGGCTGCTTATGTGTTTCTAGGAATTTGTCCATTTCCTCTGAATTGTCATTTTTTTGGAATATAGTTTTTCAAAGTATCCTCTTATGATAGTCTTTATTTCTGTGGGGTCAGTGGTGATATTTCCTTTCTCAATTCTTATTTTGTGTATTTGCATCTTCTCTCTTTTTTTCTTTTTTAGTCTCACTAAAGGTTTATCAATTTTGTGGATTTCTCAAAAAAACAGCTCTTGGTCTTGTTTATCTTTTCAAGTGCTTTCTTATTTTCTATTTCATTTAGTTCTGCTCTTTGTTATTTCCTTCCTTCTTCTTCCTGTTGGATTACTTTGGTGTTTTTTTCCCTCTCAGTACTGCTTTTGCTGCATCCCATACATTTTGGTATATTTTGTCATCATTATCATTTGTTTCAAGGTAGTCAGTGATTTCTTTTGAGATTTCCTCTTTGACCCACTGTTTTTCTAAGAGTGTGCTGTTTAATTTCCAAATCATGGTGTGAAATCTGTGCCTCTGGCCCTTGCAAATTTCCAGCTTCACTTCACTGTGGTCAGAGATATTATTTTGTATGATTTCGATCTTTCTGAATCCATTAAGCCTTTCTTTGTGGCCTAGCATATGGTCTATCTTAGAGAATGACCCATGTGCATTTGAGAAAAATGTATATCCTGCTGTGTTTGGGTGTAATGATCTATATATGTCTATTAGATTCAGCTCCTCTAATATACTGTTCAAATGTTTTGTTTCTTTAGTAATTCTCTCTTGAGATGTTCTGCCCAGAGTTGATAGTGCTGTATTAAAATCCCCCGCTATAATTGTAGATGCATCTATTCTTTCACTTAGTTTTTCCAGCATTTGTCTCATGTATTTAGAGGCGCCCTTGTTAGCAGCATAAATATTTATGATTGTTCGATCTTCTTGACAGATTGTCCCTTTCACTAAAATGTAGTATCCTTCTTTGTCTCTCACAATTGTTTCGCATTTAAAGTCTATTTTGTCTGATATTAATATAGCTACTCCTGCCTTTTTTTGGTTATTGTTTGCTTGTAAGATTGTTTTCCAAACATTCACTTTCAGCCTCCATGAGTCTCTGGGTCTAAGATGTGTCTCTTGTAGACAGCATATAGATGGGTCATATTTCCTTATCCAATGTCCCAGTCTGAATCTTTTGATAGGTGAGTTTAATCCATTGACATTCAGTGTTATTATTTTCAAGGAATTTTTTGTGTTAGCCATATTTTGATTGGAGTTGTGTTTGTCATATTTTTTTTGCTTTTTTTCCCCTTTCTCTTTTTCTCTTTTTTGTTGCTCTTACACTCTCCTCCAACTCTGCCTGTCCTGTCTTTTCCTTTCTTCCTGCAGAACTCCCTTTATAATTTCTTGAAGGGGAGATTTCTTGTTTGCATACTCTTTCAGTTTCTGTTTATCTGTGAATATTTTGAACTCTCCATCATTTTTAAATGCTAGTTTAGCTGGATGGAGAAGTCTTGGTTGAAAATTTTTTTCTTTTTGTACCTTGACTATATCATACCACTGTCTTCTTGCCTCCATGGTTTCAGATGAGAAATCAGCACTTAATCTTATGGAGCTTCCCTTGTATGTGATGGTTTTTTTTTCTCTTGCTGCTTTTAGAATTTTCTTTTTTTCTTGAGCGTTGGATAATTTGAGAAGTATATGTCTTGGGGTGGGCCTGTTGGGGTTTATGATGATTGGGGTGCACTGTGCTTCTTGGATATGTACATCTGTCTCTTTCAGTAGATTTGGGAAGTTTTCAGCTATTATTTCCTGCAACACTCCTTCTGACTCCTTTCCCTTCTCTTCTCCTTCTGGGATGCCTATAATACATATGTTTGAGCATTTTGCATTGTCATTCAGGTCCCTAAGTCCTAGGTGGATTTTTTCTATCTTTTTATCGATCAATTCTACCATCTGTTTGAATTCCGATGTACTGTCTTCCACATCACTAATTCTCTGCTCTGACTCTTCTAGTCTGCTGATATTTGCTGCAAGTGTATTTTTGATTTCTTGAACTGTGGTGTTCATTTCCATCATACTGTTATCTTTTTGCATATGTCTGCAATTTTCCCTTCAAGTGTTGTCTTCATGTTTTTAACCTCTTCCTTTACTTCATTAAATTCGTCTGTGATATATGTTCTGAGATCTTTAATTACTTGTGCAAAGTTCTGCTCCCCTTCCTGGTTTTTAGTTTGTTCATTGGATTTGGCCATGTTTTCCTCATTACTGGTTTGGTTTGTAGATTTTTGTTGCTGTCCAGTCATCATTTTATCTTGACGACTTTAATCAGTTCCTTAGCTTCTTTGTCTAGTCTTGGGGATTAATTAGCTGTTGTTTTTGTGTAAGTGTTATATCTTCTCTTTGTCACTTTGTTCTTCTCATTCTAATTTCTTATTGCTGGTTGAGTTCAGTTTAAAGGAAAGTATTAGGGCCAGGGAAAGGCAATTGTGTAAGCAAGGAAAAAGTGTAAAGTAGTATTGGTGATAAATGTTAACAGAGCAACAATATGAGATCTGGGAGGATGGATATTAGATTCATGTAAGTTGTGTAGAGTTATAGCAGTAGGTAGAGTACCTATAATGAGGTTGTCGACTGAATATGGGAGGAATATGGTTTGAAGTAAAAAGCTATTGTTTTTGTGTGTGAGGGAAAGAGAAAATAAAGGCCATAATTTCAAGAGTAGATAAAAGACAGAAAACAAAACAAAGGTATTAGAAATTAAGAGTTAGACACTTTTGGGATCAAAGAAAGGGAGGTGGGATATAGGAGAGATAGTAGATGATGGGGGATATCAAGATGTACGGGGAAGGGGATAGTGTAGGTATCCAAAATCCATTCACAAAGAAATGAGGCAGCAGAAGATGAGGAAACCCAGCAAATGTGAGGTGTTCCCTGCAGCGCCTATTGTATAATTAAGATAAAATAAAATAAGAAGAAAATGAGGGACAAAAGAGAGAAGAAAAAAATAGAAGAAAGGAAGAACGAAAAAGGGGGTAGGTAAAGGGAGGGGAACACGTAGGGAAAAGAAAAAAAAGATATAGAACGACCACAACATCAACAACAACAAACAAACAAATAAAAAAAATCCCTAAATAACTGAACCTCCCCACCAAAAAAAAAGCAAAACCAAAAAAAAAATGAAAAAAAGACTTTGGGGGATATGCTGGGAGGAAAGACTAGGAGATAATGCAATGTTAGCAATCAGGACATTAAAAAATAAGAAATAAAATAAATATCAAAAGAAAACAAAACAAAAGGAAAAAAATGCAAATGTTGAGGGCTAGGACATTCAAGGACCTTAGATGGACCTCAGGGCATGATGGATTCAGGGATGGAAAGTCTGATATATTGAAGACTCAAGAGGTGTGAGTCTCTGGGTTGTGGGTCACCAGGGTTTAGGGGACTCAGACCTGGCAACCTCAAATCTGGTTTACAGGGAGCCTGGGAGCACCGCAATGCAACACACCCTTCAGGGATCCCCACCGCTGGGTGCCAGCCCTATGGGTGAGGTCACATCCACAAACTCTATCTTCTGTGTCTGAACCCCACAAATCACTCACTCCCTGGGGTCTATTCTGTGGATGTATCACCAATTCAGCTTCAGGACACCTCCCACCCTGTAAGCCCCTAGAATGGCCACCTGGGGCACCTCTACACTGCAGGCAATTTAATGACACAGATCAGTAGCCAGGGCCGGGGGTGGGGCTCCAGCCAGAAATGCCAATAACAGAGTCCAAAACCAAAATTCCAACGCTTCACAAAATATTCCCCTAATGGGCTTCCAGACGTCTCTCACCATGCCAGACCTTGTAACAGCCTCCTGATGACCTCTCTTTATTGCTAGCAATTTAAGTCCACTGCAGATTGGCAGCCGGTCTTGGGGGTGGCGGGGCTCTAGGCAGAAGCACTATTATATGTGTCTGCAATCAAAAATTCCCCGCTTCGCAATGAAACTCCCGTTTGTCTCCCCAAATTGGTCTGCAAAGTCCTCCTGTCCTGTTAACCCCCAATAGCCCACTCAGGACTTATGAATTCCCCAGTACCACAGAGCCTCCAGAGATCACCACCATAGCACTGTTGCCAGGGCTTCACCCACCCCAAGAGGGAGTGTCTGGTGCACAGTTCCCACCTCCGTGTAATAGAGTCTCAATTATATCTTATAGATGAATTTTCTCTGTTACCTTCCCACCAAATTGATGTCCAGACACCTCCTGCCCTGCAAAAATCCCAAAACGGCCTGGTCCCGAAGAACCTCCAATGCTGCCCAGCTTCTTCTTTGCAGGAGAGGTTATCAGGTAAGTTCACTCAGCCACCATCTTGCCCCGCCCTCCTCCATGCTTTCTTCATATCTGTTAATGTAGAGTGAATGGAGCATCCATTTTTAGGGTAAATTTACCATTATAATCTTCACTCTTTCTAGATTCCTTTGAAGAGACTTCATAATAATATGAATGCTAAAGGTGTTATTGATAGGATCTTAAAAGAAAATGATGAATGTGATACTGAAAATTGGAGGAAAGTTGATCCTTATATTAAAAGTGACAGAGAACTTCACAAAAATGATTTCTGATGTCTAATGGAAGGCAAAATTAGAGTGGTGAGCTTTGAAAGCTAAATCTGGAGACTTCCAAGCTAAGTTTGGAAAATGCAGCCTGGTTCCTCCTTGCAGGTTACAGTAAAATATGGAAAAGCTGAGGATTGAACTTCTGGATATAAAGAAACTAGAAATTTGTGGTTTAGAAATTTCTGAGCTTTTTAAAAGTGATTTATTAGGGGATAATGCATAATGTGAGGGTTTAAGCAAACATGGATCAAGTCAAATAATGCATAATGTGAGGGTTTAAGCAAACATGGATCAAGTCAGCAATTTCTGTGCAAATCAGGATTGGAAATGCAGTTATCCAGGGAAGATTTGTGGAAAGTTCTGTGTTCCAGGCAAAATAGAGGAGAATTTTGTGAGGTCTTTATTAACAGAACCACTCGGAGCCTGAACTAAAAGGGAGAGAGCAGGTATACAATGAAGGAAAAAGGACTTCAAAGGCAGTTCCATGGAAACCAAGGTCTGAACTGAAGACATGACCTTGGGCCTCAGGCCTAGGGAGCTGACCCACTCATGTGTGATAAAGGTGGTTCTGCCCCAGAAGATGGAGGAAACATGGCTTCTACCCTGCTGTTTAGAAAGAGTGATACCACCTCTCTCTTCTCAGAGGTTGGAGCTTGTCCCTGGGGATTACTATGAGTCTGACCACAACCCCAGTTTTCTCAGATGGTGGAGCCTATTCCCAAGGTATTACTTAGTCTGATTGGACCGCAATATTTTTTTTTTTTTTTTTTTTTTTTTTTTTTTTTTTTTTTTTTTTTTTTTTTTTTTTTTTTATATTTTTATTTTTTTATTTTTTATTTTTTTGAGCTTCTCTTGTATGTTTTGCTGTTTTTTTTTTTTTTTTTTATTTTTTTATTTTTTATTGACTTTGTAATAATATTACATTAAAAATATATATGTGAGGTCCCATTCAACCCCACCCCCCCACCCCCCCTCTCCCCCCCCCCAACAACACTCGTTCCCATCATCATGACACATCCATTGGATTTGGTAAGTACATCTTTGGGCACCTCTGCACCTCATATACATTGGTTCACATCATGGCCCATACTCTCCTCTATTCCATCATGTAGGCCCTGTGAGGATTTACAATGTCCGGTGAAGCACCATCCAGGGCAGCTCCATGTCCCGAAGACGCCTCCACCTCTCATCTCTTCCTGCCTTTCCCCATACCCTTTGTCCATTATGTCCACTTTTCCCAATCCAATGCCACCTCTTCTATGTGGACACTGGATTGGTTGTGTCCATTGCACCTTTATGTCAAGAGGAGGCTCAGATTCCACCTGGATGCTGGATGCAATCCTCCCATTTTCAGTTGTAATCACTCTAGGCTCCATGGTGTGGTGGTTGTCCTTCTTCACCTCCATCTTAGCTGAGTGTGGTAAGTCCAATAAATCAGATTGTAGGTGCTGGAGTCTGTTGAGGCTCAGGATCTGGCTATCACATTGTCAGTCCAGAGATTCAAATCCCCTAAATATATCTTAAACCCCAACATTAACTGCACCTCCAGCACATTAGCATGAAAGTCTTATGAAGGGAGATCCCATCTGAGTCCAGATTCATCACACATAAACACCATTTCCAAAGAGGGGCCATCTGCCCTGGTAGTTAACCCCATCAGCCATGACCATAACTCCCATGTGGACCGCAATATTTGATGAGGGTGAAACCTGTGCCATGGTATTCCAGGAGAGGCTGGCCACCATGCCATTGTTTGAAGAGAATGGAGCCTTCACTCCAATATTTTGGGAGAGCATAGCCATTGCATAAGGACCTTCATGGTGTGTGGCTGTCTGTCATTCAAATCCAGAGGACAAAATATCAGTCCATATATGACTCTCAGATTTTGAAATCAAATTAAGTAAGCCCTGGCATATTTTGGAATTTTTGGAGTCTATGACTCCAGTTTTCCTTCCAATAGCTCCTTAAGTGAATGGAAATGTTTTACTATGCCTGTCTCCCATTTGTATTGTTGAAGCAGATACCTTTTTTCTCTAGCTTTCACAGATCCACTGACAAAGGTGAATTTTGCCCCATGAAAGACAACATGCATAACCATTTTATGAGACTTTGTACTTAGCATTGTTTCTGAAGTGACTTAAGATTTTGGGTATGTTGGTAAGGAATGAATACATTTTGCATATAAAAGAACATGCCATTTTGGGGTCCAGAGTTTGGAGTGTGGTGGTTTGAAAGAGTTTGTACCCCAAGAAAAGATGTTCTTAAATCTGTACCATTCCTAAGTGTGTAAACCCATAGCAAGTAGGATCTTTTGATGAGGCTGCTTCAGTTAGCATGTGATACAGGTCACTGAGGATGGGACCTAAACCTGTTACAAGAGTGCTTAATAAGTGCGATTATACAGAGAGAGAAAGAGAGAAATTGAGGGAAACAAGAAACTGAAATAAATGATCCCGGAAGATAAGAGAAAGACCAGAGGATGCCACCATTTGCTTTGCTATGTTGCAGAGGAACCAAGACTCATTGGGAGCTGGTCTTTGCGAAGAAAGCAATGACTTGATAATGCCTTGATTTGGACATTTTCTATCCAATGTTTCTACAATTACAAATATAGATAATGGATAAATGCATAGCTTTATATGTATGGATACAGTTGTAACATTTTTTTGTTATCTGTATATCTTCAAAAAATACAATAGAAATGATGGAGGTGTGGGGGTAATTGGGTATATGGGAACATCTTATGTTTTTTAATGTAATATTTTGTGTGATCTAATTTTTAATTAATTTATTGAAATACATCACTCACACAGAAACATACACAAACAATAAGTGTAGAGTAATAGTTGTGAACTTACAAAGCAAACATATATAACATCATACAGGACTCTCATAACTTACCCCACCACTAACACCTTATATTGTTGTTAAACCTTTTTCATTAATGATTAAAGAGCATTGTCAAAATATTACTACTAACCAAAGTATTTTCCCCAACCCTCCCTATTATTATTATCTTTATGTCATTTATATATGAATATACATAAACAATTAAGTGTATAGTAAAAGTTGTGAGCTTACAAAGCAAACATGCATAACATCATACAGGGGTCCCATACATCAACCCTCAACCAACACCTTGCATTGTTGTGAGATGTTTGTTACAAATTACAAAAGAATATTGTTAAAAATCTTACTACTAAATTATAGTCCTTATCTTACATTTGGTGTGTTTTCCCCCAACACACCTTATTATTATTTTCTAAATATATTTTTTATGACAGAAGTTGCAAACTTATAAAACAATCATGCGCATAAGCAGAATTCCCAAGCAACACCCCTCTATCAACACACCACTCTGTGGTGGAACATTTGTTACAGATAAAATAGTATCATCTGATTGTTATGATGTCCAGAGTATACATTTGGGTCACATTTTCCATACTGCCCCATTATCAGCACAATACATCTTTGCATAGATGCAAGAATATTATATTATTACTGCTAACCACAGTCCATAGGTCATTTCAGTTGTATTTTCCCCATGCCTTCCCAACACCTTGCATTAGTGATATACATTTACTCTAGCTCACAAAGGACACTCTTGCATCTGTACCATCAGTCACAATTCTCATCCACCCCTTGGTTTATTGGGCTATCCAGTTCCTAGATTATTCTCTTGCATTCTGTCAATTGGCATTTACAATCCTAGACTACCATTTTCAGCCACATCCCTATTTATAAACTAGCTATTACTGTCTTTACCATCCATTCTATACATTTCCACACATTTACAGTAAAGCTAATTAAAATTTCTACATACATTAAACAACAGTAGTCCATCTCAGTCCTTCTCTTATTCCATTAAGAATCCACCACCTACCATCAGGGCTTGAAGATATTTTCCTACAATTTCTTCTAGAAGTTTTTATGGTTCTTGCTTTTATTTTTAGTTTTGTTTTGTTTTTTAATTCATTTTGAGTTAATTTTTGGGTAGGGTGTGAGATAGAGGTCCTCTTTCCTTCTTGTGGCTATCGATGTCCAGTTCTTTCAACACCATTTTGCTGAATGAACTGTTCTACCTGAGCTGTGTGGGTTTGATAGGCTACTCAAAAATCACTTGACCATAGATATGAGGGTCTGTTTCTGAGCTATGAATTTGATTACATTGGTCTATGTATCTGTCTTTATGCCAATGCCGTGCTGTTTTTACCACTATAGCTTGGTAGTATGGTTTAAAGTCTGAAGATGAGGGTTTGATTTTCCTTTTATGATGTTTCTGGCTACTCCAGACCCCTTACTCTTCCAAATAAATTTGCTAATTGTGTTTTCAAATTTTTTTAATGCTGGTGGAATTATCATCAGGGTTGCATTGAATTTGTATATCAATTTGGGTAGAGTTGACATCTTAATGATATTTAGTCTTCCAATCCATGAGCACAGAATGTTCTTCCAGTTATTTAGGACTTTTAAAATTTCTTTTAACATTGGGTTGCAGTTTTCTGAATACAAGTGCTTTAAATCATCAGTTAAGTTTATTCCTGACTACTTGAATTTTATCTGTCATATCTTTATTTTCACCACTCTTTTAACACTTTGTTACTTTTATTGATATAATCTTCATTTCTAGACTCTCTTCCTGGCCTCTCTCTCCTGTTTTATTTTTTTTCCAGGCTCTAGCACACCCTTAAGTATTTCCTCAAAATTTGGGCTCTTGCTTAGAAATTCTCTCAATTCCTGTTTATCTGTGAATATTCTAATCTCACCCTCATTTTTGAAAGACAGTCTTGGTGGATATAAAATTCTTGCCTGGAAGTTTTTCTCTCATAGTATCTTAAATATATCAGACCATCATCTTCTTACCTCCATGGTTTCTGGTGAGAAATTGGTACTTAATCTTATTGGGTATCCCTTATATGTTATGCATTGCTTTTCTCTTGCTGCTCTCAGAATTCTCTCTTTGTCTCTGGCATTTGACATTCTGATGAGTATTTGTCTCAGACTTGGTCTATTTGGATATATTCAGATGGGAGTATGTTGTGCTTCTTGGACATGGATATCTATGTCCCTCAATAGGGTTGGGACATTTTGTAACATTATTTCTTTAAATATTCCTTCTGCCCCTTTTCCCTTCTCTTCTCCTTCTGGGACACCCATGACACATATGTTTGAACATCTCTGGCTGTCATTTTGTTCACTGAGACCTTGTTCAATGTTTTCCATTCTTTTCTTCATCTGTTCTATTGTATGTTCACTTTCAGAGGCCATTTTTTCAAGGTCTTCTGCCTTCTCAAATCTTTCTTCTGCCTTCTCAAATGTACTATAATAAGATTCCAATATTTTTAAATTCATTTATTGCACCTTTCATTTCCATAAGATCTGCTCTTTTTCTATGCATGCTTTCAAATTCTTTGTGCTCACCCAGTGTCTTCTTAATATCCTTAATCTCTTTATCTGTCTCATTGAATTTATTAAGGAGATTTGTTTGAAAATCTATAATTAGTTGTCTCAAGTCCTTTATGTCATTGGAGGCTTATCTTGTTCCTTTAACTGGACTATATCTTCCTGTTTCTTGATGTGGATTGTAATTTTTGGTTGGTGTCTTGGCATCTGGATTACTAGAGTATTTATTCTGGGTGCAGTTTTTCTCTTTAATTTAGGACTTCCTGCCCTTTCTCCCTTCCTGGTTGTGCAGTAGGAGCCAAGGATATAATTGGTGCTATAAACTGTGGAGGTTAAAGCTGCACTCATTGTTCTAGGGATGGATGAAGCTTCTTCCAACTTTCTCTTTTCCCAGAGGTCAGGACAAAGTCACAGTTGAGTAGAATAATCCAAGTCATGCAGGCCTAGACTGCAGTTGACCAGAGAGACTGATGGAGCTTCATGGTCCTTTCTCCCCTGCCTGGGGCATGGATGGAGCTGCAGGTGTGGGTAGCAACCTATGCAGTGCAGGTCTAAGATGACCACAGTTGCCCAATAGACTTTTAATTATTCAGTTTGTGCCAGCCAAAGGTATCCTCAGTTACCTTATAGACTGGTGCTGAGCAAGCCAAACTCCTCTCTGCCAGAGGTGTGACTGAAGCCTAGGCTAGGGCTGCAGGCTGATCTGGGTGAAAGAAACCATTTCCTATCATCATTATGGTATTTGGTCAGGCTGGCTTCCTCTCAGGATGGAGGTGGAGTCAAAATGGCAGCCATCTGCTTTTTTCTGACTTGGACAAATACACACCCCAGCTATTCCTAGGGTTATTCCTTAGCCATCTGAGTCTACCAATCAGTAGCTGAAATCAGCAGCCAACCATCTCCTCCTCCCCTGTTTTTGGGAAATGGAGCTTCCAATTCCAGTCACAAAATAGCTTCTGGGGCAGCTTGCATCACCAGAGTAGAGCAATCACTGACCTCTGTGGCTTGGTTGGCAATTTCCCAGAGAAGCTGGCACAAGTCCCTGAAGCTTCCTCCCTGTCGAAGGTGACACTGGGTCTTAGGCTAGATCTGCAGTCTGACCTGGATGGAAAGAAGCCCATCCCAATCAGCACTGGGATTCTCAGTCCACCCTGCTTCTCCTCATGCCAGGTGTGGAGTTAAGATGGTGGCTCCTGGCCTCTTTCTGACTTGGACAGGCTCAAACTTTAGCTGTTCTCAGGATTATACTTTAGCCCACTGAATTTTACTCATTAGTAGATGAAATTGGTGCCCACCCGCCTCTTCCTCCCCCATTTTTGAGAAGTGGAGCTTCCAATTCCAGCTGCAGAACAGCTCCTGAGGTGGCTTGTGCCTCCAGTGGAGGATGGCCACCTGCCTCCAGGGTGTGGAGCCCTCTACTTACCAGTCTTCTCTGCAGATGGGCAGTCTTCTCCTTCCACTCCTTCAAGGATGTTGCAGGATGCCCTTCTGGCCTCCTGGAGCCCCCAAACAGGTACTTTGGCTAGCTGCAGATAGCTCTGGGTGCTGATTAACTGACCTGTGGCAGAAGGTGACTCTAGGAGCTCCTTACTTTGCTGCCATCTTGCTGTCCTGATCAATTACATTTTTTTAAAAATTTTAATTAAAAAAATAAAATAAAATTTAAAAATGCAATATAGAGAGGGTGGGGCAAGATGGCATCTGAGTGAGTGCACCTCACAATCTCTCCTGCAAAGAAGCAGCTGAGTAGGGTTGGAGTCTTGCTGGACTGGGCTGTTTCAGGTGCTTGCAGGGCAGAAGGTGTCTCGATGTCGATTTAGTGGGATGGTGACAGAGGAGATTCTTGCAAGAGGTAGAATTTTGGGTCTCTTTCACGGAGTTTGGGGTTGTGGGTGGGACCCTTCTTCCTGGAACTGGTGGCCTGGTGGCGGGGATTCCTGAAGGCTTTGCTGAGCTGGAGAGTTCCAAAGTCCTGAGTGTGCTGTTTTGGGGGCTTTCAGGGCAGAAGTGTCTGGATGTTGACTTGGTGAGACAGTGACAGAAGAGATTCTTGCAAGAGGTGGGACTTTTGGTTTCTGACACAGAGGTCAAAAGTTCTAGGCAGAACCCTTCCCTCTAGGGCTGGCAGCCCACCCATTCAGTCCCGGAAATCTTTGTTGTGTAGCAGCACTCCCAAACACTGAGCAGCCTGTTTTGGAGGTTTGCGGGGCAGGAGGTGTCTGGATGTCGATTTGGTGAGACAGTGACAGAAGAGATTCTTGTGAGAAGTGGGATTTTGGGTTTCTGACAAGGAGGTCAGAGGTTATGGGTGGGACCCCTCCCCCTAGGGCTAGTGCCCAGCTGCGGGGATTCCTGAAGGCTGTGTTGTGCTTTGGTGCTCCCAGGCCCCCTGTTAACCAGATGCATGGTTCCCAGGTCTGTGTCCCCTAAACCCTGGTGGCCCATGCTCCAGAGATGCACAAACCTTGAGTCTGCAATATTACAGATTCCCATCCCTGAATCCACCACGCCTTGAGGTCCATCAGAAGTCCTTGATTACCCTAGGCCTCGGCATTTGTGTTTTGTTGTTGTTGTTGTTGTTGTTTTCTCTCTCTCTTCTTGAACTTGGAGGACTCTACCAGCTGTCCTGGGAGAGTCTAAAAAGAAAGGAGAGGTGAATCTGCTGAGAAAGCCCAACTTACCTAAATATACTGGGATAGGAAACTTGGTCTGGGAGAAGGTGGAATCAGAAAATCATTTAGACTTCTCCTAGCACACCTAAGGGGGAGGGACTGTAGGAGGTGCTATCCAAGTTTCCAGTAGCATATTGGGGGTTTCTGTTGAGGTTTAGGTGATCTCACGCTAGAAATAAAAAGGCATAGTCTTCTGTGTTGAGTTGGTTCAACAAGGACCTACTTGATTCTCCTACTGGACCTCTCAGGCAGCTTTCCTGCTGCCCTAGGAGAAAGAAGTGAGGAAAGGAGAAAGGGGGAAGGTCAGATTCCAAAGTGTATTATTTAACTGCAAAGAGGATTCTTACCTTAAAACACTGGTTCTTTTATTTTTATTTTTTGTCTTGGTTGCTAATATTGCATTGTCTCCTGGTCTTTTCTCCCATTTAATCTCCTAAGGTCCTTTTTCATTTATTTAGTGTTTTTTCACTCTTTCTTTTTCTTGGTTGTTTTCCACCTTTTCCTTGCCCACCCCCTTTTCCAGTTCTCTTTTTTCTTTTTCTCTTTTTCTTCTTATTTTATTTTATTTTCTTTGTATAATAGATGCGCAG
This sequence comes from Dasypus novemcinctus, assembly GCF_030445035.2. Taxonomy (NCBI): domain Eukaryota; kingdom Metazoa; phylum Chordata; class Mammalia; order Cingulata; family Dasypodidae; genus Dasypus; species Dasypus novemcinctus. The sequence continues at coordinate 63,713,242 of NC_080697.1, forward strand.
GGAGTGCTTCACTCTTGCTGTGTTTCCTAATCTGCCATTTCCTCTTTTCTGTGTGTATTAATTTTGGCCACCTACACTATCCCCTTTTCCCCACATCTTTCTATCTTCCATAATCTACTGTTTCTCTTACATTCTACCTCCCTGTCTTTGGCCCTCAAATTGTCTGACATTTAACTTCTAATACCTTCATTCTGTTTTCTCTCTTTTATCAACTCTTGATATTGATATTATTGTCTTTCTTTTCTCTTTCCCTCTCTCATGAAAACACTGGATTTTTAATTCATAATATATTCCTCCCCATATTCAGTTGACTGTCTCATTATAGGTACTGTAATTACTGCTATAACTCTACACAACTTACATGAGTCTAATATCCATTCTCCCGGATCTCACATTATTGCTCTGTTAACAATTATTGCCAATACTACTTTATACATTTTCTTTTCTTACACATTTTGCTTTCCCTGGCCCTAATATTTTCCTTCAAAGTGAACTTAGCCAGCTACATGAAATAGAGTGAGAAAAACAAAGTGACAAAGGGAAGACATAACACTTACACATAAACAACAACTAATTAATCCCCAAGATGAGACAAAGAAGCTAAGGAACTAATTAAACCCATCAAGATAAAATGATAATGAGAAAGCAACAAAAAACTACAAACCAAAGAAATAATCAGGAAAACATGGCCAAATCAAATGAACAAATTAAAAAACAGGAAGGGGAGCAGAACATCGGACAAGTAATCAAAGATCTCAAAACATTTATTAGAGACCAACTTAATGAAATAAAGGAAGAGATTAACAATATGAAGAAAACACTTGGAGAGGAAATTGCAGACATACACAAAAAGATAACAGATATGAAGGGAATGAACACCACAGTTCAAGAAATCAAAAATACACTCCCAGCAAATAGCAGCAGATTAGAAGAGGCAGAGGAGAGAACTAGTGATGTGGAAGACAGTACATCTGAAATCAAACAGATAGTAGAACTGATCGATAAAAAGATAAAAAAAATCCAGGTAAGACTTAGGGACCTGAATGACCATGCAAAATTCACAAGCATACATATTATAGTCATCCCAGAAGAAGAAGAGAAGGGAAAGGGGACTGAAGGGGTGTTGGAGGAAATAATGGTTGAAAACTTCCCAAATCTACTGAGAGAGATAGATGTACATGTCCAGGAAGCACAATGCACCCCAAACACCATAAATCCAAACAGGCCTACACCAAGACATCTACATGTCAAATTATCCATGGTCAATACAAAAAGAACATTCTAAAAGCAGCAAGAGAAAAGAGAATCATCACATACAAGGGAGGCTTCATAAGATTAAGGGCTGATTTCTCATCTGAAACCATGGAGGCAAGAAGGCAGTGGTATGAAACAGTCAAGGTACTAAAAGAAAAAAAAATTCCAACCAAGAATACCCTACTCAGCTAAACTAGCACTGAACAATGATGGAGAGTTCAAAATATTTACAGATAAACAGAAAGTAAGAGTATGCCAACAAGAATCCTGCCCTTCAAGAAATACTAAAGGAATTTCTGCAGGAAGAAAGAAAAACAGAGGAGAGGCAGAGTTGGAGGAGAGTGTAAGAGCAACAAAAAAGACAAAAAGAGAGGAGAAAAAACAAACAAAATATGACAAACACAAGTCCAAACAAAATATGGCTAACATAAATAATTCCTTGAAAGTAATAACACTGAATGCCAATGGATTAAACTCACCTATCAAAAGATTCAGACTGGGAGACTGGATAAGAAAATATGACCCATCTATATGCTGTCTACAAGAAACACCTCTTAGACCCAGGGATTCATGGAGGTTGAAAGTGAATGGCTGGAAAACAATCTTACAAGCAAACAATAACCAAAAAAAGGCAGGAGTAGCTATATTAGTATCAGACAAAATAGACTTTAAATGTGAAACAATTGTGAGAGACAAGGATACTACATATTAGTGAAAGGGATAATCTTTCAAGAAGAATGAACAATCATAAATATTTATGCTCCTAACAAGGGCACCTCCAAATATGTGAGGCAAACACTGGAAAAACTAAGTGAAAGAATATAAGCCTCTACAATTTGAGTGGGAGATTTTAATACACCACTATCAATTTTGGACAGAACATCTCAAAAGAGAATCAATAAAGAAAAAACTTTGAACATTATATTAGAGGAGGAGGATATAATAGACATATACATAACATTATACCCAAACACAGCAGGATATACATTTTTCTCAGGTACACATGGATCATTCTCCAAGATAGACCATAAGCTAGGCCACAAAGAAAGGATCAATGAATTCAGAAAGATCAAAATCATACAAAATCATATCTCTGACCACAATGGAGTGAAGCTGGAAATCTGCAAGGGACAGAGGTCCAGAATTTCACACCAAGATATGGAAATTAAACAGCACACTCTTAGAAAAGCAGTGGGTCAAAGAGGAAATCTCAAAAGAAATCAATGACTACCTTGAAATTAATGAAAATGATAACACAACATACCAATACTTATGGGAAGCAGCAAAAGCAGTACTGAGAGGGAAAATTATAGCCACAAATTCATACATCCAAAAAGAAGAATGAGCAAAATTTGAAGAACTAACTGCACATTTGGAGGAATTAGTAAAAAAAAAAAAAAAAAAAGTAACCCCACAGGAAGAAGAAAGAAAGAACAAATATAAGAGCAGAACTAAATGAAACAGAAAATAAGAAAGCACTTGAAAAGATAAACAAAACCAAAAGCTGGTTTTTTGAGATGATCAATAACACTGACAAACCCTTAGTGAGACTCAGAAAGAAAAAAAGAGAGAAGATTCAAATACACAAAATAAGAAAGGAGAAAGGAGATATCACCACTGATCCCACAGAAATAAACTATCATAAGAGGATACTTTGAAAAACTATATTCCAACAAAAATGACAGCTCAGAGGAAAAAGACAAATTCCTAGAAACACAAAAACAGCCTATATTGATGAAAGATGAAACTGATAATCTCAAGAAACCAATCACAAATAAAGAGATAAAATCAGTCATTAAAAACCTCCCAACTAAGAAGAGCCCAGGGCCAGAAAGCTTCACAGGTGAATTCTACAAAACATCCCAAAAAGAACTAAAACCAATCCTGCTGAAACTCTTTCAAAAAATTGAAACAGAATGAACATTATCTAACTCATTCTATGATGCCAACATTACCCTAGTACCAAAGCCAAACAAAGACACCACAAGAAAGAAAAATTACAGACCAATTTCTCTAATGAACCTTGACGCAAAAATCCTCAACAAAATTCTTGCTAACTATATTCAACAACACATTAAACGAATTATACACCATGACCAAGTGGGATTCATTCCAAGCATGCAAGAATGGGTCAACATAAGAAAATCAATCAATGTAAAACACCATATAAATAGATTGAAGAAAAAAAATCACATGATTTTATCTATAGATGCAGTAAAAGCATGGGACAAAATACAGCACCCTTTTTTTAATAAAAACACTGCAAAAGATCAGAATACAAGGAAATTTTCTGAACATGATAAAGAGTATATATGAAAAACCCACAGCCAACAACATTTACAATGGTGAAATCCTAAAATCCTTCCCTCTAAGATCAGGAACAAGACAAGGATGCACATAATCACCTCTTTTAACATTCTCGTAGAAGTTCTTGCTTGAGACTGAGGCAAGAATCAGATATAAAAGGCATTCAAATTAGAAGGAAGAAGTAAAAATTTCGTTATTTGCAGATGACATGATCCTAAACATAGAAAACTGTGAGAGGTATACAACAAAGCTTCTAGAACACATAAATGAGTTTGGTGAATTCACAGGTTATAAGATCAATGTGCAAAAATCAGTAGCATTTCTGTACACCAATAATGAGCAAGCTCAGGAGGAAATCAAGAAACAAATTCCTTTACAATAGTCAATAAAAAAATCAAATACCTAGGAATAAATTTAACTAAAGAGGTAAAAAAACTTATACAGAGAGAACTATACAAGACTGTTCAAGGAAAAAAAAGAAGACCTAAATAAATGGAAGGATATTCCCTGTTCGTGGATAGGAAGACTAAATATTATTAAGATGTCTATCCTTCCAAAACTGTCTACACATTCAATGAAATCCCAATAAAAATCAACATAGCATTCTTTAAGGAACTAGAAAAACTAGGTACAAAATTTATTTGGAAAGGAAAGAGGCCCCAAATAGCCAAAGACATATTGAAAAACAAAAACAAAATTGGGGGAATCACACTAGCTGACTTCAAAACATACTACAAAATTGCAGTAGTGAAAACAGCATGGTATTGGCACAAGGAGAGACACACAGACCAATGGAACCGAACTGAGAGTTCTGCTATAGATCCTTACATATATAGTCATATAATATTTGATAAAGCCACCAAACCCTCTCAACTGGGAGAGAATGGCCTACCCCACAAATGTTGCCTGGAAAACTGGATATTCATACGTGAAAGAATAAAAGAGGATTACCATCTCACACCTTATACAAAAATCAACTCAAGATGGATCAAATATCTAAATGTAAGACCCGGGAAACGGACTTTGGCCCAGTGGTTAGGGCGTCTGTCTACCACATGGGAGGTCCGCGGTTCAAACCCTGGGCCTCCTTGACCCGGGTGGAGCTGGCCCATACGCAATGCTGATTCACCCAAGGAGTGCCACGCCACGGCAGGGGTGTCCCCCGCATAGGGGAACCCCATGCGCAAGGAGTGCGCCCCGTAAGGAGAGCCGCCCAGCGCGAAAGAAAGTGCAGCCTGCAGAGGAATGGCGCTGCCCACACTTCCCGTGCCGCTGGCGACAACAGAAGCGGACCAAGAAACAAGACGCAGCAAAAAGACACAGAAGACAGACAACCAGGGGAGGGGAGGGGAATTAAATAAATAAAAAATAAATCTTTACAAAAAAAAACAAAAAACTAAATGTAAGACCCAAGACCATAAAGACTTTGGAAAGCAGTATAGGGAAGCATATACAAGACCTTGTAATAGGAAATGGCTTCATGAACTTCACACCAAAAGCACGAGCAGTAAAAGAACAAATAGATAAATGGACCTTCCTCAAAATTAAAGCCTTCTGCACCTCAAAGGTGTTTGCCAAGAAAGTGAAAAGGAAGCCTACACAATGGAAGAAAATATTTGGTAAACATATATCTGATAGGAGACTTGTAACCTGCATATATAAAGAACTCCTATATCTTGAAAATAAAAAGATAAACAATCCATTTTAAAAATGGGAAAAAGATTTAAACAGACCCTTCTCCAAAGAAGAAATACAAATGTCAAAAAAGCACATGAAAAAATGCTCCAAATCTTTAGCTATCAGGGAAATGCAAATCCAAACTATAATGAGATACCATCTTACTCCCATAAGATTGGCAGCTATGAAAAAAACAGAAGAATACAAATGCTGGAGAGGATGTGGAGGAATGGGAACACTCATCCACTGCTGGTGGGAATGCAGAAGGATCCAGCCATTCTGGAGGACAGTTTGGCTGTTTCTCAAAAAACTAGCCATAGATTTGCATTATGACCCAGCAATTCCACTGTTGGGTATATACCCAGTAGAACTGAAAACAAGGACACAAACCGATATATGCACACAAATGTTCAAAGCAGCATTGTTCACTATCACCAAAAGTTGGAATCAACCCATATGCCTATCAACAGATGAATGGAAAAATAAAATGTGGTATATACATACATTGGAATACTACTCAGCTTTAAGAACAAATACTCTACAAACACACGTGATAACATGGATGAATCTTGAGAACCTTATGTTGAGTGAAGCAACCCAGGCATTGAAGGACAAATACTACATGACCTCAATGATATGAAATAAGTAAACTAAGCTGCCTCAGAGAGCTAGAGACTGGATGATAGGCTTAAATTAAATTGGGGGGTAGTGGAAGGATGTAAGCTGACACCTACATGGATGAAATCTGTGATAAGCTGGAGGTAAATATTTGTGCAAGGAAGGGACAAAATGGGGGCATACGGTTATCTTTGGGTGGGGCTTTACAGGCTTGTGGGTGGCTAGGGATGGGAGGATGGGTAATATTGCCCAAGGAATTGGGGGGAGGGTGGGCAACATATGAACATATGAGATTGTCAGGTATTTGTTTGAGTGTATAATGCTGAGAAAATTTTTTAAAAAATATAATAAGGAAGGTTACCTGTTTAAGACACTTAAAGGGGATAATCTGATGCAGGACAGGCTTCTTGGGAATGTGTGAATGCTCATTTCACCATAGTGGGTTATATCATTGGATAGAGACCCATCTAATGAGAATGCAGGTATACCCACATCCTGGGGAGGACTGATGTCCTGGAATAGAGGGAATTGTATCTCTCAAGAGAAATGGTGTCTCCAAATGCATTAGGGGAGTTGAGCATGTCAAGCCCTTAACACTGTTGCAAGTATCTCTGAACATGGCCCTTCAAGCAATGAAGATGGACTGTCACTGTGGGCCCTAAGGGGAGGGGGAAAGAGGCATTGAATAGATGGAACCAATGTAACTGTGTGGGCAATAGAAGTGTTCCACAAGAGTACGCAAGGATGGATATAAGACATGTTAAAAATATATAGGGGCTCATAGGCTAAAATGTAAATCATAATGTAAAACATAAGATAACTAAAAATTTTAGAATATTTTATAGTCCAAAATATAAACCACAATGTAAACCCAAATGTTACCTCATTTGAAAGCTATTGTCTAAATATCTATACATCAGTTTCAGTAAATATAGTATGAATATATAAAAAGATTATTGCTGTGGAAGGGAAAAGGGCTTTATGTTGAATATATGGGAGTACTGTATATTTTATATATGAATTACTGTGATCTAAAACTCTTGTGAAGATAAACTTAATAATTAGAAAAAAGAAAAGAAAAAGATAGGACTTAGACACTGAGGAAAAGATGGAAGTAGTTGCCTTGCCAATTTGCATACAGGGCAACACTTATTGCAGTGATGGAAGGCAAAACATCAAAAAGAAAGCTTTTGCATTTTTAAATTTTTGATACCCATTTTATTTTTACCTTAATTTTTCTAAATTAATATGTATTCCATATCTAATCTTTAAACTCATCACTATATTCCATTTCACTATTAATGGAACCTGGTAATATATTAAGCTTCACTTTTCAAGAAGTTTTGGATCAACGAGAGGCTCAACAATGGCAGGGGAGGAATACTGGTGTGGGATGTTACTGACAGGGGACACATGGTTGGCAGGGAGTTCTACAGGGCATATATCCAGAGTACATAAAATGTTTGGATATTTTCATAGTGGATACAATTAAAAACAACAACTGAGGGAGTGCTGAGTTCCTAGCCAGGGGAGCTCTATCACGGTCCCTAAAGGAACAGCAATAATCCCCCAAGTGTAATGGCAAAGACCAAAAAAGAATGAAGATTCAACAATTAGCCCTTGATACTAATGACTATGCTTGTGATTCTGTGCACCTGAAATAAGAACAAGGCCTAGAGCTGCAGGGTGCCTAAGAGTTACCTCCTGAGAGCCTCCATGTTGCTCAAATGTGGCCCGTTTCAAAGCCAAACTCAACAAGTAAATGTGTTGCCTTCACCCCAAAATGGGAAATGACTCCCAGGGATGAGTCTTCCTGGTGCTGGGGGATTACTCCCAATACCAGCTGATGATGTAACTAGAAAATGACCTTGAATAAAAGGGTCAACTCGGACCAGCAGAATATCTCAGTTTACATATGATAAGAGGAGTTAAAAATGCTTTTTGACCTGAATAAAAGGGGGAAATGGAAAGGACAAATGAGTTTATATGGCTATGAGTCTCCAAAAAGAGCCAGGAGGTTATCAGAGAGGTCACCCTTATGCACAACTCAGCAGAGTCCCAGAGACAGATAAAGTAGATACAACCCCGGGTATTGGTTCTTCTGTGGGCTAAAGTGACCCACAGATTCTATGGTCATGGCAGATGGAGATCACTGCCATGTCAGTTGGCCCTACTTTGGAGTTTGTGTTTCTGTGTGATGGAGCCGGACTCAGATGTGATATTTGTTCACAAGCCTCTCCTTTTACTTTTACCAGAACTGTAGTTGGTGCTGGGGTTTAATATATACCCAGGGGACCTGAATCTCTGGACTGACCATGTGATAGCCAGGCCCTGAGCCTTAACAGGCTTCAGCTCCTACACTCTGGTTTATTGGACTTAACCCCTCTCACCTAACATGGAGTTGAAGAAGGTCAACCACCACACCAGGGAGCCAAGAGTGCCTACAACTGCAAGCAGGAGAATTACATCCAGCATCCATGTGGAATCTAAGCCCCCTTTTGATATAAATGTGTAATGGACACAACCATTCCAAGGTCCACAGGATGGAGGAATAGAGTATGGACTAGCGTGGACTTACTGATATTCTATTCATTAACTATTGTGATTAGTAATCGAAGAAAATATGGCATTGGTGTGGAGAAAGTGGCCATGGTGTCTGCTGGGTGTAGGGAATAGGAGGAAGAGATGAGATGTTGGGCCATTTTTGGGACTTGGAGTTGTCCTGGGTGGTGTTGCAGGGACAGTTACTGAACATTATATGTCCTCCCATGGCCCACTGGGTAGAATGTGGGAGAGTGTGGGCTATAATGTGACCATTGACCATGAGGTGCAGCGGTGCTCGGAGATTTATTCACCAAATGCAATGAATGTCTCATGATGATGGAGGAGATTGTTTTCATGGGGGAAGGAGTGGGGTGAATGGGGTGGGTGGTATATGGGGACCTCATATTTTTTAATGTAATATTAAAAAAATAAAGACAAAAAATGCAATATAATAAAAATTGCACGCAGCTTAATTGTTTGTAAATCATTTTATATCCTCTGTTAATCATCCCATCAGCACCCTGTAATTATACCCAAAGAAATATGAGAAGTGGTAATGTTGTGTTTTTTTAGTCCAAAAGAGTTGCCAATTGAGAAATCCACAAACTGAATCCTGTAATTGAAATATTTCATATACTTTGGATATATTTTATGTTATACATTAGTTTTGTTTTACCCAAGAAGGATTATTGCACATATGTCAACCATTCTTATAAGGATTATGGGATCTTATATATGAAAAACCTCTATGGAATTATACTGAAATTCATATTTTCATTATATTATTTTCTTAATATGTTGCAACAATAAATCTGAGGCATTATGGTTAAAATAGAAATGAACTTTACCTTATGATTTGTATTATTCTCAACAGGAACTGAATACCTACAAACAAATACTCTTAATCCTAAATTTTTCTAAATTTTATTGAAATAGTTTGTAAATAATAGTTTTTGCTTTGAGAAAAATGTTTTATTAAAAATCTATCCTATATTATAAAAAAACAGAATGAGGATTATTGATCTATCTTACAAAACGTGCATTTCTCAGATGCCTCTGTTTTACTACATTAAAACATACAACATTAATGTAATTTTCTGATATGTTTCAGTTAATAAATTATTATTTACATTTTAGGATCATTTTAAATTTATGAATGAATACATCACTCTCTGTTTTATAATTGCATGGCAAGAGTAGAAATTGTTAACATATATCTCTTATGTCTCTTACATATATCTCATTGTTATATGTCTCTTGAGACTTAAAAGAACATAATTGTAAAGAATTCTATATAATACAGGTTTTTAACAAATAGCCTTCAGCAGTGATGGCACAGGTATCAGCATAAGTGCAATTTTGGGAAATAAAGTTTCAAAATGAAATATGTTTGCATTGTTTTTATGCTAACATAAGAAATCACTATACTTTAGAACTTATATTAGGACACGAAAACTTGGAATGAGCAATAAAGTTAATTTTGAAGCATTTGAAATGCACCTCATCAACATGGGAATCTCTTGAAATAATCTTCCTACTCCTTTCAAAATAAAACTTTTTCCTCATAATTCTCCTTACAGCTTCTTTTATTTTCCTGTTTCTAAGACTATAGATAATAGGATTCAAGGAAGAAGAGATTATAGAATAAAACACTGAGGTAATCATGTCCTGAATTTTGGGAGATTTAGAAGTTCCATTTCAAATATACAGCACTGGCTGAGCTAATAAAGACAGTCACAACAAGGATGTGGGGGATACAAGTGGAAAAGGCCATTCTCTGCTCTCCCATGGTTTGAAACTTGAGCACAGTGATGCTCAACACAATGTAAGACACAGCGATAAAGGCAAATCAAGTACCATCAATCACCACTGCAAAGATGTAAATTAAAATTTCATTGCTTAAATTGTCAGAGCAGGAAAGCTTCAGCAGAGAGGGGACATCACAGAAGAACTGATGGACCACATTTGACTGAAAGAAGAACAGCTGGAATGTGTTTCCAGTGTGGAATCCTGCATAAATCAGTCTACAAAGTAGAGAGAATAGTGTCATCTGTACACAGACATTCGAGTTCATGATCACAGGGTAGTGGAGGGGCTGGCAGATAGCCACATAGTGGTCACAAGCCATGATAATGAGGAATAGCATCTTTACAGTAGTAAAGAAAAACACAAAGGAGATCTGAGCTGCACATTCAACCATGAATATCACCCGATTGTCCAACAGGAAGATGACACATACCTAGGGAACTGTAACGGAATTATAGCACATATCCAACACAGAAAGTTTCCTAAGGAATAAGTACATGGGTGAGTGATACTTTTGTCAAGGGTGGTTGCTGTGACAATGAGAAAGTTGCCCTCCAGGGTTGCCAAGTACATCAATAAGAATAGCATGGCATGCAAGATTCTGAGTTCCCAAATATCAGAAAATCTTGTCAGAAGGAATTCAGTCACCATGGTGAAGTTGGACATCTTTTGAGCAATGAATGTACTTTGCACATGGAGAGACAAATCAGATAATCTTTAAACAACATGGAGACTCTACATGTGGGACTAAATTAGCCTAGGCATTTTTATCAACTGATATGTTAACCAATTTTATTCTCTGTACATTGTATTTGTTAGTATGAAGCAATATAATACCGATAATTTCTATATATACTCATTAATTAGAGGTATTCCATAAGCCTTAACACTTAAATGTCATTAATTGTTGATGAAACATAATCTGTAGAAATATAGTAGACTACCATTTCAACAAAGCTGCTCCAAACTTTAAGAGTGGTTTTAATCACATTACCTGCCTCCAGAAAATTATTTTTAGCTCCAATTTTCACCACTATGATTTTGATACTAATATCATTTGGAAATTCTCCTTTCTTAATATTAACACTATCTTTTATTTATTTAGACTGAGCTGAAAGTTTTATATTATTCTACTGTACATATTGTACTTCTCCTTATAAGTCTGCAAATTGGGAGGTATTATATTACAATCTTATAGTGAAAAGTCTGTATCTGTATAAAGTCAAAATACTCATTCTATGGAAATGTAACAGGAACTTCCGGCATTCAAAACCTGGTGTGTCTGTGCACCTATCTCTTGAGACATGGAATATTTCCTCCACCATGAGTCTTGATTCTATTAATCTTCACTGATTTTCACACCAATCCTTACCATTCATGCAAACTGACCATTTAATTGTGTGGTTGGATCACAGGCTGTCAAGTATGGCATGAGCCACAATAGCAAGGATTTTTCAATTTTTGCGTCATGATGATCCAGAGTCTAAGCACCTCATTCCAATAACTTCTCCATCAGAGAAGCGATTGTCTGTTACTTCAATTTTCAGCTTCCTGAATTTCCTCACCTTTGTAGTGTTTTACAAGGATGCATATCCCCAGTGCTACATCTCTGATCTCCTTGCTTCACCTGTATATTTTAGCAATCACTATTTTATTAAAAGTATATGTGGCACACCCACATACCCCCTCCCCCCACCATCAACAGAACACATTCCTGGCACTGGTTGTGGTAGGATGATGTTTTCTCGTGGTCTGGTGGATGTTCTGCCATGAGGTGGTGTGTTGGGGAGGTGGTGTGTGGGATTTCTGCACATGTCCATGGCTGTTTTATGGGATCACAGCTTCTGTAGTGAAAACATATTTTAAAAATGATAATAATTGGGTGGACTGGAAGGAAAATATCCCAAATGTGGGATATGGACTATGGTTAGGGGTAGTGTTTTGATTATATTCTTTCATAATTTGTGGCAAATGTTTCAAACAATTCAGGGTGTTGGTGGTGGGGTGATATGGGGGACACTCATATGATGTTATGCATGCTTGTTTTGTAAATTCACATTTACTATACACTTACTGTCTATATATGTTCATGTATGAATGATATACTTCAATAAAAATTTTAAAAAGTAAAAAAAAATGTATATGGGGTTCTAAGATTCCTTTTCTCAAAAGTCAGGTCCAAATCACAATTCTACATCATAACAAAATACTTAGTTTGTAATTACTTTCTTCCACTTCCTTTGTCCCCTCTTCCTTCTACTTCATCTTCCTTAATATTATCTCATTTAATTTCCAACACTGTTCTATTGTCTTTCCCTTGTTGTTTGAACCTTCATCTTGTTTCCTCCTAAGACTTTTCACAGGTTAAATTCAGTAGCTGTCATAATTCTTTAAAGTGAGCGAGATACACCTCATATTACATTTTAATAAAACTGCCCTTAATCATTTATATATGATTACATATATATATATATATATATTCCTTTCTACTTCTGTAACACTTCATTTGTAATATTTGCAAATAAATATTGGCACAATATTTGCAATATTCTCTTTTCAAAAGATTTCATACTACTTAAAATTATTTGAGCTTGTGTGTGTTTAGATATGCTATAGTTTATTAAAAATACATTGGCTCAATCAATGTATCATCAATATGTTTTTGAACTAAGATCAATGGAGATGTAATATGGCATAATTGAAATCCCTAGTATAAGGGTCTCCAAGTAATACTTCTAAAACATGTGCCCAATTAATTTAATATTACTAAAATATTTCAAAGTGAAGTGTTCTGTAAAATCCACAAAAATCCTAGAAACATAATCCTCTATGAGCTGTTACTAGTGGATGTTTGGATTTCTGATTTACATTGTTGTTGGAGAAAATATGGCACTTACTGGGACACAGAGACTGATTGACTATAGACAAAGAAAGATTTATTGAGAAGCCCTCCCACCAGCATTGTGGGGGTCTGAAGAACAGACTTCAGCCCGCCCCTGGAAGGGGATGATTTGAATTTATACAAAACTTTCCTAGGCGGGGAAGTGATAGTTGGTGGGAGGGAGTTGAGGGTCTGAGTGAGGTGCAGGGACCAACAGAAAGCCCTTAGAGGTGCAGCTTTTCCTGATCATGACTAGAAGATAGTGGGTTAGGGAGTTATGGTTCCTTGGAATGCTGCAGGAGCAGATGTCTTGTTCTGTAGGGATTTTATCTCCCCCTGATATGTAGGTAGGGAAGGTTTCCATTTCCCTTTACTCCCATTTCTATGTGACTTCTTTATTTAACTGTGGGGAAGTGCCATGCCCTTGGACATGTAGGCTTATGGGGGATGGGGTTAGACTTTCCCCAGTGCATATCAGGGGAAACTGAGCTACAGCGTGTTAATTATTGCAAACCTCTAACAATCGTGTTTCTACTTACTATTTGATTTTTGTAACTATAGTCATTTTATTACCATACACATAAATTTCAATATTTTGTGACTAAAAAATACCTAGGAAGGTTGGCCTTACCTGAAACAGTGATAGACTAAAGGATTGATTGATTTGTTGATTCGTGTAATCATCAGTTTCACTGTAATGGACCTTCTTGACTCTAGAAAATAGAAATAATGGCTTCTCTTAGCTCTCCTTGCATTTTATGATAAGAAGATATCATAGGTCATACTGTAAATTCCTTTAATATTATGAAGTTGAATAAGTTAAGAAATGATGTCTTCCATTGAGTAGATATATGCTTTCCCATAAAGTCTGAATGTATTTCAGAACTTGAGTAAAACAAAATAAAAGAGATTGTATTCTGCTCATAGGCAGATCTGTTCATAGTTCATAATGTGTCAGGATTTAATGGCTATTGATTCACACACAATTCCTTTTGAACATTGCTTCTCAAACTGTCATATTTGAAGATATAACACGATTTTTCAATACATAGACTAAACACTTAGTCAACCCTAAAAAATAGTGTATATTCTTTCAGACTTTTCTACTTTCCTTGAGGCCTTGAAACAGTGATATTTACATTTCCAGAAAAGTTTAATCTTGCATTTGACATCTCACTGAAAATGGAATATTCACCAGGCCACCAGAATTCACATTCTTGTTTCCTTATTCCGTTTTTTCTTGTCAAATAAAGTAACCAATAAAAACATAGAGAATATCCACTAAAAGTCAAGAAGCTTCATAGGTGTCATTTTCAATCTGACCATCTGCATGCAGGACTAAAAAAACCTCTCAGGCTCCTTCCTTGTGGTCTTTAACTCAAGACCCTCAAAAATGGTTCACCAAGAAGCTTTCGTTTCTGTTTTCATAGCTGTTTTATGCCAAAACCTTCACTAACCATTTTTTGGGAGCATTGTGTGACCAAATTGTTCTTAAAAGACTACATTTAAATTCATAAGTAGTTCTAAGCTAGTGAAAACAGTTTTATGCTGAAAGTTGAGAATTTATAACTTACTTGGCTCTTTCTACATATCAGGCTACATTCTCAAGCTAATTATCAGATGACTACTACCATATCATAAAATTTAACACACATTCACACTTAGAACACAGAGTTTAAAAAAAGCTTCCCCTAATTAAAACATCACCAATTGTAGGTTTCTTGATTGAATTCCCATGTGTCAGTGTAGCAGAGATCGAACAAGCTCGTGGATAACTGGGAAGAAATTTTGCACTATTTATTGGATTTGCAGCCGTGGGCACCTCTTGAATATCTTTGAAACATTTTTGGCATGTATTAAATTTGCAATAATACCTACCTCATAATTTTAATATTTATTTATTTTTTAAAGATTTATTTATTTATGTATTTCTCTCCCCTTCCTCACACATCCCGGTTGTCTGTTCTCTGTGTCTATTTGCTGCATCTTCTTTGTCCGCTTCTGTTGTTGTCAGTGGCAGGGGAATCTGTGTTTCTTTTTGTTGCATCATCTTGTGTCAGCTCTCTGTGTGTGCGGCGCCATTCCCGGGCAGGCTGCACTTTCTTTCGTGCTGGGCGGCTCTCCTTACCGGCTGCACTCCTTGCGCGTGGGGCTCCCCTACGCGGGGGACACCCCTGTGTGGCACGGCACTCCTTGCGCGCATCAGCACTGCGCACGGGCCAGCTCCACACGGGTCAAGGAGGCCCGGGGCTTGAACTGCGGACCTCCCATGTGGTAGATGGATGGCCTAACCACTGGGCCAAGTCCGCCGCCAAATTTAATATTTATGAAGTGTTTCAAGTAGAGAAATACTCAAAAGGTAACTGTGATGGAGAAAAATAAATAATTAAAATCAGTGACAAAAAGATTGTGCATGTGATCCCTTCAGCCCTCATTATTTTCGTATTAATCCCATAGTAGTATTGTTTATAAGCATGCAAACAAAGAATAAAGAGGAAACGCAGCGCTCTGCATTTTTTCGCATTTTTAGTCTATTTTATTTTTTTATTTTTTAATTAATTTTAATTGTAATTTTTTGAAAATACATAGATTAAAAAAATATGTTGCATTAAAAAATATGAGGTTCCCATATACCCCACACCTACCCACCCCCACTCCTCCCACATCAACAACTTCTTTTGTCTTTGTTAGTGGAATTTTCTGTTGGAAGGAATATGGCAATATAAATACTCTGATCAATTTGGAATAGAGATGGAAAAGCTGAGACCATTTCTTTACTTGCAGACTAGCATTTAGCAGGTGGATAGCCAACATGGTAAGGTTTTACTGTGGTAACTAGAATATTACATGGGTGCTCATGTCTCTCAAAGTGCAACAGCAAATTATACATAGGCTTTTCTGCAAAGACGTGAAGAATGTATTGTCAATGTTAAGAGTTAGAGAAATATTTGTTCATTAATAGATGTTTTCTTTATTTTTTTTCTTCCACAGATCCATATATTATTTAATATATTTATAATTAATGAAATGTTTCAAAATTCTTCAGAGGAATTATATGTAAAATTTTGTCTGAAAATTGTAATGATTTCATGCATTACATAATCTATTATTAAAAAACACCCATAATTACTACTGAAGCATGAGAGTCACTTGCTCCTTCTGCATTGCCTTAGCATATAAACAAGGGCTTGGCAAAGAGAAGATAATATGCAGGCATTTGTTGCAATTATTAATTAAATAACAGTAATATACAAAAATAATTCTTTCAGAGTTTAAGATAAAACACAACCCACCATAATTAAATTTGTTTAAATATTTTAAATTACCATTCTACACATCAAAACAGGGGGAAGCCAGCAGAGCTGCCCCTGACTTTTCCTGTTTTGCAGACATTGACTCCATCAGGTATTGTTGTCTATTCATGCTACCCTTCATTTAATAGTTATCAATTCTGCTAAATCTGCAGCAATATGTTTTCAGTATAATAAGTATCAAAGAAGACATTGGTCTCATTGTGTGAGTACTTTATATTATATATTCTCATTAATATACATACTTCTCAAAAGAACAGTGAGAATTATAGGAGAGAAGTGGGAATGATTAATGGAGATAGTGGTAGATGAAGAAATAAGGAAATTAATAACAACAAACACAGATAAGTATATACTGTCTTTTCTTATGTAAATAGGCAAATCTCGGTTAATCTTAAGGGTCAGTCCTGTTCCAGGTGAAGGCAAGAATTAGAGGGCATATTTATTTAAGATGACTGAGACCTTGTCAGGCATCATTCTGTTTTATAACAGTGGCTGTGTCCAATTTAGTTAAAAAGTGGGAAAGAAATGACAGACCAAACCCTTAGGAAAATAGCCCTTGAAATTACTAATAGCCAATGCCCAGTGCAATTTCAAGGAAACAATTGGCTCTATATGATAAGGAAAAAGATATCAAGTTAAAATTGTGGATAAAAGAATTTGTATATAACAAAATATTAATATGTTTGAATCAGTGAATTTCTTGTGCACCTGAGAGATGTGGAGCAGAGAAGGTGAGGCTTAGATCCCAGGCTCTGTTATATTTCTGGAAACCAGTTTTTTTTTACTCATTCTTATGGCTTGCCTCTAAGAAATGGAGTGATTGCCACTATCACTAGTGTAGACAAAAGCACAGGGTTTGTTTAGTTTATAAAACCATCTTAATGAAATTGTCCATATGTTCACATCAAGGGGTGAAAAGCTATTTATCAGCCTGGGGCCATATATTGGTCTGTCAGCTGTGTGATCACCAAGTGACACCCCATCCCTTGTACCTGTTTTTCATGGTGTTAACACTAAGGAGCCTCTTGAGGGTGTGACACATGGGATTTGGACTTGTAGATTGATCATGATGTATCATTTTTTAAAAAAAAAATTTATTAAATTGTCATTTTAAAAAAATACATAGATTACAAAAAATGCTACATTAAAAAATATGAGGTTCCCACATACCCCCCACCCCACCAACCAATCCTCCCACATCAAGAACCTCTTTCATCATCGTGGCACATTCATTGCATTTGGTTAATACATATTGGAACACTGTGTCACCACACAGATTATAGTTTACATTGTAGTTTACACTCTCCCCCAGTACATTCACTGGATTATGGCAGGATATATAATATCCAGCATCTGTCCCTGCAATATTATTTAGGACAACTCCAAGTGCAGAAAATGTCCCCCATCTCATCTGTTATCAGTGGACCAGTCAGACACTGTCAGGAAAGCAGAAGCCTTTTCACAGTGTCCTGGGTGGTACTGCAGGGACAGACGCTGGGCATTGTATGTCCTGCTATGGACCACTGGGTAGACTGGGGGCAAGTGTAAACTACAATGTAAACCATTATCCATGTGGTGCAGCAATGCTCCAAAATGTATTCACCAAATGCAATGAATGTCCCATGATGATGAAAGAGGTTGTTGATGTGGGAGGAGTGGGGTGAGGAGGGTGGGGGGCATATGGGAACCTCTTGTATTTTTTTAATGTAACATTAAAAAAGAGAAAAAAAGAAGTACTACTTACATTTCTATAATTGATTTCTAGTTTAATTCAAATATGCTGAGGTGACAAATTCATTATGATATTAAACCTCTGAATTAAGTTGATTTTAGGCCAGTATATTGTCTATTTTGGTACATGCTTAAAAGACACTTGAAAGTTTTGTGTATTCTGTACCCTGGGAGCATTAATCTACATGTGTGCTCATTGGAAAATGTAATAAAATGTGATTTATGTAGTAAGAGTGGTGACAGTTGACATTCTTGTATTGTTCCAAACCCTAGAGAGAAAGAATTTAACCTGAAATAATTAATTAGGATGTTTGAAGTAGCTTTTTCATATATGCCCTTTGTCATGTTGAGGATATTTCCTTCTATTTCTATGTTTTGTAGTGTTTTAATCAAGGAAGTATGTTAATAGAGATGATTATCTAATCTTTCTGCTTTGATGTGTTTGTGTGGTGTAGTACATTAATTGGCTTTCTTTTGTTGAACCAACCTCACACACCAAAACACTTGATCATAGTGTATAATTCATTTGATATGCTTTTGGATTCAGTTTGCAAGTATTTTGCCGAGGAATTTTACAAATGAATTCATTAGAGAGACTGGTGTTTAATTTTATTTTATAGTAGTGTCTTTATGTGGCTTTAGTATTAAGATGATGTTGCCATCATACAATGAGTTAGGTAATTTTACTGTTATATCTCTGTTCAATGAGGCTCAGAGGCAGATCAAAGTTTAGAGACAGTTTATTAGATTGCCATTGCGGAGTCCATCTGATGTGAGACTTCTGGTGCCCTATTGACTTTGGGGCAGGGTACTCAGTGAGAACAGTAGAAAAAGTATTGACTTTTACCCTGTTGGGGAGGAGTCCTTTGAGGATGAGGCATATGTAGTAAGATGTTTGATAATCCTGTGATAGGTTTTGAGGTAAAGCATACCCTGTTTTTTCAAGGTCAGAGGGTGAGGGTTTTGGCCATTTGCCATTGGGGCAAGGGAGATTTCCTGGGGCTGGTTGGGGGTAATGGGTGTGTTATTTCACCAAATGTGGCTAACATTTCCAACTCCTTTTGGTGTAGTAAAGGTAGGGAGGGGGGCAATAATCCTCAGGCTGTTTCCTGTGGACATGGGGTGTTAATCGGGCTAGGGGCATGTAGCTGACTCTTCTCCTGAGTAGGACATTGTTGACATGAATTTCTGTCAGGCTGTGCCCTGTTTTGTGGATGAAGTAAGAGAAGATTCTGATGAGACAAGGGCTAAAGATAATCAGACTGAAAGCTGTGATGATAAAGGGAAGAAAGAGCATGAGAAAATACATGATCCAAGGTGCCCAATCTCCCACAGAATTAAAATTCTTTAAGTTTTGGTTTATTTTTGAAGCTCTTTGATGACTGTTTGGATTTGTCCTCAGTGATTTATGTAGAAACAACACTCTTTTTTCAAAATGGCTCTCAAGTGCCACTTAGATAACTGTTAGAACATCAAGTGCTCTTCTATTCTGTAAGACTACATCTCCCAAAGACTGTTGTTGTGTGTCAAATGCCTTTAACCTTGTGGCTATTTCTTCATTGAGTTTGATGAGGGTTGTGGCTAGCTGTGAGTATTGATTTTGAGAGAGACATAATGAGGTGGCTCCCACAGTGGTTCCAATGAGCCCAACATTGATCATATGGGGTCGTGTATTGCACGTTTAGATTTTGAGATGAGAGGTCATAGAAGGGATGTCAGGGTGACTGAGATATTGGTATATCCCATCCAGGGGATAGCATGGACTACCTTGTAGTTACCCTGCCACAGCAGGGAGAAAATGGTATAGTTCCCACAGAGAAATGTCAGTTCTGATTGATTTCCAGGAACTATGTAGAATGACAAAGCCCAATTACTCCTTATGTTTTCTGGAGTGTCTTTCTTAGTGACTGTTTTATGGGCTATAGATAGGGCCATAGTTGGGTTCAGGGCTGGGTTTAGAGTTGACCATTGTGGAAGACCCAGAGGTATCTTCTGATGGGATCTGAAAGCATAGGTAAACCTTTGTCATGTCATCCGGCAGGTAAATAAAAGGTATTGATGAGGTGATAGAAGTCAGCAGATTATGCCAGGGGTCTGCCTTGGCAGAAGATGCCATGGTTTCCCCTGTTGTGTTGTGAAAGGTTGTGGTAAGGGTTACAGGTGTGTGAGTTGTTGTGTAGTTGTAACTGGGCTAACATTCTGCAAGTGCCCAGGAGCAGATGTCTTTACGTATTGGTTTAGGGGCATCTTCCCTGATTATGTGGAATGTTTGTCTGCACTCGTTTGGGGGAATTTGGTCAAAATTTTTGGTTTGACTGGTAGTGGCTGTGACACAAAATGAGAAGTGTAGGTTGGTATAAAGAGACGCTCAGTAACAATTGGGAAACATTCATTGGGGATTGGTAGGAGGTTTGCAATTCTTGTAGTAAAATTGACAGGAAGTTTTTGAAGAGTGCAGTAAACATGAGTTTTATGGTTTTGGCTGCCACCAGATAAAGGAGTGGTTATAGGTTGGGTACAATAGGGGGCAGGTGCACTATATTATGGCCAAAAGAACTAGAGAGACAAGGAAGACAAAAGTTAGCATAAAGAAAACAACTGTAGCTGCTTGGCAGGTTGTGGACATATTATGGGTCTGATGTAGGATTTGTCTCACTCAGAAACTTGTGAAATAGCTTCAAGTCTTCTTGTGGTTCACAGGCATAACAGTCATGAATGGATGTTTCTTAATGTCTAACAATCTGAAGAAGTGAGGTAGGTAGGGCTGGACCAGTTTCCGTAGGTTGTAGCATGGTTTTGAGTAAGGTAAAATGGACCCAAATTGAGATGCTTGCCAATTTAGCTGCTATGGGGGTACTTAGCAGTATGAGATGAGGTCTAGTGCATTGGAGTTGGAAGGGTTTAGGGTATAAGTCTTTTAGGTAGACACTGTCCTGGAGCAAAGCTTGGGAAGGTGGGCTCTATTTGTCATTAAGACTTTCTTGTACATGCTAAGCATTTTGGGTTTGGCTTAAAATGGGGAGGTAATCATTTAAGAGTGAGCTGGAAGGGAGAAAATTTCCTAGGATATAGGGTCAACCTTACTTGATTTCAAAGGGACTTAGGAGGAGGGGTTTGCAGGGGACAAACTTTGATGAGTGCAATAGAGAAAAGTTCTATCCATGTGGTTTGAATTTAGATTGAGTTTAGTGAGGTGAGTTTTGATGAGTAGGAGTGTGGGGTTTTGGGGGTGGCATTTGGGGTAAAGTCATTTGACAAATGTGACAGGATGCTGAGATTTTTGACAGAATTTTGTGAAAGTTGGGAAGAACAATGAAGTGGAAGAGTAGCTGGGTTTGTGGCTTAGGGCTGATGTGGAAGTGATTATGTAGGGAAGAAAGGATATTTAATTTCTCTTGTTTTGGTAGCACAAATCTTGTTCTTAACTATATCTTCATTATTGATCTTTTCCCAGGCCTGCAGTAAAGAACATGTTTCTTCTAGGGAGTAGGGTGGGGTACAGAGGGGCAATGCTAAAAATGTCTATCAGAGTAAACAAAACAGGTCTTTGGTTTTGGTGGCTTGTAACTTTGCCTCTTTGTTTGTTATACGATTTCCCTGTGCAATTGGGTTGCTCTGTTTTTGGTGCTCCTTGCAGTGAAGGATTGCTATGCAGTGTGGCTATGCAGTGAAGGATTGTTATGCAGCCTGAAGGAGTTTCAGAATCAGGTGGTGATTGGTGATGGAATACCTATTAGTGGTTAGGCACCCTCTTTCTCTCCACAGAGAAGCGTGTGAATGTATGGTATGATATACATATTTAGAGTCAGTACATGTTGACCGTGAGATTTTGGGCTATAGTTAGAGCTCTGATGAGGGCTATGAGCTCTGCTTGCTGAGAGGTTGTGCTTGGTAATAATGGGTCCAATTTTAAGCTCTGTTTATGGTTACTATTGCATATCCTCAATTTGTGGAGTTGTACTTTCAGTGGAGCTGCCATTTTTAGTGGAGCTGCTCTCAATGAACCAGTTTGGGGCAGATGCTGACAGTGGAAGATCAAAAATATTGGGAAATGGGTTGATAAATTGATGAAGTATTTCTGAGCAGTCATGTTCTGGTGCTTTTTCATCATACTTGAGTTAGGTTTGGGGAGTAGGGTAGAAGGTTTAAGGGAAGGGCTCTGGTGCAGAGTAACATTTGGATTTTGGAGTAGGGTTGTGTGTATGGCTTGTAAGTAGGTGTTAGAAATGATTGAGATAGGTGGTGGGACAGTAGGAAAGATAGAGAGTGTGAAGAGTATACCTGGATAGTTTGGAAGGGCACCAACTTTATAGTTTCCTGGATGAGTACAGTAGCAGCTGCTAAGCTTTGAAGACAGTGAGGCCACCCTGTGATGGTTCCATACTGTCCCCACAGTCCATACTTTTGGGTTAGGATTCCTAAAGTATACCCTCCCTTAGTGCCTATGTGCAATTGAAAAGACCTGGAAAGCCCAACCCAATAGTGGCCATATACCCCCATCTTGTCTCTTCACTGCACAACTACTTACCTCCAGTTTATCATAGATTTCACCCATGTGGACATCAGCTCACAGCCTTCTCATTGCTATTTCCTGTAAGACTATCTTCCAGTCTCTAGCTCTCTGAGACAACTTGATTTTCTCAATTCATATCAGAGAGGTCACGTAGTATTTGTTCTTCAAAACCTGGCTTGCTTCACTCAACATAAAGTCCTCAACCCACTGAATGAACTGGGAGAGAATGTAAACTACAACATAAATAATAATCCATGCTGTGTAGCAGTGCTCCAAAATGTATTCATCAAATTCAATGAATGTACCACACTTAGGAAAGAAGTTGTTGATGTGGGAGGAGTGGGGGTATGGAGAGTGGGGTACATGGGAACGTCTTATATTTTTTAATGTAACATTTTGTGTGATTTATGTATCTTTAAAAAAAGATTAAAAAAAAACAAAACAAAGAAAAGACCTGCTTGAATTTGGCAGAGCTAAGCCTACCGTGGCACACAAGACCTTCTGTACTTGCTTGAGTGGAGTTGTGATTGATACGTGTTGGGGTATTATTACATGGAGGTTGCCTGCGGTTGCATGATAGAGGGGTTTGGCTATAAGGCTGAAATTAAGTACCCAGAGATGGAAAAAATTGGCTAGTCATAAAAAGGATAGTTGTTCAGAGTTAGTTGTAGGTATGGGGGTTTCATAGATAAGTTTTTTCACTCTTGGGTTAAGCCTTTGTGGGTAGGGGTTGGGTGTAACCCAAGGAATGTAACTTCATAGACAAAAAACTGGCCTTTGTTGGTGAACACCCAGATCCCTTACTTGCAAGGAAGTTGAGGAGGAAGATGGTATGCTCAATGGAACTTTTTAGAGATGGGTACACAAAGGAGGTCATTGACATACTGCAGAAGAACACTGGGGTTTAAGGGTAGAGTAGAGAGATCATGAGCTATGGCCTTACCAAATCTGTGTTAGATGTCACAGAACCCATAAGGGAGAATGGTCCAGGTGAGCTCTTGGGCAATTTTAGTAGTTGGGTAGGTCCAGATAAAGGCAAACTGGTTTTGGGAAGAACTATAGAGGGGGTTAGTGAAGAATGCATCTTTGAGGTACAGGATGGTGAAGTGAGAGGTGCTGGGCTGGGAGGTATTCGAGAAAATAATGTGTATGGGTTGGGAATGATGGGAGCGAGGGGTTGAGTTGCATCATTAACTGCCCACAGGTCTTGGATTAGTTGGTAGGTGTTACTGGGTATTTTCACAGCTAGAATGGGAGTGTTAGCAAGAGAATTAGTTGGTTGAAGAAGTCCCATAGAGAGAAGTTTGTTAATAATAGGTTGTAACCTGAGTATTACTTGAGGGGAGAAAGGGTATTGGGGCTTTTTTGGGAACTGATCAGGATTTTGAAGGGCAATCTTGATGGAGTTATGGTATTTAGCTATGGAGGGGGTTTCAGCATTCCACACTACAGCATTAACCTGCTTTTCTAGGATTTCAGGGGTGTTTAAGGGCAGGGGTGCTAGAGTGTGTAGGAGGAAAAGGGCTTCTGTTGCAGGTGTGTCTAGGATAGGGAAATTAATAATAGCATGTAGTTCAGCTAATAGGTCTCTCCCTGTTAAGGTGTGGGACAGTTGGGTATGGTTAGCAAGGAATGTGTGAAGGAGGCTGTTCCAGTGAGACAAGTCAAGGATTGTATCCACAGGGAATTTGCTAATTGGCCTCTAATTCCCACAATAGAGATGGAGGAACAGACTAAATGTCTGACTTGTCCTGGTAAGACTGCATAAATGGCCCCCGTGCCAATTAAAAGGAGATCCGCTTACCTGCAACCATTATGATTACCCTGGGTTCAGCTTCAGCAATGGAGATGAAGGGGGCCTTTGATCCTGGGTGGCAACACTTGTCAGTGGTGAGACACAGGAATTCTGGGCAGGAAAATCCCAGCTCAAAGTTAGGACCTGGCCTTGGAGCCACCTTCTTTTGGCTTGTTGCCAAAGGAAAGTCTTATTTCCAGCCTGGAGGAGGCAAGATGGTCGCTGAGTGAACTTGCCTTTGTGGTCTGTCCTGGGAAGAGACGGCTGGGCGTGGCTGCAGGTTCTCCAAGGTGGGGCTTTTCCGGGATTTTGAAGGGCAGAAGTGCCTGGACATCGATTGGGTGGAAAGGTAACGGAGAGGATTGGTCTAGTAGATATAATTTGGGTTCTATTGCTCGCAGGTGAGACCCGCGCATGGTCTCCTCTCTATTGGGGGTGGGGGGAACTGCGGTCCTGCCCAGCGGCTCCGCTTTTAGATGACTCTGAGGTGCTAAGGAGTTCACGAGTTCTGGGCTAGCTGTTGGCGAGTTGATGTGACGGGTCGCCTTTGGGAAGATAGACGGTGTTTTGTTGTGAAGCAGGAGAAACTTTTGATTGCGAATACAAACAATAGCGCTTCCGCCTGAGGCCCTGCCCCCAAAAGCCCAGCAGCCGATCTCCAACCCAAATAGGCTGTAGGCAATAAAGAGACGTAAATGGAAAATTGTTTTAGGCTGCGGCAAGGGAGGGGGACACGTCTGGAAGCCAATTAGGGAATATTCTGCGAAGCTTGGGAATTCTGGTTTTGGAATCTGTTTTCAGCGTCACAGGCCAGGCTTTGGATCTGTACTAGTAAAGTGGCTGCGGTGTAGAGGCGCCCTCTAGTGGCAGTGGTTTGGAATCACAGGATGGGAGCTGTCCAAAAGCTGAAGTGAGAGATACCCATACTAATGAGCCCAGCTAAGTAAGTGAATTGCAGGGTTCAGTCATAATATAGAGTTTGTGGATCTGATTTCCCCCATAGGGCTGGCACCCAGCTGTGGGGATCCCTGAGGGCTGTGTTACACTGCGGGGCTCCCAGGCTTCCTGTTGACCAGATTGGAGGTTGCCAGGTCTGAATTCCCTAAACTCTGGTGGCCCACACCACAGAGACTCACACCTCTTGAGTCCTCAATATCTCAGACTTTCCATCCCTGAATCCATCATGCACTGAGGTCCATCTGAGGTCCTTAAATGCCCTAGCCTTCAACGTTGGCATTTTTTCTTTATCGTTTCATTTTGTTTTGTTTTTATTTTCATTTTGACTTATTCTTTACTTTTTTCAATTTCCTGATTGCTAACACCGCATTATCACCTAGTCTTCTCTCACAGCGTATCCCCCAAAGTCTTTTTTTACTCAGTTATTTAAGGTTTTTTTTTGTGGTAGGTGCTGTGTAGTGGGTGTTTTAATTCTGGTTCGTGTATATCTGTTTTTTTTTTTTCTTTCCCCTACCTGTTCCCCACCCTTTGCCCACCCTCTTTTCCTTTCTTCCTCTTGTCCTTTCCCCCCACCTTTTTTCTTTTTTTTCTGTTGTCTCTCTCCCTCTTGTCCCTCATATTCTACTTAGTTTATTTTAACTCAATTATACAATAGGTGCGGCAGGAAACACCTCACATTTGCAGGGTTTTCTCATCCTCCACTGCCTCATTTCTGTGTGAACTGATTTAGGCTACCTACACTATCCTCTTTCCCCTACATCTTGATATCCACCACCATCTACTGTCTCTCCTATATTCCACCTCCCACCTCCCTCTCTTCGAACCATGAAGGGTCTAAGTCTTAATTCCTAATACCTTTGTTTTGTTTTCTGTCTGTTATCCACTCTTGAAACTATTACTTTTCTTTTCTCTTTCCCTCTCACGAAAACAATAGCTATTTAGCTCATACCATATTCCTCCCATATTCAATCATCTACCTCATAATAAGTACTCTACCTACTGCTATAACTCTACACAATTTACATGAATCTAACCTCCATCCTCCCAGATCTCATATTCTTGCTTTGTTAACATATATTACCAATACTACTTTACACTTTTCCCTTGCTTACACAATTGCCTTTCCTGAACATTAATACTTTCCTTTAAAGTGAACTTAACCAACAACAAGTAACTAGAATAAGAAGAAAAAAGTGACAAAGAGAAGATATAACACCTATGCAAAAATAACAGCTAATTAACCTCCAAGAGTAGACAAAGAAGCTAAGGAACTGATTAAATCCGTCAAAATAAAGAGATGACCAGAAAGCAACAAAAATCTACAAACCAAACCAGTAATCAGGAAAACATGGCTGAATCCAATCAACAAACCAATAATCACGAAGGGGAGCAAAACTTGGCACAAGCAATGAAAGATCTCAGAACATTTATCACCGACAAATTTGACGAAGTAATGAAAGAGGTTAACAACATGAAGACATCACTTGGAGGGGAAATTGCAGACATATGCAAAAAGATAACAGATATGATGGGAATGAACACCACAGTTCAAGAAATCAAAAATACACTTGCAGCAAATATCAGCAGACTAGAAGAGACAGAGCAGAGAATTAGTGATGTGGAAGACAGTACATCAGAAATCAAACAGATAGTAGAAGGGGTCAATAAGAAGATAGAAAAAATCCAGTTAGGACTTAGGGACCTGAATGACGATGCAAAACGCTCAAAAATACGTATTATAGGTATTCCAGAAGGTGAAGAGAAGGGAAAGGGGTCAGAAGGAGTGTTGCAGGAAATAATGGCTGAAAACTTCTCAAATCTACTGAAAGAGACAGATGTGCATATCCAAGAAGCACAGCACACTCCACTAGTCATAACCCCAACAGGCCCACCCCAAGACATATATTGTCAAATTATCCAATACTCAAGACAAAGAGAAAATCCTAAAAGCAGCAAGAGAAAAGAAAACCATCACATACAAGGGAACCTCAATGAGATTAAGTGCTGATTTCTCATCTGAAACCATGGAGGCAAGAAGGCAGTGATATGATATAGTCAAGGTACTAAAGGAAAAAAATTTCCAACCAAGAATACTCTATCCAGCTAAACTAGCATTCAAACATGATGGAGAGTTGAAAATATTCGCAGACAAACAGAAACTGAAAGAGTATACCAACAAGAAACCTCCCATTGAAGAAATTCTAAAGGGAGTTCTGCAGGAAGAAAGGAAAAAACAGGAAAGGCAGAGTTGGAGGAGAGTATAAGAGCAACAACAACAACGAAAAAGACAAAAAAATACAAACAAAATATGACAAACACAAATCCAATCAAAATATGGCTAACACAAATAATTCCTTGAAAGTAATAACACTGAATGTCAACG
Source organism: Dasypus novemcinctus (assembly GCF_030445035.2). Lineage (NCBI taxonomy): Eukaryota > Metazoa > Chordata > Mammalia > Cingulata > Dasypodidae > Dasypus > Dasypus novemcinctus. The sequence goes on from NC_080697.1 coordinate 63,741,022, forward strand.
GATTAAACTCACCTATCAAAAGATTCAGACTGGGACATTGGATAAGGAAATATGACCCATCTGTGTGCTGTCTACAAGAGACACATCTTAGACCCAGAGATGCATGGAGATTGAAAGTGAATGGCTGGAAAACAATCATATAAGCAAACAATAACCAAAAAAAGGCAGGAGTAGCTATATTAATATCAGACAAAATAGACTTTAAATGTGAAACAATTGTGAGACAAAGAAGGATACTACATTTTAGTGAAAGGGAAAATCTGAAAACAAGATCGAACAATCATAAATATTTATGCCCCTAACAAGGGTGCCTCTAAATACATCAGGCAAACGCTGGAAAAACTAAGTGAAAGAATAGATACATCTACAATTATAGTGGGGGATTTTAATACACCACTATCAACTCTGGACAGAACATCTCAAAAAAGAATCACCAAAGAAACAAAACATCTGAACACTATATTAGAGGAGCTGGATCTAATAGACATATATAGATCGCTACACCCAAACACAGCAGGATATACATTTTTCACAAGCGCACATGGAACATTCTCCAAGATAAATCATATGCTAGGCCACAAAGAAAGGTTGAATGAATTCAGAAAGATTGAAATCATACAAAACAATATCTCTGACCACAGTGGAGTCAAGCTGGAAATTTGCAAGGGACAGAAGCCCAGATTTCACACCACGATTTGGAAATTAAACAGCACACTCTTAGAAAAACAGTGGGTCAAAGAGGAAATCTCAAAAGAAATCAATGACTACCTTGAATCAAATGATAATGATAACACAACATACCAAAATTTATGGGATGCAGCAAAAGCAGTACTGAGAGGAAAATTTATAGCCATAAATTCATATATCAAAAAAGAAGAAAGAGCAAAAATTGAAGAACTAACTGCACATTTGAAGGAATTAGAAAAACAACAACAAAGTAACCCAACAGGAAGAAGAAGGAAGGAAATAACAAAGATAAGAGCAGAACTAAATGAAATAGAAAATAAGAAAGCACTTCAAAAGATAAACAAGACCAAGAGCTGGTTTTTTGGGAAGATCAACAAATGACAAACCTTTAGCGAGACTAACAAAGAAAAAAGAGAGAAGATGCAAATACACAAAATAAGAAATGAGAAAGGCGATATCACCACTGACCCCACAGAAATAAAGACTACCATAAGAGGATACTTTCAAAAACTATATTCCAACAAAAATGACAATTTAGAGGAAATGGACAAATTCCTAGAAACACATAAGCAGCCCATATTGACAAAAGAAGAAATTGATGATCTTAACAAATCAGACACAAGCAGATAGATAGAATCAGTTATTAAAAATCTCCCAACTAAGAAGAGCCCAGGGCCAGATGGCTTCACAGGTGAATTCTACAAAACATTCCGGAAAGAACTGACACCAATCCTGCTGAAACTATTCCAAAAAATCCAAACAGAAAGAACATTACCCAACTCCTTCTATGATGCCAACATTACCCTAGTACCAAAGCCAAACAAAGACATCACAAGAAAGGAAAATAACAGACCAATTTCTCTAATGAACCTAGATGCAAAAATACTTAACAAAATACTTTCTAACTGTATTCAACAACACATTAAATGAATTATACACCACGACCAAGTGGGATTCATCCCAGGTATGCAAGGATGGTTCAACATAAGAAAATCAATCAACGTAATACACCATATAAACAGATTGAAGGAAAAAAATCACATGATTATATCCATTGATGCAGAAAAAGCATTTGACAAAATACAACACCCTTTCTTGATAAAAACATTCCAAAAGATTGAATACAAGGAAATTTTTTGAACATGATAAAGAGTATATATGAAAAACCTAAAGCCAATATTGTTTACAATGGAGAAATCCTAGACTCCTTCCCTCTAAACTCAGGAACAAGACAAGGATGCCCACTGTCTCCGCTCCTATTTAACATTGTCTTAGAAGTACTTGCTCGAGCACTGAGGCAAGAACCAGAAATAAAAGGCATTCAAATTGGAAAGGAAGAAGTCAAAATTTCATTATTTGCAGATGACATGATCCTATACATAGAAAACCCTGAGAGATCTACAACAAAGTTTCTAGAACTCATAAATGAGTTTAGTAAAGTCGCAGGATATAAGATCAATGTGCAAAAATCAGTAGCATTTCTGTACACCAATAATGAGCAAGATCAGGAGGAAATCAAGAAACAAATACCATTCACAATAGTAAATAAAAAAACCAAATACTTAGGAATAAATTTAACTAAAGAGGTAAAGAACTTATACACCGAGAACTATACAAGATTGTTCAAGGAAATCAAAGAAGACCTAAATAAATGGAAGACTATTCCTTGTTCATGGACAGGAAGACTGAACATTATTAAGATGTCTATCCTACCAAAACTGATCTACACATTCAATGCAATCCCAATAAAAATCAACACAGCCTTCTTTAAGGAACTAGAAAAACTAACTATGAAATATATTTGGAAAGGAAAGAGATCCCAAATAGCCAAAGACATACTGAAAAAGAAAAACGAAATTGGAGGAATCACACTACCTGACTTCAAAACATACTACAAAGCTATGGTGGTGAAAACAGCATGGTATTGGCATAAGGAGAGACACATAGACAAATGGAATCGAATTGAAAGCTCTGATATAGAACCTCACATATACAGCCACATAATATTCAATAAAGCCACCAAACCCTCTCAACTGGGAGAGAGTAGACTATTCAACAAATGGTGTCTGGAGAACTGGATAGCCATATGCAGAAGAATGAAAGAGGATTACCATCCTCTTTATACAAAGATCAACTCAAGATGGATCAAAGACCTAAATATAAGAGCCAAGACCATAAAAACCTTAGAAAGCAGTGTAGGGAAACATCTACAGGACCTTGTAATAGGAAATGGATTTATGAATATCTCACCAAAAGCACGAGCAGCAAAAGAACTAATAGATAAATGGGACTTCCTCAAAATTAAAGCCTTCTGCACCTCAAAGGAGTTTGTCAAGAAAGTAAAAAGGGAGCCCACACAGTGGGAGAAAATATTTGGCAACCATATATCTGATAAGAAACTTATAACTTGCATATATAAAGAACTCCTATATCTTGAAAATAAAAAGATAAATAACCCATTTAAAAAATGGGAAAAAGACTTAAACAGACACTTCTCCAAAGAAGAAATACAAATGGCAAAAAAGCACATGAAAAATGTTCCAAATCTCTAGCTATCAGGGAAATGCAAATCAAAACCACAATGAGATACCATCTTACACCCATAAGATTGGCAGCTATGAAAAAAAACAGAAGAATACAAGTGCTGGAGAGGATGTGAAGAAAGGGGAACACTCATCCACTGCTGGTGGGAATGCATAAGGATCCAACCACTCTGGAGGACAGTATGGCAGTTTCTCAAAAAACTAGCCATAGATTTGCCATATGACCCAGCAATACCACTCCTGGGTATATACCCAGCAGAACTGAAAACAAGGAAACAAACTGATATATGTGCACCAATGTTCATAGTAGCATTGTTCACTATTGCCAAAAGTTGGAATCAACCCAAATGCCCATCAACAGATGAGTGGATCAATAAAATGTGGTATATACACACAATGGAATACTACTCGGCTGTAAGAACAAACACACTACAAACACATGCGATAACATGGATGAATCTTGAGAACCTTATGTTGAGTGAAGCAATCCAGACATTGAAGGACAAATACTACATGACCTCAATGATATGAAATAACCAAGCTGCCCTAGATAGCAAGAGACTGAATGATAGGCTTACAGGAAATCGGAGGGTGGAGGAAGGATGTGAGCCGATGTCTGCACGGGTGGAATTTAAGACGAGATGGTGTAAGTATGAACACAAAGAAGAGATAAAAGGGGGGCAAGGGGTTGCCTTTGGCTGGACTTTGCGGGTTTGAGGGTGGCTGGGGAGGGGCGGATGGGTAACATTGCCCAAAAGTGGGGGGAGGGAGGGGTAGCATACGAACACAGGAGAGGGTCAGGTGTTGGTGGAGAGTAAAATGCCGAGAAAATCATATCAAAATATAATAAAGAGGGTTACCTGTTTAGAATGCTCGGAGGGGAGGGTCTGATGCAGGATGGGCTCCTGGGGAATGTCTAAATGCTCATTCTGCCAGAGTGGGTGACACCAAGGGGTAGAAACCCAAGTAGTGAGAGTGGGAGTGGACCCACATCCTGGGGAGGACTAATGCCATCAAATAGAGGGAACTGTATCCCTCGAGAGAAAGGGTGGCTCCCAGGGCATTGGGGCAGTTGAGCAAGTTAGGCCCTGAACACTATTCCATCTATCTCTGGAAGTGGCTCCTCGGGAAACAGAGGTTGGCTGTCACTGTGGGCACCAAGGTGGAAGGGAAAATGGATGTTAAATGTGTGGAACCAAGGTAAATGGGGGGTAAGAGAGGAGTTTCGTGAGAGTACACAAGGATGGATATAAAACATGTAATATTACACCATACCATATAGGAGATGACAGACTGATAATGTAAACCATAATGTAAAACATAGGATAACTAAGAATGTAAAAAACTGTGTATCCTAAAGTATGCACCACAATGTAAGCACAGATGTCACCTTGTTAGAAAGCTATTGTCTCAGACTCTGTACATCACGTTAAGTAAATATGATGTGAATAGGGTGTAAGAGTATCACTGTGGAAGGGAAAAGGTTTTGTGGTGGATGTATGGGAGTGCTGTATATTATATATATGCATTGCTGTGGTCTAGGGCTCCTGTGAAGGGAAGCTTTATAATTAGGGGGAAAAAAAGAAAAAGATAGGATGTAGAATTTTTTCCAAGTCAACATGTATTCTTTATATAACCTTTAAACCCATCGCTATATGCCATTTCCTAGTAAGGGACCCTGACATTATATTGGGCTTCAAATTTCATGGAGTTCTGGATCACAGAGTGGTTCAACAATGGCAATGGAGGGATACTGGTATAGGATACCATTGACAGGTGATATATGGCTGACAGGGAGCTGTACAGAACATATGTCCAGGGTGCATGGTAATGTTTGGATATACTCATAGTGGCAACAATTAAAAACCACAGCAGAGGGGGTACTGGGTTCCTGGCCAGTGGTGCTCTGTCGTGGTCCCTAGGGGAGCAGCGACAGTCTCCCAGGTGCAGCGGTGGGGACCGGGAGGGACTGAGGGTTCAACAGTGAGCCCCTGATGCTAATGACTATGCTTGTGAGCTGATAAGCCTAAAATAAGAACAAGGCCTAGAGCAGCATTGTGCCTGGGAATTTCCTCCTGTCAGCCTTCATGTTACTCAAATGTGGCCAGTCTTGAAGCCAAACTCAGCATGTAAATGCAATGCCTTCCCCCCAGTGTGGGACATGACACCCGGGGATGAGCCTCCCTGGTACCGAGGGACCACTATCAACTACCAACTGATGATGCAACTGGAAAATGATCTTATATGGAAGGCTCAATGCGGATCAGCAGAATATCCCTGTCTACATAAAATAACATGACTTTAAAATGCTGTTTGACCTAATGTAAGGGGGAAATGGAAAGGAGAAATGAGTTTATATGGCTACAAGTCTCTAAAAAAGAGTCTGGAGGCTGTCAGAAGGATTGCCCTTATGCACAACTGAGCAGAGTCTGAGAGACAGATAAAGCAGATACAACCCCCAGGTATTGGTTCCTTTGAGGGCTAAAGAGACCCATGGGAGTTATGGTCATGGCCGATGGGGTTAACTACCAGGTCAGATGGCCCCTCTTTGGAAATGGTGTTTATGTGTGATGAATCTGGACTCAGATGGGATCTCTCTTCATAAGACTTTCATGCTAATGTGCTGGAGGTGCAGTTAGTGTTGGGGTTTAAGATATATTTAGGGGGTTTGAATCTCTGGACTGACAATGTGATAGCCAGGTCCTGAGCCTCAACAGACTCCAGCACCTACAATCTGTTTCATTGGACTCACCACACTCAGCTAAGATGGAGTTGAAGAAGGACAACCACCACACCATGGAGCCTAGAGTGATTACAACTGAAAGTGGGAGGATTGCATCCAGCATCCATGTGGAATCTGAGCCTCCTCTTGACATAGAGGTGCAATGGACACAACCAATCCAATGTCCACATAGAAAAGGTGGCATTGGATTGGGAAAAGTGGACATGGTGGCTGATGGGTATGGGGAAAGGCAGGAAGAGATGAGAGGTGGAGGTGTCTTTGGGACATGGAGCTGCCCTGGATGGTGCTTCAGGGGCAATCACTGGACATTGTAAATCCTCACAGGGCCCACTGGATGGAGTGGGGGAGAGTATGGGCCATGATGTGGACCATTGACCATGAGGCGCAGAGGTGCCCAAAGATGTACTTACCAAATGCCATGGATGTGTCATGATGATGGGAATGAGTGTTGCTGGGGGGGGGGGGGGGGAGAGGTGGGGTGGGGGTGGTGGGGTTGAATGGGACCTCATATACATATATGTTTTTAATGTAATATTATTACAAATTCAATAAAAATCAATAAATTAAAAAATTTTTAAAAAAACACAATAAAATAATTCTATTAAAAAAAAAAGTCTTATTTCCAGTGCCCTTTAACCCGGCACATAGGGCAAGGGGCCAGTGGACCCCAGGGTTGTGACACATGTTTGCCCAGTGTCCCTCTATGCTCCACCTGAAGCAGGGTTATTGCAGAGCTCAATGGTTTCTTTTGGCTGTCTTGAATGGTGGCTACAATTAAATGGTACTTAGCCTAATATTGTTTGATTTTTTTTCTTTTTAAAAAGATACGTAGATCACAAAAAATGTTACATTAAAAAATATGGGGTTCCCATATATCCCCCACATCACACCCCCCACTCCTCCTACATCAAGAACCTCTTTCATCATTGTGGCCCATTCATTGCATTTGGTGAATACATTTTGGTGCATGCTGCACCGCAAGGATTATAGTTTATATTGTAGTTCACACTCTCCCCCAGTACATTCAGTGGGTTATGGCAAGATATATAATGTTAGCATCTGAACCTGCAGTATCATTTAGGACAACTCTAAGTCCAGAAAATGCCCCCACACCCCATCTCTTCTTCCCTCTCCCTACCCTCAGCAACAACTGTTGCTATTGTCTCCACCTCAATGATACAATATTTTCCATTGCTAGAGTCACAATAGTTCTAAAGTAGAATACCAGTAAGCCCACTCTAACTCATATTTTATTCCTCCATTCTGTGGATCCTGGGATAGGGATGTCCACTCCACCTCTAAATTGAGAGGAACTTAGATCACACATGACTGATGATGTGATTCTCCTGCTTGCAATTGTAGGCAGTCTTGGTTCCCTGATGTGGTGGTTGACCATTTTCACCTCCCTGTCAGCTGACCTGGGTAAGTTCAATGAACCAGAGAGTAGGATTTGCAACTCTGCTGAGCTCAGGACCCAGCTGGTAATTGTCCAGTCCAGAGATTCAAGTTACCTGAATATACACCAAACTCAGCACTAACCACAGTAAAAGTGACAGAAGAGGCACGTGTAGAAAAGTTACATCTGAGTCCAACTCCATCACACTCAGGAACACATAGTAGGGCCCACTGATAAGACACTGAACTCCAGAGCCATCTGCTATGACCATACAAGCTGTGTGTTTGTTTAGCCTTCAGGAGCACAGTACATGAGATTTTATCTACTCTGACTGTCTCCGGGAACCTGTTGAGAGATGCATAAGCACAATCCTCTGATGACCTCCCGACTCATTTTGAAGTCTCTTAGCTATATAAACTCATTAGTTTTTTTACAATTTCCCCCTTTTATTCAGGGTCTTTTTCACATTGCATCACCAACAGTGCCCTTGGTGCCAGGGAGACTCATCCTTGGGTGTCATGTCCCATGCTGGGGTGGGGAGGTAATGCATTTACATGCTGAGTTTGACTTAGAGAGTGGCCATATTTGAGCAACACGGAGGCTCTCAGGAGGTAACTCTTAGGCACCCTACAACTCTAGGCCTAGTTGAAATTTCAGGAACACAGGTTCATATGTATAGTCATGAGTATCAAGGGCTCATCATTGGACTATCATTCTTCACTGCTCTTTGCCCTTGCACTTGGGGGATTGTTGCTGCTCCACTGGGGACTGTGACAGAGCTCCCTTCACTAGGAACTCATCACTCCCTCAGTTGTCACATGTAACTCTACTATGAAAATATGCAATGAATAACTGAATATTTTTATATTCCCTATTTACATGCCCTGGAAAACTCCCTCCCAACCATGTGTCTCCCATCAATAACACCCCACACTAGTGTTCATCTCCTGTCATAGTTTGATCTTTTGTTATTAATTTCCTCATCTCTATTGCTAAGGACTCTGAAGGCAGTTTTAACAAGGTCCTTTTGAGGAGTTTTAGAGGCCCATCCTCTTGTTTTTGCAACTTTTTCTTAATGTCTGGGCTGAATTGTGAGATGAAATGTGGAGATATAATTTTCATGCTTCAGAACTGGGATCTAGGTTAGTCTATTTTAAAATGGTCTCTGTGAGTCAGCTCATAAAGACCAGGTGATTTTCATCAGTTTTTTGGGGGGGTTATTTCTTGGATTTTATAAAAATTTACAGCTTTTAGGGACATCTATTATGTATTTAAGAAAGTGAGACATGTGGATAAGGTTTGGAGAGTTGGTTTGGTAGTCTCAAAGGGCAGTGGGGCCGGCTGCATTTTGGTTTAGGTCTTGATTGTGAAGGATGTCTGTGAAAGCAGTGACTGTGACGCAATGTGAGCTTTTTCCTCGGGAGTGGTAGAGGAATTGATTATAACATAAACATCTTGAAAGTTTATGTTATATGACTGATTGAGGCATTGGCATTCTCTAGTTTATTGTGCAGCATCTGTGGAGAGAGAACCCAAGTGTTTCTCACTATGAGAGAGATCAGGAAGTGAGAAGGGACCATGTGCATGGACAATGACTTCAGTGCCCCCACTGAAGTGGGAGTACCTGGGCTGACATGGGAAGTGGTGGTGCATCATATTCAATCAGAGGACCCTGGGTTCAGAAATGACTGATAGGTGGAGAAGATGGGGGATAACTTGGTGCATTGGTAGGAAGTTGAGACAAAGATTCTAAATGGGGTTGTGGGAGCTTAGGAGGAGGATGGGAAGGGTCATAATCAGTGGAGTCAAAGTCAGAAGAGGGATCTTCTGTGTGTGGGAGAGGGGGCCGACTGTGGAGAAGGAGGATTTGACAGGTGGTGCAGGACTGGCAGAGGGAGGGGCAAGTATAAAGAAAGAAGAAGGCCTGGATGTAGGGAAGGAACCTCTGACCATTTGGCATTGTATTGGATATAATTCTTGAGCTTTTGGAGAACTTGAATGTCAAAAGTGCTGTGTTCAGGTCACTGGCTTTTGCTGTCTAATTTATATTGAGGCCAAATAGTGGTAGAGTAAAAAGAACTTGTTTTTGTTTAATTTCACCCCATGATCCCAGAGAAAATAAAGCACCAGGGAGAGAGACAGAGTCATGCTGTCTATGCTGGCATTGTGGACACAGAAGGGCAGCTGAACCTGGAGAGGAACAAGCCCTGGGAAGAGAGGAACCCAGAAAGCCTGAACTCTTGGCAGATATCAACAGCCTCCTTGCTTGAAAATGTTGAAAAAGACTTTGGAGAGGGAAGTAACTTATGATTTATGGCCTGGGAACTGTAAGCTTCTACTCCAAATAAATATCTTTTATAAAAACCAATAGCACCCCTTTGGCTGAATAATAGAGAATTTGGTATGGAGCAAATTGCAAATTTGCTTTTGCAATTACCAAAATTCTGGAATAGTTTTATAAATGGATAAGGAGTATTTTTTTTTTTTTTTGAGGAATTGTAAGAAGCTTGATAGAAAGGCCAAGATTGCTCTGCAGAAACTGTTGGAGAGCTGTAAGAACAAAACCCCTGCTGGCTTCAACAAAAAAGGACATTGAAGGGAGAGATGGAGGGGAAACACCTTTAAGTGGAAACCCATGAAAACGGAGATCTAGAATTAAGACATCACCTTGGTCAAAAGAGGAACTGCATCCATGCATAAAAGAGGGTCAATTTGCCCCCAAAGCTGAAAAGCATAGATGTTCCCTCCTGATGTTCAGGGAGAGTTTTGCAACCCCAGGGAAAAGAGAAACCTTGACACTTGATGGGTGAGGATTCAGAGAGAAAAGATATGGCAAAGGACATATGTCCCTAATCTGTTCAATGAAATTAAGGAAGAGATAAAGGATATCAGAAATACACTGGGGGACCATACAGAACAAATTGTAAATAAATGTAAAAGTATAATAGATCTTACAGTGATGAAAGACACAATGTAAGAAATTAAAAATACACTAGAGGCACTTAACAGCAGATTTTAATAGGGAAAGGAAAGAAATAGTGACATAGATGACAAGACATCTGAAATAACACAGATAGACCAAAAACAAAATGGAAAGAATTCATCAGGAATTCAGGGAATTGAATGATAATACAAAATGCACAAACATAAACAGAAGGAGATGGGAAGGGGAAAATGCAGGAGTGTTTAGAAATCTTCATCAAATTCCAAATGTACTTATTGTCCAATTTATATTACATGATCATATTGTAATAAAAGTTGAAACTAAAAAAAATGAATAGCCAAAATACAACAGCATTGTGAATGGAAATGGAAATATATGGTTATAACAGGAATTACATTCCTTTTAGAAAATAACAATTTCAACCTACTTAATAATTTTGCTTTTGTTAATGTACAAGGAAGAATAAATATAAATTATTATGAACATATTTCAGGTTTTTATAATATATTTAATAAGTATTGCAGAAAACAGAATTTTCCTTAGAAAATAATGGGAATAACCCTTTTGATAAATAGCTAAGAAAAGAGAAAAACTATATGAATATATGAGAAAAGGAAAAAGAAATTAAATGCAATCATTTGTGTTTTTTTTTAGGAGGTACCAGAGATTGAAACCAGGACCTCATACATGTGAAATGTATGTCAATCACTGATAAGGACATGAGAGATTCCAAATTGAATTTTTCTTCTTTCAATTTCCCAGCCTGCCAGCAGATAGTGGTCTTCATCAATACTTTCCACAGAAGTGACTCTTTCAACCTCCACTTGCATTTTTTCTTGGCCAGCTAGCATTGTGATTCAAAGTGGGGTCCTGCTGTCCAACCTCACTGAAGAGAAACCACACTCAGCCTACCACCACAGCCTCCCTTTTCCCAGGATGGAAGACATCTGTTTCCCTCTCAGCCACCATGAGCCATGGGTTTTACTATAGGGGATGAGAGCTTTTTCCAGTCCCAAGGGTGAATAATTCATGGGTTTCATTTCATTCTCCCTGTTTCTCTGTCACTCTCCATCTTGCCTAATGCACATGGCATGTTCATGGTCTGCAGACCCCCAAAGCAGCTCCGTCAGTCAGCTTTTGTCTCTAAAATTGTTTCTGCAAGTGGGTTGAGACCTGCTGATGTAACTTAACATCCTCTTCCCAGAAGTTCCAATAATCATATTTGCATGTTACTGAAATCAGTTTGCTCAAATTTTGTTGAGGATTTCTGCATATATGTTAATGAAGGATACTTGTCTGTAGTTTCTTTCTTTTTTAATTTTATATTTTACTAGAGGAGTTGTGAATTTACAAAACAATCATGCATAACATTTCTCAATCCCATACAACACCCACCAACAACTAGAACTGTTGTGGAATATTTGTTACAAAAGATGAATGAAAAAAATATTACTGATAATTGTAGTCCATAGCTTATATTTGGAATATTTTCCCCATAAGCAACCCTATCTTTAGCACCATGTGTCTGTATTGTTTATTTTCTATAGTTCATGAGAGAACATTTTCATATTGTACTGTTAATTGCAGTCTATCTTCCATCACTGGATTCATCGTGTTAAGTCCCTGCCTTGTACAACCCTTCCAAAGTGTAGACTCAGTGGTTCTCACTTTCGTCACAGAGTTTTGCTGTCATCACCTCAGGCAATTATAGAACATTTTCATTATTCAAAAAGGAAAAATCCCATACCTCCTTTTAACCCCTTTTGTTGACATTTAGCACTGATATAGTATGTTCTTTTCCACTGATAAAAATTACAGTATTACTGTTAACCACAGTCCACAAGTTACAATGCTGTGATGTAATGGTGAGTCACTGTGGGTCTATTTTGGATGGATTGTACTTTCTTTGGAGTTCTCTTCCTTTGCTGTTGGCTTCATGCCAATACTTGCTTCATAGTTGAAGTTGTGAAGTGATATTCCCTCTTTTATTTTTGTGGAAAAGTTTATTAAGATATATTAATTTTCTTCATTTTTGTGCATTTATATGCCATTGAAGTAATATAAGCCTGGCCTTTTAATTACAGGAATATTTTAATCACTGAGTCAATTCCATTACCCTAGTAGAAAGATGTTCATACACTGCCCAAATGTTGTTTTCTAAATATAATTCTGCAATAAAAGAAACCAGGATTTCTTAGAGAAATGATTTTTTCTAGTTTTTTTTAAATTTACAGTATTATAGTTTAAATAAACTAAGAATGGATTCTCCAAGTTTCATATACACCATCCATAAAAAATTCTGAAATGCAAGACATGGGTCACAACACTTTGAGTGTCAGTTTTGAGTATTTAAAAATAAAAGAAAAGCTTCAGATAACTACTTCACTTTCTTAGTTTATCCACCTCTCTCCTTTTTTTTTTCTTTTCAATAAGAACCACTTTTTCTCCAGTAAACATATTTTTAGACTATTCTGCAGTGTTTGAAGCAAAAATAATTTCCTGCTTTGGTTTGCTGTCTTTCTTCTTGAATGTTCTCATTTGAATTTTTTTAGTAACTGAATGCATGACTCTGAGACTTCTTCCCATCAGTTCAGAATTATTTAATTCCAGAGCAAGATGAACAGCATTTTCTATTCTCAAATAGTACATAGACAAAGCTTTGCCAACTCCAGTCACTTGGTCTCTCAAAATTCTCACTGCTACACTACTACAATACAGAAAATGTTGGTCGACAGCAGGTTTTCCCATTCTGTAAGGGCTGTTCCCCCTAAATACTTATATAGTTTCCCTATATAAGGTCTCAGATGTGGATCAACTCTAATAGGAAATCCATCTGCAGTTTGTGTTTCATTTCTTTTCAATGTTTTTAGAGCAGAATTCTCGTCCTAAAACACAACATAAGCATTAATATTTTACTGATCAGGATGAATTTTCCATTTTATTGCTGACAACTTTTTAGTTAAAATCCTCTTTTCTGGAATCAGAGAAGGAAAACATACAGGTTCTAAAATATATGTGCATACTCTTTAAAAAATGACTTCAACTTCTTATTACATGTGACAGGCAAATTCCCAACAAACACAGTTTTCTCATTCTTTAATCTTTCTTTCTCTTGGTTTTATTTACATTTATTTACTTTCAACTGTGTAATCTGTGTCATCCAGTATTTTTATATCTGCTGTATTAATACTATCAGCAAATTGAGAAATTTTCTTTTTTTGTTCTTGTTTCTGATGGATTTCTTCTTCTAAATGAACACGTAGTAAATGCCAAATTTTTGTCTGCATCAGAAAAATTCTCCTTTGATTTCTTTCTTTTTTTTTTTTTTGCAGACTTGTGCAAACGTGGTCTTTGAACTTAGGATATACTTTCTTCGTCCCTTTTCCATTTCCTTTTTTGCGTGTTTTCTTTAGATACAAGCACGTATACACGGGTTGAAACTGAGACTCAGAAGAGCTGAAGAGGGACACCAGTCAATCTGTAACTGCCTCTGGAGGGGCGCTTGCTGTGGAATATGCTACTGGAGATTTGCCCAACCAGACAGTCTGCTGTTCCGAATGGATGAAAACTATCATCGGGATTCTCTCCCTGTTCCTGCAAGGCATTTTTCTTTCTCTTCTGTTTGTTCTTCTCTTCCAAGGCCATTTTTCCTCCCAGGTTCTCCAATACAGGAGAGGAACATGAGGCCCTGCTTCCGGGTTAGAGTTATTTCCACTCTCTAGGTTTTTAATACTATTTGCAAAAGTAATTGTAAAGACAGACTAGAGAGATTTCATATTCTTTTCAACCAGTTTTCAATGGAACAGGGTAAGGAAAGATGGGAATGGTGTATATTGTAGTTCCAGAGAGTAAAACAATAATTTTAAAAGATGGAAGATATAGAACACAGAAACCAACCTAAAAGAGCTCAGAAGCCAAATTAGAACAATTGGAACCATAAAATAAAAAGTAGCATTGTATTATAAGCCCAAGTATAAAATAAATATACCTGAGTCTATATTGACAAAGCAAATGAAAATGGAGAGAAGAGACAAATACTTTTTTACAGAACACCAAGTAAGATATAGATAGACAATAGATATTTAGATTAATATCTAATATTTAGATATCTAATATTAATATCTAATTAGATAATTAGATATCTAAAAAATATTAATATCTAATATTTAGATATTCCTCCCACACTAATCCATTCCTCTTCCCATGCCTTTGTATGAAATGGGTTTAGTGACTCACTTCCAAAGACTAGAGTATAGAAAGGGAAATTTACAGTGGAGGGATTAGTAAGTACAATATTGACGTGTTGAACAAAATTCACATCATGAGTGATAAATCATGACAATAGTTGAGAAGCCTTTTTCACACTTTCTCAAATCCCCAAAACCCTGTCTTATTACAAAAATACCACCAAATTAATTCAAATTAAATGGCAGTCTATAAAACACCTGAACAACATTCTCTAAAACTGTCATGGTCATCAAAATCAAAGAAAGACTTAGAAATTATCACAGACCACAAGAGACCAAGACACAGATACTGAACATAATAGTATTTACTAGAATGGAATCTGTGCAAAAAAAGGGCACTTTATAAGTGACAGATGGGAAAGGGAAAAATAGGTAAAAATGGGACATTTTGGGGACATTGGAATTGTTCTGCATGACATTGCAATGACAGCTACAGGCCATTGTACATACTGTCATAATCTACAAAATAATGCACTACAGAGAGTAAAATATAATGTAAACGTAATCCATAGTTAGTAGCAATGCTTCAATATGTGATCATCAACTGTAACAAATGTACCACACTAACGAGGGATGTTGTTGATGTGGAAAGTATGGGAGGGGGTGGGAAGGGGGCATATGGGAACCCCTTATATTTTTTATGTAACATTTGTGTATTCTAAATCTTCTTTAAATATTAAAAATAAATTTAAAAAGGACATTAGTGGAAAAACTGATAAAACTCTAACAATACTTGAGTGTTTATTTAATAGCAATTTAACAGCATATACTAAGATGGAATCTGGGCAACCAAAGAATATTAATGGAATCATTGATAAAATTCTAATAAAGTCTAGTTTTGCCATGGAAAAATAATATATAGCATTAAGGAAAACTGTGATAGTTACATGATAATTTAAATAATGTCAAATATGTAATTATTCTGTAAATCTGAAGTTTTTCAAATATAAAAATTTTTGTTTTAAAAATAACTCAAGAATACATTTAAACATCTGAATACACACACAGACACAATAATATATAATTTAATTCCTTCTTAAAACTTTCACTTGAAGTAAAGTCAGTTGATTCCTGGGTGAATATTTTCAAACTTTTAATAAAAAATAATACAAACTTATAGAATCTTTCAGAAGGGTGGAAAAATAACTCCACAGATACAATTGTTGTTGACATGATCCTGAAATTTGTGTTTCTTAGCAGTTGAGAGTCGGTATCCTCGGAAACACCTTCCTTCTCTATAATTACTGAGTTCATATTTCATGTGGCACAGACTGAGGCCTACAGATCTCATTCATACCCACTTAGGTGTGGCTAATTTCTTTGTTCTCTTCAAGGAGACACATCACATAATGGAGGAGTTGAGACTGTCACAGACTCTAGAAAATAGTTGGCATAGTCATCTATTACACTCAGGGTGTTCCATGATCTTTCTCTGTGTACCACCAACCTGCTGAGCTGTTTTCAGGCAGTCACAGTCAGCCACAAGAGTGGGACATAGACAGTCCTCAAAAGCAGGATGTCAAAGAATGTGGGGGTTCTCCTGCCTCCTCTCCTGCCTCCTCTGCCGGATCCTCAATCTGGCAATCTGCACCTCCTCAAGTGGGTATCTCTTTGGACAGTAACAGTAGTCTTGGGAAAGAAGATTAGTTTTGTCCAAATTTTCCTGTATGGGATTAATGTCTTTCCTGGGTGCTGGATTAGTGATCCTTATGGAATTAGCAAGTATCTACATGGCCTATCTCCTATACAGGCAAAATCAGAGGATCCAGCACTTCTACAACCCCAGCCTCACCCCCATCACCTCCTCTGAGACAGGGACCACCTACACCACCCTTCTCATGGGTAGCCAACTTCATCCCCTTTTATTGTCTTAATTGCATGCACATGTTTTATGATACCAAATATTTTAATTCCTACTTGTGGCTGTAGCACATCTTCAAAATTTTTGCTTCATTTGTTCCCTCTGTCAGGCCACTCATGCTGATACTCCAGAAGATGTGAATCCTTGGATCTGTGTTTAGGCGAGAGGATTATCTACCCTAGCCACTGACATATGGCTAGGCGAGTCTCTCCTCTTACACGTATATCTTCCTTCCTTCCTGCCATGGACTTTTTCTGATAACAATCTGCAAGGCTCTAGGTCAGGGGTTCCTAACCTTTTTTTATTCCCTGGTCCCCTTTGCCTGTCAGGTGAATACCATGGGCAAATTCTAAGAACTTAGTGGCAGATGGTTTTATGACACTCAACATCGTCATGTATTTAAAATAAAATTTTAAACTCAAGTCCATAGATCCCTTGAAATCTTCAAAGACACTGGATTAAGAACCCTTCTCTAGGTACAGAGAGATACTGAACTCATTTGCTTGGTTCTGTTGGACCTCACAAAGTGTCAATGAGTTAGACTCTCAAACCAATAAATACAGTATAATGCAAATCATTTTTTAAAGATTTATTTTTATTTATTTCTCTCCCCTTCCCCCCAACCCATTTGTCTGCTCTCTGTGTCCATTTGCTGTGTGTTCTTCTTTGTCCACTTCCGTCATTGTCAGTGACACCGGGAATCTGTGTCTCTTTTTGTTGCATCACCTTGCTGCATCAACTCTCTTGTATGTGCGGCCGCCACTCCTGGGCAGGCTGAACTTTTCTTTCACTCAGGGCAACTATCCTTACAGGGTGTACTCCTTGTGCATGGGGTTCCCCTACATGGGGGACACCCCTGCATGGCATGGCACTCCTTGTGTGCATCAGCACTGCATGTGGGCCAGCTCCACACGTGTCAAGGAAACCCAGGGTTTGAACCACAGACCTCCCATTTGGTAGATGGACGCCCTATCCATTGGGACAAGTCCACTTCCTGCAAAGCATTTTGAACATGATATCTGGGGAAAGAATGTTATCATTTTTATTGTAATACTGAAGTTTTGCTTTTTTCTTCCAAATATAATACTGAGAAATATATATGTAGTATGGAAGAAAGATTTTGTGTTTTTTATATAAATTTCATTGTTGTAATATGAAACTGAGTGAAGCAAAGTAAATAATTTCATAGGGTTTAGATTTGTCAGATATATATTTAGCCTGAAACACAATATTTAAGGCTCTGCAAGTTTATGAAACTAACAATTATAAATTTCAGTATTCTTTTTGTCATAGAAATGTAGGAAAAACCAATGAGATACTGTATTGAATTAGTTCCTAAGTTCAGTGCCTAATAAGTGTTATAGAAATTTTATAACTATATTTATGAAAATATTATTGAGAGCAATAATTTTCAATAAAGACTAGTCTATCTTGTAAAATTCAAGCATTTTATAACTACATTTCATATTAAGGTAATAATGACTTTATTAATCATAAAAAACATTATTTATATTTCATTTAAAAAATATTCTGAGTCAGAAACTCTACATACAATGCCAATTATTAGCTTAACTTTATAACATCTCTGGAATTTAATGTCATTTTTGTTGTCAATTATATGAGTGTAATAGCATTTCCTGACAGACCAAAATCAGAAAGCAGGTAAAGGTCCTGAGAGCCTCTGTGATGCTCAAATGTATCCACTCTTTAGACCAAAATTGGCATGTAAATGCATTACTTTTTCTCCAGCCTGGAACATGACTTCCATTGATGAGCCTCCCTGGTACAAAAGGATCACTACCAAGCACCAGGTTGTGATGCAACTAGGAAAAGACCTTGAGAAAAAGGGGGAAATGGTAAAGACAAATGAGTATGTATGGCTAAGAGAATGAGTCAAAATGAGTCAGGAGGTCATCAGATGGGTGGTGCTCATGCCCATGTCAGCAGGATCACAGAGAAAGTGAAAGTAGATACAACCCCACATAGGGGTGCTCCTGGGGGTTACAGAGACACCCAGGACCTATGGTCATGGGAGGTGGCTCTGGAGTTCATTGCCTTGTCAGTGGGCCTACTTTGGAATTTGTGCTCCTGAGTGTGATGGAGATGGATTCAGATGTGACCTCTCTACACATGCCTCTTCTGTTACTTATATTGAACCTGTGGTTGGTGCTGGGTTGGTATATGCTTAGGAGAATTGAATCTCTGGACTGTCCATGTGCCAGCTAGGCCCTCAGCCTCAGGAGAGTTGCAAAATCTACTCTCCAGTCTGTTGGACTTATCTGGGTCAGCTAACAGGGAGGTGAGGGTGGTCAACCACCACACTGAGGAACTGAGAGTCTATAACTACAAGCAGGAGAATCCCATCGACATCCTAGTGTCCTCAGGATGGAGGAATAAAATATGTATTAGAGTGGACTTACTGATATTCTACTATAGGATTATTGTGACTTTAGCAATGGAAGAAAGTGTATCATTGATGTGGATACTGTGGTCGTGGGAGTTCCTGAGGGCCAGGAGAAGGAAGAAGAGTTGTGATATTCAAGCAGTTTTGGGACTTGGAGTTGTTCTGAAAGATATTGCAAGGACAGATGAAGGACATTATACATCCTGCCATAACCCACTAAATGGACTGAGGGAGAGTGAAAACTACAATTCAAACTGTAATCCATGCTGTGTAGTGGTGCTCTAAAATGTATTCACCAAGTGCAATGAATGTGTCACACTGATGAAAGAGGTTGTTGATGTGGGAGGAGTGGGGGAGTGGAGAGTGGGTTATATGGGAACCTCATATTTTTTAATGTAACATTTTGTGTGATCTATGTATCTTTAAATTAGACAATAAGAAAAAGCTGATGACAGAGTAAGCAAAAAATAAAAAATAATAAAAGACCTTACAATCTTCTTCTTTTTAGAGAAAGTAAGTAAATGAAGGAATTAATTTTTACATTATTATTTTTTTACTTTGAAATAATTATAAACTTATAAGACAGTTGTAAAATAATGGAAAACCAGTAGAGGATGCCAACATACTCCCCAAAGTAAGATATTTAAACCCAATCTGTTATGCTAAAGCATGGGTTCTCTAATTTTGCACAAACAGGTATTTATGAAGAGTATGAAACTCTGAACTTTAAGACAGCAAAACAAAACAAGATTCACACTGGCTCACTTACAATGAAGTATATGTTACCAAGAATATTAAAAATTGTGATGTTTGTGAATCAATAATCAGTGTATGTTCATTACAAAGAAAATGCTACCATTCTCCGCCCCAACTGTGAAAAAGCCCCTGAATGGCTTTCTTCTACCTCACAATGGACAGTTTGGTTACTTATAATGGTGCATAAACAGACATAGCTCAGAAGAACCTATCTTAAATATTGTAACACAAAGGCATTAACTTTAATTCCATTATTTCCTTTGTGGCCACTGGAAATGTTTGTTCCAGGGGAAAGAAGAACTAAACAATCTTGATTAAAATTAATTCATTGGGTTTATAAAACAGCATTTAAAGAACCAGAGAAAATATTTTTGAACATCTCTCCCTTTCAAGCTTCCATACAAAATGTAATTTTCTCAGTGGGAGTTCAAAGTACCAGCACCCCTCATCCCCCAAAGTTCTGTGTAGAATTTACAGTTAATACAGTTAATACAGCTAGGAGTCTAGAAGCTTCCTTCCTCCACCCAATGCCAATTTAATGGACTCAGCTTGTACAACTGCTGCAGCAGGGTGAAAATACTGAAGCCCCAATTTGTCTCACTCCAGCTCAAATGAAGGTGAGGTTTCCATTCCCAGAGAAGCAAGTCAAGAAGAATGAGACTGCTAATCCTCATCAGCAACTTTTTAAAAGTAAAACACAGCTGACACTTTGAAAGAATTGGGTCACTATCCCAGTCTCCAGCTTCATGAAGTATCTCAGAGATTTTCTCCAGGATGAAAGATAAAAGGACAGAGAACTCTGATATAGAAGAAAGTGGCTTTATTTAGAGCAAAGTGTGGAGAAGTGTAAAACATTGGTATTGCTCCCATACCAATAGAAATATTGATATTATGCAATTAAGATGAAGCAGGTAGCTTCATGGAAGCAACAAGAATTGTAGTTCTGCTAGTTTAACAAAGAGAACAAGGGAAAGATACATCTAGGAATAACTGTAGGAGGACCATAAAACACTTCAAATACTGGCTCCAAAACTATAGCCGTATTTGAAGTATTTTATTTGATTAGACTGTGAAGAAATGTGTGATTGGGTGATTCTCAGGAAAGAATATAGCAGTCAGCCAGGAACTAGTGTAGCCTTATAATGGGAAATCATATGAGAGTTTTGAATTTTAATCAAAACCTGCAATTTTAATAAACAGCTCTGGTTAAAGCAGTCCATCCACCCTTTCTATTATAGATACGGGTTACTACAAAGAAACATTTCTTTCCACATACGAAGCTAAAATTCTCTGACACTCTTTTATTTAACTTCCTATATGATTAACTGAACTTCTTGTCCACACTGATCAATCATAAAAATATTTTAACTAATTTTCAGTTAAGGTAATCTCCTTTTTCATGTTCCTGAACTTAACCCACCTTAGCCTGAACCAACATACAACTTCTCCTTAAGAGCCTCTGGAGAGTATAGGCTGGATGGAAGGTAAAATATACTCTTATTTACTCTCAAATTGAGTCATTCATTCATCCTACATCTCCATACTAAGCTTCTTCTTCAAGATGTTGCAGGTAATGGAATAAAACATAAAGCCACACACTGGAAGAAGGTATTTTGTAAAAATATATCCAACAATGACACTTATCCAGAATCCATATTGAGGTTTAACAAATCAGTAGATAGAAATTCAAAATATAAATGGGGAAATGTCAAACAGACAAATAACAAGAAAATATATTAAAATAACTTGTAAATGCAAATTAAAACATAATTAAGTAGTTATGTATCACAAGCAGATCATGGAGTGAATAAAATAAAAATAATAATGATATGAACATAGGAAAGTAAATGGAGCAGCTGGAATTATCACATCACTGGAGTGCTAACTATACAATCACTTTGGGAAAATATTTGGTGATACCTACTGAGGGTATATATGTATATATCATGACCCAGAAATTTGTCTCCCAAACAAAACTAGCACATATATCAAAAAAGTGCGAAGATTTTGATAGCAGCTTAATTGTCATTATCTTGAAACTGGAAAGAACCTCAAGGTCCATCACAGAAAGAGAGTTGTAAACTGAAATAGTAAGACAACACGAATACTACATAATAAAAAAATATTAAGTAAAGCTAAATGCAATAATGTGGATTATTCTAGCAGGCATCATATTGCACAAAAGCCAGATACAAATTTCCAGCCTCAAAAGAGTACATATGGAATGAATTTATTTATATAACATAGTTATATTACACATAACTAATCAAAGAAGGTAGTTATCTTTGGGGTAATGATTTTCTGGAAAGGGGCATAAGTAGTCTTCTGATCACAGAAATGTTTTATTTCTTGCTTTGGGTGATGGTTACAAAGCTAAGTTTTGTGCACAATATTTAAGGTAGATTGCAACAAATAATAAAAACACAAAACGACTCACACCCAGACTTCCATTCCTGAGTGTTGTCTGTCCCTGAATGCATGCCCTAATCACACTATGGTTTCTGTACTTTCCCACTGCTACTAAAACAACTCCATTAAAAATGATCAATGCACTGAAGGAAGGCATGGAGAAATAATGAGAGAAAATCAGGATAATAAAACAAAATGATAATTTTAGTAATGAGAGCAAATTATAAAAAAATTATAAATAAGAAACAAATTGAAAATATGGAAATGGAATATTCAATAACTGAAATGAAAAAAAAAATCAATAGAGGAATTCAATAGCTATTGGAAGAGAGTGAAAAAAATATCCCCAAACTCAAAGGTAAGACAATCAAAATTGTCTAGGATAAGTAGCAAAAAGAAAAAAGGAGGAAAAAGATAACAGGGACTGAGAAACCTGTGGGACACTATGAAGCTTACCATTATACACATACTGTAGCCCCAGAAAAAGAAGAGAGATAAAGGTCCAGAAATATATATTTGAAGAAATAATGACTGATAAATTCCCAAAACTAATGAAAAATACAAATACATCAATCCAAGATCCTCACTGAATGACAAGCAGGATGAACCCGAACACTTCTACAATGAAAAACATTAAAATCAACCTGTCATATGCCAAGGATAAAGACATTTTAAAAAAAGAAATCAAGAGAAAATTGACTCATCATATAAGGAATTCATTGTGTGGTAAATATCTGATATCTCAAAAGAAATCATGGAGTTCATTATGTGGTCATATGGAATGTTTTAAATGTAAAAAAAAAAAAATGTTTAAACAAGAATAATATACCCAACCTATTTAGATATTTTTAGGCGAACAAAAACTGAGGTATTTCATTACCACTAGATATACCTTATAGGAAATGCCGAATGGAGCCTCCCATGTTAAACAAATAATGCTAGATGGTAACTTGAAGCTGGATAAAGAAATAAAGACCACCAGAACAGGTAAAATTATACATAAATATAAATGACAGAATTACTGAAGCTTTCATTTGTAATGTTCTATTTTACTTTTTATATGGCTTAAAATTCAAATATTTAAAACATAAATCTTCATTTTAGGGCAGAGAATGCATGAAGAAGTAATTTGGGATGGTTATGTCCACTCCACCTCTATATCAAGAAGGGACTTAGATTCCACATGGATGATGGGTGCAATTTTTCTGCTTGCAGTTGTAGGCACTCTTGGTTCCCTCGTGTGGTGGTTCACCTTCTTCAACTCCCTGTTAGGTGGCCAGGGTAAGTCCAATAAACCAGAGGGTATGATTTGCAAGTCTGCTGAGGCTCAGGGTCAGGCTGTCACAAGAACAGTCCAGAATCATTTACAATGGAGAAATCCTAAAATCCTTCCCTCTAAAGTCAGGAACAAGACAAGGATGCCCACTGTCTCCCCTTCTATTTAACATTGTCTTAAAAGTACTTGCTCGAGCACTGAGGCAAGAACCAGATATAAAAGGCATTCAAATTGGAAAGGAAGAAGTCAAAATTTCATTATTTGCAGATGACATGATCCTATACGTAGAAAACCCTGAGAGATCTACAACAAAGATTCTAGAACTCATAAATGAGTTTAGTAAAGTCGCAGGTTATAAGATCAATGCGCAAAAATCAGTAGCATTTCTGTACACCAATAATGAGCAAGATCAGGAGGAAATCAAGAAACAAATACCATTCATAATAGTAAATTAAAAATCAAATACTTAGGAATAAATTTAACTAAAGAGGTAAAAAACTTATACACCGAGAACTATACAAGACTGTTCAAGGAAATCAAAGAAGACCTAAATAAATGGAAGAATATTCCCTGTTCTTGGATAGGAAGACTAAATATTATTAAGATGTCTATCCCACCAAAACTGATCTACACATTCAATGCAATCCCAATAAAAATCAACACAGCCTTCTTTAAGGAACTAGAAAAACTAACTATGAAATTTATTTGGAAAGGAAAGAGACCCTGAATAGCCAAAGACATACTGAAAAAGAAAAACAAAATTGGAGGAATCACACTACCTGACTTCAAAACATACTACAAAGCTATGGTGGTGAAAACAGCATGGTATTGGCATAAGGAGAGACACACAGACCAATGGAATCGAATTGAAATTTCTGATATAGAACCTCATATATTTAGCCACGTAATATTCGATAAAGCCACCAAACCCTCTCAACTGGGAGAGAATGGCCCATTCAACAAATGGTGCCTGGAGAACTGGATATCCATATGTAGAAGAATGAAAGAGGATTACCATCTCACACTTTATACAAAGATCAACTCAAGATGGATCAAAGACCTAAAAATAAGAGCCAAGACCATAAAGACCTTGGAAAGCAGTGTAGGGAAACATCTACAGACCTTATAATAGGAAATGACTTCATGAACATCACACCAAAAGCATGAGCAGCAAAAGAACAAATAGATAAATGGGACTTCCTCAAAATTAAAGCCTTCTACACCTCAAAGGAGTTTGTCAAGAAAGTAAAAAGGGAACCTACACAATGGGAGAAAATATTTGGCAACCATATATCCGATAAGAGACTTATAACTTGCATATATAAAGAACTCCTATATCTTGAAAATAAAAAGATAAACAACCCATTTAAAAAATGAGAAAAAGATTTAAACAGACACTTCTCCAAAGAAGAAATACAAATGACTAAAAAGCACATGAAAAAATGCTCCAAATCTTTAGCTATCAGGGAAATGTAAATCAAAACTACAATGAGATACCATCTTACACCCATAAGATTGGCAGGTATGAAAAAAAAGAAGAATACAAATGCTGGAGAGGATGTGAAGAAATGGGAACACTCATCCACTGCTGGTGGGAATGCAGAAGGATCCAACCATTCTGGAGGACAGTTTGGTGGTTTCTCAAAAAACTAGCCATAGATTTGCATTATGACCCAGCAATACCACTGCTGGGAATATACCCAGCAGAACTGAAAACAAGGACAGAAACCGATATGTGCACACCAATGTTCATAGCAGCATTGTTCACTATCGCCAAAAGTTGGAATCAACCCAAATGCCCATCAACAGATGCGTGGATCAATAAAATGTGGTATATACATACAATGGAATACTACTCAGCTTTAAGATCAAGTACACTACAAACACACGTGATAACATGGATGAATCTTCAGAACCTTATGTTGAATGAAGCAACCCAGGCATTGAAAGACAGATGCTACATGACCTCAATGATATGAAATAAGCAAGCTGCCTCAGACAGCTAGAGACTGGAAGATAGGCTTACAGGAAATCGGGGGGTGGAGGAAGGATGTAAGGTGACATCTACATGGGTGAAATCTATGATAAGCTGGAGGTAATTATATGTACAAGGAAGGGATAAAATGGGGGCATAGGGTTACCTTTGGGTGGAGCTTTGGGGGTTTAAGGGGGACTAGGGATGGGCAGATGGGAAATGGGGGGGAGGGTGGGGCAACACACGAACATAGGGGATTGTCAGGTGTTGGTTAAGAGTATAATGCTGAGAAAACCTTTTCAAAATATAATTAGGAAAGTTACCTGTTTAAGATACTCGAAGGGGATAATCTGATGCAGGACAGACTCCTAGGGAATATCTGAATGCTCATTTTGCCAGAGTGGGTTATACCATTGGGTAGAGACCCATATAATGAGAGTGAAGGTAGACCCACATCCTGGGGAGGACTAATGCCATCAAATAGAGGGAACTGTATCTCTCAAGAGAAAGGGTGGCTCCCAGGGCATTAGGGCAGTTGAGCAATTCAAGCCCTCAACACTGTTGCATATATCTCTGAACATGGTTCCTCACGAAATGAAGATTGACTGTCACCGTGGGCCCCAAGGGGAGGGGGAAATAGATATTGAATAGATGGAATCAAAGTAAATGTGAGGGCAAAAGAAGTGTTTCACAAGGGTACACAAGGATGGATATAAAACATGTAATATTACACCAAAGACATATAGGGGATGACAGACTAATAATGTAAACCATAATGTAAAACATAGGATAACTAAAAAATTTAGAAAACTGTATAGCCTAAAGTATAAACCACAATGTAAACACAAATGTTACCTTGTCTGAAAGCTATTGTCTCAATATCTGTACATCAGTTTCAGTAAATATGATATGAATACGTTAAAAGATTATCGCTGTGGAAGGGAAAAGGTTTAATAATGGATATGTGGGGGTACTGTATATTGTATATATGAATTACTGTGATCTAGGGCTCTTGTGAAGAGAAGCTCAATAATTAGGAAAAAAGGAAAGAAAAAGGATGTAGAAATTTTCCAAATCAATAAGTATTCTATATCTAACCTTTAAACTCACTATATTCCATTTTACTAGTAAGGGAACCTGACATTATATTGGGCTTCACTTTTCAGGAAGTTTTGGATCACAGAGTGGTTCAACAATGGCAGTGGAGGAATACTGGTATGGGATGTTTTTGACAGGCAATATATAGTTGACAGGGAGTTACACAGGGCATGTGTCCAGGGTGCATGGAAATGTTTGGATATACTCACAGTAGAAACAATTAAAAATAACAGCTGGGGGGTACTGGGTTCCTGTCCGGGGAGGGCTCTGTTGTGGTCCCTAGAGGAGCAGCGGCAGTCCTCCAGGTGCAACGGTAAGGACCAGGAAGGAATGAGGGTCCAACAGTGAGCCCCTGATACTAATGACTATGCTTGTGAGCCTATACACCTGAAATAAGAACAAGGCCCAGAGCAGCACTATGCCTAAGAGTTCCCTCCTGACAGCCTCCATGTTACTCAAATGTGGCCAGTCCTGAAGCCAAACTCAGCATGTAAATGCAATGACTTTCCCCAGTGTGGGACATGACAACTGGGGATGAGACTCCCTAACACCGAGGGATCACTACCAAGTACCAGCTGATGACGTAACTAGAAAATGACCTTGAATTAAAGGTTCAACTCGGACCAGCAGAATATCCCTATCTACATATAATAACAGGAGTTAAAAATGCTGTTTGACCTAAAGTAAGGAGGAAATGGAAAGGACAAATGAGTTTATAGTGCTGTGAGTCTCTAAAAAAGAGTCTGGAGGTTGTCAGAGGGATTGCCCTTATGCACACCTGAGCAGAGTCTCAGAGACAGATAAAGTAGATACAACCCCAGGTATTGTCCTTTTTAGGGCTAAAGAGACACAGGTTCTATGGTCATGGCAGATGGGATTCACTGCCATGTCAGTTGGCCCTTCTTGGGAGCTGGTGTTTCTGTGTGATGGAACTGGACTCAGATGTGATCTCTTTTCACAAGCCTTTCATGCTACTTTACTGGAATTGTAGTTGGTGCTGGGGTTTAAGATATATCTAGGGAATTTGAATCTCTGGACTAACAATATGATAGCCAGGCCCTAAACCTCAACAGACTTCAGCTCCTACACTCTGATTTAGTGGACTTACTCCACTCAGCTAACATGGAGTTGAAGAATCAACCACCACACCATGGAGCCTAGAGTGCCTACAACTGAAAGCAGGAGGATTCCATCCAGTATCCATGTGGAATCTAAGCCCCCTCTTGACATAGATGTGGAATGGACACAGCCAAGCCAAGGTTCACAGGAAGGAGGAATACAGTAAGATACTTATTGATATTCTATTCATGAGTGTACTTACTGATATTCTATTCATGAACTATTGTGGTTAATAATCAAGAAAATGTGGCATTGGTGTGGAAAAAGTGGCCATGGTGGCTGCTGGGTGCAGGGAATAGGAGTAAGAGATGAGATGTGGAGGCATTTTCAGGACTTGGAGTTGTCCTGGGTGGTGCTCCAGGGACAATTGCCAGACATTGTATGTCCTCCCATTGCCCACTGGATGGAACATGGGAGAGTCTGGGCTATGGTGTGGATCACAGGCCATGAGGTGAAGCAATGCCCAGAGATGTACTCACCAGATGTAATGGATGTGTCATGATGATGGGGGGGAGTGTTACTGTGGGGGGAGTGGTGGAGTGGGGGCCATGGAGGTGAATGGGGCCCTCATATTTTTTTAATGTAATTTTTTTAAAATGAATAAATTGAGTAGAATTTGGGGGAAAAAACACAACAGTCCAGAGATTTAGGACCCCTAGTATGCACCAACCCCAGCACCAAACACAGGTCCAGTAAAAGTGACAGAAGAGGCATGTTTAGAAAGGTCACATCTGAGTCCAACTCTATCACACTCAGTAACATAAACTCCAAAGCAGGACCAATTGGCATGGCACTGAACTCCAGAGCCACCTGCCATTACCATAGAACCTGTGGGTCTCTGTAGCCCTCAGGAGAACCAGTACTGGACTTCTACTTACTTTGGCTATCTCTGGGACCCTGCTAAGGCATGCATAAGTGTGACCCCTCTGATGACCTCCTGACTCTTTTTTGGAGACTCATAGCCATATAAACTCATTTGTCCTTTCCATTTTCCCCTTTATCCAAGGTCCAAAAGGGTGGAGGAATAAAGTATTCATTTGAGTGGACTTACTGATATTCTACTATGGAACAATTGTGATTAGTAATGGAAGAAATTGTAGCATTGATGTGGAGAAAGTGGCTACAGTAGCTGCTGAGGGTAGGGAGAGGGAAGAAGAGATATGATGTGGGGGCATTTTCAGGACTTGGAGTTTTCCTGAGTGGTACTGCAGGGACAGATGCTGAACACTGTATGTCCTGCCATGGCCCACTAGGTACACTAGGGGAGAGTGTAAACTACAATATAAACCACTATCCATGTGGTACAGCAGTGCTCTAAAATGTATTTACCAAATGCAGTGAATTTCCCATGATGATGAAAGAGGTTGTTGATGTGGGAGGAGTGGTGTGAGGGGGGTGGGGGATATATGGGGACCTTACATTTTTTTAATGTAACATTTTTAAAAAATAGAGAGAAAAAAATAATTTGAGATATAAAACAAAAAGGAGGAATGAAGGGTTATAGATACAATGTGATGTTGGCTATTGAAGTCAAATATAAATCAATGTAATCTAAATTTTAATATATTTGGGATGTTAAATGCAGTTCCCATGGTATCCATAAAGAAAATAGGTAAAGAATCTATATCAAAGGAAATGATGAGTGATTCAAAATGGCTTATTATAAAATATAATCTAAGCAAAAATGAAGGCCCCGATAGAAGAAAGGAGGGAACAATAAAGGTATGATTTATAAAAAGAATTAGCAAAATGGCAGAATTAAATCTTGTCTTATCAGTAATTACTTCAAATGTAAATGTATTAAACTTTCCAAACAAAGACAGAGGTTGAGTAAAGAAACATGGTCCAATTATATGCTCTATACAAGATATATATCTTAGATGGATAGATAGACAATATAGACTATAAATAAAAAACTATTACAAGAGATAAAAAAGAACATTATACATGAAGAGTCATTTCAACAAGAATTTTAACAGTTATATTTATGAATTCAAATAACAACAGGAAGCCACAATATACAAAGCGAACTTTGATGGAATTGAAGGGAGAAATAGAGTTCTAAAATAATATTTGGATATTTCAATACATACTTTCAATAATGGATAGACATCTAATAGAATTTTAGGAAGGAGGTAGAGGACCTGAACTACATTATAAACTATTTGTCCATGATCAAGTATGGATTATCCTCTAGGATATACCTTGAGTTATGGCAAAAGTTAAGTCTCAAGTTGTAAAAAATATTGAAAGCATAGTAATTAATTCTCTTATCACAATGGAATGGAGATAGAAATTATGATAGAAAAAAATGAAAATGTAAGAAAATGTGGGAAATAAACAGCACAATCTTATGCATCCAATGGAATAAAGAAATTATTAATTAAAAAATTGGGAAATAAGGAAAAAATAAAAAGACACTAAATTGCACAATTGATGAGGATAAGGGAAAATGTACGGAAGATTATAGTTATGCATGTCTATACATTTTATAAAAAGACAGTTCTCAACCATTTTCCCAACTTTCAATATAGTAGAAATAGAAAAGTAGCAGCAAAGTAAACCAAAAGATAAGAGATAAAAAGAAATAATTAGATTAAAATGGAGATAAATTAAATAGCAATAAAAATGAGAGAAAAATAAATGGAGTAGGTTGGCAGGGCTTGATTTTCTTATGAAAGCATTGGAGAAAGTGCAAAAGCTCTCAGAGGGAGCTTCTTGTGAATCTGAAGATGAGAACAATGTCATGTGCATCATCCAGGAGGGAGGGGGACAGAGAAATGAAGAGATAAAGGTGTGAACCTTGAATTATTCATTCTTGCAGTTGGGAACAGTGTCCATTCTCCATTTTCAAGGTAAACAGCGCCAGTATGTCTTGTGACTGACAAAAGCCTACTGAGAGAGGGATTGACATTTTCCATCCTAAAAAAAGGAAGGGTGTGGTGGAGGAATGTGTGGGGTTTCTCTTCAGTGAATTTGGACAGCAAAGCCCTGCTTTTTTTTTTTTTTTTTCCTTCAAGAACAATATCTCATTTTATTCTTACCATGCCTCTCTGGTACAGAATACTTCTTCAGTTTCATAGGAGGAAACAGAGGCTTAAAGAATTATGCCCAAAGTCATAAACCTGATAAGTGGCAGATCCAGGCCTCAACTCATCTATGACACAACATCCTGTGCTCTTTTCACTACACATGGCATCCTTTTGTTTTTCACAATTAAGCACTTTTATTCGATGTTTTAAAATGTATTGAGTTCTGAATTAAATCTCAACATATGGTCTATCCTGGAGAAAAATCCCTGAGCACTTGAAAAGACTTTATAGCTTGCTGTTTTGGGGTGTAGTGCTCTATAAATGTCAACTAGATCTAGCACATTCATCATATTATTCAAGCTTTCAATTTCCTTACTTAACTTGTGTCCAGATGTTATATCTAATGCTGAGAGTGGAGAGTTGAAGTCTCCAAAACTTACTGTAGAAATGCTTATTTCTCTTGACCTGTGTGGAGCTGGCCATGCACAGTGCTGATGCGCGCAAGGAGTGCCGTGCCACGCAAGGGTGTCCCCCGCGTGGGGGAGCCCCACGCGCAAGGAGTGCGCCCGTGAGGAGAGCCGCCCAGCGTGAAAAGAAGGTGCAGCCTGCCCAGGAATGGCGCCGCCCACACTTCCCGTGCCGCTGACGACAACAGAAGCGGACAAAGAAACAAGACGCAGCAAATGGACACCAAGAACAGACAACCAGGGGAGGGGGGGAAGTTAAATAAATAAATAAATCTTTAAAAAAAAAAAAAAAAAAAAAGAAATGCTTATTTCTCCCTTCACTTTTGCCAGTGTTTGTCTCATGTACTTTTGGGCACCTATGTTAGGTGCATAAATATTTATTACTGCTATTTCTTCTTGATGAATTGTCCTTTTTATGTAGTAATCTACTTCATCACTAATTATAGTTTCACTTTTAAAATCTATTTTATCTGATATTAGTATCTCTATACCCATACTTGCTTTACTGTTATTATCACGGAATATCTTTTTCAAATTTTTATCCATAATATCAATCTATTTCTTTTAATTGGGAAGTTCAATCCATTAACATTCAGTGTTACTAGTGTAAGTTGCTACTTTCCCTTGCTTCCTGTTGTCATATCTTACTATTATCTGCCTTTTAACTCTTTCAATTTATCCTACTTATGTTTTTCAATTTTACACTCTTCTCCAGGGCTTTCACCCTTGTCATTGCCTATTAGACTGTAACACACCCTTTAATATCTCCTGTAGATTTGGTCCCTTGGTAACAGTCTCTCAGTTTTTGTTTGTCTACAAAGACTTCAAACACACCTTCAGTTCTGAAGGATAGTTTTGCCAGATAAAAAATTCTTGACTGGCAGTTTTTTCTTTCAATACCTTAAATATATCATATCACATATTGTTTTCTTACTTCCATGGTTTCTAAAAAGAGATTAGCACTTACACTTAAGGTTCCATTGTAAGCAATATATTAATTTTCTCTTACTGTTATCTAAATTCTCTCTTTATCCTTGGGCTTTGAGAATCTGAATAGTACATGTCTCAGAGTAGGTGTATTAAGATTTTATTTGGGGTACATTGTTCTTCTTGAATATTGATATTCACGCCTTTCTTAAAGGTTAGAAAAATTTAAGTCAGTGTTTCCTCAAAAATTCTTTCTACCCCTTCTCCATTTTCTTCTACTTCTGGGACACCAATAACACATTTGCTTCTGGATTTCATGTTGTCATTAAATTCCCTGTGACCCTGTTCAATATTTTGCATTCTTTCTCTGTCTTTTCTCCTCTTTTCAATTTCCAGTCCCCTATCTTTAACTTCATTTATTTGTCCTTTTAGCATGTCACAGCTGCAGTTATATGTCTCTAATGTATTTTTTCTCTCTTTATTTTTTTAATGTTACATTAAAAAATATGAGGTCCCCATATACTCCCCACCCCCCTCACCTCACTCCTCCCACATCAACAACCTCTTTCATCATTGTGGCACATTCATTGCATTTGGTGAATACATTTTGGAGCACTGCTGCACCACATGGATAATGGTTTACATTGTAGTTTACACTCTCCCCCAGTTCATCCAATGGGCCATGTCAGAACATACAATGTTCAGCATCTGTCCCTGTAGTACCACCCAGGACAACTCCCAGCCCTGAAAATGCCCCCACATCATATATCTTCTTCCCTCTCCTTACTCTCAGCAGCTACTGTAGCCACTTTCTCCACATCAATGCTACAATTTCTTGCATTTTTACTAATGCATTTTTAATCTCATTGATTGTTGAGGAGGCTCGTTTGAAATCATTTATTAGTTTTCTTAAATTGTGAGTCTCACCTAGATTCATGACTTCTTCATTTGACTGGCCATATCTTCCCGTTTCTTAGTATTTTTATTTTGGTTGATACCTAAGCACCTGCTTATATTGATTTTGATCTGTTGATCAATTTCTGTCTCCTAGTGGTTTTACCTCACAATTCTTCTCTAATTTATAGTTTAATTTTTCTAACACTTTAATACCATACTGTGGCAGGGAGATGCTAATGGGGCCCAACCATGTCTCCCATTCCTGGGAAAAAAACTATGAGAGACCAGTCTGTCTTCCGTCACTTTCCTGGCTGACCCACAAATGGTGCTTTTTGGCAAAACCTTCCAAGGAGATGAATCCTTCCATTTCCACTACCTCATTTGAGCTAAAAAGTTATGGTAATTACAGATGCTGAACAGAAACCTCAATCATCCCTCCACCACACACTCCTTCCTGGGGAGGAATCTGTCTTTTCCCCTCTCTGTTGGCTACGCAGCTACAGATTCTACTGACGCTTTTACCTCAGGGTTGGGAATGGAGTTGTTCCCAGGTGTGGGGTATCAACTCACAGTTTTCCCATTGTCGTGTCCATCTCTGTCACCTTCCCTCTTGGATGATGCATGCAGAACTTTCCTGGGCTGCAGGCATCATCAAAGTAGCTCCATCAGACTGCTTGTATGCTTTCTCTCCTATTCTGTAAGAGAGCTGTGCTCTGCCTGAGTTACTCAAAAGCCATCTTGGCTCAATCTCCTCTGTTTTTTATTAGTGGCCATTCTAATTGGTGTGAAATGTTATCTCATTGTATTTTTTAACAAATCAATGGTTTTGATACATATTAATAAAGCATGAATCCATCTAAAGTGTACAAAGTATGTTATTGGGTGTAATAAAATTTTTGTGACTTCGTCACTTCAATAATATTAGAGCATTTTCGTAATTCCCATAATGATAATGAAAAAAAATCATCACTGCTCAATCTATGTTTTCTCTACCTTACATAGCTGCTATTCTGTTTCCTTCCCTCTAATTTAATTGTATTTTTTAATTGGAAAAATCGTATATATATATATAATGTTACCCATATTCATATTTACATGAGGTTTCAATATGTTATATAGTGCCATGTTACATTTGTTAGGTTTTTCTAGTAATATACATGTCTTAGTCTTAACCTTTCAACCACTGTTATACTCACGTAATAATTCTGCTAATTAGAAACATAATAAGATTTCAACAATTCTATTCATTTCCAAAGACTTACAAACAACCTTTTCCAATTTTGCACAGATTAATCTTCAATTGTCCATTTTCTACCCTTATTCTATTGTCTGGTGACTGATATTTTAATTATCTACTTGATGGGTCTACAAAATATATTTAGTTCATTATAATGGAAATATATAGCATTAGTCTTTTTGTGTCTGGCTTCCTTCACTAAATGCAATGTCCTCAGGTTCATCTATATTGTCATATGCCTCATGACTTCATTTGCTCTTATCACTGCATAATATTTCATCATGTGTATAGACCACAATTTGTTTATCCATTCATCAGTTAATGGACACCTGGGTTATATCCAATCATGAATAGACTTTTATGGCCATTGATGTACAGATGTATTTTCATGGCACTATTCTCTGTTCTTTGGGGTATATACCTAAGACTGACATTGTCAGATCACATGGCAAGTCTAGTTGTGTAGTATGTTTTAAAGCCAGGTAGTGTGATTCCTCCAATGCAATTTTTCTTTATCAATATGTCTTTGGCTATTTAGTGCCCCTTGCCTTTCCTAATAAATTTCACAGTTAGCTTTTCCAATTCAATAAAATTGCTGTGGTAATTTTTATTTGAATTGCATTGAATCTACAAACCAGTTTGGCCAGGATAGATATCTTAATTATATTTAGTCTTCCTATCCATGAAAAGGGAATATTCTTCCATTTGTTTAAGTTTTTTTTTATTTCCTTTAACAGTGTTGTGTAGTTGTCTATGAGCAAGTTATTTACATCTTTAAATTTATCCCTAAGCATTAGATTCTTTTAGTTGCTATTGTAAATGAGATTTTTAAAAAATTTCCTCCTTAGAATGCTCATTACTGGTGTACAATTGCTAGTGACTTTTTCACATTGATCTTATAACCTGACACTTTATTGAACTCATTCATAAACTCTAGAAGCTTTATTGTAGATTTCTCAGGGCTTTTGAGGTATCGGATCATGTCTTCAAATAGTGAAAGGTTTAATTTTTCCTTTCCAATTTGGATGCCTTTAATATCTTTTTTCTTACCTAAGTGTCTGAGCAAGTACTTCTTTTGTTGGTCCATTTATGCTGCTTGTTTTTTTCTGGGAAATTATCCATTTCCTCTAAATTATTCATCTTGTTACCATACAGCATTTCAAAGTACCCTTTTATGATAGCTTTTGTATCTTTGAGGTCAGTGGTGATATCCTCTTTCTCATTTCTTATTTATGTATTTGCATCTTCTTTTTTTTCTTTGTTAGGCTAGTTAAGGGTTGGTCAATTTTATTAATCTTTCTAAATAACCAGCTTTTGGTTATGTTTATTTTTTCTAGTACTTTCTTATTTTCAATTTCATTTCACTTTGCTCTCATCTTTTGTATTTCCTTCTTTTTTACTTTTTTGGGGGTAGTTTTTTTTTTTCATTTTCTCCAGGTATGCAGTTAGGTCTTGAATTTTAGCTCTTTCTTCTTTTTTAATGTACTCATTTATGACTAGAATTTCCCTCTCAGCACTAAAAACATCTCATGAGTTTTAATACATTGTATTGTCATTTTCATTCATTTCAAGGCAGTTACTGATTCATTTTGCAATTTCCCCCTTGACCCATTGATTACCCAAGACTGTGTTGTTTGACTTCCGTATATTGTGCCAAATCTCTTTCTTTGTCCCTTACTGATTCTCAGGTTATTCTACTGTGGTCAGAGACATTACATTGTATAATATCAATCTTTCTGAATTTATTGGGTGTTGCTCTGTGGCCTACCAGGTAGTCTGTAATGCTGAATGATCCGTATGCACTTGAAAAGAATGTATATCCCATTGTATTGGGGTGTCATGCTCTGTATATATTTATTAGGTCCATATCCTCTAATGCACTATTTAGGGTCTGTTTCTTTACTGATCTTCCGTCATCCTGTCTAATGGTGATAAAGATGTATTAAAGTGCCCCATTATAATTGTTGAGGCATGTATTAGTCCACTTATTTTTTCCAATGTTTTCCTCATGTCTTTTGTGGTGCCTTGGTTAGGTGCATAAATGTTTATGATTGCTCTTTCTTCTTGATATATTACTGTTTTTATTAATATATAGTATCCTGGCTGCCACTGCTTCTTATGCCATGCAGCACATCCAGGGGCAGTACAGCAGTATGGCCACCTTCTACCTCTCCCAAGTCACCAATGGAGCCAACTTGCTGCACTTGTCAGGTGCCCTGGGGCCCACCTGGCCTGTGAGCCCTTGAGCTCTGAGCCTGGCACCACATTGCCTGCATCTGTGTACTCGATAAACTTGTGCCTCAAAAGAAAAAGTGTATTTTGTCTGATATTAGTATAGCTATTCCTGCCCTTTTCTGATTATTGCTAACATCTAAAATTGTCTTCTAGTAATTCACTTTCAGCCTCCTTGCATTCCTGGTTCTAAGGTGAGTTTCCTATGCAGAACCTATGAATGGGTCATATTTCCTTATTCATTCTGTCAAATTGTGTGTTTTGATTGGAGAGTTTATTTCATTAACATTCAATGTTATTACTGTCAAGGAATTACTAACGTTTGCCATATATTCTTTTGGTTTATTTATGATAAACATTTTTTAAATTTCTCTTTTTATCTTTTTAGCTATTCTTACATTCCCCTCCAACTCTCTGTCCTGTTTTTCCCTTTCAGTGTGCTAAACTCCCTTTAGTATTTCTTTTCAAGTTTTATTTTCTTAAAGTGATATTTAGGTTACATAGTAGTTACAATAAAATTATAGGATATTCCCATATGCCCTGCTACCCTCACCACCCACATTTACCCCCATCAACAACATCCTTCATTAGAGTGGCACATTCATTGCGTTGATCAACACATTTTGGAGCATTGCCACTAAGCATGGATTATAGTTTAAATTATAGTTTACACTCTCTTTCACACAGTTCTGTAGCGACCAATTCTCTTAATTTCTGTTTATCTGTGACTATTTTGAACTCTCCTTCATTTTCAATGACACCTTTGCTGTATAGAGAATTCTTGGCTAGAAGGTTCTTTTTTTCTTTTAGTGCCTTAACTGTCATACCACTGCCTTCTTGACCACTTGGTTTCAGAAGAGAAATCAGCACTTAATCTCATGGAGCTTCCCTTGTATGTGATAGATCTCTTTTGCAGCTTTCAGTATTCTCTCATTGTCTTTAGTATTGTACAGTTTGACAAGTATATGTCTTTGGGTAGGCCTGTTAGGATTTATACTGTTTGGAGTGAGGTGTGCTTTCTGGACATGTACATCGATGTCCCTCAATAGGCTGGGGAAATATTTAGCCATTATTTCCTCCAACACTCCTGTCTTCTGCACCACTGATTCTTTCCTCTGAGTGTTAAAATCTGCTGTTATGTGCTTCCAGTGTATTTTTGATTTCTTGCATTGTGCCATTCGTCACTGTCAGACTTGTTACCTTTTTTGTATGCTCATAATTTCTTCAGTATGTTCTCCCAGTTTCTTCTTAATATACTTTATCTTCTCATTCACTTCCTTAAGTTGATTCATGATATTTGTTTGGACATCCTTGATTAGTAGTTCCATATTTTGGATCTCCTCCTGTTTTTTCAGCTTGTTCATTATATTGGTTTGTATCTTCCTGTATCTTAGTATGACTTACAATTTTTTGAAGGTACCTAGGCACCTGTTT
Source organism: Dasypus novemcinctus (assembly GCF_030445035.2). Lineage (NCBI taxonomy): Eukaryota > Metazoa > Chordata > Mammalia > Cingulata > Dasypodidae > Dasypus > Dasypus novemcinctus. The sequence continues at coordinate 63,778,706 of NC_080697.1, forward strand.
ATCCTGATGGAGTTATTTGGTTGGTTAGTTTCTCTTTCTACTCTAGGGCTTTATTTGCTCTTTGTGTATAGTAAGGTAATTTTTGATACCTGGTTCCTTTTATTCTATATCCTTGCAGTTGTCTGTGTTCCCTTGAAAAATTTTATTAGTATGAGAGCAAAGGAAAGAGATAAGAGGAGAAAAAGAATAATAGTAATAGTAATACAAAACACTAGAAGAGGAAATGTGGAAGAGATAGAGAACTAAGAAATGTATGTAAAAATCACAAAAATTACAAAGGAACAAGAATAAAAAGAGATGGTATAGCATAAATAAAATACAAAACAAAATAGAGAGAGAAAAAATAGAATTAAATAAAAGGCCAGACAAATGAGTAGAAAAAAACTAAAACAAGAAACAAAATAGAGAGAAAAAAATAGAATGAATTAAAAGCCTGGATGGATGAAAAGAGAATAGAAGCAATAAAATACAGGAGGGATAGAGAAAAAGATAAAGTAAAGGCCAAAGAAGTGCTGGAATGAAAGAAAAGCAACAGAAGTCAGAATACAGAAAAATGAAAGAAAGAAGAGAAATAAAGTAGCTTGAAAAAATAAGTAAAAGCAAAAAGGAAGCCAAGAAAGGGAAAAGAATAAACCAGAAAGAAAACAGCAACAAAGAAACAACTCAGGAAAAACAGGCTTCACTCTTAGGCTCCTCAGTACCTTCTCAGACTCCTGGTGATCATCAATTAATCACCCTGCAGCCTGCCACCCATAGGTGTTGTAACCAGTTTTAGGGAATAAAATAAAGGAAAAAGAGAAAAAATCCAAAAACCATGAAACAAAACAGTAGAAACTCATTCTATACATACGCTATCATAAGGTGCTAGCTGTTTTCCTATCTCTCCTTTGATTCCTTCTCTCAGGATGTACCAGGACTTGATCCAGTGACCTTCCACATGTGAGGCAGGAATTCTACTGCACTATGGCAACTCTATAGATGAAATAATCTTCTGAAAACTTATCTGGCTCTTCCTGCCCCCTGTTTTCCTTAGATGAGCTGGACTTCTAACAGTTTTCAGGAGTCAGGCTCATTAGGTATCTGTTTCTGCCCCCTCCATGACCAAGTTCCCCTCTCCCAGGCTGGCTGGGTGTGACAGACTTCCTGAGAGGATTTCTCCTTCCCCTCTCCCCAGGTCCACCTGGTATCTTCCCTGAGATTCAAATGGAGCTCAGATGGCCAAACCCTTATAAAGGAAATCACTCTCTACCACTCACCAGACCCCTCTTCCTCCCAGGAAATACTCCTTCCCCCTCAGCTGCTTGTGAAAACCAGGGGTTACACAAGGTTATTTGCCTTGAGGGTGGGACTTACCCACACATTTTCATCCATAGGAGTGAGCAAATTACAATATTCCCTTTGGCTATTTATCTTTTTGGTCAGCTCACTCCTGAACAATGTCCTGCATGCTCCTGCTCTGTGGATTCCCAAAACTGCTCCCTCAGGTAGGATTTTGCCCCTTCTCTGCTGTTTTTTGCAAAAGAGCTGAGCAGTGTAAACCTGTATCAGTGTCATTTTCCTGGAACTCTAGGGGAAATTTTGGAACACAGATAGATCACAACTATAGCAGAGGAGAATCTGTGGTGTGGGATGTCAGGGATGGGGATGTGTTGGGAGGGTTGCATTTGGGTAATGTCTTTATGGAATATGAATATGTTCAAGTGGTCATGGGGTGTTATCTTGTTGGTCAAAGACTCAGTCAATAACTGATAGAATATTGAATTCCCATCCTGTGAATTCCTGCTGCATTCATTAATACAGCAGCAAGATTCCCTAGAATACATGAACAATGTCTAATTGAAGGAGGATTGAAAAATACTCCAGACCTTTGGCATGAAGGCTGTACTTATAAACCTTCTTCTTGTGAAACTGAAACTTAGCTTAGTATTACATATTGCCTAAGAGTTACCTCCTGAAACCCTGCTTGTTCCTCAAATGTGGCCTCTCTAAACCAAAATCAGCATGTAAACTAACCTTCTTCCTGGCATGGGACATGACTCTCAGTAATGAGCTTCCCTGGCACTGAGGGATTATTGTTAAATGCCAACTAGGAATGCATTTGGAAAAAGACCTTGATCAAAAGGGGTTAATCTTACATACAAATGAGTTTTTATAGCAAAGAGATTTCAAAGTGAGTCAGGAGGTCATTCCAGAGGTTATGCATATACATGTCTTAGCAGGACCTCATTGACTGCCACAATAAACAGTGCCTCAAGAAGGGGTGCTACTGAGGGTTCTGGGGACATCTAGATACTATAAGCAGGGCAGATAATTTCAGGAATTCAGCACCCTGTCAATTTATGCTCCCCAATGTAACAGAGTTAGACTCATAATTTTCCTACACATGACTCTTCTGTCCCTTTTAGGTGAACTTACAATGAGCACATTACTTATTAAATATATGTATCAGAGACTTAAATATGTAGTATATTCATATGTCACTTGAGCCCTGAATCTCAGCAGTACTTCAACACCTACTCTCCAGTTCATTAGACTCACTCAGGATAAGTAAAATAAGGATGATGATAAGACAAAGCCAATCCCAAAAAACAGAGAGTATATATGTCTGCAAGCCAGACAGTTCCATTTATCTGCCCCATGGGATCTAAGATTCCTCTCAACCAAAAGCAGAGTGAGCATCATCATCCAAACTCCTCAATATTGAGGAAAGAATAATCATAAGGGGTAATATAACTATGGACTAAATTTGACTTATTATTATTCTAGCAATAGAATATCCTGTAACATTGATAAAAAGGCAGAACCAGAGTTTCCAAGGGGAAGAAGGAGAAAGAATAGTTGTAACTTGGAGTATGTTGGGGCCATTGGAGTTCTGAATGACATTGCAATGATGGATACAGGCCATCATTGCATTTTCTCAAAATCTATAAAAAAGAATGTAAACTATGTAAACTATTGGCCATGGTTAATAGCAATGCTTCAATATGTGTTCACCAATTTTAACAAATGTACCACACTATTGAAAGATGTTGCTATTGAGCAAGATTTTGAGAGGGAAGGCAGTGGGATATATGAAAATACCCCTATAATTTTGAGCTATTATTTATGGAATCTAAATCTTTCAAAAAAATAAAAAAAATAAACCTTCCAAAAAATGAAAGGTCCAGGACCACATGGCTTCAAAAGTGAATTCTACCAATCATTCAAAGGCAATCTAATACCATTCTTGCTCAAGCTCTTCCAAAATAGTGAATAGAAAGAATGCTATCAACCTCATTTTATGAAGCTAACATCACTCTAATGACAGAATTATATAATGATACTATGTAAAATGAAATTTCAGACCAATTCTCTAATGATATAGATGAAAAAATCCTTAGCAAAGTATTTGAGATCCAAATCCAATATCACATTAAAAGAATTATATGCTATGATCAAGTGGTTTTCACCTAGGTTTGCAAGGGTGGTTCAACACAAGAATATTAGTCAGTTTGGAGTTGTCCTGGGTGGTGCTGCAGGGACAATTACTGGACATTGTAGGTCCTCCCATGGCCCACTTGATGGAACGTGGGAGAGTGTGGGCTATGATGTGGACCATTGACCATTAAGTGCAGCGATGCTCAGAGATGTGTTCACCAAATGCAATGAATGTCTCATGATGATGGAGGAGAATGTTGCTATGGTGGGAGTAGTGGGGTGAGGGGGGTGGGGGGTATATGGAGACCTCATATTTTTTAATGTAATATTTAACAAATGAATAAAGACAAAAAAATAAATGAAAAAAAAAGAATATTAGTCAGTGTAATACCTAAGATATATGAAAAGAAATGAAAGTAAGGATGTGAAAAGCCATTTGTGCATTGATATTCATAGTGGTAATATCCACATTTCCTAAAAGATAGAAACAACACAAGTGTTCATCAGCTGATGAAAGGATAAATGAAATTTGTTATAAACATGATAGAATACTATTTAGCAGTAAGAAGAAATGAAGTAGGGATGCATATGACAACATGCATGATTCTTAAGGATATCATGCTATGTGAAACCACACAAAAAAAGGACAAATATTTTACTGTCTCACTAATATGAACTAAATATGATGAGTAAACTCATGGAGTTAAACTCTGGAGTATAAAACACTAAAAGATGGAATGTAGGTTGAAAATGTGGAGCTGTTGCTGAATGTCTATGTATTAATAAGGTACACTGTAAATGTGAGTAAATGGATAGAGTTGATCGTAATACATTATAGTGAGTTTAATGGGGTAGTCTAGGGAGGTTAATGTCAATTGAAATAAAGCTAGAGGATAAGATAAGGGTAATATAAAGTAGTGATTTCAGTGGTGGATGATGATTGTGGTTAATAGTACAAACATAAGTGTTCCGCTATACAAGGTGTTAAAAATATGGAGATACATGGAAGAATACAACTAATGTAATGTATGTAGTATAGATAATGATAATATTGTTTTACAACAATGGAAAGAAGGCATTATGTCAATCCTGAGGGACAATAATAGGGGAATATATGAAGATATGGAATTTTTCCTTTTCAAGTAATGGAAGTGTTCTGAAATGGAAGGAGCTGATGACAGTATAAATATGTGATGAACCTGAACACCACTCAGAGTACACTTTTCATGGATTGTACAAGGCAGGGGGCTGTAAAACACACTGAACACCATGATGAATGATGGTCTGTAGCTTACAGTACAAAATAAGAACATTATCTCATGACCTATGACAAATATACAATAATAATATATGGTGTTAATAATTAGATGTTTTATGGGAAAAGTACACCAAACATAAGCTATGGACTATAGAAGGCAGTAATATTGTGAATATGTTCTTTCAACAATTGTACCAAATGTATCTCAACAATGTTAGGTAGTGGCAACGCAATGTATGGTTTGCATGATTGTCTCATAAACTCACAAGTTCTCAAATGAAAGAAATTTAAAAGAATTGCAGAAAATATTAAAAATGTCATTGCTTGTTAAAACTGGGGGGTGAGAATATATTCTTATATTATTCTTTGTAGTGTGAGGAATATTTGAAGTATTCATAATTTTTAATAATTTACATTATGTGATTAAAATAAAATTAGTCAGAAGAGAATGATTGTTCTCTGATTGGCAGACATCAGAAGTTGGTGTAATAGATGCCAGTACCAGTTTTAGATTCAAGTCAGTATTCAAGTTTGATAGTTTATTTGAGTTACACAGCATCAAATAACTGGATTCATACTGGTTAATAGTGCATGTAGCCTCAAGAAGGAGCTGATCATGCTAATTACCATCTCAACAAATGGAAACATAACTTTTTCTTGTGTGTGCTCTACTCTCTCAGAAAAAAAAAACTATAAAAAAAGCCAATAAATCACATTCCACCAGTTATTTTATGCTATTTTATTTTATTTATTTTTTAGGTCTTTTTTTCTCTTTATTTATTTTTTTAATGTTACATTCAAAAAATATGAGGTCCCCATAAACCCCTCACCCCCTTACCCCACTCCTCCCCCCCATAACAACAACCTTCTCCATCATCATGAGACATTCATTGCACTTGGTGAATACATCTCTGAGCACCACTGCACCTCATGGTCAATGGTCCACACCATAGCCTACACTCTCCCATAGTCCACACAGTGAGCCTCGGGAGGACATACAATGTCCAGTAACTGTCCCTGCAGCACCAACCCAGGACAACTCCAACCCCTGCAAATGCCCCCACATCACATCTCTTTCGGCCACTCCCTACTCCCAGCAGCCACCATGGCCACTTTCTCCACACCAATGCCACATTTTCTTCAATTACTATCCACAATAGTTCATGAATAGAATATCGCTAAGTCCACTCTAATCTATACTCTATTCCTCCATCCTGTGGACCTTAGAATGGTTGTGTCCACTCCACATCTATATCAAGAGAGGGCTTAGATTCCACATGGATGCTGGATGCAATTCTCCTGCTCTCAGTTGTAGGCACTCTTGGTTCCCTGGTGTGGTGGTTGACCTTCTTCACCCCCATGTTAGCTGAGTGGGGTAAGTCCAATAAACCAGAATGTACGAGTTGCAAGTCTGTTGAGGCTCAGGGCCTGGCTATCACATGGTCAGTCCAGAGATTCAGGTCCCCTCGGTATACACTAAACCCCAGGGCCAACTAGTTATTTTAAAGTTTGTGTACTGTGGCCCATCTGTTTTGTCATTAGCCAAATAAGGACAATGTTTTGATAGAGCCAGTGGAGTCAGTTATATTGTTAACTTCTTTTATATAACCCTGTCTTTACAAACAATGCACTTTCTACCAATTTTAGGATATCTCTTCTACTTTCTGGTTAGAATGCTTCCAAATTCATGATTCACTCAATAATCCTGTAGGATCCTATTTTCTTGTTAAAAAACTTTTCCTTTTATAAGTTTGGTGATGAAGATAGGACCTGAAAGTAACTACTGACCACTCTGGAGACAAAGAGGAAACAGACACATGTGTCCAATGGACACTCTGAGATTTGTATCACCCCTGCCAACTCCAATCACCATGAATTAAGTTCTCTTGCATCTGAGCTCCACTGTCTTTGTGTTCAAGCTCTATGGTCACTGGCTCTCAGTCCAGTGGTTACCAGCTCAATATTATTGACAAGAATTTGCAAAGTTTGGGCCTGAATCTCTACCTTTAGGTGTAGTCTGTAGTTTCATTTGTGCTTCTGCTGGTTTCTTTCAGTAGTGCATAAGTTAAGAAATAGCAAGATAATTTTGGGACCCACAAACTAAAACCTTTGCTTCCCCACTTCTGGCATCCTGGTATATTGCCTGTTCAAAAATTATTGGGTCAGAAGCTGTGCCTTTCTAACAAGATGGCAAAATCTCACCAAAGACAACTATATTTGCAGTGGTCATTATAGGGAATGTTACCATTGCAAAAACTTACTCATTTCAAAAGTACACTCAAGAAGAGGGTGTTGAGTTGTTGACATAAACAACTCAAATGGAATGCCTATTTTAATTGGCATTTCAGGTCTATTAAGAAATTGCAAGACTCAAACTTACCTGCATTAAAAGATTCTTTAAAAATGACAAACGAGAAACTGAAGGCTCAAGAGAAACTAAGACAAGATTACTGTTCTAAATCCTCGCCTGACACAACTCCTTCTGCCCCTCCAATTAATATTTTAGCTGATCATTCTCAATCTAATACCCTGAGTGAATAATAATTTATTCTGAATGTATTATTTTTTATTTTAATTTATTTTTAAATTATCTCTTCTAAAGTTATAGATCACACAAAATGTTACACTAAAAAGCATAAGAGGTTCCCATATACCCCACTCTCTACCCATGCCCCCAACATTTTTGCTAACTATATATTTTTTTGAAGATAAATAGATCACAAAAGATGTTACATTAAAAAATATAAGAGATTACCATATACCACACACACCCCCACCCCAACCCTCCCACATCAACTACCTCTTTCATCTTTGTGGTACATTCATTGCATTTGGTGAATACATTTTGGAGCACTGTTGCACCACATGGATTACAGTTTACATTATAGTTTACACTCTCCCTTCTACATTCAGTGGGTTATGCCAGGATATATAATGTCCAGCATCTGTCCATGCAATATCATTTAGGACAACTCTAAGTCATGAAAATGCCCCTACATCACATCTCTTATTCCCTCTCCCTGCCTCAGTAAGTACTGTGGCCACTTTCTCCACATCAATGCTACAATTTCTTCCATTACTAGTCACAATAGTTCTATAGTAGAATATCAGTAAGTCCACTCTAATCCATATTTTATTCCTCCATCCTGTGGACCATGGGATGGTGATATCTACTCCACCTCTATATTGAGAGGGGCTTAGATTTCACATGGATGATGGATGCAATTCTTCTGCTTGCAGTTGTAGGCACTCTTAGTTCCCTGGTATGTTGGTTAACCATCTTCACCTCCCTGTTAGCTGATCTGGATAAGTCCAATGAACAAGAGAGTAGGTGATTCTTGTGAGAGGTGGAATTTTGGGTTTCTGACATGGAGGTCAAAGGTTGTGGGTGGGACCCCTCCCCCTAGGGCTGGCACCCAGCTGCGGGGATCCCTGAAGGCTGTGTTGTGCTGTGGTGCTCCCAGGCCACCTGTTAACCGGATGCATTGTTCCCAGGTCTGTGTCCCCTAAATCCTGGTGCACCGCACTCCAGAGAGTCACACACCTTGAGTCTGCAATATCACAGATTTCCCATCCCTGAATCCACTGCACCCTGAGGTCCATCTGAGGTCCTTGATTACCCTAGACCCCGGTGTTTGTGGTTTTTTATTTTTCTCTCTCTCCTTGAACTTGGAGGAGTATACCAGCTGTCTTGGGGAGAGTCTAGGAAGAAAGGAGAGGTGAATCTGCTGATAAAGCCCAACTTACCTAAACTTCCTGGAATAGGAAACTTGGTCTGGGAGAAGGTGGAGTCAGAAAATCAATTAGACCTCTCCTAGCACACCTAAGGGGGAGGGACTGTAGGAGGTGCTATCCAAGCTTCCAGTAGCATATTGGGGGTTTCTGGTGAGATGTAGGTGATCTCACACTGGAAATAAAGAGGCATAGTCTTCTGTGTTGAGTTGGTTCAACAAAGACCTACTTGAATCTCTTACCAGACCTCTCAGGCAGCTTTCCTGCTGCCCTTGGAGAGAGAAGTGAGGAAAGGAGAAAGGAGAAAGGTCAGACCCCTAAGTGTATTATAACTGCAAAGAGGATTCCTAGCTTAAAATGTTGTTTTGTGTTTTTTTTTTTTTTTTTGTCTTGATTGCTAATATTGCGTTGTCTCCTGGTCTTTTCTCCCACTTTCTTCCCCAAGGTCCTTTTTCATTTATTCAGTTTTTTTTTTAATCTATTTTTCTTTTCCTTGCTTGTCCCCCCCCCCCCCCTTTTCTTTGCTTGCCCCTTTTTCTCTTTTCTTTTATTTTCTTTTCTGTCCTTTTCTTCTTATTTTACTTTATTTTATTTATATAATAGGTGCTGCAGGGAGCACTTCACACTTGCTGTGCTTCCTCATCCTCCATTTCCTCTTTTCTGTGTGTATTGATTTTGGCCACCTACACTATCCCCTTTCCCCCACATCTTTCTATTCTCCATCATCTACTGTTTCTCTTACATTCCACCTCCCTTTATTTGGCCCACAAATTGTCTGACAATTAATTTCTAACACCTTTGTTCTGTTTTCTCTCTTTTAAACACTCTTGATATTATTGTCTTTCTTTTCTCTTTCCCTCTCTCATGAAAACACTGGCTTTTTAATTCATACTATATTCCTCTCCATATTCAGCTGACTGACTCATTGTAGGTACTCTACTTACTGCTATAACTCTACACAACTTACATGAGTCTAATATCCATTCTCCTGGATCTCACATTGTTGCTCTGTTAACATTTATTACCAATACTACTTTATGCATATTCTTTTCTTACTCATTTTGCTTTCCCTGGCCCTAATATTTTCCTTCAAAGTGAACTTACCCAGCAACAAGAAAATAGAGTAAGAAGAACAAAGTGACAAAGAGGAGACATAACACTTATGCATGAACAACAACAAATTAATCCCCAAGATGAGAAAAAGAAGCTAAAGAACTGATTAAACCTGTCAAGATAAAAAGATCACCAGACAGCAAAAAAAATTACAAACCAAACCAATAATCAGGAAAACATGGCTGAATCCAATGAACAGACTAAAAACCAGGAAGGGGACAGAACATCAGACAAGTAATTAAAGATCTCAAAACATACTAGAGACCAACTTAATGAAGTAAAGGAAGAGATTAACAATATGAAGAAAACACTTGGAAAGGAAATTGTGGACATATGCAAAAAGATAACAGATATTATGGGGATGAACACCACAGTTCAAGAAATCAAAAATACACTCTCAGCAAATAACAGCAGATTAGAAGAGGCAGAGGAGAGAATTAGTGATGTGGAAGACAGTACATTTGAAATCAAACAGATAGTAGAACTGATCGATAAAAAGATAGAAAAAATCCAGCTAGGACGTAGTGACCTGAATGACAATGCAAAATGCACAATGTACATATTATAGGCATCACAGAAGGAGAAGAGAAGGGAAAGGGGACAGAAGAGGTGTTGGAGGAAATAATGGCTGAAAACTTCACAAATCTACTGAGAGAGATGGATGTACATGTCCAGGAAGCACAACACACTCCAAACACCAGAAATCCCAACAGGCCCACTCAAAGACATATACTTGTCAAATTATCCAATGCTCAAGACAAAGAGAAAATTCTAAAAGCAGCAAGAGAAAAGAGAATCATCACATAAAAGGGAGGCTCCATAAGATTAAGTGCTGATTTCTCATCTGAAACCATGGAGGTAAGAAGACAGGGGAATGATATAGTCAAGGCACTAAAAGAAAAAAATTTCTACCCAGCTAAACTAACATTCAAAAATGATGGAGAGGTGGCCAACTTGGACCAGTGGTTAGGGCATCCATCTACCACATGGGAGGTCCATGGTTCAAACCCCAGGCCTCCTTGACCCATGTGGAGCTGGCCCGTGCACAGTGGTGATGCACACAAGGAGTGCCATGCCATGCAGGGGTATCCCCAGCATAGGGAAGCCCCACATACAAGGAGTGCACCCCATAAGGAGAGCCACCCAGACAAAAGAAAGTGCACCCTGCCCAGGAATGGTGCCACACACATGTAGAGCTGACACAACAAGATGATGCAACAAAAAGAAACACAGATTCCCATGCCACTGACAACAACAGAAGCAGACAAAGAAGATGCGGCAAATAGCCATGGAGAACAGACAAATGGGGTGGGGGGGAGGGGAGAGATAGAAATTTAAAAAATGATGGAGAATTCAAAATATTCACAGATAAACAAAAAGTAAAAGAGTATGCCAACAAGAATCCTGCTCTTCCAGAAATACTAAAGGGAGTTCTGCAGGAAGAAAGAAAAAAACAGGAGAGACAGAGATGGAGGAGAGTGTAAGAGCAACAAAAAAGACAAAAAGAGAAGGAAAACAAACAAACAAAATATGACAAACAAAGGCCAAACGAAATATGGCTAACATAAATAATTCCTTGAAAGTAATAACACTGAATATCAATGGATTAAACTCACCTGTCAAAAGATTCAGACTGGGAGATAGGATAAGGAATTATGACCCATCTATATGCTGTCTACAAGAACACATCTTAGACCCAGGGATTCATGGAGGTTGAAAGTGAATGGCTGGAAAACAATCTTACAAGCAAAAAATAACCAAAAAAAGCAGGAGTAGCTATATTAATATCAGACAAAATAGAATTTAAATGTGAAATGATTGTGAGAGACAAAGATGGATACTACACATTATTGAAAGGGATAATCTTTCAAGAAGAATGAACAATCATAAATATTTATGCTCCTAACAAGGGCACCTCCAAATACATGAGGCAAACACTGGAAAAACTAAGTGAAAGAATAGCTGCCTCTACAATTATAGTGGGAGACTTTAATGCACCACTATTAACTTTGGACAGAACATCTCAAAAAAGAACCAATAAAGAAACAAAAACTTTGAACAGTATATTAGAGGAGCTGGATCTAATAGACATATACATATCATTACACCTGAATACAGCAGGATATACATTTTTCTTAAGTGCACATGGATCATTCTCCAAGATAGACTATATGCTAGGCCAAAAAGAAAGGCTCAATGAATTCAGAAAGATAGAAATCATACAAAATAATATCTCTGACCACAGTGGAGTGAAGCTGGAAATCTGCAAGGGACAGAGGCCCAGATTTCACACCAAGATATGGAAATTATACAGCATACTCTTAGAAAAACAGTGAGTCAAAGAGGAAATCTCAAAAGAAATTTATAAACACCTTGAAACTAATGAAAATGATAACACAACATACCAAAATTTATGGGATGCAGCAAAAGCAGTACTGAGAGGGAAATTTATAGCCATAAATTCATACATCAAAAAAGAAGAAAGAGCAAAAATTGAAGAACTAACTGCACCTTGGAGGAGTTAGCAAAAAAACAACAACAAAGTAACACCACAGGAAGAAGAAAGAAAGAAATAGAAAAGTGCAGAATTAAATGAAATAGAAAATAAGAAAGCACTTGAAAAGATAAACAAGACAAAGAACTGGTTCCTTGAGTAGATCGATAAAATTGACAAACCCTTAGCTAGACTAACAAAGAAAAAAGAGAGAAGATGCAAACACACAAAATAAGAAAGGAGAAAGGAGATATCACCACTGACCCCACAAAAATAAAGACTATCATAAGAGGATACTTTGAAAAACTATATTCCAACAAAAATGACAATTCTGAGGAAATGGACAAATTCCTAGAAACACAAAAACAGCCTCTGTTGATGAAAGAAGAAATGGATGATCTCAAGAAACCAATCACAAGTAAAGAGATAGAATCAGTTATTAAAAACCTCCCAACTAAGAAGAGCCAGGGCCAGACGGCTTCACAGGTGAATGCTACAAAACATTCTGGAAAAAACTAACCAATCTTGCTGAAACTCTTCCAGAAAATCAAAACAGAAGGAACATTACCTAACGCATTCTATGATGCAAACATTACCCTAGTGCCAAAGCCAAACAAAGACACCACAAGAAAGGAAAATTACAGACCAATTTCTCTAATGAACCTAGATGCAAAAATCCTCAATAAAATGCTTGCTAACTGTATTCAACAACACATGAAATGAATTATACACCACGACCAAGTGGGATTCACTCTGGGTATGCAAGGATGTTTCAACACAAGAAAATCAATCAATGTAATACACCATATAAACAGATTAAAGGGAAAAAATCACATGATTATATCTATACAAGCAGAAAAAGCATTTGACAAAATACAGCACGCTTTCTTGATAAAAACACTGCAGAAGATTCGGAATACAAGGAAATTTTCTGAACATGATAAAGAGTATATATGAAAAACCCACAGCCAACATCATTTACAAATGGTGAAATCCTAAAATCTTTCCCTCTAAGATCAGGAACAAGATTCGGCTGCCCACTATCACCTCTTCTATTTAACATTGTCTTAGAAGTACTTGCTTGAGCACTGAGGCAAGAACCAGATATAAAAGGCATTCAGATTGTAAAGGAAGAAGTCAAAATTTCGTTATTTGCAGATGACACGATGCTATACATAGAAAACCCTGAGAGGTCTACAACAGAGCTTCTAGAATTCATAAATGAGTTTAGTAAAGTTGCAGGTTATAAGATCAATGCACAAAAATCAGTAGCATTTCTGTATACCAATAATGAGCAAGATCAGGAGGAAATCAAGAAACAAATATCATTTACAATAGTTGACAAAAAAATCAAATACCTAGGAATAAATTTAACTAAAGATGTAAAAAACTTATACAGAGAGAACTATACAACACTGTTCAAGATAATCAAAGAAGACCTAAATAAATGGAAGGATATTCCCTGTTCATGGATAGGAAGACTAAATATTATTAAGATGTCTATCCTTCCAAAACTGATCTACACATTCAATGCAATCCCAATAAAAATCAACACAGCATTCTTTAAGGAACTAGAAAACTAACTATGAAATTTATTTGGAAAGGAAAGAGGCCCCGAATAGTCAAAGACATATTGAAAAAGAAAAACAAAATTGGAGGACTCACACTACCTGACTTCAAAACATACTACAAAATTGCAGTAGTGAAAACAGCATGGTATTGGCACAAGGAGAGACACACTGACCAATGGAACCAAACTGAGAGTTCTTATATAGATCCTCATATATATAGTCATATAATATTCAATAAAGCCATCAAACCCTCTCAACTGGGAGAGAATGGCCTATTCAACAAATGATGCCTGGAGAACTGGATATCCATATGTAAAAGAATGAAAGAGGATTACCATCTCACACCTTATGCAAAGATCAACTCAAGATGGATCGAACACCTAAATATAAGAGCCAAGACCATAAAGACTTTGGAAAGCAGTGGAGGGAAGCATATACAAGACCTTGTAATAGGAAATGGCTTCATGAACATCACACCAAAAGCACGAGCAGCAAAAGAACAAATAGATAAATGGGACTTCCTCAAAATTAAAGCCTTCTGCACCTCAAGGTTGTTTGTCAAGAAAGTGAAAAGAGAGCCTACACAATGAGAGAAAATATTTGGTAGTCATATATCTGATAGGAGACTTGTAACCTGCATCTATAAAGAACTCCTATATCTTGAAAATAAAAAGACAAACAACCCACTTAAAAAATGGGAAAAATATTTAAACAGGCACTTCTCCAAAGAAGAAATACAAGTGGCTAAAAAGCACATTAAAAAAAAATGCTCCAAATCTCTAGCTATCAGGGAAATGCAAATCAAAACTACAGTCAGATACCAACTTACTCCCATAAGATTGTCAGCTATGAAAAAAACAGAAGACTACAAATGCTGGAGAGAATGTTGAGGAATGGGAACACTCATCCACGGCTGGTGGGAATGCAGAAGGATCCAGCCATTCTGGAGGACAGTTTCGCAGTTTCTCAAAAAACTAACCATAGATTTGCTGTAAATGTCTCACTCCTATAGCTGAGAATCTCTTCTCTGAAGTTCTCATCATACTATGTACCAACCCAAGTAATATGTAGATTCTACTGGTTAAGAAATCCAGAAGTCAAGGTAAGTATCATGTCCAAAATCTTAGGCCAATCAACACTCATTACCTTGTTATTACAAATTTAATATCCTTCTATTAAAGTTTCCTCCACTTTCACAATGGCCTACATTTATAGATTTATGTTCTGCATATTTAGCATCCTTGTGGACCTGCATAGACAATATTTATTTACTTTCCCCTAAAACAATTAGGTGAACACTTGGATTGTAATGCCCCAAGGTTTTACTGAGGCAAACTTTTATTTTTGTTAAAAATAAAGCACACTGCAATGCTCTGAAGTCCCAACACTTTTGAAGTATGTAAATTATTTCCAGTTACCCTTACTACAAAAGAAGCCTACAAAAGAAATTCTGTGTTGCCATAGTTAGCAGAAAAGGGGCACAAGGTAGTCAGATAAATACTGTTACTTTTCAAAGAAACTGGCAATTACTTAGGATATGACAAGAGCTCTGCAGAAATTTAATTGTCAACAGAGAGAATAAAATTGACTCGGGAATTTCATTGACTCTCCACTAACAGCAACTGATTGGATTTTGGATCCGGCTGGTTGTTGCAGGCTTTGAGCTCAAAACTTTTCATTAGTGACTGCACCCCTTTGTGAATTAACCAAAACAACCACACCTGAACCTTTATCATGGGAAGATAACCATGGGCATGTGGATATGTCTTTAGAGAACTAAAATGGATATTACAAGCACCACTCACATTAGGACTATTAACCTATCTCAAAAATTTAACCCTGTTTGTTCATGAAAGAAGTAATCAAGCTTTAAGAATGTTATTCCACAAACATGGGAAATCTAAGCCTATTGCCTCTCATAGACTGCAAATTGATGCAGTTGTCTATGCATACCCAAATTGCTTAAAGACTATACCAGCAGCTGCCCAATTAGTCAAAGACTAAGTAGACAACTCTGAGAAATGATATCTGGTGTGCAAACCCCACATGCTCTTCACAGCCTTGTAAACTCTGAGCTGACCAAACACTTTGCTCCAGAAAGCTAACCTCTTATGAGATTATCCTACTCTCACCTCATAATATTCATCTGCAGCAATGCAATTTTCTCAACCTTGCTACTCTGCTTCCTTTACCTGATAAAAAGGAAATCCATGACTGTGAAATGCTCATTTCAAAATCAGCCACCCTTCTTATTGATTTCACAGGATGCCTCTCTAATAACCAGACCTTATTCTATATTTAGATGGTTCTTCCAATAGGAATTATGATCGGAGGCTCCAAGCAGTCTATGTTGTCACCATCCAATATGATCTGATTTCAAGCTAGCCTTCCCAATTTTTCTCTAACCAAAAGATTGAACTCTATGCTGTGACTCAAGCAATTTACTGTCTAAAAAGGGAACTGTTAAGCTTTACACTAACAATAGATATGTTTCTGGGGTAGGCTGTGATGTTTGCCTGACCAAAAATCAAAAGGGGTTGCTTAATTTGTTGTTTTGCCAATCAATATGAACAAAAAGTGAATGATCACTTTCTGCTACTTTAATTCCTTCTATGATACTCATAATTAAAATACAGTATCACCTTAGATGAACTGAATCTAACTGCCCTTGCAGTCTTCCATGCAAAGCTGGCCGTGACTAAGACAACAGAGTTTATAGTATATTTCGATAAATTCCTTCTGTCTCCCAGAATCTTTGCTCCCATTGCACAGAAATAATGAGGTGCACACATTATTGCCTGACCTTAATTTTTATCAAACTCAATATTTAGGATATAGACAATAGATTGACTCAAAATCTGAAAAAGGTTACTGAATATAGAGAAGATATCATATTAATTCAGAGTCAGTGTTTTGGGAAAACCAAGACAGCTTCTTGTTTCCAATCTCTGTAATAGAATTCCTATTAAGGAATTTGTGTTCTTTCACTCACCATAGTGTTCATAATATGATCCAAGTCTAAAATAGCCAGAACCTTCACCAAACTCACAGAAGAAGTAGCAGGTTTAAGGGTGCTGGATGCACAGCAACAGCCCCTAGCCAAAGTAGTCCTACAAAATAGGAAGGAACTCAGTGCTTTAACAGCTGCCCAAGGTGGCAACTGGAAGAAGAGTGTTGCTTCTACATCAACTGCTCACTACAATTCCAAACGGTTGTCAATGAGATCCAAAAAGTAAATCAAAACCTGAAAAATCTCAATTCCACAGGAGGTTGGGAAACATGGATCATATCTGTTTTCACGACTTTTGTTTCCTCTATCATCACAGCCATTGATCTATTAATCTTTGAACATTGCCTCTTTAGAACCTTCTGCAATTTCATTCAAAAAACCACGCACAGTCTGAGACACATATAAACAATGTTCTACTGATGAGATAAGTCACCTACATGTCCCTAACTCCACATTCTCAAGAACCCTGCACCTACATCTAGCCAGAGAGGAAGTGGAACCATCCCCCACAATGTCCCACAACAGGAGGAACTAGACAGATGATTGCCACCCACATTCCAGCTCTCCCTCTCCACATCAAAAAGAGTTGTAGATGTTAGCCCCTTTTGGCAAAATAGCCCACCCATGACCCTAGTCATTCCTGGTGAGTCTCCCCTGCCCTGCTCAAAATTCCCAACCCCACACCTAATTCAACAGGATGTCCTTATCTCAAAACCAACCAAAAGAACAACAAAGATTATCAAACATCCTTTTTAACACTCCAGCACATCCATCTCTCCCTCCCCAAGACTTCCTTCCAAGAAGGCAAATGTCAGTAATCTTCCAATCCATATTATGCACCACATCAATGCACCCCTTCTGTAAACTCGGCCTTTTATCCCAGCTCAAAAGAATCAATCCCAACCTGGGGGAGTGGTCTGAAGTCTCACTTCAGACCC
Source organism: Dasypus novemcinctus (assembly GCF_030445035.2). Classification (NCBI taxonomy): domain Eukaryota; kingdom Metazoa; phylum Chordata; class Mammalia; order Cingulata; family Dasypodidae; genus Dasypus; species Dasypus novemcinctus. The sequence goes on from NC_080697.1 coordinate 63,796,239, forward strand.
TCACCATGCCAGTGATCTTCTCTGCTTGAATCTTCATCTGTCTCTGAGCTTCATTGAACCAGGGCCTAATAAGCACTATCATGAACTTGGACTCGTTTTAGCCACAATATTTGAGAGAAGATTTAGACAGGGCTAGTGAGTGAGGATTTTGTGTAAGTTCCATAAACTACGAAAACCCTATAAGGCCACCAAAAAAGTGGATTTATAATGAGCAAGATATAATACTAGGACTGAGCATTTAATGGAAGTGATGAAGTGATTATTGCAGTTACATCAAGGATCTCCTTGAGGAAGGGAGGCCACATATCAATGGCTATGGAATTTCATAGTTGGATAAATCAAAAGGTAGTCCAGAACAGCTTAATTTGTGCCAAAATTAAGAGAAATGTTAGGCTCAGCCTCCTGTTAAAGGTGTTCAGACAAGATAAATTGAACTAGGGGAAACTGGCAACTAGATTTTACCACCAAAAGCCAAAGGAAATTATTAATATCTACTAATGTTTTTAGACCTCTTCATGAATGGGTAGAAGCCTTCCTTGTAGGGCCAAGAAGTCTTCAGATGTAAAGAATATCATGTTAAAATACATTGTTCCCAAGTTTGGACTAGTATTTCCATACAGAGTGATAAAGGAGGAGACTTATTGCTAAAGTATTCCAGGAAGTAGACAGAAGCCTAAGAGTGCATTGGGAGTTGATTATTCACCAATATACTTCTAACCACCTTACAATTCCCACAGATATAGCCCTCCACTATGTAAATCCAGAAGAGTGCATGCTCTCTAAAATCTGGGAAATTCAGCATCCAGATGTTTAATTAAAACTCCAATACAATTGATTTTATAATATTTTTCTTGCTATTCATTCTTCTGTTAAGTTACTGGGTATAAAACCGTGGATTCAGCATTCTGGAATAAAACCAGTGCCTATTAATTATAATTCTGACTCTTGGGAATTTCCACCAAAAATAGAATGGGCCAAGAACTTCTTTAAAATTTGGGAACCCCTTAATTTGCTGAATAAGAGGGCATCCCAAAAATACTGGTTTGGAACCTTTCACTTTGCATTTATAATCCTGCTTGTGTTTTCTCTTTATCAATTCTTCAATAAAGAAATGAACCTTCCACTTAAACTCCTCTTGGTCACCCAAAGACCAAAGCCACATGAAAAGCACCATTACAGCACATCCCTATGAAGTTATACAAGTTAAACCTCAAATACCAAAACTGGGTATTCATTTATTCTAGAACCATTTTCAATGATACTCCTCTACAATGCTCAAGTTACCCCTACCCCAACACTGCTGATAATGTGGTACAAATCTTTTAGTTTAACAGTGATCTTCTCCCTTTATGGACTAATTATACTTTCAACTTCACCTACTACACCAAGCCCAATGGCCCTTCCCATAAGCTATAAACAAACACTTACCTCCCTAGTTTTGTTCCTGGACTTGGATGGCATGAGAATTATTGCTTCCAACACCTCCTAATGGAAAGATATAGCTAGCAGAAATATATACCACAAACTCTTCACCAGAGATTGCTCTTCTGCCTCTCTGAAAGTACATAACCCCAATGACTGCATTTGACTCAACCTATTATATCTACTCTTTGACTTATTGGTATGCTAAGTGGATAAGATTATTCACAATATAATTAAACTCTGATTTCCATTATGTTCCAAAATTTTTGGCTTTCAATGACATCTTGAGGCCACCTCACATTGTTTAATGACCTTTCCTCCTGGTTTCTTGATAGCTTAGGCAACACGCTTCAGTCTATCCTGCAAGACTTGTTATCCTTGTACTCTGCTTTCTTAAACAGTTTCTCCTCTTCAGGTTAAGTTCCAAATACTTATTCAAATGGCCACACAGGTAACCAACCACATATTATTCTCTCAAACAATTTCAGCCAGAGAAGCGTTTGAGTACCTCAAATTCATGCCAAATGTTTTCATTCCTCCAGACCAAAAAATGCCCTTAATCAGCAAGAAAGAGCCAGAATAGTTATTCCCCAAATCTCTAGTGATTGAGCAATTATAGAAACTATAAAGTGAGGACTGAAACCATGGATGAGATAGCTGGGAGTCATAAATAAAAATCAAGATTCAGTCCCAAAACTGATTATCAGGATTTCATCCTTACTTATAATTGAAATTATGCTGCAGATGTGAGAATTGAGCATTTGCAGAAATACTTACACCTTCAAAAACCCCTGAGACACTAAGAACTAAAATCACACTTGGAATCAAGATTGTGTGGATGAAGTGACATCAGAAGCAGATGACATGGGAGGAGTACCATAACAAGGAAGAACCAGTCCACAGGCATATTTTGTATAATTCTACCATATATAAACAATTCTATAAACTACCAATCAGACTATGCAAAACCAAATCCTTGTCACTGTCTCCACCTCCTTTGATTCCATCCTATAAATCTCTCTTAATACTCAATATGTTGGGAAAAGAGATTTGTGCTCCCCTCCTCTCTCTTCACTGATGGATGTTGCAAAAATATCAAGAACAAAGTTTTATGATATTTTTCATTTTTAATGCCACAATCTATTTTTAATATATTTTAGTTTTTCTAAATTATGTATGGATTCTATTTCTAATCATTAAACCTATCACTACTATTTCATTTTCCTAGGAATTGAATTTTGAAATATATTAGGCTTCATTTTTAAAGAAGTTTTGGGACACAGAGGAGTTCAACTAAGACAGAGGAGGAACACTGGTGTGGGTGTTATTTACGGGGGACACATGGTTGGGAGGGAGTTCTCCAGTGCATGTATGTCGGGTATATAAAAATGTTTGGATATTCATTGGGTATTTTCATAGTAGTTACAGTTACAAATGACAACTGAGGGAGTGCTGGGTTCCTTAACCAGGAGTTTCTGTCACATTCCCCAATGGAACAGCAATTATCCCCCAAGTGCAAGTGCAAAGTCAAGTGAAGAAGTATAGTCCAATGATAACTATGTTTATGAGCCTGTGTGCCTGAAATTTCAACTAGGCCTAGAGCTGCATGGTGACTAAGAGTTACCTCCTGAGAGCTTCCATGTTGCTCAAATGTGGCCACTCGCTAGGCACAACTCAGCATGTAAATGCTTTACCTTCCCCCACCATAGGACATGAGCCATCCTGGCACTGAGGGATTACTACCAATCACTAACTGGTGATGTAACTAGAAAAGACCTTCAATAAAAGGAGATGGTAAAGACAAATGAATTTATATGGCTAAGAGTCTTCAGAAAAGATTTGGGTGCTCATCAGAGGGGTCAGGCTTATGCGCACCTCAACAAGACCCCAGAGATAGCCGAAGTAGATACAACCCCAGGTATTGGTGCTCCTGAGGGCTACGGAGACACACAAGTTCTATGGTCATGGCAGATGGCTTTGGAGTTCAGTGCCTTGTCAATGGGTCCTGCTTTGGAGTTTGTTTTCCTGAGTGTGGTGAAGTTGGAGTCAGATGTGACCTTTCCACACATGCCTCTTCTGTCACTTTTACTGAACCTGTGGTTGATGCTGGGTTTGGTGTATACTCAGGAGACTTAAATCTGTGCACTAGCAATGTGCCAACTAGGTCCTGAACCTCAGCAGAGTTGCAACCCCTACTCTCCACTTCATTGGATTTACCCAGGTCAGATATCAGGGAGATAAAGATGTAAACTACCACACCAAGGAACTGAGAGTGCTTACAACTGCAAGCTGGAGAATTGCATCCATCAACCATGTGTGATATAAACCCCCTCTTAATATAGAGGTGGAGTGGACATCACCATTCCAGGGTCCACAGGATGGAGGAATTGAATATGATTTAGAGTGGACTTACTGGTATTTTACTATAGAACTATTGTGATTAGTAATGGAATTAATTGTATCATTGATGTGGAGAAAGTGGCCATGGTATTTGCTGAGTGCAGGGAGAGTGAAGAAGAGGTGTGATGTGGGGGCATTTTCTGAACTTGGAGTTGTCCTAAATGACAGTGATTGGACAGATGTTGGACATTATATATCCTGTAATAACCCACTGATTGTACTGAGGGAAAGTGTAAACTACAGTGTAAACCATTATTTAGGTGGTGCAACAGTGTTCCAAAATGTATTCACCAAATGCAAAGAATGTGCCAAAATGACGAAAGATGCTTTTGATGTGGGAGGAGTGGGGTGGGATGTGTCATGTATAGGAATCTCTTATATCTTATAAAGTAACATTTTTGTTCTATGTATCTTCAAAAAATACAGTTAAAAAATAAAATGAAAAAAGATCAAGTAACTGGAAGTTCTTTAACTACATAGCTGCTTAATTAAGTAAGTGTATGTCAAATGCATAAAGCAATGCCTGCCACACCAAATGATTTTATGTTTGATAGTGTTATTTTTATTGCTGTAGTTATTATTGACAGAGGCAGGTCTAGAATCTATGTTTCCTGATTTTTAGAAATGATCTTTTTCACTAAGCACATTACCTCAAAATATAGCAGTGCTTTGACATGCACAATGCACATCTTATATAAGCAAAAATAATGTTTTAATTGTAGAGTGTATATTAAAATAAAATTGAATCTAGAGATTCATTTTCAAAACACAAATATTGAGTCTTCAGAACTAATACTTTATAGTTATTTCATTAAAATGAAATCCTTATCAACTTCAAAAAATAAATAAAAATAATAACTCTTTATTTTTTCAAATTCCTGGTGCCATGGTGTTGATTTCTGTATGCACTGGGCAGATAGCCCAATGCTCAGTAACAAGGGCATACTGAAAAAGTAAAATATACCCAGCAAACCTTGTAGTACAAGCAATAATAATAAGCTGGTTTCTGTCCAGTTGAGATAACAAATCAGAAATAGACAAATGCATTATAATAACCAACCTATGATCATTCCCTAACTTTCAAGAGCTTCCTCTGTAATAAGGAATTTAAATGTCAACCAATTACTGTAACTTCCCCTTTGAAAATCCTTTGTCTTCATAAGTCAATGTAATGTACTAACCCCTTAGATTCTTTCTTCATTTTGAGATTTCCCTGCTCAAGCAATTTCTCTTTCAATAAATCCATTGTGTTGCTAGTCAATCAGTTTTGGTGACTCCATTTCTTTTAATAACCATTTAAACAGCAGAAGGCTAAAATACAGTTGACTCTTCAATATTCTAGAAATGTTTTCAGTTTCATGTTTTTTTTTCTTTTTTTGTCTTTTGTCGGAGTCTTGTTCGGTGACCTGAGGTATCGGGAATGAAAGACAAAGAAAGACTGGGTTCAGGGGATCTGAGAGCATTGATTACTCAAGCTCATCAGACAAGTTTATTGAGTTGAGGGGCTAGTATATATACCCCTAACCTACGTGACATTCAGCACAAAATCAAGTTACCTATTACCCTTACCTCAGACTATATTAACTAGTGATTGATGAAAACCCAACAAACTTTACTGGATCTATTATTATAAGAATCAGTAACTATACTCATAAATCCTGTTACCCAGGTTGTTCTGTTCTATATGTATTGTTCTGCCTGCAGGTGTGCTGACCCAGCCAAGACTGTGCTCCGCACCAGTAATCATAAGGGACAGCTTGACTCAGTGGTCAAGGAAGTAACTTCCTTCCATGGAAACAACATGCCTTTGTTTCCCACATTTCCCCCTTTTTGTTTTAGTCAGGGTGACTGTGTCTGTCTTAGGTCGAGGCTACGCGCAATCAGCCTTACCCATCATGGGGAAGCGTGGCAGCGAAAGGCCACGTCCCTGCCTTAGGTTGACTGAAAGGCTAGCCAAGTTGCCCATCACTGACTACCAGCCAAGCGCACTGACTTCGGGGTACTATTGTAGAGTTTTAGCAAGTACTATGTTGTTTGCTTGTCCCATGGTGTCCACACGGTGCAATCTCTGGCAAACACCTTTTCCCAGGCAAGAGACAACCATGAGCACCAGGATTAATACACATATCCCTATTCCTAAGGCAGATAAGAAATGTTGAGATTTCCACCAATCAACAGGATTAAACTTATTTAAATGTGAAATCAAACCATTAAAGATGTCCTTATCACTATCTACGTATATCTGATTATGAGACATTTCTAAAATATTTTTCTGCAATTCCTCAATTTCTAATGACATATTTCCTTTGTGTCCTAACAAATGATTTCTGATCTTATTCCATTGAAACATAGAAATGTTATAATCCAAAGGAGTAATACAAAAATTACTTTCATTCCAATTACATTTCAATCCTCTTAACAAATTCAAATTATAAACTTGATCTCCTAAGTGTAAAACAGCAGATTCCAAATCACTAACTCTGTTATTAAGTCCTTCATCAATGTGCTCCTGACTATGCCATAAGTCACTTGCATTCTTGTGCCAATCATGCACATATTGCTGTGTCTGCACCGTCTCATGCAATGCAACAGCAGCAGTGGCAGCAGCAGTGATGACACCAATGAGGCCAAGAATGCCAGCTATGAGAAGTCCCAAAAATCTCTTAGATCATTTCAACAGTCCTTTAGCCAGGTGGAAAAGAAGATGACTTTCAGGAGATGACTGCCACATCCGATTCATTTTCACTGGGATCCACACTCCTCGTCTTTGGCGAGCCATGGTGATAATATCTCCATTCTGTAAAATATTCTCAGACAAGCAAGTATACAAAGCGCCATCCTTATAGAACAAAGCATTTTCAGTAATGGTAGCCTTCCCTACCACAAACACATGTGGGTCTCTGACACATGATTGAAAATGATGAATTTGATCTAATTGTAAATATTGTCCATCCATACTTTTATTACCTTTCCATACAGAAGTAGATGCCACTCCTAAGAAGACTTTCCATATTTGTTTTTGATCATGGATTCCAGTGCTATTGCACCATGGAAAAGGAACCCATTTCCCTATATTTTTCCAATCACTATTATTTTTGGTAAAGATTACTTTCTCATCCATATCAAGAGAATCATGAAAAGGATACTGCATATTACTAATTTCTTGTCCCAAGCTATTTATACCATACCAAATAAATCTGCCTTTATATTTGTTGGGATTCCCCATAGGGGCACTTTCCCAAACTATTCCATAGGAATCATTAAAAACGACAGATCCTCTTCCCATATGGCATTCATACCATCTTTGCATATCACCAGCATTCCTCTTAGGACAACTATAACTTGGATACTTATATTCTTGGTATTGATAGGATGGGAATAAAGTTACCAAAGATTTAGTATTATTATGGCTAAAATTGATCATAGTTCTATTTTTCACAGCCATACATGGTGGGCGATTGCCAATGCAAAGAGGTCAGAAATCAAATGGAAGAAGGAGATTATAAATCTTTTGTCCTTCTTCTCGTGGCTTAAGTGGTAACCTATCATCCACGGGTGCAGGAAATAAAATAGTTTTATTCAAACAGACAGGAAAAGAAGGATCTTTCCAGGTTAACACTCAAAGTAATGGGGGATTAGGGATATAACCCCAATATGTGTAATTACCATTACCATCGCCGGTTTCACTCACTATCAGTAGGATCCATATGTGTAGAAGACTCCACTTCTTCAGTCCTAGGTTTAATCCTTTTTGCCGGAAGCCAGATTTCTTCTCCATTTCCTGAAATGATAAGAGCATAGCCTCGCCCCCATACTTTAACCCTGCCTTTCTTCTATTCATTACTTAAAACATCTTTCCAAAATACTGGTTGATTCTCAGAGTCTGCAATTTCTGTGGATTTTTGAGAATGTCCAAAATGACATTCAGCCGGTGTCATAGAATCATAAACGTTAAGAAAATTTAAGGTAAATAAAGCTTTAGCCAATTGATCTTTAGGTGAAATCATACCATCATCTCCCCCTTTTTGTTTTAAAAGCATAGTCTTGAGAGTATGATGGCATCTTTCAACAATAGCTTGACCTGTAGGATTATGGGGAATGCCAGTAACATGTTCAATAGCATATTTTTTACAGAAGGAAGCAAAGGATGTACTAATGTAGGAAGGTTCATTATCAGTTTTAATTTTTAGAGGGCATCCCATCACAGCAAAAGCAGACCAGAGATGTGAGCGAACATGATGAAACTGTTTCCCACTTTGAGCAGTAGCCCAAATGAAATGAGAATAAGTGTTAATACAAGCATGAACATATTGTAATTTACCAAAGGATGGAATGTGAGTAACATCCATCTGCCATAATTGATTAGGAGTTAGGCCTCTGGGATTAGTTCCAGCCTGAAAAGGCACTGCTGTCAGTGGTCCACAGGTTGGACAAGTACACATAATTTCCTGCGGTTGTAGTCTAGTAAGCTTTTGATATTTATTTCGCAGGCCTTTAGCATTAATGTGAGTTAAAGCATGGTAATCACTAGCACTTTGTAAACACCCCACTAATAAATCAGCCTGAGCATTACTTGCTGTCATAGGACCAGGCAAAGATGTATGAGGGACCAGGCAAAGATGTATGAGCATGTATATGTGTAATGTAAATAGGATGCTGTCTTAATCTAATGAGATGTTGCAAATCAGCAAAAAGTTGAGATAATTTATTAGTAACAAAGATATGAGCCATTTCAATATGCTTAATAGTAAGACATACATATTCAGAATCAGAAACAATATTCAAAGGTTCCTTAAATATTGTTAACACCTTAATGATGGCAGCAAGTTCAGTACGCTGAGCAGACGTGAATGGAGTCTGCCAAGCCTGTTCTTTTCAAGAAGTAACGTATGCTGCTTTTTTATTACTATTACTATCAGTAAATACTGTACAAGATAGTTGGGCTATGCACATAGCCCTGAAAAGCACTGTAAAAGTTTATTGTTGCATTTTTTACAGATAGAGGAATGCAGCTGGCTTGATTAGTCTAAGAAGACACTAAAGAAAGTCTTAGCAAGTTTTAAAACAAAGTGATAGCAACACAGCTGGACATTAACTTTTTGCCACTAGCAGTGTTTGGGATTGCTGCATACTACAGTGTTGTTACTTTAATCTATGATAAGAAGTTGTTTCTGTGACACACACTCTTTTATAATAATTAAAACCATAATTAACCACATTGTAATTTTCTTTTTAATATTATGCTGAAATATTGGTAACTTTATACACTTTTAAGCATTTATAGAAACCTTTTACTCATACAACTTTAATTAACAGAGGGATTAAGGAAAGAAAAAACTTGTTAATTTTATAACACTTTAAAACACCTTTTATTTAACTTATAATTTTTCTTTCAAGGTAAAAGAACATATCTTTTATAATTAGTTTGGAATGAAAGGCTACTTTTCAGGACTTGATTTTGAGAAAGCAGTTTTGAACATTATGTTCCTTTAAAAGAGATAAAACTTTTCTTTCTCTTAATACTTAGTAGCATGCAATATCAGAAACAGTTTCCTAGAAGCAAGTTGTCAAAGGAGGCTGGCTGCAGCCAAGCTTTTCTGTTATAAAATTACTTATTATTATTATTATTAATTCAGGTTTGTTTAATAATGACCTTTTGGAATTAGCCACTTAAACACTTTAAACAATGCTTCATAAGACTTTTTATAATTATTTATAACCATATAGACTATATTTTACTTAAAGCTACCACAATACTTTCTATAACTTGCCACATGCATTTAAGTTCCAAGAGTTTATGAAAATTAGCCATCCTACTTTAGGGCAAAACACACTTTTTTGCAAAAACTTATTAAATTTCAATTAGCATTCTCACAAACTTTTAACCTTTTTAATATTAATTTAAGTTTTACGTCCTTCATATTATCCTGTGAAGAAAAATAAGCTATTCATTTCAATCTAGGCAAGAACAACTTTTTATAAAAAGACTTATAGTAATTTTGTTAATCAAGACTCACAATTTTTATCATTGTAGAGATCTTATTAACATTTAAACTTATGTATTAATATAAGTGCTTATTTAATTTTTGGCCATTTGAATAGAGCTCTTTTATAAATTTTTAATAATTTATATTACCATCTGGAGGTATCAAAATACACACTGACATTGAACGAACAAACACAGAACAATCACAACACAGTAACAGAAACATACAGTTTACAGTTAACTCAAAATTCTTACTTTCTTGGTATAGCTGCTTTTAAGCTCTCCATTATATCACATTTTAAATATCACTTCTTCAGATTTCTTCTGGAATCCATGTTACCTGTAACATGCAAGCTTGTGCTTGGAAATATTTTTATTAGTTATCAGCAATCAGTTAAGATAACTTGAGCAGCATAAATGTAGTTAAAACTCTAATTTAGCAGTTTAGACAGACTGTTAACACACATTTTTGGATTATTACTCTGTAAGACTATACTGAGACTTGAAATTCAGGAGTAAACTATTGATTTAAAACTGAAAATTCCTTTTTAAACCTTGATAAAAATTTTGTAATAATTTTATTATCTTGGTTAAATAAGCCCAATTAGAATTAGCATGGAAATAAAACAGAACACCAATGTTGCCATGTTTACCTCTTTTTTCAGTGGCTTAACTCTATTAACCCCCACTAGCCCACAGCTACATTGTCATGTAGACAGCAGAGGGGTTGCAGAGTTGCTGCCAGAATAGTTTCCTTATCTTAGTTAACACTTTAGCAGAGAGTTTTCTTACAAGCCTGATTTCACTAACAAGGACATTATTCAGTATCTTTGCCCATTTTAAATCTTTCAATAGTTTAAAAGTTTTTGGCTCAGGATGAAACTTAACAGCCCCTTGTGAGTGTCCAGCATCAGGAGGAATTTGTTGAATAGTTACAGGAAAAGCTGCTACAGCTTGCATAGCCAGAGGCTCACCTTGACTAGATCCCGATAAAAGACATTTCATTAATGGAGTAACAGGCACAGGATTTGGCTTAAAGCTGCTACGAACATAAGGCAGGTCTGTAGAGAAAAGTCCACTAGGTACTTTTCCAGGTTCTGGAGGTGCAGAAGGAACCTCATGAGTCAAATTAGGATATATGTTTACCTTAGAAATATTTAGCTCCGACATGGCTTTAGTTAAGAATGGATTTGTGCCTTTAACTTCAAATAACTCCTCTTCTTCCTGATCCTCCTCCAAATTCTTATCTTTACCTTTATCATTCATAGCCGTTTCCTCCCTTGAGAAAAGAACAATCTCTTCCTCTTCGTCAGACTGCAAAGGATCTAATGCAGCAGCAATATGCTGTCCTAAGGCCCAAACTGATACAGGTATATTCTCTCCTTTCTGATATGCTCTCCTCAATTCTTTCATTACTTGCCTCCACTGCTTAACATTCATCAAATTCTTTCCTTGCAGTTGAAACCAATAACAATGCTTTTGAACCAAAGCAAACAATTCTAACAAATCTGCAGTCTTAACTGTGACACCTACACTGTGCAACAGTGTTTTCAAAACCTGTGAATATTCTTCCAAGCGTCCTGATTGATTACCCATACCCTGATGCTAACGGAAAGCAAAACTTAATAATATGAAGCAGCAATTTACCCGGGTTAATTAATTTCGATGCTCCTTACCTTAAAAAAGGCTTTTCAGCTTTCCGCGTTCCCGATCCAGAGGTGGAAGATCCTACGCTGCCATGCCTTGATGAATCCTCTGCCTCGAGCCCCATGTTGGGCGCCACCTGTCGGAGTCTTGTTCGGTGACCTGAGGTATCGGGAATGAAAGACAAAGAAAGACTGGGTTCAGGGGATCTGAGAGCATTGATTACTCAAGCTCATCAGACAAGTTTATTGAGTTGAGGGGCTAGTATATATACCCCTAACCTACGTGACATTCAGCACAAAATCAAGTTACCTATTACCCTTACCTCAGACTATATTAACTAGTGATTGATGAAAACCCAACAAACTTTACTGGAACTATTATTATAAGAATCAGTAACTATACTCATAAATCCTGTTACCCAGGTTGTTCTGTTCTATATGTATTGTTCTGCCTGCAGGTGTGCTGACCCAGCCAAGACTGTGCTCCGCACCAATAATCATAAGGGACAGCTTGACTCAGTGGTCAAGGAAGTAACTTGCTTCCATGGAAACAACATGCCTTTGTTTCCCACAGTCTTTATTTATTTTTTAATATTATATTCAAAAACTATGAGGTCCCCATATACCCCCCACCCCTCTCACCCCACTCCTCCCCCCAAAGCAACAATCTTGTCCATCATCATGAGACATTCATTGCATTTGGTGAATACATCTCTGAGCACCGCTGCACCTCATGGTCAGTAGTCCACATCATAGCCCACACCCTCCCACCTTCCACCCAGTGGGCCATGGGAGGAAATACAATGTCCGGTAACTGTCCCTGCAGCACCACCTGTAAGTTTTGAGGCTCATATTAGTTGGCCAACAAATGATATGGCAAGCTGTGGGAAAGCGTCATGTGCAACAGGATTGGCTTGTCTGAAATGCAGGTTGTAATTATCCTTTCTCTGTAATAAAACATAATCATGTGTGTAACATGTTTCCATGAATTCTGTGACTCATTCTAGTGAATTATCACAACTGTTCATGGTGTAGTTGACACCTCTGTGTTAGATTAAATCTTTCATCCACAAAGACTTGTTCAATTCCTAACCACCATTTCTGTAGTTCATACAAAATCATTTGGAAGTGATATCTTTGAAATTCTTATTGGTTCAGGTAAGACCAAACTGAATCATGGTGAGCTTAATCCAATATGACTGGAGACCCTCTAAGCAATGAAAATTGGACACTGTAATAGTAGAAGCCAGATGGGGAAACAAAAGAGATTTTTTCATGTGATGGAGGAAGAGATGGATTTCCCACAAGCTACCACCTCAAAGTACAGACTTTGGGTAAAGCATGATGAGATTTTGCCTTGATTTTGGAATTCTAACTTCCAAACCTTTGAGAAAATATATTCTTGTTTTTTTAAGCCAAGGAGCCTGTGGTATTTTTCTATAGCAGACTTGGCAAACTAAGACATAACTGAACTTGCAATTGTTATTAGAATTGAGGTGAGGTCTGTTGTGGGCCATTCTTTCAAACTTTTCTGTTGTCTTAACTCTAATAACATTGAAGGATTTTCAAGCTGAAAACTATCATCATTTTACATTTTGGAAAGTATTTTAGCAAAAGAGTGGAGCAAGTATTGCAGGTATACCAGTGATGTGGTGTTTGCAGTAATTTGGACTAGAATGCTAAGGACCTAAATTGGGACAATGTCATTCATGAAACAGAGTTCAGAGGTGGGTTATCAATTTGCAGGTGAAAAACAGCAGAAAAGGTCAGGGTGATTCCCAAGTTTTTAAACGGCAGCCTGTGAGAGGTACCAAAGTGTTTTTGGCTTAACAGAAGGGATGGAGGGCACAAGAGATCTGTAGTGTTTCTGACTGGAGATTGCAAAAATGTTTGAAGATTACATTACTGCAGAAATGTAGTAACAATTCCTGATGTTTAAGGAAAGTTTCACATATGAAAACCACTCTCCTTTATAATCAGCTCCTTTCCCTCATTCAGGGCATGAATAGTGTCTCTGATTTACCAGAGAAAATGTCCTCTCTGAGGAACACAGAATGGAGGAAATGGAATGTCAGATGTATAAAATTAATCTTTGGAGATTAAAAGAAAAAAAAACAATAACTGAAAATTCAATTAAATCATTTCTTTAGGGAATGGATTTTTTTGTATCTGCCTTCATCCTCTACAGCTTAATAAGATATTATAAGGCCTTGATTGCCTTCCAAAGCTTGCAGTAGGCTGATGTGCCTTGAGTATCAAGGCTCAAATAGGCATGTCAACATATGAGGCTTCCCTAGCAACACCAATTCCAAAGGGAACCTTCTCCTCCTGAGGTTCTGGGGATTGAGGTTGGAAGTAAATGAGTGAGGCTGGAGCTTCTGTGATTAGTCACTGGAGATTCACTTTAGCAGTTTGAGATCTTTCTTAAAAGATAAAAATAGGTCATTTACTTGAAGGTAGGAAGCAATTTTTTTCTGTCTGTGAACCTGCTGCAAAAGTTTGGCAAAATTTGCTACTTGAATCAGAATTGAAAATGTTTTCCTTTTAAAGCTTGATAGCCAGCTACCAATTTAGTAATGCAGCCACTGCATATTTAAGTCATGATGTAAGAAATATTTAAAGTAATATTCAACCCAGCATTAATAACTAAATAATAAATAGTAGTGATTATCAAACACATGTATGAAAAAGTCAGCACACTTAAATCTTCACATAAACCCAAGTATGTAAATATTTTTATCATTCTCATCTTACAGGTAAGGAAATTGTGATTAGTAATGGAAGAAATGTAGCATTGATGTGGAGAAAGTGGCCACGGTAGGTGTTGAGGTAGGGAGAAGGAAGAAGAGATATGATGTGCAGGCATTTTCAGGACTTGGAGCTGTCCCGGGTGGTACTGCAGGGACAGTTGCTGGACATTGTATTACAAAAAATGTTACATTAAAAAATATGAGGTGTGGAGAAAGTGGCCATGGTGGCTGCTGGGTGTGGGGAATGGGAGGAAGAGATGAGAATGGAGGCATTTTCATGACTTGGAGTTTTCCTAGGTGATGTTGCAGGGACAGTTATCGGACATTGTATGTCCTCCCATGGCCCACTGGGTGAAATGTGGGAGAGTGTGAGCTATGATGTGGACCGCTGACCATGAGGTGCAGCGGTGCTCAGAGATGTATTCACCAAATGCAATGAATGTCTCATGATGACGGAGGAGATTGTTGCTATGGGGGAAAAGTGGGGTGAGGGGAGTGGGGGTTATATGGGGACCTCATATTTTTTTAATGTAATATTAAAAAAATAAAGACAAAAAAAATAAGAGGTTTCCACATGTCCTACATGCCTCACCCCCACTCTCCCACATCAACAACCTCTTTCATCATTGTGGCACATTCATTGCATTTAGTGAATACATTTTGGAGCACTGCTTCACCACATGGATTATAGTTTACAATGTAGTTTATACTCTCCCCCAGAATATTCAGAGGGTTATTACAGGATATATAATGTCCAAAATCTGATCCTGTAATATCATCTAGGACAACTCCAAGTCCCAAAAATGCCCCCACATCATATCTTGTCCTCCCCCTCCTTGTCCTCAGCAACTGCTGTGACCATTGTCTCCACATCAATGATACAATTTCTTCAATTGCTAGTCATGATAGTACTATAGTAGAATACCATTAAGTTCACTCTAATCTATATTTTATTCCTCCATTCTGTGAACCCCGAGTCGATGATGTCCATTCCACCTCTATATTGAGAGCGGGTTTAGATCCCATATTGGCTGAATGGATGCAATTCTCCTGTTTGGAGTTGTAGTCACTCTCAGTTCCCTTGTGTGGTGGTTGACCATCTTTACCACCCTGTTAGCTGACTTGTGCAAGGCCAACAATCCAGAGAGTAGGAGCTGTAAGTCTGCTGAGTCTCAGGGCCTAGCTGACACACAGCCAGTCCAGAGATTGAAGTCCCCTGGTTATACACCAACCCCAGAACCAACCACAGGTTCAGTAAAAATTACAGAAGAGGCATGTGTAGATCACTTCTGGGTCCAAATCCATCACACTCGGGGACACAAATCCCAAGGTAGGGCTCACTGACAAGGCACTGAACTCTAAAGCCAACTGCCATGATTGCTGAAAGTGGGTGTCTTCATAGTCCTCAGGAGCACCAATACCTGGGGTTGCATCTACTTTGGCTGTCTCTGGGATCCTGCTAAGGTGTGTATAAGTGTGACCCCTCTGATGACCTCCTCTTTTATGAAGACTCTTATTCATATAAACTCATTTGTCTTTACCATTTCCCCCTTTTATTCAAGGTTTTTTTCTAGTTGTTTCACCAGTTAATGATTGGTAGCAATCCCTCAGTGCCAGGGAGGCTCAACCCTGGGAGTCATGTCCCATGCTGGGGGTAAAGTAATGCATTTCCATTCTGAATTTGACTTAGAGAGTGGCCACATTTGAGCAACACAGAGGCTTTCAGCAGAGAACGCTTAGGCACCCTGCAGCTCTAGACCTAGTTGAAGTTTTCAGGCACACAGGCTAATAAGAATAGTCATCATTATCAAGGGCTCATCATTAGACCATCCTTCTTAATTGATCTTTGCCATTGCTCTTGGGGGATTATTGTTGTTCCATTGGGTAATGTGCCAGAGCTCCCCTGACTAGCTATTCAGCACTCCCTCAGTTGTAATTTGTAACTATAACTACTATGAAAATATCATACTTACCATGCTTAATTTTAAAAGTTATTATTTAATATATTTTAAAAATATGTACAAATCATTTCCTGACCAGTATATTCTATATGCTTTAAGACATGTACACACACCTACCCATACTCACACAGTATTATCTATACAGATGGTAGCCAGGTGTGTTTTTTTTTTTTTTTTTGGTAGTTTGATACAAAATTAAAAAGAAAAGGAAACATGAATGTCAAGCAAAATGCATTTTTAGCCCTGGATTAGAAATCACATAATCCTGTGACTTATGTACCACTTGAATGAAACTTCTCTGAAGATTGGGGCTGTGCTTTATCTTGGCAGCCCCCCTGAATGGTCGGGATGATATTATTCATAAAATTATCACTCAGTATATACACTGCCCATTCATATATTTAATAAGCACCTACACTGTGCTTTTTATTGGGCTTGACACAGACTACCAGGTAAACTCTGATATGAGTATCTTTTGGGAGAATAACAGAGACACGGAGGGCATTGTTAAGTCATGTTCTCTGAGTAAACACACCAAGAACCATCCGTCTACAGATCTAAACCTTTCACCTCCTATTTCATCTGTTTACCTGGTGTAACAACAAATGAACAGGAGGAACAGATCACTCCCAGTACTCTGACTCACCCTAAGGGGGTGTCTGTTTGCACTAATGGCCTAACACTCAAAACACTATGGGCATAAGTATTCCAAAATCAGCTATCATCCCCAGAACAGGATTTTCATTTCTTGCCTTCTACCAGGGCAAGGTATATCAATTTGGGAACAGTAAAGTACAGCAAAGTCATGATTTGCTGATTCTTCCTAAGGCACTAGGCTGGATTGGGCTGGCTCTTGGAAGGAGTAAGACTTTTAAAAATAATTCAAATCTATTTTATTGTCAACAAGATCACATTTCAGTTACTTTATATTTATATACATACAAATAGAGTCAGCAATTTCATATAGTAATTTCAATTCATAGGAATTTGATATTCAAAATATGTACCATTATATATTCATACAACTAGCAAGTGAAGAATTTTCCTCTTTTCTTTTTCAACAATTAAAGCATTTTATGCATTATTAATGTTAAATGTTTCATTTCTAAATGCTCCTTTTACAAAATATCTGAAAAGGGTTTAAATTAACTGAATCTTGGGCTCTTCAGTTGATGGCAGAAGATTTTATTCACCATCTTCCATTAGCAACCTTCTTCTTTATAATGTATTCAAAAGCCAAACTATAAATGAGGGTGAATGTGGTTCTTCAAAACAGAGCCAATGGGCTAGTTGGAGTTTCAATTCAGGGGCACTAGAAAGTGGTCATATAATTCCCAAGTCTAAACAGTGAGCAAGACTAAGTTTTTGGTAATGGAACACCTGGCCTCCCTCCATCCTTCTGAAAAGGCATATGTTCATGGCATAAAGGGTGATTACATGGTTACCCTATATGTCAGATGTTTAAATCAACAACATCATTTAATCAGACCAATTAAGATAAATGAGAATCAAAATTTCCATGCTTAACTAGAAGTAATCAAAGAAATGGAATTTCTAAGTAGGATTGATTCAATAAAGCAAAACTTTTTACTGCAGTGAAATAAAAAGATGAAACTGATAGCATTTCTAGAATATTGAAGAATCAACTGTAGATTTGGCCTTCTGCTGCTTAAAAGGTTATTAAAAGAAATGGATTCACCAATACAATTGACTAGCAACACACCAGATTTTTTGAAAGAGAAATTGCTTGGGCAAGGAAATCTTAAAATGAAATAAGAATCTAAGTGGCTAGTACCTTACATTGGCTTATAAAGACAAGGGATTTTCAAAGGGGAAGTTATAATAATTGGCTGACATTTAAATTCCTTATTACAAAAAAAGCTATTGCAAATCAGGGAATGATTCTTGGTTGGTTATTATAATGAATTTGTCAATTTCTGATTCGTTATCTCTACTGGACAGAAAACAGCTTATTATTATTGCTTATACTGCAAAGTTTGCCAGTCATATTTTACTTTTTCAGTATGCCTGTGTTATTGAACAATGGGCTATCTGCCCAGTACATACAGAAGTTAACACAGTGACACCAGCAATTTGAGAAATAAAGAGCTTATTATTTTTATTTATTTTAGAAGTTGATAAAGATTTTATTTTAACCAAATAACTATATTAGTTCTAAAGACTCAATATTTGTGTTTTCAAAGTGACTCTCTAGCTACAATTTTAATACACACTTTACAATTAAAACACAGCATTTGCTATATAAGATGCACATTGTGTATTTTAAAGCACTACTATATTTTGAGGTAATGTGCTTAGCAAAAAAATCACTTCTAAAAATCAGGAAACATAGACTCTAGACCTGCCTCTGCCAATTATAATTATAGCAATAAAAATAACACTATCAAACATATAATCCTTTGGTGTGGTAGAAGCCGCTTTAAGCACTTTATGTATATTTACTTATTTAAGCAGTTGCATAGTTAAATAACTTCCAGATACTTGATCTTTTTTTAATTTTATTTTAAATTGTAATTTTGAAGATACATAGATCACAAAAAATGTTACTTTAAAAAAAGAGTTTCCCATATACCCCACATCCCACCCCACCCCACTCCTCCCACATGAACAACAACTTTCATCATTGTGGCACATTCATTGCATTTGGTGAATACATTTTGGAGCATGGCTGTACCGCATGGATAATAGTATTGGTATTCAAAATTGAGAAGAGTCTTTTCCAGCAAGACTCAGACACATGAAGAAAGTACATGCATACACACAGTTGTATGCTTAAAGAAGAAGCTTTCTTATTAGTTTTTCTACCAGTATATATTTCTCATTTCTCATCTTGATGCAGAATTAACAATGAAATCATAATTCATGAATGTATTTTCCTGGTTATTCATATACGTGTTTAACCTAGTACAACTCATGATTAAATGTTTTATTGTGTGTTTCAAGCAGGCTATGTTCCAAATGTTACAATTGCTTTCATCCCCTTGTGTACTCAATAAATTTTCCTGGGTACTACATGACTTACAAGGCTTCCTATGATGTTGCCATTACACTGTAGACTTTTCTGACAGCCAGTATTAGCTATCTCAGCTGACCTGTTAGGCCCTTATAGAGGCAGCCTGGTTCACCACATTTCCCCCTCTTTTGTTTTTTAGGTGAGTTGAAAACATAAGAAATATATCATCTTTTGATCTTTTCTTTACAAATTTGTAGCAAAGATAAAGAATGACTGAAATCAGTAATATAATGAGAACAGAATGTACCCAATTATGTGTATTAAGATATGGAAGCCAATTAAAAGGGGAGAAGAATTGCAACACAGACATAATCGCATTAATATATCTTTGACTATGCTCATGGTGATTATGAGACAAATAGGTTTGTAATAAGGCAAGCTCTTGTGATGTATTCTGAGAAAAAGCAGTATAAGGTTATGCTGGACAGTTTGCCAGATTTCATTCAATAAATCTTGTAAAAGAGGAGTTACACAAATATGAGAAAAGTTATAATTACATGACATCTTAATTCACACAGCTAAAGCTTCTTGTCATTGTCCTATCTACCTAAGAGCAGCTTCTAAAGCATTTACTGGACATAATTTCACTATTATATTCATTTGAATCAACAGTTTATTTATTACAGTGTTCATAAATTAATCTATTTTTTCAGCAGTTTGAATTGAAGTAGTTAGAGCAACAGCAGTAGTAGCAGCCAGTGCTGCAATGGAAATTATTGCAGCTATTAAGGTGCCAA
Source organism: Dasypus novemcinctus (assembly GCF_030445035.2). Lineage (NCBI taxonomy): Eukaryota > Metazoa > Chordata > Mammalia > Cingulata > Dasypodidae > Dasypus > Dasypus novemcinctus. Next base: position 63,816,175 of record NC_080697.1, read on the forward strand.
GAAAGCTTTCAACTCATAATTTTTCAAAAGCTTCAGCAAGAAGAGAAAGTCCAACTCATTCGGGGGCCTTGGTCATCTTCAGCTTGAAGATGGGTGGTTGGAGAGCTTCTCAGAGAGGTCCATGATATGACTTTATGTTTCAGGCTGGCAGCCAGCAGATAACTTAGAAGTGGAAACACAAGAGTACCCCCATCCCCACGTAATGACAGAGGCAGGTCCCTGCCATTCAGGGCCCAAGTTAGGATCTTTATACCAAACCAGTGGATGTGAATGAGGATGTGAGGGGTTAGAAAAATGCCTTTTACTGCCGAATGGGAATGAACATCATGATTTTAAAATTTTAAAGTATTTAAGACTTTTTGTAACTGGTCCCAAATTTCCCCTTTCTTGTTTCTTAAGAGAGTCTGGAGGTTATCAGAGGGGTTGCCCTTATGCACACCTGAGCAGAGTCTCAGAGACAGATAAAATAGGTACAACCCCAGGTATTGGTTCTTCTGAGGGCTAAAGAGACCCACAGGATTTATGGTCATGGCAGATGGAGTTCACTGCCATGACAGTTGGCCCTTCTTTGGAGTTGGTGTTTCTGTGTGATGGAGCTGGACTGAGATGTGATCTCTTTTCACAAGCCTTTCCTGTTACTTTATCAGAATTGTAGTTCATGGTGGGGTTTAAGATATATTTAGGGGATCTGAATCTCTGGACTGACCATATGATAGCCAGGCCCCGAGCCTCAACAGACTTCAGTTCCTACACTCTGGTTTATTGGACTTACCCCACTCAGCTAACATGGAGGTGAAGAATGTCAACCATCACACCATGGAGCCAAGAGTGCCTACAACTGAAAGCAGGAGGATTGCATCCAGCATCCATGTGGAATCTAAGTCCACTCTTTTTTTTTTTTTTTTTTTTTTTTAATTTTTTTATTTTTTATTGACTTTGTAATAATATTACATTAAAAATATATATGTGAGGTCCCATTCAACCCCACCCCCCCACCCCCCCTCTCCCCCCCCCCCAACAACACTCGTTCCCATCATCATGACACATCCATTGGATTTGGTAAGTACATCTTTGGGCACCTCTGCACCTCATATACATTGGTTCACATCATGGCCCATACTCTCCTCTATTCCATCATGTAGGCCCTGTGAGGATTTACAATGTCCGGTGATTACCTCTGAAGCACCATCCAGGGCAGCTCCATGTCCCGAAGACGCCTCCACCTCTCATCTCTTCCTGCCTTTCCCCATACCCTTTGTCCATTATGTCCACTTTTCCCAATCCAATGCCACCTCTTCTATGTGGACACTGGATTGGTTGTGTCCATTGCACCTTTATGTCAAGAGGAGGCTCAGATTCCACCTGGATGCTGGATGCAATCCTCCCATTTTCAGTTGTAATCACTCTAGGCTCCATGGTGTGGTGGTTGTCCTTCACCTCCATCTTAGCTGAGTGTGGTAAGTCCAATAAATCAGATTGTAGGTGCTGGAGTCTGTTGAGGCTCAGGATCTGGCTATCACATTGTCAGTCCAGAGATTCAAATCCCCTAAATATATCTTAAACCCCAACATTAACTGCACCTCCAGCACATTAGCATGAAAGTCTTATGAAGGGAGATCCCATCTGAGTCCAGATTCATCACACATAAACACCATTTCCAAAGAGGGGCCATCTGCCCTGGTAGTTAACCCCATCGGCCATGACCATAACTCCCATGGGTCTCTTTAGCCCTCAAAGGAACCAATATCTGGGGGTTGTATCTGCTTTATCTGTCTCTCTGACTCTGCTCAGTTGTGCATGAGGGCAAACCTTCTGCCAGCCTCCAGACTCTTTTTTAGAAACTCGTAGCCATATAAACTCATTTCTCCTTTCCATTTCCCCCTTACTTTAGGTCAAACAGCATTTTAAAGTCATGGTATTTTATGTAGACATGGATATTCTGCTGATCCGCATTGAACCTTCGTATAAGGTCATTTTCCAGTTGCATCATCAGTTGGTAGTTGATAGTGGTCCCTCGTTGCCAGGGAGGCTCATCCCCGGGTGTCATGTCCCACGCTGGGGGGAAGGCATTGCATTTACATGCTGAGTTTGGCTTCGAGACTGGCCACATTTGAGTAACATGAAGGCTGACAGAAGGAAATTCCCAGGCACAAAGTTGCTCTAGGCCTTGTTATTATTTTGGGTTTATCAGCTCACAAGCATAGTCATTAGTATCGGGGGCTCACTGTTGAACCCTCACTCCCTCCCGGTCCCCACCACTGTACCTGGGAGACTGTCGCTGCTCCCCTAGGGACCACGACAGAGCACCACTGGCCGGGAACCCAGTACCCCCCCTACTGTGGTTTTTAATTGTTGCCACTATGAGTATATCCAAACATTACCATGCACCCTGGACATATGTTCTGTACAGCTCCCTGTCAGTCATATATCATCTGTCATTGGTATCCCATACCAGTATCCCTCCATTGCCATTGTTGAAACACTCTGTGATCCAGAACTCCCTGAAATTTGAAGCCCAATATAATGTCATGGTCCCTTACTAGGGAATGGCATATAGCGATGAGTTTAAAGGATAGATAAAGAACTTGGATAAAGTTAGATAAAGAACTTAGATAAAGAATGTTGACTTGAAAAAATTCCACATCCTATTTTTTCCCCCCCCCCCCCTAATTATTCAGCTTTTCTTCACAGGAGTCCTAGACCACAGCAATGTATATATATAATATACAGCACTCCCACACATCCACCAGAAAACCTTTTCCCTTCCACAGTGATACTCTTACGCCCTATTCATATCATATTTACTTAAAGTGATGTACAGAGTCTGAGACATTAGCTTTCTAACAAGGTGACATCTGTATTTACATTATGGTGCATACTTTAGGATACACAGTTCTTTACATTTTTAGTTATCCTATGTTTTACATTATGGTTTACATTATCAGTCTGTCATCTCCTATATGTTATGGTGTAATATTACATGTTTTATATCCATCCTTGTGTACTCTCAAGAAACTCCTCTCTTACCCCCCATTTACTTTGGTTCCACACATTTAACGTCCATTTTCCCTTCCACCTTAGTGCCCTCAGTGATAGCCAACCTCCGTTTCCTGAGGAGCCACTTCCAGAGATAGATGGAATAGTGTTCAGGGCCTAACTTGCTCAACTGCCCCAATGCCCTGGGAGCCACCCTTTCTCTCGAGGGATACAGTTCCCTCTATTGGATGGCATTAGTCCTCCCCAGGATGTGGGTCCACCCCCACTCTCACTACTTGGGTTTCTACCCCATGGTGTCACCCACTCTGGCAGAATGAGCATTTAGACATTCCCCAGGAGCCCGTCCTGCATCAGACCCTCCCCTCTGAGCATTCTAAACAGGTAACCCTCTTTATTATATTTTGATATGATTTTCTCGGCATTTTACTCTCCACCAACACCTGACCCTCTCCTGATTCGTATGCTACCCCTCCCTCCCCCCACTTTTGGGCAACGTTACCCACCCGTCCCTCCCCAGCCACCCTCAAACCCGCAAAGCCCCAAGCAAAGGCAACCCCTTGCCCCCCTTTTATCTCTTCTTTGTGTTCATACTTACCACCATCTCGTCTTAAATTCCACCCCTGCAGACATCGGCTCATATCCTTCCTCCACCCTCCGATTTCCTGCAAGCCTATCGTTCAGTCTCTTGCTATCTAGGGCAGCTTGTTTATTTCATATCATTGAGGTCATGTAGTATTTGTCCTTCAATGTCTGGGTTGCTTCACTCAACATAAGGTTCTCAAGATTCATCCATGTTATCACATGTGTTTGTAGTGTGTTTGTTCTTACAGCCGAGTAGTATTCCATTGTGTGTATATACCACATTTTATTGATCCACTCGTCTGTTGATGGGCATTTGGGTTGATTCCAACTTTTGGCAATAGTGAACAATGCTGCTATGAACATTGGTGTACATATATTGGTTTGTGTTCTTGTTTTCAGTTCTGCTGGGTATATTCCCAGCAGTGGTATTGCTGGGTCATATGGCAAATCTATGGCTAGTTTTTTGAGAAACCGCCATACTGTTCTCCAGAATGGTTGGATCCTTCTGCATTCCCACCAGCAGTGGATGAGTGTTCCCCTTCCTTCACATCCTCTCCAGCACTTGTATTCTTCTGTTTTTTTCATAGCTGCCAATCTTATGGGTGTAAGATGGTATCTCATTGTGGTTTTGATTTGCATTTCCCTGATAGCTAGAGATTTGGAACATTTTTTCATGTGCTTTCTTGCCATTTGTATTTCTTCTTCGGAGAAGTGTCTGTTTAAGTCTTTTTCCCATTTTTTAAATGGATTGTTTATCTTTTTATTTTCAAGATGTAGGAGTTCTTTATATATGCAAGTTATAAGTTTCTTATCAGATATATGATTGCCAAATATTTTCTCCCACTGTGTGGGCTCCCTTTTTACTTTCTTGACAAACTCCTTTGAGGTGCAGAAGGCTTTAATTTTGAGGAAGTCCCATTTATCTATTAGTTCTTTTGCTGCTCGTGCTTTTGGTGAGATATTCATAAATCCATTACCTATTACAAGGTCCTGTAGATGTTTCCCTACACTGCTTTCTAAGGTTTTTATGGTCTTGGCTTTTATATTTAGGTCTTTGATCCATCTTGAGTTGATCTTTGTATAAGGTGTGAGATGGTAATCCTCTTTCATTCTTCTACATATGGCTATCCAGTTCTCCAGACACCATTTGTTGAATAGGCCACTCTCTCCCAGTTGAGAGGGTTTGGTGGCTTTATCGAATATTATGTGGTTGTATATGTGAGGTTCTATATCAGAGCTTTCAATTCGATTCCATTGGTCTATATGTCTCTCCTTATGCCAATACCATGCTGTTTTCACCACCGTAGCGTTATAGTATGTTTTGAAGTCAGGTAGTGTGATTCCTCCAATTTCGTTTTTCTTTTTCAGTATGTCTTTGGCTATTCGGGGTCTCTTTCCTTTCCAAATAAATTTCATAGTTAGTTTTTCTAATTCCTTAAAGAAGGCTGCATTGATTTTTATTGGGATTGCATTGAATGTGTAGATCAATTTTGGTAGGATAGACATCTTAATAATGTTCAGTCTTCCTATCCATGAACAAGGAATAGTCTTCCATTTATTTAGGTCTTCTTTGATTTCCTTGAACAATCTTGTATAGTTCTCAGTGTATAAGTTCTTTACCTCTTTAGTTAAATTTATTCCTAAGTATTTGATTTTTTTATTTACTATTGTGAATGGTATTTGTTTCTTGATTTCCTCCTGATCTTGCTCATTATTGGTGTACAGAAATGCTACTGATTTTTGCGCATTGATCTTATAACCTGCGACTTTACTAAACTCATTTATGAGTTCTAGAATCTTCGTTGTATATCTCTCAGGGTTTTCTATGTATAGGATCATGTCATCTGCAAATAATGAAATTTTGACTTCTTCCTTTCCAATTTGAATGCCTTTTATTTCTGGTTCTTGCCTCAGTGCTCGAGCAAGTACTTCTAAGACAATGTTAAATAGGAGCGGCGACAGTGGGCATCCTTGTCTTGTTCCTGAGTTTAGAGGGAAGGAGTCTAGGATTTCTCCATTGTAAACAATATTGGCTTTAGGTTTTTCATATATACTCTTTATCATGTTCAAAAAATTTCCTTGTATTCCAATCATTTGGAGTGTTTTTATCAAGAAAGGGTGCTGTATTTTGTCAAATGCTTTTTCTGCATCAATAGATATAATCATGTGATTTTTTTCCTTCAATCTGTTTATATGGTGTATTACGTTGATTGATTTTCTTATGTTGAACCATCCTTGCATACCTGGGATGAATCCCACTTGGTCGTGGTGTATAATTCGTTTAATGTGTTGTTGAATACGATTAGCAAGTATTTTGTTAAGTATTTTTGCGTCTAGGTTCATTAGAGAAATTGGTCTGTAATTTTCCTTTCTTGTGATGTCTTTGTTTGGCTTTGGTACTAGGGTAATGTTGGCATCATAGAAGGAGTTGGGTAATGTTCTTTCTGTTTCGATGGTTTGGAATAGTTTCAGCAGGATTGGTGTCAGTTCTTTCCGGAATGTTTTATAGAATTCACCTGTGAAGCCATCTGGCCCTGGGCTCTTCTTAGTTGGGAGATTTTTAATAACTGATTCTATCTCTCTGCTTGTGATTGGTTTGTTAAGATCATCAATTTCTTCTTTTGTCAATATGGGCTGTTTATGTGTTTCTAGGAATTTGTCCATTTCCTCTAGATTGTCATTTTTGTTGGAATATAGTTTTTCAAAATATCCTCTTATGATAGTCTTTATTTCTGTGGGGTCAGTGGTGATATCGCCTTTCTCATTTCTTATTTTGTGTATTTGCATCTTCTCTCTTTTTTTCTTTGTTAGTGTTGCTAAAGGTTTGTCAATTTTGTTAATCTTCTCAAAAAACCAGCTCTTGGTCTTGTTTATCTGTTCAAGTGCTTTCTTATTTTCTATTTCATTTAGTTCTGCTCTTATCTTTGTTATTTCCTTCCTTCTTCTTCCTGTTGGGTTACTTTGTTGTTGTTTTTCTAATTCCTTCAAATGTGCAGTTAGTTCTTCAATTTTTGCTCTTTCTTCTTTTTTGATATATGAATTTATGGCTATAAACTTCCCTCTCAGTACTGCTTTTGCTGCATCCCATAAATTTTGGTATGTTGTGTTATCATTATCATTTGTTTCAAGGTAGTCATTGATTTCTTTTGAGATTTCCTCTTTGACCCACTGTTTTTCTAAGAGTGTGTTGTTTAATTTCCAAATCGTGGTGTGAAATCTGGGCTTCTTTCCCTTGCAAATCTCCAGCTTGACTCCACTGTGGTCAGAGATAATGTTTTGTATGATTTCAATCTTTCTGAATTCGTTCAGCCTTTCTTTGTGGCCTAGCATATGATCTATCTTGGACTAAGTCCACTCTTGACATAGATGTGAAATGGACACAACCAATCCAAGGTCCACAGGATGGAGGAATAGAGTAAGGATTAGAGTGGACTTACTGATATTCATGAACTATTGTGGTTAGTAATCAAAGAAAATGTGGCACTGGTGTGGAAAAAGTGGCCATGGTGGCTGCTGGGTGTGGGGAATGGGAGGAAGAGATGAGACGTGGAGGCATTTTTGCGACTTGGAGTTGTCCTGGGTGGTGCTGCAGGAACAATTACCAGGCATTGTAGGTCCTCCCATGGCCCACTGGATGGAACATGGGAGAGTGTGAGCTATGATGTGGACCATTGACCATGAGGTGCAGCAATGCTCAGAGATGCATTCACCAAGTGCAATGGATGTGTCATGATGATAGGGGAGAGTGTTGTTGTGGAGGGAGTGGTGGCATGGGGGGAGTGGAGGGGGTGCATGGGGACCTCATATTTTTTTAATGTAATTTTTTTAAATGAATTAAAAAATAAAAATAAATAAAATATTTACAAAGGAAAAAAAAAGATATGCTTTTAGAAGATGGTGAGAATGTTCTACAATAGCTTGCCCCTGTGAATTATGAGGAATGCCAGTAATATGTTGAATATTCAAATCCTGTAAAAAACATTTAAGAACCCGTGAAGTATAAGCTGGACCATCATTAGTTTTTAAAGTGGAGGTATGACCCATGACAGAGAAAGTTTGAAGAAGGTACAAGTGTACATGAAAAGAGTGTTCTCCAGTGTATAAAGAAGCAAAAAGTAATGTTGAGAATGAATCAATAATAACATGAATATACTTCATTCTACCAAAAGAGAGCTAGTGAGTCACATCCATCTGCCATAATTCATTAGGTTGTAAACCGTGTAGGTTAACAGCTTTCACAGGTTGTGGTGAAGTCACACGTTGGCAATCAGCATGACTGTGGAGAATTTGTTTAGCCTGAGCTAAGGATAAATGAAACTGTTTTATGAGAGATCTGGCATTCTTATGAAAGAAATCATGAAATAGACTGAGTCTGTCAAAAAGCAAGTGTAGAAGTCATGACTAAGTGGTCAGCTTCAGCATTTCCCTCTGTTAATGGTCCTTGTAAGGAAGTGTGAGAGTAGGTGTGAATAATATAAACAGGGTTAATTTGAGCGTTTAAAAGAGATTGGAGGGTAAGAAAAAGCATGTGTAAAACTTTGTCATCTGAAGGTTTAATAAGTGCAGTTTGAATAGTGCAAACCACTTAAACAGTATAAGTAGAGTCATAAACAATATTTAGAGGCTGTGAAGAAAAATATTGTAAGGATGAAATTTTCACTGTGAGTTCAGCCTTTTGAGTGGATGAATAGCCCAGCAAAGTAAATAATTGCCAGCCTTCTGATGTTTTCCAGGTAATAGCAGATTTACTGGTTTTTGCAGATCCATAGACAAAAACAGTGAGAGCATGAGGAATTGGCTGATGAGAAATAATAATAGGGACAGTAAAGGGTAAGTTATGTAAGTGTTGGAGAAATTTATCAGCAGGAAGAGAGAAGTTAACATTTCCATAGAAATCTATTAAAGGAATTTGAAAGTCATGAGAATGCTGTACCAATGCATTGAACTGTGAGGTAACAAAGGGAATGAAAAATGATGAAGGTTCCTTTCCACTTACTTGCAAGCAGTGATTCCATCCCTTTATGATTAAGGAGGTAACAAGTTGAACGTATGAAGTAAGTGATTTCTTTGGAGTATGGGATAAATAAACCCACTTGAGAATACAAAGTCCTGGAATCAATTGGCCTATCAATCCTGTTGGAGAATGTGGTGTAAAAAGACAGAAAAAATACATCAGGAAGTTAAGGTTAAGATGACTTTGTAAGATGGCTTGTGACACTAAGTCCAATTTAGCTCTAGCTTCATTAGTTAGCACACATTTGACAGTCATATTTGTATCTTCCTTATGAGTGTTAAACAGATGTTGTAGTTGATATGTAGGAATACCTAATGTGGGTCTTGTCCAATGTATGAATCCTAAAATATGCTGCAAATCATTTAAAGTAAGTTCAGATGTAATGATTAATTTAAAAGCTGATGGCCATATATTTATGTTGGCTAAAAGATAACCTAAATACTGGAATGGTTTAACTCTTTGAATTTTTCCTTGAACAATAAGTAACCCATTAATCTGGATGATGTGTAGAACTTCATGTAAAAGAACTTGCATATCCAGAGGACCTGACTCTCTGGACTGACCATATGATAGCCAGGCCCTGAGCCTCAACAGACTTCAGCTCCTACACTCTGGTTTATTGGACTTACCCCACTCAGCTAACATGGAGGTGAAGAAGGTCAACCACCACACTGTGGAGCCAAGAGTGCCTACAACTGAAAGCAGGAGGATTGCACCCAACATCCATGTGGAATCTAAGCCCCCTCTTGATATATATGTGGAGTGGACACAACCATTCCAAGGTCCACAGGATGGAGGAATAGAATATGGATTAGAGTGGACTTACTGATATTCTATTCATGAACTATTGTGATTAGTAATAGAAGAAAATGCGGCATTGGTGTGGAGAAAGTGGCCATGGTGGCTGCTGGGTGTGTGGAATGGGAGGAAGAGATGAGATGTGGAGGTGTTTTTGGGACTTGGAGTTGTCCTAGGTGGTGCTGCAGGGACAGTTACTGGACATTGTATGTCCTCCCATAGCCCACAGGGTAGAACGTGGGAGAGTGTGAGCTATGATGTGGACCATTGACCATGATGTGCAGCAGTGCTCAGAGATGTATTCACCAAATGCAATGAATGTCTCATGATGATGGAGGAGATTGTTGCTATGGGGGGGGAGGAGTGGGGTGAGGGAGGTGAGGGGTATATGGGGACCTCATTTTTTTAATGTAATATTTTTTTAAAAAGACAAAAAAAAAAGAACTTTCAAGCTTTTTTCCTGTATCAGCTGTAAGTAAAATATCATCCATATAATGATAGAGAATAACTTTTGGATATTTTTCATGAGTAGGCTGTAAAATTTGATAAAGTAGATATTAATAAATGGTAGGACTATTGACCATACCTTGAGGAAGCACAGTCCATTGATATCTTTGCCTGGGGGAAACATTGTTAATAGCTGGCTAGGAAAGGGCAAATTGAGGGTGGTCTTGCACAGCTAAGGGAATAGTAAAGAAACAATCTTTCAAGTCAATAATAATTACAGAGAGAGGAAGAAGCAAGATGGTCGCTCAGTGAACTTGCCTTGTGGTCTCTCCTGGGAAGAGACGGCTGGGTGCGGCTGGAGGTTCTCCGAGGCAGGGCTTTTTTGGGATTTTTGCAGGGCAGGAGGTGTCCAGACATCGATTTGGTGGAAAGGTGCAGCAGGAAACACCTCACATTTGCTGGGGTTTTCTCATCCTCCACTGCCTCATTTCTGTGTGAACTGATTTAGGCTACCTACACTATCCTCTTTCCCCTACATCTTGATATCCACCATCATCTACTGTCTCTCCTATATTCCACCTCCCACCTCCCTTTCTTTGATCCACGAAGTGTCTAAGTCTTAATTTCTAATACCTTTGTTTTGTTTTCTGTCTGTTATCAACTCTTGAAACTATTACCTTTCTTTTCTTTTTCCCTCTCTCATGAAAACAATAGCTTTTTAGCTCATAGCATATTCCTCCCATATTCAATGATCTACCTCATAATAGGTACTCTACCTACTGCTATAACTCTACACAATTTACATGAATCTAACCTCCATCCTCCCAGATCTCATATTCTTGCTTTGTTAACATATATCACCAATACTACTTTACACTTTTCCCTTGCTTACACAATTGCCTTTCCCCGGTACTAATACTTTCCTTTAAAGTGAACTTAACCAACAACAAGAAATTAGAATAAGAAGAACAAAGTGACAAAGAGAAGATATAACACTTACACAAAAACAACAGCTAATTAATCTCCAAGAATAGACAAAGAAGCTAAGGAACTGATTAAATCTGTCAAGATTAAATAATGACCAGAAAGCAACAAAAATCTACAAACCAAACCAGTAATCAGGAAAACATGGCTGAATCCAATCAACAAACCAAAAATCAGGAAGGGGAGCAGAACTTTGCACAAGCAATGAAAGACCTCAGAACATTTATCACCAACAAATTTGATGAAGTAATGAAAGAGGTTAACAACATGAAGACATCACTTGGAGGGGAAATTGCAGACATATGCAAAAAGATAACAGACATGATGGGAATGAACACCACAGTTCAAGAAATCAAAAATACACTTGCAGCAAATATCAGCAGACTAGAAGAGGCAGAGCAGAGAATTAGTGATGTGGAAGATAGTGCATCGGAAATCAAACAGATAGTAGAAGTGGTCGATAAAAAGATAGAAAAATCCAGCTAGGACTTAGGGACCTGAATGATAATGCAAAACACTCAAACATACGTATTATAGGCATTCAAGAAGGAGAAGAGAAGGGAAAGGGGTCAGAAGGAGTGTTGCAGGAAATAATGGCTGAAAACTTCCCAAATCTACTGAAAGAGACAGATGTACATATACAAGTAGCACAGCACACTCCACTGGCCATAAACCCCAACAGGCCCACCCCAAGACATATACTTGTCAAATTATCCAATGCTCAAGACAAAGAGAAAATTATAAAAGCAGCAAGAGAAAAGAAAACCATCACATACAAGGGAAACTCCATAAGATTAAGTGCTGATTTCTCATCTGAAACCATGTAGGCAAGAAAGCAGTGGTATGATACAGTCAAGGTACTAAAGGAAAAAAATTTCCAACCAAGAATACTCTATCCAGCTAAACTAGCATTCAAACATGATGGAGAGTTCAAAATATTCGCAGACAAACAGAAACTGAAAGAGTATACCAACAAGAAACCTCCCCTTCAAGAAATGCTAAAGGGAGTTCTGCAGGAAGAAAGGAAAAAACAGGAAAGGCAGAGTTGGAGGAGAGTATAAGAGCAACAAAAAAGACAAAAATAGAAGGGAAAAAAATACAAACAAAATATGACAAACACAAATCCAATCAAAATATGGCTAACACAAATAATTCCTTGAAAGTAATAACACTGAATGTCAATGGATTAAACTCACCTATCAAAAGATTCAGAATGGGACATTGGATAAGGAAATATGACCCATCTATATGCTGTCTACAAGAGACACATCTTAGACCCAGAGACTCATGGAGGTTGAAAGTGAATGGCTGGAAAACAATCATACAAGCAAACAATAACCAAAAAAAGGCAGGAGTAGCTATATTAATATCAGACAAAATAGACTTTAAATGTGAAACAATTGTGAGAGACAAAGAAGGATACTACATTTTAGTGAAAGGGACAATCTGTCAAGAAGATCAAACAATCATAAATATTTATGTTCCTAACAAGGTTCCTCTAAATATGTGAGGCAAACGCTGGAAAAACTAAGTGAAAAAATAGATGCATCTACAATTATAGTGGGGGATTTTAATACACCACTATCAACTCTGGACAGAACATCTCAAAAGAAAATCACTAAAGAAACAAAACATTTGAACAGTATATTAGAGGAGCTGGATCTAATAGACATATATAGATCATTACACCCAAACACAGCAGGATATACATTTTTCTCAAGCGCACATGGATCATTCTCCAAGATAGACCATATGCTAGGCCACAAAGAAATGCTTATTGAATTCAGAAAGATCAAAATCATACAAAACAATATCTCTGACCACAGTTGAGTGAAGCTGGAAATTTGCAAGGGACAGAGGCCCAGATTTCACACCACAATTTGGAAATTAAACAGCACACTCTTAGAAAAACACTTGGTCAAAGAGGAAATCTCAGAAGAAATCAATGACTACCTTGAAACAAATGATAATGATAACACAACGTACCAAAATTTATGGGATGCAGCAAAAGCAGTACTGAGAGGGAAATTTATAGCCATAAATTCATATATCTAAAAAGAAGAAAGAGGGAAAATTGAAGAACTAAATGCACATTTGAAGGAATTAGAAAAACAACAACAAAGTAAACCAACAGGAACAAGAAGGAAGGAAACAACAAAGATAAGAGCAGAACTAAATGAAATAGAAAATAAGAAAGCACTTGAAAAGATAAACAAGACCAAGAGCTGGTTTTTTGAGAAGATCAACAAAATTGACAAATCTTTAGTGAGACTAACAAAGAGAAAAAGAGAGAAGATGCAAATACACAAAATAAGAAATGAGAAACTTGATATTACCACTGACCCCACAGAAATAAAGACTATCATAAGAGGATACTTTGAAAAACTATATTCCAACAAAAATGACAATTCAGAGGAAATGGACAAATTCCTATAAACACATAAGCAGCCCATATTGACAAAAGAAGAAATTGATGATCTTAACAAACCAATCACAAGCAAAGAGATAGAATCAGTCATTAAAAATCTCCCAACTAAGAAGAGCCCAGGGCCAGACGGCTTCACAGGTGAATTCTACAAAACATTCCAGAAAGAACACCAATCCTGCTGAAACTATTCCAAAAAATCGAAACAGAAAAAACACTGCCAAACTCCTTCTATGATGCCAACATTACCCTAGTACCAAAGCCAAACAAAGACACCACAAGAAAGGAAAATTACAGACCAATTTCTCTAATGAACCTAGATGCAAAAATTCTTAGCAAAATACTTGCTAATCATATTCAACAACACATTCAATGAATTATACATGATGACCAAGTGGGATTTATTCCAGGTATTCAAGGATGGTTCAACATAAGAAAATTCATCAATTTAATACACCATATAAACAGATTGAAGGAAAAAATCACATGATTATATCTGTAGATGCAGTAAAAGCATTTGACAAAATACAGCACCCCTTCTTGATAAAAACGCTCAAAAAGATCGGAATACAAGGAAACTTTTTGAACATGATAAAGAGTATATATGAAAAACCTACAGCCAACATTGTTTACAATGGAGAAATCCTGAAATACTTCCCTCTAAACTCAGGAACAAGACAAGGATGCCCATTGTCTCCACTCCTATTTAACATTGTCTTAGAAGTACTTGCTCGAGCACTGAGGCAAGAACCAGATATAAAAGGCATTCAAATTGGAAAGGAAGAAGTCAAAATTCCATTATTTGCAGATGACATGATCCTATACATAGAAAACCCTGAGAGATCTACAACAACGCTTCTAGAACTCATAAATGAGTTTAGTAAAGTCGCAGATTATAAGATCAATGCGCAAAAATCAGTAGCATTTCTGTACACCAATAATGAGCAAGATCAGGAGGAAATCAAGAAACAAATACCATTCACAATAGTAAATAAAAAAATCAAATACTTAGGAATAAATTTAACTAAAGAGGTAAAAAACTTATACACCAAGAACTATACAAGACTATTCAAGGAAATCAAAGAAGACATAAATAAATGGAAGAATATTCCTTGTTCATGGATAGGAAGACTGAATATTATTAAGATGTCTATCCTACCAAAACTGATCTACACATTCAATGCAATCCCAATAAAAATCAACACAGCCTTCTTTAAGGAACTAGAAAAACTAACTATGAAATTTATTTGGAAAGGAAAGAGGCCCTGAATAGCCAAAGACATATTGAAAAAGAAAAACGAAATTGGAGGAATCACACTATCTGAATTCAAAACATACTACAAAGCTACAGTAGTGAAAACAGCATGGTATTGGCATAAGGAGAGACACACAGACCAATGGAATCAAATTGAAAGTTCTGAAATAAAACCTCATATATATAGCCATATAATATTCGATAAAGCCACCAAACCCTCTCAACTGGGAGAGAATGGCCTATTCAACAAATGGTGCCTGGAGAACTGGATAGCCATATGTGGAAGAATGAAAGAGGATTACCATCTCACACCTTCTACAAAGATCAACTCAAGATGGATCAAACCTCAATATAAGAGCCAAGACCATAAAGATCTTGGAAAGCAGTGTAGGGAAACATCTACAGGACCTTGTAATAGGAAATGGCTTCATGAACATCACACCAAAAGCACGAGCAGCAAAAGAACAAATAGATAAATGGGACTTCCTCAAAATCAATGCCTTCTGCACCTCAAAGGAGTTTGTCAAGAAAGTAAAAAGGGAACCCACACAGTGGGAGAAAATATTTGGCAACCATATATCTGATAAGAGACTTATAACTTGCATATATAAAGAACTCATATATCTTGAAAATAAAAAGATAAACAACCCATTTAAAAAATGAGAAAAAGATTTAAACAGACACTTCTCCAAAGAAGAAATACAAATTGCTAAAAAGCACATGAAAAAATGCCCCAAATATCTAGCTATCAGGGAAATGCAAATCAAAACTACAATGAGATACCATCTTACTCCCATAAGATTGGCAGCTATGAAAAAAACAGAGGAATACAAATGCTGGAGAGGATGTGAAGAAAGGGGAACACTCATCCACTGCTGGTGGGAATGCAGAAGGATCCAACCATTCTGGAGGACAGTTTGGCGGTTTCTCAAAAAATGAACTATAGATTTGCCATATGACCCAGCAATACCACTGCTGGGTATCACTGCTGGGTATATACCCAGCAGAACTGAAAACAAGGACACAAAGCAATATATGTACACCAATGTTCATAGCAGCATTGTTCACTATCACCAAAAGTTGGAATCAATCCAAATGCCCATCAAGAGACGAGTGGATCAATAAAATGTGGTATATACACACAGTGGAATACTACTCTGCTGTAAGAACAAATACACTACAAACACACATGATAACATGGATG
Organism: Dasypus novemcinctus; assembly: GCF_030445035.2. Lineage (NCBI taxonomy): Eukaryota > Metazoa > Chordata > Mammalia > Cingulata > Dasypodidae > Dasypus > Dasypus novemcinctus. The sequence goes on from NC_080697.1 coordinate 63,831,881, forward strand.
AATCTTGAGAACCTTATGTTGAGTGAAGCAACCCAGTCATTGAAGGACAAATACTACATGACCTCAATGATATGAAATAAGCAACCTGCCTCAGAGAACTAGAGACTGGAAAATAGGCTTACAGGAAATCGGGGGATGGAGGAAGGATGTGAGCCAACGTCTGCAGGGGTGGAATCTATGATGAGCTGGCGGTAAGTATGAGCACAAAGAAGAGATAAAATGGGGGCAAGGGGTTGCCTTTGGGAGGGGCTTTGCGGGTTTGAGGGGGGCTGGGGATGGGAGGAGGGGTAATATTGCCCAAAAATTGGGGAGAGGGAGGGGCCACATATGAACATAGGAGAGTGCCAGGTGTTGGTTGAGAGTAAAATGCTGAGAAAACCGTATCAAAATATAATTAGGAGGGTTACCTGTTTAGGATGCTCAGAGGGGATGGTCTGATGTGGGATGGACTCCTGGGGAATGGCTGAAGGCTCATTTTGCCAGGGTGGGTTGTACCATTGGGTAGAGACCCAAGAAGTGAGAGTTGGGGTAGACCCACATCCTGGGGAGGACTAATGCCATCAAATAGAGAGAACTGTATCTCGCGAGAGAAAGGGTGGCTCCCAGGGCATTAGGGCAGTTGAGAAGTCAGGCCCTGAACACTGCTGCAAGTATCTCTGGACATGGCTCCTCGGGAAATGGAGATTGGCTGTCCCTGTGGGCCCCAAGGGGAGGGGAAAATGGATGTTGAATGCAAGGAACCAAGGTAAATGTGGGGGCAAGAGAGGAGTTTCACGAGAGTACACGAGGATGAATATAAAACATGTAATATTACACCAAAAACATATAGGGGATGACAGACTAATAATGTAAACCATAATGTAAAACATAGGATAACTAAAAAATTTAGAAAACTGTATAGCATAAAGTATGGACCACATTGTAAGCACAGATGTCACCTTGTTTGAACGCTATTGTTTTGGAGTCTGTACATCAGTTTCAGGAAATATGATATGAATAAGTTAAAAGATTATCGCTGTGTAAGGGAAAAGGTTTTATGGTGGATGTGTGGGAGTACTGTATATTGCATATATGAATTACTGTGATCTAAGACTCTTGTGAAGAGAAGCTCAATAATTAGGAAAAAAGAAAAGAAAAAAAAAGATAGGAGGTAGAAATTTTTCCAAATCAATATGTACTCTAGATCTAACCTTTAAACTCATCGCTATATTCCATTTTACTAGTAAGGGAAACTGACATTATATTGAGATTAACTTTACAGGAAGTTTTGGATCACAGAGTGGTTCAACAATGGTGGCAGAGGAATACTGGTATGGGATGTTATTGACAGGCTACATATGGTTGACAGGGAGTTATACAGGGCATATGTCCAGGGTGCATGGTAATGTTTAGATATAGTCATAGTGGAAACAATTAAAAACAACAGCTGGGGGGTTACTGGGTTCCTGGCCGGGGGGGGGGGTCTGTCATGGTCCCTAGGGGAGCAGCGGCAGTCCCCCAGGTGCAACAGCAAGAACCAGGAAGGAAGGAGGGCCCAACAGTGAGCTCCTGATATTAATGGCTATGCTTGTGAGCCTATACACCTGCAATAAAAACAAGGCCTAGAGCAGCATTGTGCCTGGGAGTTTCCTCCTGACAGCCTTCATGTTACTCAAATGTGGCCACTCTTGAAGCCAAACTCAGCATGCAGATGCTGTGCATTCCCCCAGCATGGGACATGACACCTGGGGATGAGCCTCCCTGGCACCGACGGATCACTACCAAATACCAGCTGAAGATGCAACTAGAAAATGACCTTGAATTAAAGGTTCAATGCGGATCAGCAGAATATCCCTGTCTACATATAATAACATGACTTCAAAATTCTGTTTGACCTAATATAAGGGGGAAATGGAAAGGAGAAATGAGTTTATACTGCTACGAGTCTCTAAAAAAGAGTCTGGAGGTTGTCAAAAGGATTGCCCTTATGCACAACTGAGCAGAGTCTAAGAGATAAATAAAGTAGATACAACCCCAGGTATTGGTTCTTTTGAGGGATAAAGAGACCCATGGGTTCTATGGTCATGGCAGATGGGGTTCACTGCTATGTCAGATGGCCCTTCTTTGGAGCTGGTGTTTCTGCTCGATGGAACTGGACTCAGATGGGATCTCTTTTCACAAGACTTCCATGCTACTTTACTGGAATTGTAGTTGGTGCTGGGGTTTAAGATATATTTAGGGGATTTGAATCTCTGGACTGACAATATGATAGCCAGGCCCTGAGCCTCAACAGACTTCAGCTCCTACACTCTGATTTATTGGACTTACCCCACTCAGCTAACATGGAGTTGAAGAAAGTCAACCACCACACCATGGAGCCTAGAGTGCCTACAACTGAAAGCAGGAGGATTGCATCCAGTATCCATGTGGAATCTAAGCCCCCACTTGACATAGATGTGCAATGGACACAACCAATCCAATGTCCACAGAGAAAATGTTGCATTGGTGTGGGAAGGGTGGCCATGGGAAAACATTCTTGATGGGGATATGGAGACATGTGACTAAAAATTAGAGTGGAAATTTTGTGAATTACAAAGAGGATTGATTTTTAAATTTTTAAGGAGTTCATGGTAAGGGTATTTAAGAAGTGGAATTTTTTATGACTACAAAGAAAATTGTTAGATTTTTCAGGTAGTTTACAAAGGCTCATTAAAAGTATTTTAAAAATAAGACTGGTAAATATAGTTAGGGCAAAGCACCAAGTTTCAATCATTGTTTATTTGGCATGCCTTTTTAATGAGTCATGGTTGAGGGGTTCACATTAGTTTTTGAAGATGTAAAGTATTCATTAGGATTCAGAGCCCATCCTTTGTGTATTTGGTTTGGTCTTATGATTCCCATTGTCCATGGAGACTGTTTCCAGTTTGGTTCTTGTACATCAGACTGGGATCATGTAGACAGTTAATAGGCAATGGTTTTAACCCAGAAAGGTGAATATGCAGTTTTATACCGAGTAACTTAACAGAAGAATGAATAGTAAGAAAAATATAATAAGATCAATTGCATTGGAGCTTTGTTTAAACTTCTGGATACTGAATTTTCCAGATTTTACAGAGCATGCACTTGCCTGGATTTATATAGTGGAGGGGTACTTCTGTGGGAATTAAGGGGTGGTTAGAAGTACATTGGTGAATAATCAACTCCCAATGTGTTGCTAGGGCTCTGGCTATTTCCTAGATTACTTTAGGAATAAGTCTCCTCCTTTGTCACTCTGTATGGAACATGCCAGCCCAAAGTTGGGTACAGATTATTTTAACAGGATATTCTTTATATATGAAGACTTATTGGACCTACCAGGAAAGGCTTCTACCCATTCATAAAGGGGTCTACAAACATTGGTAGATATTCATAATTTCCTTTGGCTTTTGGTATGATGTTAAAATCTATTTGACAGTCCTCCCCTACTTCAATTCCTCTTGTCTGAATACCTTGAACAGGAGGCTGAGGCCCAATATTTCTCTTACTTTTGGCACAAATTAAGCTGTTCTGGACTACCTTTTGATTTATCCAACTATGAAATTTCATAGCCATTAATATGTGGCCTCCCTTCTTCAATGAGATCCTTGATGTAACTGCAATAATCACATCATCACTTCCATTAAATGCTCAGTTCTAACATTATATCTTGCCCATTATAAATCCACTCTTTTTGGTCATCTTATAGGACTTTTCATAGCGGTTTATGAAATTTATACATAATTCTCACTCACTAGCCCTCCCTAAATCTTTTCTCAAATATTGTGGCTCAAAGGAGTTCGAATTCATGATAGTGTTTATTCATTCCTGGTTCCATGAGGCTCAGAGACAGACAAATATTCAAGCAGAGAAGTTTATTACATCCCTGGCATGGTGAGGATCTGAAATGAGACTTCAGCCCACCGACCCAGGTTGGGATTGCTTCTTTTGAGCTGTGATAATGGGCGAGTTTACAGTAAGGTTGCATAGGTGTGCCGCACAGATATGTGGTGGAAGATTGCTGACTTTTGCCCTATGGGAATGAAGTCTTGGGGAGGGGGAGATGGATGTGTTTCAATGTTAAACAGGATGTTTGATAATCTTGTGATATTCTTATGGTTGGTTTTGAGATTAGTACATCGTGTTGAAATAGGGTTGGGGTTGGGGATTTTGAGCTATGTGTTATTAGGGTAGGGGAGACTCACCAGTCATGATCAGGGTCGTGGGTGTGCTATTTTGCCAAAATGGGCTAACATGTCCAACTCTTGGATGTGGAGAGGGAGAGCTGGAATGTGGAGACAATCATCTGGCTATGTCCTCCTGTTGTGTGACGTTGTGAGGGATCGTGCCAATTCCTCTTTGTCTAGGTGTAGGTGCAGGATTCTTGAGAATGTGGAGTTAGGGATGTGTAGGTGATTTATCTCATCAGTAGAAGATTGTTTACATGGATCTCAGACTGTGCATGGTTTTTGGGGTGAAATTGCAGAAGGTTATGAAGAGACAATGATTAAAGATGAATAGAGCAATGACTGTGATGATAAAGGGAACAAAAGGCATGAAAGAGACATGATTCATGGTGCCCAACCTCCTGGGGAATTGAGATTTTTCAAGTTTTGGTTTACTTTTTGGATTCCAATGATAACTGATTGGACTTGTCTTGAGCAGTTGATGTAGAAGCAACACTCTTTTCCCAATGCCACTTTGAGCAGCTGTTAAAGAATTGAGTGCCTTCCTGTTCTGTAGGACTTTAGCTTGGGACTGTTGCTATGCATCCAGCACCCTTAAACCTGTTACTATTTCTTCTGTGATTTTGGTGAGGGTTGTGACTATCAGACTTTGGTCATTTTATGAGCACAATGGTGAGTGTAAGAACACAAAAGCCTGAATTGGAATTCTAATATAGAGTTTGGGAATACCAAGAAGCTCTCTTTTTACCCAAAACACTGACTCTGAATTAATACGATATCCTCTCTATATCCAACAACCTTTTGCAGTATTTGAGGCCATCTATTTTCTATATCCTGGAGGCAGACTTGGCCCAATGGTTAGGGCGTCCGTCTACCAAATGGGAGGTCTGCAATTCAAACCCCAGGCCTCCTTGACCCGTGTGGAGCTGGACCACAAGCAGTGCTGATGCATGCAAGGAGTGCCCTGCCATGCAGGTGTGTCCCCCCCCCATAGGGGAGCCCCACACGCAAGGAGTGCACCCTGTAGGGAAAGCCACCCAGCATGAAAGGGTGCAGCCTGCCCAGGAATGGTGCCGCACACGCAGAGAGGTGACACAACAAGATGATGCAACAAAAAGAAACACAGACTCCTGTGCCACTGACAACAGAAGCAGACAAAGAACACGCAGCGAATAGACACAGAGAACAGAGAACTGGGGAAGGGGAGCAAGGGAAGAGAAATAAATAAGTAAATAAAAAAAATAAAAAATATTTTCTACATCCTAAATGTTGAGGATGATAAAAATTCAGATCAGGCAATGAAGTGTGCACCTCATTATTTCTGTGCCATGGGAACAAATATTCTGTGAGACAGCAGGAATTTATCTAAATGTACTATAACTTCTGTTTTCTCAGCTATGGCCAGCTTTGCATGGAAGACAGGAAGGGCACTTAGACTCAGTTATTTTAATGTGATACTCTATTTTAATTATGGGGCCCACAGAAGGAATTAAAATAGCAGAAAGTGATCTTTCACTTTTTATTCATATTGTTTGGCAAAACAACAAATTAAGCAAACCCATTTGTTTCTATGTCAGGCAAACATCAAAGCCTACCCCAGAAACATATCTGTTGTTAGTATAAAGATTAACATTTCCTTTTTAGGTACTAAACTTGCTTGAGTCAGAGCATAGGGTTCAGTCTTTTGGTCAGCAGAAAATTGGGAAGGCTACTTTGTATTCAGATCATGTTGGGTGGTGACAACATGGACTGCTTGGTACTTCCCATCATAATTCCTATTGTAAGAACCATCTAAAAATAGAATGAAATCTGGTTATTAGAGAGGCATCTTGTGAAATCAAGAAGAAGAGTCATTGATTTTGAAGTTAGCTTATCACAGTCATGGATTTGCTTTCATCAAGTAAAGGAAGAAGAGTAGCAAGGTTGAGAAAATTGCATTGCTGCAGGTGAATATTAAGAGTTGACAGTAGGATATTCTCACAAGAGGTTAGTCTTCTGGAGCAAAATATTTGGTCAGCTCAGAGTTTAGAAGGCTGTGAAGAGGATGTGAGTTTTTCAGACCAGATATCATTTCTCAGAGTTGTCTACTTGCTCTTTGACTAGTTGAGCAGCTGCTGATATATTCTTTAAGGAATTTGGGTATGCATAACAACTACATCAATTTGCAGGCTATGAGAGGCAATAGGCTTAGATTTCCCATGTATTTGTGGGCTAATATTCCTAAATTTGGTTATCTCTTTCATGAACAAGCAGGGTTAAAAGTTTGGAATAGTTTGGTTTTCCTAATGTAGCTGGTGCTTGTAATATTTATTTCAGTTCTCTGAAGACATATCCACATGTCTGTGGTTATCGTCCCATGGTAAAGGCTCAGGTGTGTTTGTTTTGGTTAATTCAAAAACGGGTACAGTCACTAATGAAATGTTATGGGCTCAAACACTGCTATAACCAGCCAAACACAAAATCCAATCAGTTGCCATTAGTGGACAGTCAATGAAATTCCTGAGTCAATTTTATCCTCTGTTGACAATTAAATTTCTGCAGTGTTCTTCTCATGTCCTAAGTAATGGCCAGTTTCTTTGAAAAGTTACAATATTTGTCTGAAATTTGTGCCCCTTTTTTGCTAACTGTGGCAACATAGAGTTTCTTTTGAAGGCTTCTTAAATCTTGGCAAAAATAAAGGTTTGCCTCAGTAAAACCTTGGGGCATTACAATCCAAGTGTTCTACTAATGATTTTAGGGGAAAGTAAATAAATATTGTCTATGTGGGTCCACAAGGGTGCTAAATAGGCAGAACTTAAATCTAAAACTGTAAAACATTGTGAATCTGGAGGAACCTTTGATAGAAGGATATTTAGGTTTAAAATAACCAGGTAATGAGGGATTACCATTTTGTTGATTGTCCTAAGATCTTGGACATAACATTTGCCTTGACCAATGGATTTCTTAACCAGAAGAACCTACATATAACATGGGCTAGTTCATAATATGATTAGACCTTGAGAAAACAGATTCTCAGCTATAGGAGTGAGACTTTAAGGGCTTCAACTTTTATTGGATATTTGGTAAGTTTGGGAAAGGGCTTAGATGCATCTATTTGCATCATTATTGGTTCACCACTCATTATATTAATGTTATCAGTGTAGGACATAAATCTTAAGGACTCAAGAACTTCAAAAGGTTGGGATTGCCACAGGGAATTTCTATTTCTTCCTTATCTAGTGCAGTTTGCAGAAAGCATCAAATATAACATTTTTTGTGAGCTATGCATCTGAAAAAAAAAACAATAAAAATAAATAAATGCTCAGTATTTGGAACTAGCTGAAGCACCTGTTTGGGGCTCCAGGAGGCCAGAAGGGATCCTGCAACTTACTTTAAAGAATGGAAGGAGGAAACTGTCCATCTGCATAGAAGACTCATAAGTAGAGTGCTCCATGCCACGGAGGCTGGTGTCCAACCTCCCCTGGAGGCACAGCATGCCTAGAGAGCCATTCTATGACTGGAATTAAAAGCTCCACTTCCCAAAAATGAGGAAGAAAGAGACAGTTGGGCACCAATTTCAGCTACTGATGAATTTATTCAGCTGGCTAAATTATAATCCTGAGAACAGCTAAAGTCTGAGCCTGCATAAGTCAAGAAGAGGCTGGCAGGCACCATCTTAACTCCACAACTGGCATGAAGTGAATTGGGGCAGATGGAAAATCCAAGTGCTGGTGGGGACTGGTTTCTTTCCATCCAGATCAGATTGCAGCTCTAGCCTAGGCCCCACTGCCACCTCCAGCAGGGAGGAAGCTGAAGGGACCTGTACCAACTTCTTCAGGGAATTACCAGCCAAACAACGGAGGCCAGTGATTATCCAACTCTGGTGGCATGAGCCACCCTGGGAGCTATTCTGTGGCTGGAATTGGAAGGTCCATTTCCCAAAAACAGGGCAGGAGGAGATGGTTGGCTGCCAATTTTGGCTACTTATTGGTAGACTTGGCTGGCTAAGCTATAACCCTGGAAACAGCTGGAATGTGAATCAGCCCAAGTCAGAAAGAGACTTGTGGCTACCATTTTGACTGCACCCCCAGGCTAAGGGGAAGCTAGGACTGAAAATCACAGTGGCAGTAGGAACTGGTTTCTTTTACCCAGATCAGCTTGCAGCCCTAGCCTAGACATCAACACTGCCTCTGGCAGGGAGGAGGCTTGCTGGCCCTCCACAGGCCTATCCAGGTAACTGCAGGTAACTTTGGTTGGCAGAGACTGAAAATCAGAAGTCTACCAGGGCAACTGCGGTCATCTTGGACCCCCAATGCATAGATTTCTGCCCACACCTGCATCTCCATCCCCTCCCCAGACAGGGGGTGAACCCTCATTAGTCTCTCTGAGCAACTACAATCTAGGCCTGCATGACTTGGATTATTCCACACAGCTGTGACTCTGTCCCTACCCCTGGCAAAGGAGAAAGTTCAAAGAAGCTTCATTTGGCCCTGGTGCAATGAGGGCAGCTTGATCCTCCACAGCTTGCAGCACCAACTACATGTTTGGCTCCTACTGCACAACTGGCAAGGGAGAAAGGGCAGGAAGCCCTAAACTAAAGAGAAAAACTGTACCCAGAATAAATACTCTAGTAAACCATATTCCAAGACACCAACAAAAATTAAAATCCACACTAAGAAACAGGAAGACATGGCCCAGTTAAAGGAACAAGGTAAACCTCCAGATGACATAAAGGAGTTGAGACAACTAATCATAGATGTTCAAACAAATCTCTCTAATAATTTCAAAATGATAGATGAAGAGATTAAGAATATTAAGAAGGCAATGGGTGAGCACAAAGAAGAATTTGAAAGAATACATAGAATAAAAGCAGATCTTATGGGAATGAGAGATGCAATCAATGAAATTAAAAAAACATTGGAATCATAGAATAGCAGATTTGAGGAGGCAGAAGAAAGGATTGGTGAGCTTGAAGAAATGGCCTCTGAAAGTGAACATACAAAAGAAGACATAGAGAAAAGAATGGAAAAAATTGAACAAAGTCTCAGGAGCTAAATGACAGAAAAGCAATGCAAACATATATGTGATGGGTGTCCCAGAAGGAGAAGAGAAGGGAAAAGAGGCAGAAGGAATATTTGAAGAAATAATGATAGAAAATTTCCCAACTCTATTTAGGGACATAGATATCCATGTCCAAGAAGCACAACATACTCTCATGTGAAGAAAAAACTGAATAGACCAACTCCAAGACACAAACTCATCAGAATGTCAAGTTCTTGCTGCTGTATTAAAGAATGCAGCAGGACTTCCCACAATGGGAATTCAATATTCCATCAGTTTTTGAATGAGTTTTCACCCAACAAGATAACATCCCATGACCACTTGAATATATTCATATTCCATAAATGCATGACCTAGATGCAACCCTCCCAATTCATCCCCATCACAGGCACTCCACACCATTGATCTTCCTCTGCCACAGTTGTGAACTATCTGCAATCCAAAACCTCTCCCAGAGTTACAGGAAAATGGCACTGATGTAGGTTGTCACTGCTCAGCTCTTTTGCAAAAGACAGCAAAGAAGGGGCAAAATCCTACCTAAGTGAGCTGTTTTGGAAATCCACAGAGCAGGAGGCTGCAAGGCATTGCTCAGGAGTGAGCTGGACAAAAAGATAAAGAGCCCAAGGGGGGAAGTGAACTTGGCCCAATGGATAGGGCATCCGTCTACCACATGGGAGGTCCGCGGTTCAAACCCCAGGCCTCCTTGACCAGTGTGGAGCTGGCCCATGTGCAGTGCTGATGCATGCAAGAAGTGCCATGTCCCACAGGGGTGTCCCCCACATAGGGGTGTCCCCTGCATAGGGGAGCCCCACGTGCAAGGGAGCACCATGCATAAGGAGTGCATCCCATAAGGAAAGACACCCAGCATAAAAGAAAGAGCAGCCTGTCCAAGAATTGCACCATGCACACAGAGAGCTGACACAACAAGATGATGCAATAAAAAGAAACACAGATTCCTAGTGCCCCTGATAAGGATAGAAATGGTCACAGAAGAATGCACAGTGAATGGACACAGAAAGCAGACAATTGGGGTGGGGGGGAGGGAGAGAAAAAAAAATGTCCAAGGGACTACTGTGAGTTGCTCACTCCTATGGCTGGAAGTGGGTGGGTAAGCCCCACCCTCAAGGCAAATAACCTTGTGGAACCCCTGGCTCTCACCAGCAGCTGAGTGGGAAAGAACATTCCCTGAGAGGAAGAGGGGTCTTGTGAAGGACAGAGAGTGGTTTCTTTTACATGGCTTTGGCCACATGAGATTCCTTTGAATCTCAGGGAAGATAGCAGGTCGCCCTGGGGAGAGGAGAGGGAGAAATCTTCTCAGGAAATCTGTCACACCCAGTCTGCCTGGGAGAAGGGATCTTGGTCATGGAGGGGACAGAAACAGACACCTAACTAGCCTGGCCCTGAAAACTGTTAAAGGTTCAACTCACTTAAGGGAAACAGGGGTGGACAGGAAGAGCTAGATACATTTCAGAAGCCTATTTTATCTATAGAGCTCTTGTAGGGCAGTGGGAGAATTCCTGCCTTGCATGTGGAAGGTCCCTGGATCAAGTCATGGTACCTCATAAGAGAAGGGATTAAAGGAGAGATAAGGAGCACAGCTAGCACCTTATGATATATTATGTATAGTTTGAATTTCTACTGTTTTATGTTTTTTGGATTTTTTTCTTTTTCTATTATTTATTTCCTAAAACTGGTTACAATAACTATGGGCAGGAGACTGCAGGGTGATTAACTGATAAGAACCAGAGTCTAAGAAGGTACTTAGGGGCCTAAGAGGGATGGCTGTTTTTCCTGGGTTGTTTCTTTGTTGTTGTTTTCTTTCTGGTTTGTTCTTTTCCCTTTCTTTGTTTCTTTTTTTTTTCTTTTACTTATTTTTTCAACCTACTTTATTTCTCTTCTTTCCTTCATTTTTCCATCTTTGGACTTCCGTTGCTTTTCTTCCATTCCAACACTTCTTGTTTAGTCTTCACTTTTTTTTTGTCTTTATCCATTTTTTAATATTACATTAAAAAAATATGAGGTCCGCATATATCCCCCACTCCCCTCACCCCACTACTCCCCCCATAGCAACATTCTCCTCCATCATCATGTGACATTCATTGCATTTGGTGAATACATCTCTGAGCACTGCTGCACCTCATGGTCAATGGTCCACATCATAGCCCACACTCTCCCACGTTCCATCCAGTGGGCCATGGGAGGACCTACAATGTCTGGTAATTGTCCCTGCAGCACCACCCAGGACAATTCCAAGTCCCAAAAACACTTCCACATCTCATCTCTTCCTCCCATTCCCCACACCCAGCAGCCACCATGGTCACTTTCTCCACACCAATGCCACATTTTTTTTTTCAATTACTAATCACAATAGTTCATTAATAGAATATCAGTAAGTCCACTATAATCCATACTCTATTCCTCCATCCTGTGGACCTTGAACTGGTTGTGTCCATTCCACATCTATGTCAAGAGGGGGCTTAGATTCCACGTGGATGCTGGATACAATCTTCCTGCTTTCAGTTGTAGGCACTCTTGGCTCCATGGTGTGGTGGTTGACCTTCTTCAACTCCATGTTAGCTGAGAGGGGTAAGACCAATAAACCAGAGTGTAGGAGCTGAAGTCTGTTGAGGCTCAGGGCCTGGCTATCACATGGTCAGTCCAGAGATTCAGATCCCCTGGGTATATATTAAACCCCAGCACCAACTACAATTCTGGTAAAGTAACAGGAAAGGCTTTTGAAAAGAGATCACATCTGAGTGCAGCTCTATCACCCAGAAACACCAACTCCAAAGAAGGGTCAACTGACATGGCACTGAACTCCATCTGCCATGACCATAAAACCTGTGGGTCTCTGTAGCCCTCAGAAGAACCAAAACCCCAGATATTGGTCTTCACTTTATCTTTTTCTCTATCTCTTCTTCCTTTTATTACTTCTATTCTCTTCTCATCTGTCCAGGCTTTTAATTCATTTGATTTTTTTCTCTCTCTATTTTGTTTCTTATATTAGTTTTTTTCCACTCATTTGTCTGGCCTTTTAATTAGTTCTATTTTTTCCTCTCTCTATTTTGTTTTTTATTTTATTTTTTCTATATCACCACTTTTTATTCTTGTTCATTTGTATTTTTTATGATTTTTACATATATTTCTTAGTTCTCTATCTCTTCCATGGTTCCTCTTCTAACTTTTTGTATTATTACTACTATTCTTTTTCTCCTCTTATCTCTTTTCTTTACACACATCCTAAAATGTTTTTTCAAGGGAACACAGACAACTGCAAGTATATAGAATAAAAGGACTAAAGTATCAAAAACTACCTTACTACACACAAACAAAAAATAAATCCTTAGAGTAGAAAGAGAAACTAGCCAACCAAATAAGCCAAACAAGTAAACAGATGCCTAGGCAACAAGAAAAAATTACAAGCCATACTAAGATAAAGGAAGATATAGTCCAGTCTAATGAATTAGCTGTAAAACAGGAGGAGATCCAAAATGGGAACAACTAATCAAGGATGTCCAAATATATATCATGAATCAACTTAATGAGTGAAGAAAGAGATAAAGGATATTAAGAAGAAACTGGTGAAATATACTGAAGAAATTGTAAGCATACATAAAAAGATAACATGTCTGCCAGTGATGAATGGCACAATGCAACAAATCAAAAATACCTGGAAACACATAACAGCAGAGGAAAGAATCTGTGATGAAGAAGATAGTACAGCTGAAATTAGACAAATAGTAGAACAGATAGATAAAAAGAAAGAAAGATAATCAAACAGGGACTTAGGGATTTGAATGACAATATGAAACAAACAAATATACACATTTAGGCACCCTGGAGGGAGAAGAGAAGGGAAAGGGGGCCGAAAGAGTGTTGGAGGAAATAATGGCTAAACATTTCCCAGCACTATTGAGGAACATGGATGAACAGGTCCAGGAAGCACATCTCATGCCAAACAATAAAAATCCTAACAGGTCTACCCAAATATATATACTTGACAAAACGTCCAATGTTCAGAACAAAGAGAGAATACTGAAAACCACAAGAGAAAAGCGATCCATCACATACAAAGAAAGCTCAATAAGATTAAGTACTGATTTCTCATGTGAAACCAAGTAGGCAAGGAGGCAGTGGTATGACAGTTAAGACACTTAAAGTAAAAGACTTCTAGCCAAGAAATCTCTATCCAGCAAAGGTGTCATTAAAAATGAGGGAGAGTCCAAAAGATTTACAAATAAACATAAATTAAGAGAATTTGTCAATAAGAAACCTGCCCTACAAGAAATACTAACAGACCTACAGAATTTTGTAGGAGATAGTGTAAACTCTAATGTAAACTATAATCCATGCTTAGTGCCAATGCTCCAAAATGTGTTCATGAATGCAATGAATGTACCACATTAATGAAGGATGTTGTCGATGGGGGTAAATGTGGGCTGTGTGGGGAGCAGGGCATATGGGAGTACCCTATAATTTTTATGTAATATTTTCATAACCTAAACATTAAGATGGTAAAAAATGAAAAAAAATACTAAAAGGTGTTTAGCACATTGAAAGGGAAAAACAGGACAGAGAGGTGGAGGAGAATGAAAGAACAAATGGTAATATATCAAGAAGAAAGAATAATTGTAAACATTTATGCACCTAACCAGGCCACCATAATATACATGAGACAAACATTGGAAAAAATAAGTGGAGTAATACATGCCTCTTCAATTATAGTGGGGCACTTTAATACATCTTTATCACCAATAGACAGGATGACAGATCAGTAAAGAAACAGATACCTTAAATAGTGCATTGGAGGATCTGGACCTAATAAATATATACATATCATGACAACCCAATACAGTGGGATATATATTCTTTTCAAGTGCCCATGGATCATTCTGCACTATAGACCACATGCTAGGCCACAGAGCAACATATAATAAATTCAGAAAGATTGATATTATACAACGTAATGTTTGACCAAAATAAAATGAAGCTGGAAATTTGTTATGGACAAAGAAGCAGATTAGACAAAATATGGAAGTCGAACAACACATTCTTAGACAATCAGTGGGTTAAGAGGGAAATTGCAAAAGAAATCAGTAACTACCTTGAAATGAATGAAAATGACAACAGAATGTATCAAAACCAAAGGAATGGAGCAAAAGGCGTGCTGAGAGGGAAATTCATAGTCATAAATGTCTACTTAGAAAAAGAAGAAAAAGTTAAAATCAAAGACCTAATTGTACACCTGGAGAAAATGGAAAAAGAAAAAAAAAAACTAACACCAAAACAAGTAGAAATGAAGGAAATAATAAAGATTAGAGCTGAGCTAAATGAAATTGAAAATAAGAAAGGACTAAAAAAAATAAACAAAATCAAAAGCTGATTCTTTGATATTAATAAAATTGACAAACCCTTAAAAAGCCCAACAAAGGAAAAAGAGAAGATGAAAATACATAAAATAAGAAATGAGAAAGGGGATATCACCACTGACTCCACAGATATAAAAACTATTATAAAAGGATATTTTGAAATACTGTATGGTAACAAGATGGATAATGTAGAGGAAATGGATAATTTCCTAGAAACAAACATGCAGCTTACATTGACCAAAGAAGAAATTGAAATTAATGAACTCAAACAGAAAAATCACACGTAATGAGATAGAATTAGTCTTCAAAACCTCCCAATTAAGAATAGTCCAGGTTAAGATGGCTTTACTGGTGAATTATACAAAACATTCTGGAAAGAACTAACACCAATCCTTCTTGAACTCTTTCAAAAAATAAAAGTAGAGAGAGCATTTCCTGTCTCATTCCATGATGCCAAAATCACCCTAACAGCAAAGCCAAACTAAGACACCATGAGAAAGAAGCAAATAGACCAATTTCTCTAATGAACCTAGATGCTAAAATCTTGAACAAAATACTTGCTAATTATATTCAACAACATATCAAACAAATTATGCACCATAACCAACTGGGCTTCATCCCTGGTATGCAAGGATGATTCAACACAAGAAAATCAATCAGTGTAATATACCAATAAACAGATAGAAATAAAAAAGTCAAATGATCACCTCTATAGATGCAGAAAAAGCATTCAACAAAATGAAGCACACTTTTGAAATAAGAACACATCAAAAGGTAGGAATAGAAGGAAATTTCCTCAACATGATAAAGGGCATATATGAAAGCCCACAACTGACATTATATTGAGTAGTGAAATTCTAAAATCTTTCCCTCTAATGTGTGGAACAAGACAAGGATGTCCACTTTCACCACTCTTATTTAACATTGTGTTAGAAGTACTTGCTCAGACACTTAGGTAAGAAAAAACCTGTTAAAGGCATCCAAATTGGAAAGGAAAAAGTAAATCTTTCACTATTGAAGAAGACATGATCCTATAACTCAAAAGCCCTGAGAAATCTCCAATAAAGATTCTAGAGTTTATAAGTGAGTTCAATAAAGTGTCAGGTTATAAGATCAATGTGCAAAAAAACACTAGAAAATGTACACCAATAATGAGAAATCTAAGGAAGAATTTTTTTTAAATCTCATTTATAATAACTATTAAAAGAATCATGTGCTTAGGGGAAAATTTAACTAAAGATGTAAATAACTTGTACACAGAAAACTGCACAACACTGTTAAAGGAAATCAAAGAAGAATAAATGGATGAATATTCCCTTTTCATGGATAGGGAGACTAAACATCATTAAGGTATTTATCCTACCCAAACTGATTTATAGATTTAATGCAACCCAGATAAAAATTACCACAGCATTTTACTGAATTGGAAAAGCTAACTTGAAATTTATTAGGAAAGACAAGGGGCACTGAATAGCCAAAGATATATTGAAAAAAAGAAAACTGACATGGGAGGAATCACACTACCTTTCTTTAAAACATACTACAAAACTACAGTGGTCAAAATTACGTGGTATTGGCATGAGGATACACATACTGACCAATTTAACTGAATTGAGAGTTCTGATGTAGATCCTCACTTATAGAGTCAACTGAAATCTGAAAAGGCCACCAAGCCCATTCAGCTGGGAGAAAATGGCCTCTTCAACAAATGGTGCTTGGAGAACTAGTCCTTACTACCAAAAATGAGAGAAGAACACAATCTCAAACCTTACACAAAAATTAACTCAAGATGGATCAAAGATCTAAATATAAGATCCAAGACCATAAACATCTTAGAAGACAATGTAGGGAAAAATCTGAGATCTTAGAGTAAGAAATGGTTTCATGAACTTTACACCTAAAGTATGAACAACACAAGATAAAATAGATAAATGAGACCTCCTCAAAGTGTAAAACTTTTGCACCTCAAAGGTTTTGTTAAGAAAGTGAAAAGGAAGCATACCTAATGGTAAGAAAGAATTGGTAACCATATATCTGATAGGGGTATAATATTCAGCATATATAAAGAAATCCTACACCTCATAAATAAAAAGTCAAACAATCCATTTACAAATTGGCCAAGTGATTTGAAGAGACACTTTGTCAAAGAAAAAATGCAAATGGCTAAAATATCTCATGAACATTTGCTCAACATCACTAGCCATTAGGGTAATGCAAATCAAAACTACAGTGAGATATCATCTTATACCCATTAGTCTGGAAAGTATTAAAAAAAAAACCAGAAGACTACAAGTTTTGGAAGCATGTTGAGAAGTGGAAACACTTATCCACTGCTGGTGGGAATGCAGAATGGTGCAGCACTTGTCGGGTCAGTTTGGTGGTTGCTCAGGAAGCTAACTATAGAACTGCCATATGATCCAGCAATCCCACTGCTGGGAATATACCCAGAATAACTGAAAGCAGGGAAACAAGTGTATATATGCACAACAATATACATAACAGATTTTTCAGTATGCCAAAAATTGTAAACAACCCAAATGTCCATCAACAGATGAATGGATAAAATATTGTGGTATATACATATAATGGAATATTACACAGCTGTGAGAAGGAATGCAGTATTAACACGTGGGATAATACATATGAATCTTGAAGACATGTTGAGTGAAGCAAACCAGACACTGAAGGACAATATTACATGACCTCACTGATAAGAATTAAAATAGAGTCTGCAAGACAGATTTACAGGAGATGGAAAAGGAGAAGGGATTTGTGAGCCAATGCCCACGTGGGTAAAATCTATGATAAGGTGGAAGGGTATAGTGGTGCATTGGAAGGGCATGACAGTGGTGCAGTGAACTGGGTTGGGGAGTGCTGGCTTGTGAAGGGGTAGGATGGGAAGGATTGGTTGGACTGTCCATGGAACTAAGGGTAAGGTTGGGAAAAAGAGCAGGTGATCATGGAATTTGCAGATATGTGGTTGAAACTACAGTGTTGGCAATATTATTTTTGCAAATATGGCAGGGGAGGGTTACTGGTTTAGGGTGCTGGAAGTTGGGGACATGTGAGACAGGACACACTTGGGGCAGGCTTCTAGTGTATGAGTGTGTGAGCGTTCATCTTGACATAGTTGTTCATCTGTGTCAGTTGTTGGAGACCCATCTAATGAGCAGAAAGTTGTTGCACTTCCATCCTGGGGAGTCATGCCATGTTCTCCAATAGAGGGCAGGAGTCTCTAGTGAGCAAAAGCACTGCCTAACAGGGGAAGACAGCCCAACATTTCAAGGTTTCAATGTTATTGCAAGTATCTATGAATCTTCTTCTCCAAGGAATTAAGCTTGGTGGTTGCCTGGGTCCCCAGGGGAGGGGATGGAGGAATAGAATAGATGTAACATGGTGTATTTTGAGGGTGATGGACTTGTTCTACATGATCTCAAATGATGGATACTGGCCCTGTTAAATTTCACCAAAATTTATAAAAGTGTGTGGTCCAAAATGTAAACCATAATGTAAATCATTGACCATTGTTACTAGCAATGTTTCAATACTATCCATCAATTTTAACAAGTTTATGACCCATATGTACAATGTTATTAATAGGGGAAAGGGGAAAATGGGAAGTATGTTACATATATGGGAATCCCTATATTCTCAATATCACTTTTCAGTAACTTAAAGCTTCTTTGAGGACAAAAGAAAAAAAATTTTTTTAATGACACTGGGGGAATAAATGGAAGAAAATGTCACTGTACAAACAAGACCCAGCACTTGCAGTCATGAAAGGTATAATGTCAAAGTTTTTAAAAATTTACATATTTTTTCCAAATTTTTAATTTTTTAAATATTTTATTTGTTATTTTTATAATTTCTTTATTATTTCATTTTCTTATTAAAATTGTATTTGGTTATTTTATTGACTTCTTTTTGGGGAAGTTCTGGATCACAGAACAGTTACAGCTATGTCAGGGAGAATCATTGGTGCAGGCTGCCACTGAAGGGGGATGCATGGGAGTTCATTCATCTGGATCATACCTGTAAGGCATGTAAATGTCTTTAAGTGTTCATGAGGCCTTGTCACAGTGGGTGGAGATTCATACAGTAACCATAAGAATAGCAAATCCCCATCCTGGGGAGTTATGCCACTTTCTCTAATGAGATAGCAAGAATCCCCCCAGTTAATGGGCAGTGACTAGAGGAGGATGGACAATTGATGGGCCCTTGATTTTGATGACTGTAGTTATTAACCTTTACTTTTGAAATAGAAACAGCCTAGGATTATAGGGTGCTGAAGACTTTCCCCCTGAGAGCCTCCTTGTTGCTCAAATGTGATCTCTTGCTAAGCCAAATTCAGCATATAGGTGCATTAGCTCCCTCCCCACACACCCAGTGTGAGACATAACTCCCTGGGATGAACCTCCCTAGCACTAAGTGATTACTGCCAAACACCAAATAGAAATGGAACTGGAAAAATTACCAAAAGGGGGAAAGTGTAATGACAAATGAATTTATAGGGCTAAGAGACTTCAAAATGAGTTGGGAGGTCACTCCAGGGATTATGTTTATGCACATCTCAGCAGGATTTCATTGTCAGTAAAGTAAATATTACCATAAATAGCAGGGCTCCTGAGGGCTCTTGAGATATCCAGACAGTGAGATAGGGCAGACAGATTAGGATTCAAATGTCCTGACAGTGGGCCCTACTTTGGAATTTATGTTCCCCAGTGTGACAGAGTTGGACTCAGTTGTGTTTCCCTAAACATGGCTCTTCTGCTCCTTCTATTCGAACCTATAATTAGTACTATACTTGATAGGTGTATTACCAAGAGACTTTAATCTTTGGGCTATCCATGTGCTGGATATGTGCTGGGCTATCCATTCAGCTGGGCGCTGAATCTCAAAAGAATTGCAACACCTACTCCCCATTCAGTAGACTCACCCAGGACAACTAACAAGGAGATGATGATGGACAATGATCATCCCAAGGAATAGAGTGTCTGCACCTGTAAGCATGAGAGCCCCATCCATCTGCTTCATGAGATCTAAGCCCCCTCTCAATTAGAGGTGGAGTGGTCATCACCATCAGAATCCTCAGGATTGCAGAATGAATAATGGACTAGAGTACACTTACTGTTATTCTACTGTAGACTTATTGTTATTCTAGCAAAGGAGGAACTTTTATCATTGATATGGAGACTGTAGACACTGGATGATCTGAGGAGATGAAAAAGGATAAACAAATATAATATCAGGCATTTTTGGGACTTGGGAATTTTCCTGAATGACATTGATATGACAGATACAGAACTAAATAAATAAATAAATAAATATATATATATATATATATATATACACATAGTCATAACTTTAAAAAATGTGCAGTGAAAGAGTAAGCTACAATGTAACCTACAATCCACATTTAGTGGCAATGCTCCAAAATGGGTCCATCAATTGTAACAAATGTACCACTCTAATGAAGGACATTGTTAATGTGGGAAAATATGGGGGGTTGGGAATGGTGCATATGGGAAACCCTTATATATCTATGTAACATTTCTGTAATCTAAGTATCTTTTAAAAAATAATTAAAAGGTATATTTAAAATTTCCCCCAAATAAAGTAATAAAAATAAAATAATTACAATTTAAAAACAAATAATATACAAAAATAAAGAATAAGTAGGGAAGCGGACTTGGCCCAGTGGTTAGGGCATCCGTCTACCATATGGGAGGTCCCTGGTTCAAACCCCAGGCCTCTGGGAAGTGGACTTGGCCCAGCAGTTAGGGTGTCCATCTACCACATGGGAGGTCCACAGTTCAAACCCCAGGCCTCTTTGACCCATGTGGAGCTGGCCCATGTGCAGTGCTGATGCGCGCAAAGAGTGCCCTGCCACGCAGGGGTGTCCCCCGCCTAGAGAAGCCCAATGCACAAGGAGTGTGCCCTGTAAGGAGAGCTGCCCAGTGTGAAAGAAAGGGCAGCTTGCCCAGGAATGGCACCACCCACTCAGAGAGCTGACACAGCAAGATGATGCAACAGAAAGAAACACAGATTCCTGTGCCGCTGACAACAACAGAAGCAGACAAAGAAGATGCAGCAAATAGACACAAGGAACAGACAACTGAGGTGGGAGGAGGTGGAGGGGGAAGGGGAAATAAATAAATAAATAAAATAAATCTTTAAATAAAACCCGGGCCTCCTTGACCGATGTGGAGCTGGCCCATGCGCAGTACTGATGTGTGCAAGGAGTGCCCTGCCACGCAGGAGTGCCCTGCCATGCAGGGGTATCCCCTGTGTAGGGGAGCCCCATGCACAAGGAGTGCACCCCATAAGGAGAGCCACCCAGTGTGAAAGAAAGTGCAGCCTGCCCAGGAATGGCGCTGCACACACGGAGAGCTGACACAGCAAGATGATGCACCAAAAAGAAACACAGATTCCTGTGACACTGACAACAACAGAAACAGACAAAGAAGAAGATGCAGCAAATAGATACAGAGAATAGACAACTGGGGTGGGGGGGTAGAGAAAGAAATAAATAAATCTTTAAAAAATAAATAAACATACTAAAAAATTTCACTGTCTTTCATCATCATGTTATCTTTGATGTACAGAGGAAATTTCATCTGTATGATCCCACAGTGTCTTATTTTTCATTTTATTTTCAAAGAACATTTAGATTACAGAAAAGTTGCCTAAAAATATAGGGGAATACCCCATATCCCACCACAACCCCCCGATTGATAACATCCTATGAGTATGGAACATTTGTTGAAATTAATGAAAAATATTGTAACATTGCTACTAACCATGGTCAAAGTTTTACATTATGGTTTATATTTTGCACCATACACTTTTATAGGTTTTGACAAAATTCATAATTGACTGTATCTGTCATTGCAAGATCATGCAGAACAATTCTAATGCTGTAAAAAATACCCTATGTTCCATCTCTTCTAACCTTCCCTCCCTTTCCCCTCAGGATATATGGTACCCAGTGATTCAGTTTGAGAAGAATAATGTTAAGAGGCTCATTCATTAATATTGGGCCTTGACACATTGGTTTATTTTATTTTATTAGGCATTGCCTATGTTCTCAAGATATTCTTGCCCTTCTAATTGAGAACACAACAGGACTCTCCAGGATAGGAGTTTAATATTTACTTGTTTATTGTGTGGGTCTCCACCCACTAAGATAACACATTTTGACAGGATGAGTATTTTAATAATCCATAGAAGTATACCTCTGGTGTGTCCTTTTCCATATATCTCCAGACCCTGACACCATGAACTTGTAACTCTTGTTGTCATATTTGCCAAAAGAATTTTCCCACCCTTTGAATTTTAAGCATGGACTTACAAATCTCCAGAGTTCACCTGTTCCTTCCTCCAGTCCTACGCCCAGTTCCATGGATAGTCAACTCCAAACCCCCCACACTACTCACCTTTACATTCCAGCACCATTAACCTCCCTCATATTTCTGAATCAATAAGACCCTGATCAACCGCCCAACTACCCCCTTCTACTTTATCATAGGTCTTACACATATTGAGTATTGGGTCACCATGCCCGACTCCCTTAATGTCTCCTGCTAAACTATCTTCTAGATTCTAGCTCTGTGTCTTTGCAATTTGCTTATGTCATATTAATATAGCCTGTGCATGAATTCAAAATTATCTAATTCTGTATCCAAGGGTGCCCAGTCACTAAAAATCCAATTAAGTAATGTAGACCCTATAGGCTTTAATTTTCAGAAAGGATGTAAACTGAATGTATATTCAAAGTTACATCCAGATGGAAGGTGGGTGATATGTTAATTCAAGTTTACCTGGAATGTGGGAGATATGTTAATTCAAACTTATCTGGTACACAGACAGATACTTAAAACTCTAAGAAACTAATAAAGAAAATTCCTTTTTTCATAAAAGCACCATTTGACTCCCCTACACCTACATCCTCTGTATAAAAGGGACCCAGAAATCTTATTCTGGGCTTGGGTTTTTGGACAGGAGTCCCCAGGCCCAAGTGGTCATTAATAAATTTTCCTTCTCAAGAATATCCCTGAATCCTGACCTTCAATACTTGATCATTAAATATCTCTGCTTCCACAAAAATATCAGTGAGGTCATGTAATATTTGTCCTTCAGTGACTTGCTTACTTCACTAATATAAGGCCTTCAAGATCCTTCCACATTGTCTCTTGTGTTAATACTGCTTTCCTTCTTACAACTCAATAATAATCCACTGTATGTATATTTCACAATAGCTTATCCATTCATCTATTAATGGACACTTGGGTTGCTTCCAACTTTTGGCAATAATGAATAATGAACATTGGTGTGCATGTATCAGACCATGTCCCTGCTTTCAAATACTCAGCAGTGGGATTGCTGGATTATAGAGCAGTTATATAGTTAGCTTCCTGAGAAACTGCCAAACTGTTCTCCACAATGGCTGCATCATTCTATATTCCCACCAGCAGTGGATGAGAGTTCCCTCTCCTCCTCATCCTTTCCAGTTTTAGCTCTCTGTTTTTTAATGGCCACCAGACTAATTGGTGTAAGAAGATATGTCTTTGCAGTTTCCTAATAACTAGTGATGTTGAACATCTTTTCATTTGCTTTTCAGCCATTTGTATTTCTCCTTTGGAAAAGTATCTATTTAAATCTCTTGTCAATACAAGTCATGAAAAAACACATGAAAAATATTCAATATCATTAATGATTAGGAAAATGCAGATCAAATCTTAATGAGATATATTTTCACAAATATTAGATTGGTCACTATTAAAATGTCAGGAAACTAAGTGCTGGAGAGGCTGTGGAAAGATAAGAACATTTATTCACTGATGTTGAGAATGTAGATTGGTAGAGACACTGTGGATGACTATTTGACAGTTCATAAGGAAGATAAAGACTTGCCATGTGATCTGACAATATCATTCCTAGGTATATATCACAAAGTACAAAGAATAGTAACATGAAAATACATCTGTGCACCAATGATCATAAAAGTATTATTCATGATTGCCAAAAATTGGAAATAATCCAGGTGTCCATCAATTGAAGAATGGATAAACAAATTGTGGTCTATACAAATGATAGAATATTATGTGGTGATAAGAGCAAATGAAGTCATGAGTCATATGACAACATGGTTGACCCTGGGCAACATTACATTTAGTGAAGTTAGCCAGACACAAAAGGACAAATGCTATATATTTCCACTATTAAGAACTAAATATATTTTGTAAACCCCTAGAGTAAATAATTAAAATATTAGTCACTAGACAATATAATAAGGGTACAGAATGGAAAATTGAAGATCAATCTGTGAAAAATAGGTAAAAGGTTGCTTATAAGTCTTTGGAAATGAATTGAATTGGTGAAAGCACATCATCATGTCTGTAATTGACAGACCTATTATATAGGTATGACAGTTGGTTGAAAAGTTAAGCCTAAGATATGTATATTACTAGAAAAACCTAAAAAATGTAACATGGCATTATATAAGATAGTGAAACCTCATGTAAACATGGATATGGGTAATATTACATATATATGATTTTTTTCAATTTAAGAATACAATTAAATTAAAGATAAGGAAACAATAGCAGCTATGTAAGGCAGGGATAACGTAGATTGAGAAGCAATGATTTTGCTTTTTTCATTATTATTATAGGAATTATGCAAATGCTCTAACATTACTGAAGTGATGACTGCACAAAAATTTTGTTATACCCAATAACATTCTTTGTACATTTTAGATGGATTCATGCTTTATTAATATGTATCAACAAAATTGATTTCTTAAAAAATACAATGATATAACATTTAACACCTTCTAGAATGGTCACTAATAAAAAACAGAGAAGAATGAGCCAAGATGGCATTGGAATAACTCAGGCAGAGCACAACTCTCTTGTGAAATAAGAGAGAAAGTATAGAAGTAGTCTAAATCAGTTGCTTTGAGGTTACCTGCAGCCCAGGAAAGTCCTGCATGCATCATCCAAGACAGTCAGTGACACAGAGATGGAAATGACAATAGGAAAGCTGTGAGTTGATACCCTGAACATGGAAACAACCCCATTCCCAACCCTGAGGTGAAAGCTTCGGTAGAATCTGTAGCTGAGTAGCCAACAAAGAAGGGAAAGGGCAGATTCTTCTCTGGGAAGGAGGTGTGTGGTCGAGGGATGACTGTGGTTTCTGTTCAGCATATATAGCTACCATAACTTTTTACTTCAGATGAGGTAGTGGAAATTGAAGGATTAATCTCTGTGGAAGGGTGTGCCAAAGAGCACCATTTGCTGGCCAACCAGGAAAGTGAAGAAAGACAGACTGGTCTCTCATAGTTCTTTCCCAGGAATATTAGACATGGTTGGATCTCATTAGCAGCTCCCTGACATAGTGTTCATGTCTTAAGCAGGACAATATTAAAGTGTTAGAAAAATTAAACTATAAGTTAGAGAAGAATTGTGAGGTAAAACCACTAGGAGATAGGAATTGATCAACAGATCAAAATCATCAACATAAGCAGGTGCTTAGGTATCAACCAAAGGTAACAATAATACTAAGAAACAGGAAGACATGACCCAGTCAAACGAAGAAATCAAGAATCTAGATGAGACTCAGGATTTAAGAAAACTAACAAATGATGTTCAAACAAACCTCCTCAACAATGGTTGAGATTAAAAATATATTAAACAGGAGAAAAAGCAAGATCACGGTGGTGTAAGGAGCTCCTAGAGTTAGCTCCTGCTAAATGGCAGTTAGCAAACACCCAAAGCTCTCTGGAGCTAGCTGAAAAACCTTTTTGGGGGCTCCAGGAGGTCAGAAGAGCATCCTGCGATATACTTGAAGGAGTGGAAGGAGATGCCTGTCTGTCTGCAGAGAAGACTCATAAGTAGAGCACTCCACACCACAGAGGCACAAGTCGCCTCAGAAGCTGTTCTGTAGCTGGAATTAAAAGCTCCACTTCCCCAAATCAGGGGAGGAAGAGATGGTTGGGCACCAATTTCAGCTATGATGAGAAAATTCAGTGGGCTAAAGTATGATCCTGAGAACAGCTAAGGTTTGAGCCTGTGCTGGTTAAAAAGAGGCTAGGAGCTGCCATCTTAAATCTGCACCTGGCATGAGGGGAAGCAGGGCAAACTGAAAATCCCAGTGCTGGTGAGGCTGGCTTCTTCCCATCCTGATCATATTGCAGGTCTAACCTAGGCCCTGGTGCCACCTACAGCAGGGAGGAAGCTGCAGGGACCTGTGCCAGCTTCTCCAGGAAATTACTGGCCAAGCCACAGAGGTCGGTGATTATCCTGGTCTTGGCAGCACAAGCTGCCCCAGGAGTTGTTCTGTGATGGAAATTGGAAGGTCCATTTCCCAGAAAAAGGGGAGGAGGAGACAGTTGGCTGCAGATTTCGGCTATGGATTGGGAGACTTGGCTGTCCAAGAGACAACCCTGGAAATGGCTGGGGTGAGAAACAGGTCAAGTCAGAAAGAGACCAGGAGCCAGAATTCTGAAACTGCCCCCAGCCTGAGGGGAAGCTGGACTCATTGAAACTCTCAGTGTCAGCAGGAAACAGTTTCTTTCATGCAGATCAGGCTGCAGCCCTAGCCTGTGCTTCAGCCCCACCTCTGGCAGGGAGGAGGTTGAGGAGCCCTGCACCAGCCTATAAAGATAACTGCAGAGAACTTTGGCTGGCATTGATTGAAAATCAGAAGACTACCAAGGCAACTGCAGTCATCTTGGACCCACACTGCATAAATTGCCGCCCACACCTGCAGCTGCATCCCTGCCCCAGGCAGGGGAAAAGGTATCTGAAGATTCATCAATCTCTCTGGGCAACTACAGTCTAGGCCTGTACATGGATTATTCCACATAGTTGTTCCTACCCCTGGCAAAGGAGAAAGTTGGAAGAAGCTTCATTGGTCCCTGGTGCAATGAGGGCAGCTTGAGCCTCCACAGATTACAGCACCAACTACATGTGTGGCTCCTACTGCACAACCAGCAAGGGAGAAATTATAGGAAATCCTAAACTAAAGAGAAAAACTGCACCCAGAATAAATACTCTAGTAAACCATATGCCAAGACACCACAAAAAATTACAATCCACACCAAGAAACAGGAAGCTATGGCCCAGTTAAAGGAAGAAGATAAGCCCCCAGATGACATAAAGGAGTTGAGACAACTGATTATAGATGTTCAAACAAATCTTAATAAATTCAATGAGATGGCTAAAGAGATTAAGGATATTAAAAAGACATTCGATGAACACAAAGAAGAATTTGAAAGCATGCACAGAAAAATAGCAGATCTTATGGGAATGCAAGGTGCAATCAGTGAAATTTAAAAAAAACATTGGAATCATATAATAGCATATTTGAGGAGGCAGAAGAAAGGATTGGTGAGCTTGAAGAAATGGCTTCTGAAAGTGAACATACAAAAGAAGACATGGAGAAAAGAATGGAAAAAATTGAACAAAGTCTCAGTAACCTAAATGGCAGTAAAAGATGTGCAAACGTACATGCCATGGTTGTCCCAGAAGGAGAAGCGAAGGGGAAAGGGGCAGAAGGAATATTTAAAGAAATAATGGTAGACAATTTCCCAACCCTATTGAAGGACATAGATATCCCTGTCCAAGAAGCACAATGTACTCCCATCCCAAAAAATCCAAACAGACTAACTCCAAGACACACACTCATCAGAACAGCAAAGGCCAAAGACAAAGAGAATTCTGAGAGCAGCAAGAGAAAAGCAATGCACAGCATATAAGGGACATCCAGTAAGATTAAGTGCTCATTTCTCTCCAGAAACCATGGAGGCAAGACAGAGGTCTGATATATTTCAGATACTACAAAAGGAAAACTTCCAGCTAAGAATCTTTTATCCAGTAAGACTGTCGTTCAAAAATGAAGGCAAAATTAGAATATTCACAGATAAACAGAAACTGAGAATTTCTAAGCAAGAGACCAGAATTTCAGGAAATACTAAAGGGTGTGCTGGAGCCTGAAAAGAAAAGACAGGAGAGAGAGGCCTGGAAGACAGTCTAGAAATGAAGATTATATCAGTAAAAGTAACTAAAAGTGTCAAAGGAGTGGTGAAAATAAAATATGACAGATAAAAGCCAAATAGGAATAAACTTAACCAATGACGTAAAGGACTTGTATTCAGAAAATTGCAACTCAATGTTAAAACAAATCAAAAAGCCCTAAATAACTGGAAGAACATTCCATGCTCATGGACTGGAAGACTAAATATCATTAAGATGTCAATTCTACTCAAATTGATATAAGATTTAATACAATCCCAACAAAAATTCCACCAGCATTAAAGAAAAAATTGAAAACACAATCATTAAATTTATTTGGATGGTAAGGAGTCCTGAATAGCCAGAAACATCATAAAAAGGAAAAGTGAACCCTCATTTAAATCATAATACCTACCTATAGTGGTGAAAACAGCATGGTACTGGCCTAAAGACAGACACAATAGACCAATGGAACCAAATTTATGGTTCAGAAACAGACCCTCACATGTATGGTCAAGTGATTGTTGACTAGCCTGTCAAACTCACACAGCTCGGGCAGAACAATCCATTTAAGAAATGGTGCTGAAAAAATTGGATATCCATAGCTGAAAGAAGGAAAGAGGACCCCTATCATACACTTTATCCAAAAATTAACTCAAAATGGATCAAAAACTAAAAATAAAAGCAAGAATCATAAAACTTCCAGAAGAAATTATTGGAAAGTATCTTCAAGACCTGGTGGTAGGTGATGGATTCTTAACAGAAATAATAGAAGGACTGAGTGCACTATTGATGTTTAATGTATATAGAAATTTTAATTAGCTTTACTGTAAAATTGTGGAAATGCATAGAGTGGATGGTACTCCACAGTAACAGCTAGTTTATAATTGGGGATGTGACTGAAAATGGTAGTCTAGTTATGTAAATGCCAATTGACAGAATGCTTGAGAATAATCTAGGAACTGGATAGCACAGTAAACCAAGAGGTGGATGAAAACTGTGGCTGATGGTACAGATGCAAGTGTATCCTTTGTTAGCTAGAACAAATGTATATCACTACTGCAGGGTGATGGGAATGTGAAGCATGGGAAGCTGGAGTGTGCGATGGACTGTGGTTAGGAATAATAATATAATATTCTTGCATCTAGTCAAAAGATGTACTGTGTTGATACTGAGGCAGTATGGAAAAAGTGAGCCAAATGTATGCTATGGACATGGCAATAATCAGATTATATTATTTCATCTGTAGCAAATGACATACCACATTGTGGTGTGTTGATGGAGGGGTGTTGTTTGGGAATTCTGCACATGTGCATGATTGTTTTATAAGTTTACAACTTCTGTCATAAAAAATATATTTTAAAAATAATAATAGGGTGGGTTGGAGGAAAAACACACCAAATGTAAGATAAGCACTATGATTAGTAGTAAGATTTTGACAGTGTTCTTTCATAGTTTGTAACAAATGTCTCATGACAAAACAAGATGTTGGTGGAGGGTTGATGTATGAGACCCCTGTATGATTGTATGATGTTATGCATGTTTGCTTTGTAAGTTTGCAGTTTTTACTATACACTTAATTGTTTATGCATGTTCATATATAAATGATATAAAGGTAATAATAATCAGATTGGTTAGGGGAAAATACTTTGTTTAATAGTAACATTCTGACAATGTTCTTTAATCATTGGTTAAAAGGGTTTAAAAACAATGCAAGTTATTGGTGGTAGGGTGAGATGTTCTATATGTTTGTTTGATGTTATATGTTTGTTTTGTAAGTTCACAACTATTATACATTTAATTTTATGTATAGTTATGTATGAGTGACATATTTTAATTTAAAAAGTTAAAAAATACATTAGAGGCATACAACTACAATTTTGACATATTAGGACAAATAAATGAATTCAAAGTCAGGGGATTGGAAATTGAAAAAATTAGGAGAAGAGACAGAGAAAAGAATGCAAAAAATTGAACAGGGGCACAGGTAAGTGAATGACAACATGAAACCCACAAACACATGTGCTATTGGTGATCCAGAAGGAGAAGAGAATGGAAAAGGGGTAGAAAGTATTTGTGAGGAAATACTGACTACAATTTTTCTAACCCTTATGAAAGACATGATTATCTATATTCAAAAAGGACAATTTATCCCAAATAGAATAAATCTTAAAAGACCTACTCTGAGACATCTACTACTCAGATTCTCAAAGGCCAAAGATAAAGAGAGAATTTAGACAACAGTAAGAGAAAACTAATGCATTGATTACAATGGAACCTTAATAAGTCTAAGTGCTGATCACGTTTCAGAAACCATGGAAGTAAGAAAACATTATATGATACACGTGATATGATATATTTAAAGTATTGAAAGAAAAAACTGCCAACCAAGAATTTTTTATCTGGCAAAACTATCCTTCAGAAATGAAGATGAGTTTGAAGTCTATAGACAAACAAAAATTGAGAGTCTGTTACTGAGGCCAAATCTACAGGAGATATTAAAGGGTGTGTTACAGATAGGCAATGACAAAGGTGAAAGCCCTGGAGAAGAGTGTAGAAATGAAGAGCATAAGAAGGACAAATTGAAAGAGTTAAAATGCAGATGATAGTAAGATATGACAACAGGAAGCAAAGGAATAAAATCAGTTGTGAAAGTACCACCTTTTTACTAGTAACACTGAATGTTAATGGATTGAAATCCCCAATTAAAAGGAATAATTAATAGAATGGATAAAAAGTTGGAAAAGATATTCCATGATAATAACAATAAAACAAGAGTGGGTATAGAGATACTAATATCAAATAAAATAGATGTTAAAAGTGAAATTATTATAAGAGATGAAGATTATTAAAGATCTTATATATTGTCTTCAGGGTGCTATGACCTCTGGACTGCCTTCAAGAAGTGAGAGTCCCTCTTCCAAGCTATTTTATGTCCTGATTCTCCTACCAGTGGTCAGTATTTATTCTTTTTCTTCATTCTGAGAATTTAACATCTTAGCAAGTTTACCTGTATTTCATAAAGGTCATTTGGCCAAGTTTTAGCTGATAATGAGCTTTCCCCCCAAATTGTCTCTTTCAAAGTTAATGAAATCAGGTTTAATTGGCAGAGGTTAGCTCAGTGTGCATGCTTCATGCAGAAGGGGGCTATGCCCCATCCAGGCAGGTCGAGATGAAGCACTCCTCAGGTCAGAGGGCCACTCACACCATGCCGCTGGAATTCCGTTTACTGGGGTCTTCCAGGCAGAGAAGCTTCCAAATACTTTTCCAGGCAGAAAAGTATTCCAAATTTTACCCAGATGGCTTCTGTGCTGCTAGGTTGGGATGATGTCTGTAAGAGCATCGGAAGGTATTTAAACCCTTACTGCTTCCCTGTGCTTGTAATTTTGTCATCTCTGTTTTCCTGTAGTGTAAAGCATCAAAGTCTTCAATATTTGCATCTGTCTTTGGTGACAGGAAAAGGTGTATCATCCTTCTTACTGTTAGGCCTGCAAACTCCTTCTTGATGCCCGGGAAAGTTCAGAGCACTCACCTTTGAAGTCAGGCCCTGTTGCTCTGCCTTGTCTGTCTTTGTTTCCTTCCTCCTGTTCCCCACAGTGGTTAGGAAGTGCTGCCAGGAGAGGCAGCTTTTCTGTTCCCCACACTCAGACCAGCACTGCGACCCTCCCCACACTGAGACCAGTGCTCTGATCCTTTGTGGCTCAGCTTTACACTACTAAGGTGGGGGTGGGTAGCAGTGAGAACCTGGAAAGAAGCTAAGGCCCAGTCATGTATGGCTGTGTTCCAGTCCCTTTTTTGGGTATTCTGTTACCTTTCCTAGCTTTATAAAAATAGCATGTATTACCTGCTTATGCAAAAAAAGGCATTGGTACTTAAAAATTTAAATTATTTATCCAATGTTTCATATGATATTGAGCCCTTTGAAACTTTATTGTGGTATTTATTAAAACTAAGCCATTTTAGAAATGTCTTTTCACATTTTTGTTTAAATAACTTAAAAATATAATATGGAACTGAAAATTCTGAAGAGTGTCAGTTTGGACAGTTTATTCTAATATTGATTCCTTAACCTGCTTTTAAAAAAGCACCTATGTATTTTGTAACCACTGGCTTTCTGGATATTTGGTTTTAAAATGTTCAGTACTTTTTTATTAATGATATATATATAAAGGAAAAAAAGCATTCAGTCGTCAATATTTCTCACAATACTTTAATCTTTAGGGGCATGGGGCCATGACCTTATTTCAAATCTGAAATCTCTGGACACCTTTCACCAAAAAACTGCACATATGCATAGAAGCCTAGGG
The DNA here is from genome assembly GCF_030445035.2 of Dasypus novemcinctus. NCBI lineage: Eukaryota > Metazoa > Chordata > Mammalia > Cingulata > Dasypodidae > Dasypus > Dasypus novemcinctus. Next base: position 63,863,794 of record NC_080697.1, read on the forward strand.
CCTTGATCTGAAGCCCTTGCACAGACCCCTTTCTCAATATTCTTTGGGTTCAGAAACCAGCATTTGGGCAGAAGTTCTGATTTTGGAGTAAGGAAGTACAATATATCTGGCTTTAATTTTAGGAGTTGGGAAACAATACCCAATGATATTTTACTTAGTCACAGTGAACTTATATGTGCTGTAAAGTATGATTTAAAACTAGACCATAAATTATTTGTGAATATTCTAAATAATAGAAAACAAGAATCAGTTTTTTATCCCTCAGATATAAGTTTAATTCCAATAGCAGTGAACTAATAATTGCTTATTTTTATTTTGTTTTTACATCTTCCCAAGCTTCGACCCAGACCATATTCCTGTGCAAGGCACTAATATTTGTTAACATAGTACAATATGGCACCTTTTCCTCAAATTCTTATGACTCAATCTTTTAAATCCTTAGTGACTACTAATTTCATTTCATTCAGTGAAAGCATACCCAATTTTAGGCATGAAGAAGACAGATTTAATAAGCTCCTGTCCTCCAGGAGTTCATAAAGTTTTAAATCTCCTATTCTGGGTCCAATTCCATGTTTCTCCACTTAGAACAGTGAGCCTCGCTGTCCTCTGCCTGCCTCCTTTACTGGATGACCCCTGTGTTGATGGTGAAGGGGCAGCAAGAGGCAGGAAGGCCCCCATGAAGCAGCGTTCCCCATGCACAGGGCAGGCAACCTCTTATACCTGGCCTCTGTTCCATGGTCGCCACCATTTCCCATCTTGCTCTACCCTTTGCTCCTCCATGATAGAAGGCCTCACACTGCTCTATTGATTGAGAATTAGCTCCAGAATGTCTACCTGATTTGGCTTGCACTGTGTCTTTAAAAGATATCTCCAGTTTGATTTTTTAGCTTTCTGCAGTTATGTAACTCAGGCATTTTAATATTTTACCAGCTCAACAGTAACTAATGTATTGTGTATGTGTCAGGATTTGCCCCATTCATTCACAAAGCCTTTATGGATTTCCTGTGGGTCTTCACAAGGAAACCTTCAAGGGTGAGTCAGTAGTTGTAAATCTTTTCTATTTTGGAAGGCCAGGAAGTAAAGGACAACTTTCCTGTGTGTTATCATAAAACAAGGTGAGAAATGTTTAGGAAGCAATATTGCCTTCCTGTCATGGGAGAGAAACAGGTAGATTGATGACCACATGGAACTACTCCCCCATTGCAATAAGAAGAGGGGATTACACGTGAATCATATTACCAATTCTAAAAACTTACCTATGTGTCTGCAGCTCACATTTATTTCACCCAGGGAAGCTTCATTTTGTTTTTAATGTCATGGAGTTTTTGTCTAAGGCCATGACAGTGGTTTGTGGAAGGGAATCTGTATAGGCTGGCTGGCCATGCTGGTGGCCCCAATTCTTCAGCCAAGTGTGCATGCAGCACTCACAGATGATGGATGAGCCTTGGCACCTAAGGTATGCAGAGAGTGTGCAATTGCAGCACTGCTAGAATTCTCTTCTTTGCTTCTCCAGGAAAGAAAAAAACAATAGCCATTTTCATCACATTATTCAAAGGAAAATTTATGCAGTACTCTTACTTGTAAAATCTCTGTTGTAAGGACAGGAAAATATTTTCACTTCCTATGAACATAGTTTTTAATGTTTCAGCTGTGCAGCCCAAAGCTGCCCCATACATTTTCTAAATGTGTAAGACAAAAACTTTGTAATTTTCAGTTTTAGGTAGTAAGAGCTCCCCCTGTCCCTATTTCTTCTGTTTTTGTCATAGCTGTGGTACACAGGGTCTGAATTAGTGCTGCTAGTGAGAAGAAATCACTTTGAAAACATGTAGGAGAAATATATACTTGATTTTCTGAACAAATTGTGGACATATTTACATCTGTACTTTGTGATATATTTTGTGTTTTGATATAGCTCTAAGCAAAATCTTGTGTGAGACCAATGTGTAGGTAAAATTTAAAGACAGTCCTCCTGGCCCATAAGAATGGCTGAAATGAAAAAAAAAAAAATCATGATCTTTCATGAAGTCTTCTCCCAGAAGACTGCAGAAATGCATCATCTCTTGCTTTCTGTTAGGATAATTTTGGTTTCTTTGTGTCATCACAGTTGAAAGTTCATAGCCCCAAGGGGTATTATTTGATAGCATTTATTTGAGAAGATTTAAGTGAAATCAACTGCTTGGAAATGCCCCTTGACTTTATATTTTCCTGATCTACCTGGAAAAGAGAGGTACTTCAGTCTTGCCTGTATTCTTCACCCTCCCAACCTCCCCCCACCTCCCAAAAAGCAGATAACTCCATTAGATACACACAGGGACACTCCAGGTTCCTTATGCATGAATGGAAAACTGGGAACTGAGGAACTAATTCCCTTTGTTAAGAAATACTCTAATACAGACCTAGAAATACCTAGTTCACTTTGTGATCTCCGGATAATATAGAAACAGTTGAGTTACCTGCAAAGGATAAAAATAGCCAGGTGTCTCCAATAAGTTTTTCTGTTTTGTTTTGTTTTTTACTTAAAGGAGTATTTTAAAAATGTATCCTAAGTACTAAGCATGGGTTACTCTTCCACACACTCTTTCCTTCCCTTACCATCTCAACAGATTTTCATGGCTCACCCTATATGCAGGCACTAGAGCTGCAGGTATAAAGCATATAATTGAAAATGTAGAGAATATCAGTGTTGGCTCATCTTGTGATACCTTTTCTGCTATGATGTTGAGGTGGGTGGGACACTGTTGCCAGACCTCTACACACACCTCCTGCTCAAGAGAGGTATTTGCTGTCAGCCAGCCTTCTCCAGAGAAAAGAAACAATAGTAATATGTTGGGGGTGCGCCCACCATTTTGCGGACCGCCCCACACCAGTAGAAAAAATGGAGGGCGGCATGATTCAGCACTGTTTCCCCCTGCTTCCTGCCCTCTCCCCACCCCTTTTTCCCCTGGAGCCCTTTCCAAGCCATATAAGGTCTTGTTCCAGCCCTGACCAATCCCCTTGCAACACGAATGCTTAAGACGCTATATAAGCTTGCTCTGTACAAAGAATGAACAAAAGAAGATGACACACCATGGTGCGGCTCTGAGTGGTTCTTCCCTGCCATCTGCCCACTCCCTCTCTTGGGTACCCTGTTGTCCTCGTGGTCTCCGTACACCCGCTGGCGGGGCAGGAGAGCACAGTAATATATGCACACACACACATCTATAAAGAGATGCAGTTCTATTGAGTGCCTTAGTAAAACTGTTCATAGAGGAGTCAAGCCTATAGGTCAATGAAGCATTACAAATGCAGTTTCATTCTAAATAAAATCTTCATTTAAAAGATATGGTGTTCAATTTGTTGATGAACTTCATACAGTTTTCCCTGAATTAAAGGCTGACATGGGTAAGATGATTCCACCTTCCAGTGTAGAGTAGAATCCCACCATTCTATATAAAACTTTTCTACCTGATCTAGATTATTAGTGTCTATCCCTGTTATGTATTATGGGTTGCTTACTAGAGAGATCGTATCCGCGAGCCTGGAAGAAGAATTTGATTATTTGTTCAGTGTTCTTCCTCAAAAATAACATGCCTGTCATTTTAAAAACACTTCTGATTTGGATAGGAAAGAAAAATGTGCAAGACAGACTTGTTTAGTTCTATGTAGTTACAGACACACTTATGGCTTCAATAAGATAATGCTGTTATTTGATTTATGATACTTCAAAGAGAATTTGTGCTTTCTGATTTCTTTAGCAAAGATAATCTTGCTTATATAATTTTGCCTATGTTTTCCTTCAAACTAGTCATTATGATTGCTTTAATATTCCAGATATCCATCTCTCTCTGAGCAACCAATTCTTTCCACTTACCAAATGACCCTTCAGTCCTCATTATAATGGTGGGTCCTGGAGCTGGCATAGCACCTTTTATTGGTTTCCTACAACTTAGGTAAGTGTTTCTTGAGTGTTTTGCAAGTCAAAACCCCTTTTGACTAGAAGGACCACAACCTTGCAGTTGTGGTTGTGGTTGTGAATATAATAGCTAGCCATTTTTCGTTGTTTCCTTGGTACTTCTTAGGATCTTGCAGTTTGGTTGTGAAACTTATTTTTTTTTAATTATCAAATTTAATAGCATAAAATAATTTGTCACCACAGGGAAAAGTAAGTACCATGTTAGAGGGATTTTGCTCTGTAGTGGAACTTTCTTTTTTATTGTAGCACTTTTGTTTTTCATTTTGTTTCAGCAGCACTGTGGTTTATGGCCTGTGCAGTTGGGGACAAATTTCAGGCATACCTTCCTGGTGTGATGAAGTAAACAATCATAGTAGAGATCTAGTTCCCCAGAATTTTCAAAGTTAAACTCCAACCATCAGTAATTTTAACAGGATGATATCAATAGGTGTAACTTGGTATCCAAAGAGAACGATCTGATATTTTAAAAAAATAAGCAGAATCATGCATCTCTCCAGATTTGTGAAGTGATGAACAGTTTGTATGTGCTATTCCCTAAATAGTGGAATAGTGTCCTTTTGGAGAAAGTCATTAAAAAAATTTTTTTAAATAATTTTTCCTTAGGAAAGTCAAAAAGTAATGGCAAATGGACATACTCAATGTGTTCAGTATTTCAGAAATACTTTTAAAAATAGATAGTTGTCATTTCACCTTTTAAAGGCCAGGCTCCCTATACCACATCTCCAATAATAACTGAAACTTAATTTTATTCATAAAAGTTGCTACTAACATTATTTAATGTAGAAATTGGCCTAGGTTTCCCAGTGTGATGTTTACACTCTCTTTGTACATGCCAGCCAGCTCATAGACACCTGGGGCTCGTGGAGGTGCTGCCTTAGCTTCATGTCTGCAGGAGTGTCCACATCACCTTGTGGGTAGTGAACATTAATTGAGTGAATAAACTTCAATGACTGCAAAGATGGATTTTACACACCCTGGGTTTGATGGTGGTATTTCCTGATTAGAGAGAGACACTGGTTTTACATGTTTATATAAAACATCTTTACTGTGTTTTTCACTTAGAGAGAAACTCCAGGAACATCCTGAAACTTTGCACTGGATCCTATCCAGCCTTTGTCTCCTCAGACTTTTCTGTGGCAAATTTCTCCTCTTTGTCTTCCATTTTCATTTTTCTGTTTCTATTGGCTCATTCCCATCAGCATACAAACATGGTTAATTTTCTATTTAAAATAATCAGATTAAAAAAATATTAGTAATGATACAGAATAGTTGAACAGTATAAGAAACTAGCTTGACCTAATCAATGTGTAGAGAATGATATATCAAACAAGTGCAGAATAAACCCTCTTCTCACGCAGGACCAATGGAATTGTATAAAATTACTATATATTTGACCATAAAGCAAATCTCCATCATGTTAGTGATCAAATAAGCTCACAGAGATATCATCTTGCCAAGTATTTTATTTTCACACTCTGCTTCTTACTTACAGGATAGGAGTGGAGGAAATGATGCGTCATAAAGCAATAGCATTGTGCTCATATTTTTATATTTCTTAGCATTATTCCAACCATCCTACAGATTCTGTTTATTATTAAACATAAAGTTTCATGTAACATAAGTTTTCTTCAACTCAGCCCTCCAGTATCTTACCCCAGAGTTAACTATTATTCAGTGTTTCTTTTCAAGTCTTCCAAAAATGTTTGAGGCATACTGCAAATATGTATGTGTGCACTTGTAGCATACTCTATTCCATTCCTGCAAAAGAGAAATATGAAAGCCCCATATTTAAATTTATATTAACTATTAGTCCCTATTCTAAAACTAAAAAGAAGCAGGGGAAATGAATTATAAGAATGTATTTTATTTCATCCAATACATCCAAAATATCATTTCAAGTTGTTATAAATATAAGAATATTTTAACTTTTTATTTGTAGTGTAAACATCTCATTTTGACAACTTTCAAGTGTATAATTCAGTGGCATTAATTGCATTCACACTGAGGTCCTACTATCACCACATCCATATTGAAACTTTCAGCATACCAAAATGAAATCCTGAACTTAATAAGCCATAATTCTCTATTCTGGCTCCACTCCTGACACTGGTAACCTATAGTGTATTTTCTGTCTCCATCAATTTCCTTTATTTGGGTTTTTCCTATAAGTGATAGCCTAAATATCCTTGCAGTGTCCTATTCCACTCAAGATGTTGTCTTCAAGTTTCATTCATGTTGTGGAATGTATCACAGTGTTATCTTTTACTGACTGAATAATATTCCATTGTAGGTATAAACCACATTTTTTTCCTCCTTTCATCTGTTTCATGGTCACTTATGTTCCTCTCTGGCTATTGAGAATGTTGCTGTGAAAAATGATGTATAAATATCTACTGGAGTCCTTGCTTTGAATTTTTGAGAATATACTCTTAGAAGTGGGAATGTTGGTTCATATGTTAATTCTATACTTGACTTTCTGGGGTCCTGAGGGGTTAATTTTCAAGAGGCTGCACATGACTAGCAACAAAGTGTAAGGGTTCCAGTTTCTCCAAATTTCTGCTAACACTTATTTGCCATGTGCCTGTTGAGCCCTGAATCTCAGCAGAGTTGCAACACCTATCTCCAGTTCATTAGAATCACCCAGTACAACTAACAAGAAGATCATGATAGACATTGCCCATTCCATGCATTTTTAAAAGTAGCAGCCATCTAGTGAGAGTTAGGGGGCCTCACAGTGGCTTTGAGTGGCATTTCCCTAATGACAATCCCTGTTGAGCATCTATTCATGTGCTTCTTTGAAAATCTTCATTGGGGAAATGTCTATTTAAGACATTTTCCCATTTTAAATTGTATTTTTCAATGTTTTCTTGTATAGATGAATGTGTTATTCCTGATATTAATCCCTTATCAGATGTAATTTCTCCCATTCTTTAAGAAGTCTTGTCAATTTCCTGATAATGTCCTTTGATTTACAAAAGTTGTTTTTCATTCTGACAAAGTTCATTTGATCTATTTTTGCTTTTTGTTGTTCATGCTTTGGGTGTCATTTCTGTGAAATGAATGCTAAATCCAAGGTCATGAAGGATTTCCTTATGTGTCCCAGTGAGCTACTCTGGGTAGTCCTGCCCTGGGGAATTCTGGTCTTGCCAACTGTGTGGAAACTGCCCAGGAGGTGCTTGGGTCACATCCTGCTCAGAGCTCATCCCAGATGAAGGTTCTAACACTGGGGAGCAAAACCACAAGTGAACCTTGGTCACATGGCAGTTCAACCATTCAGTTCCTGTCCCTTTTGACAAACCAGTGAGGGATAATAGAGAGGGAGTAAGAGATGATTGACTGCTACCTGAACAGACAGGAGACAATTTATTAACACATTGTTTCACATTGCTTTGAGGAAAATGAACACTTCTCATTTCAATAGAATTAGTATTGTTGGTTACAAATTTATTTAAAGCTCTGCCTCAACTGAAGTCCTCTATAATCAAAACCAAAGCTGAGGAAGAAAAGGTAGATTTTTCTACTTCTTGCCCATGTCCAGTATGCTCATTCATTCACTGACTCTAGGAACCCAGCAACATCTCTGTGTACATCTGGGGCTCCTCACCATGGTGGACTTTAAGGTGCCATAAAATGGTAGGACTGGATTAACTCTTCATGATTACATATTCCATGGGGACCACTGTCCCCTACCCCATGTTCCTCGGCTGTTTTCCCTTCCTGATGAGAACACAAGGTTGGGAAACTGGACCAAGCCACCCCAACCCGAGGGTTCCATCAGTCACCAAGTATTAATACATGTCATGTTTAAACATACCTTCAGGTCAGACAGCAGCACATAACTACCCTGGAGATCCCACAGGGCACACTTTTACTGGCCCCTGGCCTCCACACTCTATCCTAAGAGCCCTTCTGCCTGTGCACTGAGGAGGATTAGCTCCCACTTGTCCTAGCTGTGGGATTCTCCTGGCTTATTGTCCTTGACCTCGTCATCTCCCTTGTTACTGAAACTGAGCCTTCCATCCCTATTAGCCTGAGTACCCAGTGCACATTCCAGATAATGGGTCTGATGCCCACTTGAGTGCAGGTGCTCGTTCTACCATGTTGCTTGACAGAAACTCTCTCCAACAACCCTTCTTGTCCACATACACTTCCACATTATCTCTCACACTCCTATCCTGAACTCTACCTTCTGCTAGGAAGCCCATCCATCAGCCATTTTTCAAGCTGTGGATCCTCACCCTGATCTGGACCATATTCCTCACTGTTCCCCAAAATGCTGATGCTCAGCTATGTGGGGCACCCTCCCTTCCCTCCAGCCTCCATCCTGTCACAGAAGAGAGCTTTTGGTGTCTGACTTGGGAAGGACCTGGGTATAAAAACATTTTTATTGGAAGTTGTGAAGTTTCTATCCATCCTTGTGATTGCTTTGCACGTGAGGAACTGACCCTGATGTTGGACTAGTGCATCCCTTTCCATCACAGATTCCATCTTCTTCTATTTCCCCACGGAAAGCTGCTTTCCTAAATGGCCATCCACTGTGCACTAGGCACAAGGTTAGCCAACAAGGGAGGACTTAGGACTTGGGTGTGAACTCATTCATGGGGATGACCCCTCTGGGACTGTGCACTGTCCTGTAATGCCCTTGCCAGTGGGCAGCTCACATAATTCTGGGACTCTCGTGAAAGCTTTGCACAGAATCCCACATGTACCTGCCTCATTTGATTTGACCAGATCTGATGAAGCCTGAGAGGTCCTCTTCTAAGCTCCCTGTCTTAAATGTGTTTACAAAACCGTCCTTGATTCCCTGTGCCAGCCTTCCTTGCAAACATTTCCACATAGTCTATCCATCCACTGGAAAGTTCTTAAGTTCATCTTGAAGCCCTCCTTTTATGTAAATAGAAAGAACATGGTAAGATGGTCTCTGCTTAATGATTCTGAAGGGCTACTTTTTTTTATTGTATCAGAAGAGTTCAAGACTAAACACATGAAAGCCCTCCATAAACTAATAGTCAATTTTTGTTTAAGTTTGGATTTCTTAAAAGATAAGAAAATAAACCTGGAATTATAGAACAGAGCTTTACAGCAAGAAAGGAGAAAATGTGGCTCTGAGTTTCCTATCAGAAAGCTCAAAAGGGAAAGCTCAGGGCACAAACCTTATTCAATGAAATGCAGAATACAAATTCACTTGGAGAAAAAAAGGTCTTTGTTGGTATTCAATTAAGCACGAAGATGCCTCAAGGTATAAATTCAATTAACATTGTAAAAACATTAAATAAGGCTGATCACTTTTCTTTGCCAAGACATAAGGATCCCAGTTTCTTTGGGAGACCTGGTGTCTTCACCAATAGGCTCCCTCCAGAGATATTCTCTAGGATGGGCAGATGAGTGAGCACCTAGCCAAATTGGGCATTCGCTGCTGAAATCCTCAGGAGACAGCAGATCTCCACCTAACTGATCCCCATGCTCCTGAATGCCCACCTGCCCTACTTGGTGGACAGAGATCAGGTGGGCAATTTACAGGATGTCACAGGTATGACCTTCACCACCGGCTTGATTATGGACATATCTTGTCAATAATGCCATAGCCTCTCTTGAACAGGCATGGCCAGAAGTGGTTAAGGTGTATGGGATTAAGCACTTGGGAAGGAGCAGAAAATGGGAGGGTCCCAGCTACAAAGAGGTGAATAAGAAAAATGGCACCTTGTTGTGCTATGTGCCCTGGTTAGGGTACCAGTCTCTATTCCCTGACATTCCAGCTGATCTCTTTGCCTCCTTGAGCTACTCTGTCCCTGCCTGTGAAAAAGTGATAAAGTCTCCCTGACCAAGCTTGACTCTGGGCTAGGTTCTAAGATGCTCCACTGGCTGAATGCAGAACCCAGGGAAGGGGATACAAGGAAAGAGAAGCAGCAAATGAACAAAAATAGAGAGTGAATGTCAGGTAGCCTAAGGTTCTAGTTTTGGGTGAAGATAGGTTCTGGACCACACAGTGATGATGGTTGCTCAACATTAAATGTACTAAAGTCAATGATTTGCACACTACAACAGGGTGATAATAAATATTAATTTAATACATACTTAAAAAAGAAAAAATAAATATGACAATGAAAAATAAAGAACATAAAGAAAAATGTTAAAACAAAGAATGAAGTGACCTATTCAGGAGAGGAAAAGGAAGGCTCTTTTTCTTGAGCAGGCCCAAGATAGAGATGTAACTCCAAGCCCTCATCTTCTGCTAGGGCTTTTTCTAGCTCTTTAGAGTGCTCTCCTGGGAACTGTGATGTGGCAGCCAGGAATGGTGCTGTATCCAGCTCAACACCTGGCCATGGTATTATATGTGCCAACATCTTGGGTACAGACACGAAGTGAAAACTCAGGGCTCAAGTTCCGTGAATGCACTATGATGCTTCTTCAAACTCCAAACCTATTCTAAAATCCAGAATTGGAAGTGGCTCTAGACCATCCTGTGCTGGTGTTGGAACAGGAGTAGGAGCTAGAATAGAGAGACAGGCAATGGAGATGACACTGTGGTTTGAAGAGAAGGGGTCCCCAACATGACAGGATTTTGGTGTCCTATAGAAGCAGAAAATAGCCCCAAGCCACAGAGATGAAAAAAACGCAAACTCACCACACTCAAACAAGGGAACTCTTGTATGTAGTGGTAGAACTGATGCCTCCTCTTAAGTTGCTCTTACTCTTGGACAGCCCCAGATGAGGAAATCATGCATAAATTAACCACCAATGGGACCACCTTAGGCTCACAGGAACCCATATATCCTCACCTTCTGGCTTCTGGCTTGGACTCTCTGGATTCCTGACCCTCAAGTTGGGCATGAGCAGGAAAGACTTCCATTTGAATGTCATTTTCACACCCATGAAGGTCATTGGGCCCTGGAGGATCAAAGGGTTCTGGTGCTGGGGAAAGCTCCCATGGGGATGTCCACGAAGTTTTGGAGTAAATGGTCAAAGGCACTGTGAGAGGAGTGTAGACTGCAGATCAGAGAGGCCTTCCCGAGCTACCCACATTCCCTTCTGAAGGTAACCATGTGTGTGTTTCTGCAGGGCTGCTGTGTATGGCCCTGCCCATCCCCCTGTCCTGTACGCACTCCACAAACACTGTCAGACTGGGCAGTGGCTGACTGTCCCATAGCTGAGGACTCAGGACTATTGTCAATCACAGAAGGCTTATGTCCAATATTTAAGTGAATCCTGCCTACATCAGGGAGCCTTGACTCATATCTATCAGTCTTCCCTGTCCCCAACACAGAAGAATATGGGTTCCAGAAAGACAGAGAAAAGCAGTGACTGCCCTACTCAATGCTCTGCATTGAAAACTAGGCACTCTTAAATGCCTGGTGAAGGGGGAACTCCTGCCCCATTTTCCAGGTCCTAACTGTACCTCAGGCTGAGGCCAAAGTAGCAAGACCTGCCTTATTCAAGTAGGCCTCTGAGTGTCTCATCCCTTTCCTACCATTTCTTTCTTAGCATGGGCACTGCCTTGTCCCACCTGGCCTCCAGCTCAGCTCCCTCCACAGAACATCCAGGCAGAGTGGTTAGCAGTTTGCTCAACACATCTACTTCCCTGGGACCATGGATCCCATTTGTAGGATCATTCAGGTGGGGACAAATCAAACTAAGATGGGAAATATCAGATCTTTGTGACACACGAATAGGATCTCCACTCCTCAACCTCTACACCCACTGCACACTTTGACTCAACTGTGGAGTTTGGAGCCCTTTGTTCTGACCTATGGGCCACTCACATTTTTAATTGGTGCAGTTTTTTCATCTACTTGACAGATCATGAGGACTTGCCCATACCTAGAGAGAGCCATGACTGCATCACACCAACTTGCTGTTGACCCCATGCTCATGACTCCCTAGTGGAATGCAAGCTCAATAGGCAGGGAATTTTTCTGCTTCATTCCTCCAATGACGCTAAATTTGTCAATGTCCCTACACATATAGATAGCCAGAATATATGTAAATTGAGCTCCATGATCACCTTTGCCCATGTCACAGTGGCAACCCTCTGAAAGCCCAGAGAATCCTGCTATCATTGGAATTCAGATGGGACCTCCAGGAGGGGTTCTGCAGCGTTCTTTGAAAATGGGAAAGAGACCTCTCCCTTATATGAGGGTATTCAAAGCTGTGACAGATGCTCCCCACCAGGGGGTGGAAAACAATCTGATAAGCCCCTGAGCTTCTATCAGCCCATCAGACCTGGGTCAAAGTATCATAGCTATGAGTTCTTTATATATGCAAGTTATAAGTCTCTTATCAGATATATGGTTGCCAAATATTTTCTCCCACTGTGTGGGCTCCCTTTTTACTTTCTTGACGAACTCCTTTGAGGTGCAGAAGGCTTTAATTTTGAGGAAGTCCCATTTATCTATTAATTCTTTTGCTGCTCGTGCTTTTGGTGTGATATTCATGAAGCCATTTCCTATTACAAGGTCCTGTAGATGTTTCCCTACACTGCTTTCCAAGATCTTTATGGTCTTGGCTCTTATATTTAGGTCTTTGATCCATCTTGAGTTGATCTTTGTATAAGGTGTGAGATGGTAATCCTCTTTCATTCTTTTACATATGGATATCCAGTTCTCAAGGCACCATTTGTTGAATAGGCCATTCTCTCCCAGTTGAGAGGGTTTGGTGGCTTTGTCAAATATTAAATGGCTATATACATGAGGTTCTATATCTGAACTTTCAATTCGATTCCATTGGCCTGTGTGTCTCTCCTTATGCCAATACCATGCTGTTTTCACTACTGTAGCTTTGTAGTATGTTTTGAAGTCAGGAAGTGTGATTCCTCCAATTTCGTTTTTCTTTTTCAATATGTCTTTGGCTATTCAGGGCCTCTTTCCTTTCCAAATAAATTTCATAGTTAGTTTTCTAGTTCCTTAAAGAAGGCTGTGTTGATTTTTATTGGGATTGCATTGAATGTGTAGATCAGTTTTGGTAGGAAAGACATCTTAATAATATTCAGTCTTCCTATCCATGAACAAGGAATATTCTTCCATTTATTTAGGTCTTCTTTGATTTCCTTGAACAGTCTTGTATAGTTCTCAGTGTATAAGTTTTACCTCTTTAGTTAAATTTGTTCCTAAGTATTTGATATTTTTATTTACTATTGTGAATGGTATTTGTTTCTTGATTTCCTCCTGATCTTGCTCATTATTGGTGTACAGAAATGCTACTGATTTTTGCGCATTGATCTTATAACCTGCGACTTTGCTGAACTCATTTGAGTTCTAGAAGTTTTGTTGTAGATCTCTCAGGGTTTTCTATGTATAGGATCATGTCATCTGCAAATAATGGAATTTTGACTTCTTCCCTTCCAATCTGAATGCCTTTTATATCTGGTTCTTGCCTCAGTGCTCGAGCAAGTACTTCCAAGGCAATGTTAAATAGGAGCGGAGACAATGGGCATCCTTGTCTTGTTCCTGAGTTTAGAGGGAAGGATTTCAGGATTTCGCCATTGTAAACAATGTTCCACGGGTGCTATTGTCATGGCAGATGGGGTTCACTGCCATGGCAGATGGCCCTTCTTTGGAGCTGGTGTTTCTGCGTGATGGAATTGGACTCAGAAGGGATCTCTTCTCACAAGACTTGCATGCTACTTTATTGGAATTGTAGTTGGTGTTGGGGTTTAAGATATATTTAGGGGATTTGAATCTCTGGACTGATAATATGACACCCAGGCCCAGAGCCTCAACAGACTTCAGCTCCTACACTTTGATTTATTGGACTGACCCCACTCAGCTAACATGGAGTTGAAGAAGGTCAACCACCACACCGTGGAGCCTAGAGTGTCTACAACTGAAAGCAGGAGTGCATCCAGTATCCATGTGGAATCTAAGCCCCCACTTGACATAGATGTGCAATGGACACAACCAATCCAATGTCCACAGAGAAAATGTGGAATGGATGTGGGAAGGGTAGCCATGGTGGCTGCTGGGTTTGGGGAATGGGAGGAAGACATGAGATGTTGAGGCGTTTTTGGGATGTGGAGTTGTCCTGGGTGGTGCTTCACGGACAATTACAGGACATTGTAGATCCCCACAGGGCCCACTGGATGGAACGTGGGAGAGTGTGGGCTATGATGTGGACCATTGACTATGGGGTGCAGTGATGCTCAGAGATGTACTTACCAGGTGCAATGGATGTATCACGATGATGGGAGAGAATGTTGCTGTGGGGGGAGTAGGGGGTGGGGGCGGTGGGGTTGATTAGGACCTCATATTTTTTTAATGTAATTTTTAAAAATAAATAAATAATTTTTAAAAAAGTATCATAGCTAATGTGCTTAGGTTCTGAATATGAACCTGTAGTGTGTGCCCACTCACTCATGCCACCTGAGGAATGAGGAGAGATGCAAAAAGGAAATTGACAGACCAAATTCACAACAAATGTGGAGTGAGTCATGGATGTGGAAGGGTTTTTGCTTGGTGAGGAACTGTTCCAGGAACAGTTGAATAGGCTTCAAGGTTTGATGATGCATTGTAAACACACAGGAGAAAGGGAATTCCTTGTCCAGTTGGAAGGGCACGAGCTTCTCTTCTGGCTCTTCTGGGCAGGTGGCAGTGAGGACAACCTGCTCACAGAAGATCTCCTCGACCCCAGATGGATTGTTATCGAATGCTCTTAGAGCTGTGGCCAGATGTAGGGTGAACCCTAGAAATACTCATGAAATAGGCAGTTACCACAAAAATGGTGCAAAAACCCTAGTGGGCTTCAGCTCTGTAGGTGCCACTTTGACCTCTGGTGTGAGAGAGAGAAAGAGACACCACCACCCTTGGAGCTGGCCACAGAGTTGTCACTGGAACTTGAAGAGAAGGAGGGTTCCCCAACCTGACATCTTTTCCAGGTTTCTTTTAGATGAGAGAAAATAGCCACAATCCTTTCAGATGGAAAAATCCCAAAACCACCACAACTAAACCAGGAAACTTCTGTGGGTTGTGGTCCACCTTCTGTCCCTTCTGAGTTTCTCCTTATTCCTTGACAACCCCAGCCCAGGTGGATTTTGCCTGGGTTCTCCACCCATAATGTCTGCTGAGGTTTACAGGCACCCACTTGCAGACATCCTCACCTTCTGGAGTGGACTCCATTAATTGCAGAAAGTGAAATATGTAGCAGGTAGGTTGGGACCTCCCTTGAAATGTCAAGCCACTTATATTCATATCTATGGAGTCCAGCCAGTCCTTGCAGGTAAGAATGCCCTGGGGTTGAGAAATGTACTCACTGGCATGTTCCACCCTTGTTTGGGATAGCCAATGTCACTGAACGGAGTGTAGACAGCAGATCAGACAACATTTCCTTTAATCCCATTTTCCCTCTCAAAAGTGTCCATGTGTGTATTTGAGTAGGGCTCCTCTGCACAACCTTGCCCATTCCCAGGCCCTGCATCTAATTCCCAAATGCCGTTATACCTGGCAAAGGCTGTTTGTCCCCTAACTGCAGACTGATGGCTATTGTCCAACCTCGTAGGCTCAAGTCCAATATTTGAACAAATCTTAACCTATGTCAGAGACCCTCCACACATATCTGTCTTCCCTGCTCTCTCTACATAGGAATCTGGGTTGCAGAGGGCAGGGAATGCAGTGACTACTTTCCTCTGCACTGTGCTTCAAAAAGAGGGACACTTAATACCTGGTCAGTGGGGCCCTATACCACATTCCCATGGCCTGAGTATATCTCAGCCTGTGGCCCAGTCACCAAGAGCTGCCATATTTTTTGAGTGCCTATGAGTGTAACTCATCCAGGTCTTATTTTCCTCTAAGTGGCAGGAGCACAGCCTAACCCCACTTTTCCTATAGCTGAGAACCCTCGACAGAACATCCGTGCAAATTCTTTAGCATTTTATTCAACACATCTTTTCCCTGGGACCATGGATTCTGTTCAGAGGATAGGGTAGTTTGTGACAAATCAAACCAAGATGTAAATTATTAAATTTGTGGGACACAGGGATCTGTCCTGAGCTTCCCAGGGACTACTCCCACCTAAACTGTCTGACTCAACTGTGGACTTTAAAGCCTTTGTAGTTTACGTATATTCCACTCACATTTTCCTTAAGTCCATGAGTCTTCCTTGTACTTGAGTGACCTGGAGGACTTTCTCATCCCTAAAGAAAGACTTTAAAATCTCACACCTAATATTCATGTTCTCCCTATGCTTGTGAGCTCTCGTGTATTTGTCTGACTCCCTGTGGAATGGACCCCAAGTGGCAAATTTTTACTCCTTCATTCCTTCAACTACTAAATTGTGCAATTTCCCTAACACATCGTCACTCACTATTTATTGATTGAGCCCAATCATCACATTCCCAGGTGTCAGATTTGGCAGCTTCTACTTCTCCAGGCCCCTCAATACCTTTTCACTAGACCTTAGTTGAAGAACTCTGGGATGGAAGTGTCAATCTTCTTTAAATAAGGGAAATAGTTTTGTGCTATGGCCTGTTGTAGTTGAGGACTGAGTCAGAGGCTTCTCCCTAGGTGAATGGAAAATCATTCTGTCCATCCCAGGCCCTATAACAGTACATCACACATGGACTAACTTGGTCAACACTTCCTATACCTCCTCCCATTCAGTCCTCTCAATAACTAGTAGCTGTTGTTCTGCAACCCCCTACTCATTCAAGGAGCCACCTGAGGCTCAGAGAAATGAATTGTCTTCCATTGTCCAATGGCAATGTCTGGCAGACTCGAGGCCATGAAAGGGACATTGTTCTCACCTGGGGATCATTTTTATCAGTGTTTCATGTTCCCCAGGATGTTGGATCAGTCCAGGTACTCCCTGCCCAATTGGGCAGGCACCAGGTGCTACTCCATCTTCTTCTTCCTGGATCTGAAACTTGTCTGCACCAACCCGGGATCTTTCATCTTCTCAGCCATGTCATTTTCACACTGGCAAGTGGAATGTTGGGACAAAAAAGGACATGCAGTCAGCAGCTGCAAAATGCCCAAAAAGGTGGCAATGCCTGGATTTCAAACCAGAAATCACTGATATCAAGTGACTGTGGCAGGAGGTGGACCATGGGTACCACCTAGGTAGTGACATGGTAAAGGGACACTGATCCTGGGTTCAAGCAGTTGATTTCAATGATCTCAAAAATCTTCATTCCTCTCTTTCAAATTAAAGAGTTTTGAGGATGTGATACTAAAGTAATACTAGATTCTGTAAGGACTAAATTCCTGGAGATTCCAGGATGGGAGGAAGACTCTGGATTGCCCAAGGAAATGAGATGATGCAACAGGGAAGAGAAATTCCAGATGGACTTGAAAATATTCAAGTGTAGATTGCCTTCCAATGGGGCAATTGTATATATGATTCTGCCTTGCCAGATGGACCAGTTTTCAGACTATTCACACCCAATGTCGGCTGACTGCAGGGAACAACCAACCATCACTGTCTGCTTTTGGATGCCTGAATTGTTTCAACTAATTTGGTCCCAGCCATTCAAACTCTAAATATGTATAATGTTTGAACAAGCCAACCCAATCCTAGTAGCTCATTCTGGGTGATCTGGAACCGTTAGACTAGTCAAAGTCTCATGACATTCTCTGAAACCCAGTTGAAATGGCAAAAGGAAGGAGTCCCATCTAGGTCCAAGGGCATTAAGGCTGAACTTCTGAGGTTCCTAGCCTCCCCTTTGGAACATGATGCAACCCTACCACCTGACCTGGAAGAGTCACAGTATTGAACTCTGTTGGATGGCAAGTTATAGAGAAATATGTATTATACTACTACCTTCTCACCATTTTTTAGATAAAAACAGCCTAGAAAATGTGAGGATGCTTAAGGATGGAGAACCAGTCTGGCTGAATGCAGGCAGAAAATATGGGGATGGGGAGAACCTAGGAGCAAGTAGATTAAACAACCAAGGCAGGATCCAAAACAAACACTGTCATGGCTTAATGTGAAGTTGAATCATCATAAGGGACTCTTTTCTGATATCCAACAAACATTGGTCACGAATGGGGATGAGTTTGGGGTGGGTGTGCATTCCCAGATTCCTGATGGTGTGGTACTGAATTCCAACAGGGGGAATCCCTGGCAGGGAGCCTAGAGATACTGCCAGGGTAAGGTCTAGGTCCTGGAGTCCCTTGACTGTCTTGATCTGGGTGTGGAGAACCCCTCAGCTCCCATCTCACCTCTTGTCTCTTCTGGCTTCTGCTGGTGGCCATGTGCACCAGCACCCTGCTCAGGGAAGCGATATCAATGACATCATCATCCTCCTCTGAGCTGGTCTCATGGGTGGAGCTCTGCAATGATAGGATCATCAACAGGGCCACAAGGCATCAAGACCCTGACTGGTTATCACCAAGAGGAACAACCCCACATGAAGTTCTACTTCCAGATGAGGCAAAGACCCTGTATGTATAGACCACCTTACACGAGGGAGATGACAACTCCGCAGATCTGGATCAATCTCTGGGCAGAGGGGCACCGACCCCAGGCCTCTCCTGTCCCTGCCAGCCATGAGCTGGGCAAGAACATAATGAACCGACCAAGTGTCCACCCCCAATCATGTCTCTCTGCCCAGCCAGGTATCCTCCATACACCCATCCTGGGAGTGGGAAGTGCTGAGGCTACTTGGAAGGAGAACAGTGTCAGCCTGACCCGCACCCCCTGCCCTGGTTCCTTGGGTTACATTTATTTCCTACTAGCAAATGGCCAGATCCTTTGAGGGTGAAGGTTGAGCCAATGCCTGCAGCATTGGATGAGGCTCTCGCTGTGCGGTTTCCTGCAGCCAAGGCCTGGGAAGCAGGCAGGCAGCAACAAGAGAAATCTCTTGAGCATCTAGGCCTGAGTGAGCTGTTAGGTTAGTATCTAGAATGTAGGCACTTGTTTACTGGGGTTCTAAGTTCTGTTGTGTTCTATCTCCAGGGAAGTGAGGTAATTTCTGGCTTCCCCTTCTCTGGGCTCTCTCCCTGGATAACAGCTTCCCAATGTCCCCTCTGGGCTGCTGACTCTTTACCCCCCTGACCCACTGCATTTCCCATGTGTACACAATTTCACCAATACAGCCTTCCTTCCTGCCTTGCTGACGCCTGGGGGCATCAAGAACCATCTAAGGAGATTGAACTGGGTACACAGCCATCCTCCTCCTGCCTTTCCTGTGATCCTGGGCATGTCTCTCTGTTTCTCAGGGTTTCCCAAGTCTCCCCTACTGCACAATGGATCAAATCTACCTGATCCTTCCAAGGAGAGGCATCAGGAAGATCAAAGAAAATTCCTAGAAAACTTGAGGGCTTGTCTCACATGTGGTCAATGCACATATAAAGAGAAGGAAGAATTTACAAGGTGGAGTGGGAAGCAGCAGGGAACACAAGCAAAACGGGGCTGAGTTCTGACAGTGTGATATTGAGAAAAGTCATAACCACCTTGGCTTCATGTCACAGTTCATGCCAGGATGGGCTTTAAATTCAGTGAAAAGCAGTTTTAGTCACCTTCAGGTGTCAAACGATCCAAAGACTTTCCATTCCTTTTAGTTCAGATCCAAGGCTCCTGCAAGGTCTGACCTGTCCCTGGACCCCATAGATGATCTTGTGCTCTACTGTGTCTAGCACACACAAGCCATCAGTTCCCCAATCCTCCAAGCCTGTGTCTGTTCAGTAGGACACCTAGGGTTTAGAACACATTTTCCAGCACCCCAGAGTACCATGGTCATCAATAGAGAACCATGGCCAAATAATTCTCCTAGGCTGTGGCACACTTAGCGTCACCCGCTCCAAGCATCCCAATTTATAGAGGGGAAATTGAGGCCTTGTCTCCAGTAGCCTCCCTCCATACTGGGAGTTCATCTTAATTCCAGGTGCTCAGATCAGTGGAGGCAGGACCTCAGCTCTGTCCTCTCCTGCTTGCCATGGGGTTATCCCTGCCCAGGCAGAACTCTGGGAACCTCCGAGATCCCACTGCCCATCCAGATGGCATCTCCCCTTCCCCATGCTTTGGGGTATGGAAATGCCAGCAAGAGAAAGATGGCCCTGCCCCATGGCAGAGCTCATTCCAACCCCTTTCCTCTGTCTCCTTGCCACATTCCTGGTTCCAGGTCCTACTCTGACTCCCAAGACATTGTTCCTACCCATTTGGTCAGTGTGTGTGTGTGCAGGCAGTGCTTGTGAAGTCATTTGGGAATCCTGAGGAGAAAACAGCTTGATATGGGCAGAAGCAGGCAGGGGTCCCCATCCTTTAGGGGCTGTTCTTTTCAAAGTTTTTATGCAAGAGGCTTGAGCCCACACCTTAGATGCTAGAAGTATCCAGGTCCTCTGAATTGTTCCCACCCTCTGTTCCTAGAGCTTCTCCTTTCTCTGGATCTCTGATTCTTAGTTGAAAACTGAGGGTTTGAAAATAGATCTGGGTAAGAAGGTGCTCAGAGAGGACAAAGCCATCCTCCCCCAGCCTGGGAGGAGGTGGGTGAGGCCAATTTGGGGTACTCAGGGTGCTGAGTTCCAAAAGACAGGATGTAAAGGACAGCACACAGGGTGGTTGGGCTCATGCCCACAGCATGACATTCACACAGGTCCTTTCTAGGACAGAGGAAGGTACCTGCAATGAACCCCACCTCTCTGGGCATCCACAAGGAGACAATGACTGCCCGACTGACTCCCAGGGCCCTGCTCTGTGTCAACTACCCCAGGGGGCCCTGGAACACCCCAAATCCAGCTAGCATGATCTGCCTGAACTTGAACCTGGTCCAAGTGAAGATTGGTGTCCCAGGAGCCTCAGAATGCACTGCCTGTGAGATCCACTGGTGGGTGTGAATCTGCAAACCTGCATTAACCAGAGATGCCAAGAGCAGAGCAGGTCAGGACCCCACCCTCCACCACCTTACCCCAATCCAGATGGTGCAGCCAGGATGAGAGATAGCCCTGGAAGGAGGCAGACCCTCGTGCTGCCCAGAGTGGGATCTGCCCAGTGCCTATGGTCAGGGAGCCCCTCCCGACCCAGGTCTTTTCCCCATTTTGCAGAGAAGCCACAGACTCTAGCACTTGAGGTCCCCAGCTCTCAGGAACTGAACCCATCTCGCAGGTGGGACAGGGAATCACTGCTCTGTGCCATCACAGGTTCCTGTGCTGCCACTCAGGGACTTTTCCAGGGCTGGAGGCCCCTTGGACAAGTGTTTCCTCTGTCAAGGCCCTTCAGGCTCACATTTGCCCAGCTTTATTTCCTATACACCCTCATGTGCTTGGGTCACTCATGCCCTTTGCCATCAGGAAATTGAGGTTCTGAGAAGTCACCACATTTTGGAGATAGATCTGAAGTGGACCAGGACTGGGCAGGTACCATGGTGAGGGAGGCTCTGGTGAGGGTGTGTGTTGGATGGAGAGTTCGCTTGGGGTCATCTACTTGATCACACAGGGCTCTAATACCCAGGTGAGGAGTTGGGGGACTTCAGTGTATGGATGAACAAGACGACCCAATGCAGCAGGCTGGCCTGCTGGAGCCACATCTAGCATAAGCTGGAATGAAGGTCTGCCTCAGGGCCCTTTGGAGCACTTGGGGGCTCTGTGGCTGCCTGCCTCCACACAGGGGTGGACATGCTGGCTGGAGGCCCAGAGCAGACTCTTGGTCAGAGCTGTCATTCAGGAGAAAGTGGTTTCCAGAAAGGTCACATCTGGGGACCAGACACTGCCCCCAATCCCACTCCCCTGGAGTTTCTTGTACCTGTCACCATTATCCATGGTGCAGTAGAGAAAGGGAATCTGAATTTCCATCATTTTTCAATGGATTTTTTTTTAAACATAAATCACCTTTCGATCTTTAAGGGCCCAACCATACTACAATACTGCAATTTATTCTATTCATATATTCTTAATATTAGATATGACTTTTATTGGGTTTCCATTTTTAAAGCTGAGCTATAGACAATGCACAGAAAGCAAACAAAATTGCAGAAGAGAATGGTAAAGGCTATAAGCCTCGATTTTTCTATCAGTTGAAAAGCTGGGAGAAGGAAGGGGTGGGGGCAAAGCTAAGCTGTGAACTAGTCTCCTTAGCTTCCAGGATAGGAAAGCAGTTGATCCTGTGTCAGTTGATGAATGTAATGATGGTTAATTTCATATCAACTTGAATAGGGAATGTGATGGCTTGATGAAAAATCATGTTCTTAAAGATGAAATGGTCCTGTATGTGTAAACCTATTTTAAATTTGACTTTTTGTTTAGGTCAATTCAGTTAATTCCTGACCCAGATGTTAATCTTACTGGACTCCTTTATAAACAGGATGAGTATAGACAGAGACACAGACAGACAGAAAGGCGAGGAAGCCAGAAGCTGTAAGCAGACACCCAGAAGAAGGCCTTTGCATGTACAGAGGAGTCCAGGATGGGGCCCAGGCTTTGGGGAGAATGTATCACCTGATGATGCCTTGATTTAAACATTTTTGTGCCCTCATCATTAAACCTGTGAGCAAATACATCCCCATTATAAAAGTCAACCCAGTTCTGGTATATTGCTTTCAGCTGCCAAGCCAACCAGAACAGTAACAGTGTCCAGTGGTTTGATCAAACAAGCACTGGTCTGATTGTTACTATGAGGATATTTTATGGCTTGAACTCATTAGTCAGTTGATTGCATCTGTGCCTGATTATGTCTACAATCAAGACAGGAACTTCCCTTCAGCTTTGAGGGAAAACTTATTCCATCAATTGAAGGCATTAAGGGAAGAATTGATGGTTGCAGCAGTCAGAAAGAGACAGGCAGCTTCTCCAGGAGATTTCATTATCAACTTCATTGGGGTTTTCAACTTGCTGCATGCCATATGGAATTTGGACTCACCAATATCCAAAATTACATGAACAAATCCCTATTTTAAAAATTCTCTGAATATATATATATTGTCTTTTTTGGCTATAGCAGACTTTTGGTCCTGAGAATGGTTCTCAAGAAGCAGAATCTTTAAGATTTCTGAATTGAGTCTGATATTTTAGGATTGGTTCTCTAATATTACTTAAGTTTGCTAAGGGTTTCTGGGGGCAATATACCAGAAATGGGTTGGTATTTGCCTTGAAGACTGATTAGGTTAAAAGCTTATAGTTGAGGCCAACTAAGTTTTCACACAAGGAATCATCAGGAGACCCCTTCTCCCTGAGCTGCAGCTGTGGGCGATCATGCACCTGGTGTGTCTGCTTGCCGCTCCCCTCTCCTCCAACCTCACTGCTTCAGCTTCTGTCTATACCAGCTTCCTCTCAGATCCTGTGTTTCTTTTATTTAGGCTTCAGCCTCCTGGGGAGGTCACCCTCAGCTTCTTGGTTCCTTTCTGTCTCTGAAGTTTTCTTTAATATCTGTGGGTTTTTATGGCTTTTCATACAGACTACGGTAAGAGGATTCAGACACAACCTAAGCCACAAAAGCTAATCAAAGGCCCTTGTAGCAGTTTGATATTATTTATGAATTCCAAAAATGGATTTTGTATTATGTTTATAAACTGGTCTTTTTTTCTGGTCTAGGGATAGTGTTAGATTGTATTAACTTCAGAAGTTTCAATTTTACTTGATTAAATTATGATTAGGTCTTTGATTGGGCCACATCACACAGAAAACAAGAAAGCAGAGGAGACAGCTGGAGTTTTTGAACCTGGACCCCAGGAAGTAAATACACAGAGAAGGAGATGCATGATGAAAAAGACCAGGATCCATTAGACATGGTAGAGCCCCTGGGAAGAGAGATGAGCCTTTTTTCCTGATAGTCTACAGTGTGCTTTGTGGAGAGGAGATCAGCTGAGCCTAGAGAGAAACCAGACCTGGGAGACATACAAGACTTATCCCAGTCTACAGCTGATATTGGAAGAAGCTGGGACCACAGAGCCTTAAGGGGAAGAGGAAGCCTGAACACTTGCAGAACTCAGCAGTCATCTTGCTCCAACAAGTAGCAACAGACTTGGGTGAGGGAAATAACCTATGCTTTATGGCCTTTTTGATTATAAACTCCTACCCCAAATACATACCCTTTATAGAAGTCAACAGATTTCTGGTATTTTGCATCAGCACCCCTTTGGCTAATACAGCCCTTAAATGGAGAAATTTAATCCAAATATCCTGCCTACAATAAGTTTACATGCATAGGAATGGATTAGCCCTTAAGGACATGATTTTTGAGTTCCACAAAATCTCAAACTGCCACACACCACCCTCTGGACCTCAGAAATACATATGCAAAATACATTCATTTCACCACAATATTTCAAAAGCCTTAAATCATTTTAGTAACATTTTTAAGTACAAAATCTAATCAAAATCAGTTATACACATATCATCTGTCCTCTGACTTGGAACTGTGGAACTTAAAAAACAAGTTAACTGCCTCCATTATACAAATGAGGGACTTTCATAAAAGAAATATTCCATTACCATGGGGATAAATTGGAAATGAAACAGGGCTCAAAGGTCCCAAATAGTTCTGAAATATTGCAGGGCATATTCCATTAGGTTTTTTTTTTTTTGTGCCTTCACACCCTTTTTTTTTTTATTGACTTTGTAATAATATTACATTAAAAATATATATGTGAGGTCCCATTCAACCCCACCCCCCCACCCCCCCCTCTCCCCCCCCAACAACACTCGTTCCCATCATCATGACACATCCATTGGATTTGGTAAGTACATCTTTGGGCACCTCTGCACCTCATAGACAATGGTCCACATCATGGCCCATACTCTCCTCCATTCCATCCAGTGGGCCCTGTGAGGATCCACGATGTCCGGTGATCACCCCCGAGGCGCCATCCAGGGCAGCTCCACGTCCCAAATACGCCCCCACCTCTCATCTCTTCCTGCCCTTCCCCATACCCATCGTCCACCATGTCCACTTTTCCCAATCCAATGCCACCTCTTCTATGTGGACATTGGATTGGTTGTGTCCATTGCACCTCTATGTCAAGAGGAGGCTCAGATTCCACATGGATGCTGGCTGCCATCCTCCCATTTTCAGTTGTAATCACTCTAGGCTCCATGGTGTGGTGATTGTCCTTCTTCAACTCCATCTTAGCTGAGTGTGGTAAGTCCAATAAATCAGATTGTAGGTGCTGGAGTCTGTTGAGGCTCAGGACCTGGCTATCACATTATCAGTCCAGAGATTCAAATCCCCTAACTATATCTTAAACCCCAATGTTAACTGCACCTCCAGCAGATTAGTATGAAAGTCTTATGAAGGGAGATCCCATCTGAGTCCAGATTCATCACACATAAACACCATTTCCAGAGAGGGGCCATCTGCCCTGGTAGTAAACCCCATCGGCCATGACCATAACTCTCATGGGTCTCTTTAGCCTTCATAGGAACCAATATCTGGGGGTTGTATCTGCTTTATCTGTCTCTCTGACTCTGCTCAGTTGTGCATGAGGGCAATCCTTCTGCCAGCCTCCAGACTCTTTTTTAGAAACTCGTAGCCATATAAACTCATTTCTCCTTTCCATTTCCCCCTTACTTTAGGTCAAACAGCATTTTAAAGTCATGTTATTTTATGTAGACAGGGATATTCTGCTGATCCACATTGAACCTTCCATATAAGGTCCTTTTCCAGTTGCATCATCAGTTGGTATTTGATAGTGGTCCCTCGTTGCCAGGGAGGCTCATCCCTGGGTGTCATGTCCTACGCTGGAGGGAAGGCATTGCATTTACATGCTGAGTTTGGCTTCGAGACTGGCCACATTTGAGTAATTCCATTAGGTTTTGAGATCTGATGGTCACCTCTAGAGCTATGGTTTCTTCTCCTCAGGGCCTAATGGAGCATCAGTCCCACCCACCCTTTCCATGTTCTCAGCTCCTCCCTCATCAAGCATCTGAGGGCTGCAGAACTCTATGACCTCCCCCTCTGAGAACACTTGGATGCCTGCTAGGCTCCCCTTCCCATGGGAATGTGCTCCACACTCTCTAAAGTCTGGGAGGCAACACTCTTCCAACAGTGGGGCACAATCCCCTCTCTTCAAGCCCTGGGGCATACTCACCTTTTTTTACACACGGGTGAGTTTGCCCTCTGAGCTCAGTAAGATGTCTTTACTTAGAATGCAGCTTTCACAGACCTGCCATTGAAGTCATTTTCCTTCAATGTCTCCCTTTTCTATCCCATTTAGTTCAGACAGGCAGTGCTTGTTTCACACAGACTTTACAGGAAATATGTTGCTTCCACTTTGTATTAGTCAGCCAAAGGGGTGTTGATGCAAAATACTAGAAATCTCTTGGCTTTTATAAAGGGTATTTATTTGGGGTAGGAGCTTATACTCACAATGCCATAAATCATAAGTATCATAAGTATCTCTCACCTATGTCTGTTGCTATGTTTTGGAGCAAGATGACTATGGACATCTGCAAGGGTTCAGCCTCCTCTTCCCCTTAAGGCTCTGTGGTCCCAGCTGCTTCTGCTCTCAGCTGTAGGCTGTCTTTCTCCCAGGGCTGGTTTCTCTTGGGCTGACCTGCTCTGCTCTCCATAAGGGCAGCTGTAAACTATCGAGGAAATGGCTCTTCTCTCTTCCCAGGGCCTCTGCCTGTCTAGTGGAGCCTGTTCTCTTTCCTCATATATCTGCTTCTCTGTGTATTTACTTCACAACCTCCAGGTTCAAAAATTCCAACTGTCTCCTCTGCCTTGTTGTTTCCTCTGTGATGTGGCCCAATCAAAGCCCTAGTCATAATTTGCTCAAGTAAATGCTACACCTCTGAATTCAATACAATCTCAAGGTATCACTAGCTCAGAGGAACACACCAGTTTATAAACATAGTATTTCATTTTGGAATTCATCAGTAATATCAAATGGCCACACACATGTAGGAATCAAGGTGAAGCAGGCTAGTTCAGGGAATGAAGAGATCAACCTGTGGTCTGGCAGAAAATCACAGCTGTGAAACATGTGCCCTGGAAACCCTCCCTAAGGGAAGGACCTTGTGAGAATTCCCCATTTGGAACAGGATTTTGTCTGGGATCAAAGGAAAGTCCTGGATATTCTTAAGGTGCCCGTCATGTGAATTGATGGGTGGGGTAAATAATCAAAACAGCAAGCACTGGGACTCCTCCCCTGAACAAAGGGGGAGGTAAGTAAGACTGCTGGGGGTAGGGAGTGGGAGGAAGAGATGTGATGTGGGGGCGTTTTGGGGGCTTGGAGTTGTCCTGGGTGGTTCTGCAGGGACAGTTACTGGACATTGTATGTCCTCTCATGGCCCACTGGGTGGACTGTGGGACAGCGTGGGCTATGATGTGGACCATTGACCATGAGGTGCAGCGGTGCTCTGAGATGTATTCACCAAATGCAATGAATGTCTCATGATGATGGAGGAGATTGTTGTTATGGGGAGAGGAGTGGGGTGAGGGGGGGGTGGGGGTATATGGGGACCTCATATTTTTTAATGTAATATTAGAAAAATAAAGACAAAAAAAGAAATGGGCTAGCATTTACAATAGGGATTTATTAGGATAAAAGCTTAAGAGTTCTGAGATTATGAATGCATCCAAATCAAGGCATCATCAGGAGATCCTTTCTCTCTGAGCTGCAGCTAGAGGCCATCAGGCATATGGGGGTGCTTGCCTATCTTTTCTCCTCTGGGCCTTGTTACTTTCAACTTCTAGCAAAAGTGGTGTCCCCTCCGCTTTTGTGTTCTGTTGATTTCAGTTTCTGTCTTCCAGGGTCTTCTTGATCAGCCTGGGTTCCTTTCTATCTCTGCAGTTTGTTTGTTTGTTTGTTTGTTTGTTTGTTTTTAGTATCTGTGTCTTTTTGTTCCACCATTTATAAAGGACCTGGTAATAGGATTAAGACTTATGCAGGATCATGCAATCTAATTAAAAGCCCTTAACTGACCTAATTTAATCAAAAATTCCCTCCTATTATAGGTTTGTATGTACTTGATGATTTTCAGATGTCCAGAAAAGTTTCAACTGCTGCAAATATGAGTAAATTAAATAGCATTAAAGACTGTTTCCAATGATCAAGTGGGTATGGACACTCCATGCATAAAATAGCAATAGAAATATGCAAAATATAACCAATGAACAGTGCTACTTTGCTGACCAGCTCAGCAATAGGTTACTTGAAAGGAAGATGATGCAGAATTTAAGAAATAAAAGGACAGAAAGAAAGACACAAGAGAGGAAATAAAGATGGGACCAAGGGACTCACAACTTCTGGAACTGAGAGCCTCGACCCTAGTCTTCACAATGTATTTATTAGAAATTACAAAGCAGCAGCTTAGCATGTTTACTTTCAAGGCTGTTTGTTATTAGAACTGCAACATTTAGAATAATAGGGAATAAGCCATACAAAGTTCAAATGTCTCCTCATGCAAATAATTGTGCTGACAAGACAGTGTTCCATCTAGTCAAGGCCCAGTGTTCCTAAGTCCACACTTCTTATCTGTGTTATGGAAACATTCTAACTTCAAGCCAGGTTCCCACATTCAAATTCAAGCCTTTTTCCCACAAATCACTTCAGCCTGACCTCTGCAGTAAGGTGGGGTCCTGGACCCAGGAGAGAATAGCCGGTAATCATCAATCTCAACATCTCTGTTTCCATTTCTCTGACCCACCTTCCCTCCTTCTCTGGACCATCTCCTGGATCACATGACAACTGTGGGTTGCACACCCTAGGGGTCCTGGAAATGGGGGTAGGGAAGGACTCTGGGCCTCTCCCTGATGACAGAAGTTCCTCAGCCTTTTAAGGCTTTTGCTCCTGATGCCAGATGCTGTCTCCACATCCTATGAAGTGTCCAAATGCATCCTGAGCTCAGGAATACCTAGAATACTATGGAACCAAGATGGCGGTCAGAGCGGTCATGGTCACCTTCCTTGTTGGCAGTGCCCGTAGGTATGGGCTAATCCAGGGAAGTAACAGATGCTGCCATGGCCCCCACCAGGGAGCCCACGAAATTGGTCGGCAGGACTGCAGCACATGGCCTTCACTGCTCTTTTGTGGCCTTTTGACATCCTGAGAGAATCCATTTCTGAGGACGCTTGTGTTCCTGGGGGTGTTTTTCTTCCTCAAAGGAGCACAGGGCAGGCCAGCTTCCCAAAGTTTGCCTGGAGACCACATTTCCTCACTGAGGTGAAGTCCACCTGCCTTCTCCTCAGGTTCTCCACCACTACTCCAAGTACTAGTTACTTAGGGACCTCCCTCGGGCCTACTGTTTTATTTTCCTAGGTATGTATGTATGTATGTATGTATGTATGTATGTATGTATGTATGTATTTCTCTCCCCTTCCCTGTCACCCCCAGTTGCCTGCTCTCTGTGTCAATTCGTTGTGTGTTCTGTGTCTGCTTCTGTTCTTGTCAGCAGCACCCAGAATCTGTGTGGGTTTTTTTGTGTCATCTTGCTGTGTCAGCTCTCCTTGTATGCAGTACCATTCCTGGGAAGGCTCCACTTTTTTCATGATGGACAGCTCTCCTTATGGGGTGCACTCCTTGTGCGTGGGACTCCCCTACATGGGGCACACCGCTGCGAGGCATGGCACTCCTTGCGCACATCAGCACTGTGTGTGGGCCAGCTCATCAGATGGGTCAGGAGGCCTTGGGTTTGAACCTCAGACCTCCCATGTGGTAGGCAGACATCCTATCCAAAGGGCCAAATCTGCTTTCCCATAAATATCTGTTACACCTACTGCCTTTTTAAATGCTGAAATGGGTAGACTACCACACCAGGAGCAGTGGAAATCAGGGTTGTCCTTCAGAAAGTGGTTTGGCAAAGGGAATCAAAACCACCTGTTCATCTTGAATTCAATGAACTTGCCCATGGAATAGCATCAAAGAGAATAAAACATACGGTGGAGTAAGCCACATGCCCAAGAAGCTTGTTGCTCACAGCAGGGGTTGTGGAGAGGACCACCTACTCCATGAGCATCTCTGCCACCAACCAGCTGTGACCACGCTGTCACAATGCTTCCTCATCTGACAAATGGTGGTGGTGATGGTGGCACCACCCTGGAGGGCTGTCATGAAATTTACATACGTAAGGAAGGCCCTGAGAGGATGTGCTGGAACTGGTGGTGGTGGCAGGGGAGGTGTCACTTCAGCAAAATGGTGGAGTGAACCCAAAAGTCCAACAGTGACAGAAGAGCCAAGTAAAGCACTGTACATGCACTCGGTGTTGCCATTTACATTTAAAGATAATATTGACTCCAAACCACGGGAGAACAATGCCCAAGAAATTGGAGGGAGGGTGGGAGAACATACAAACATAGGAGATTGTCAGGTATTTGGTTGAGAGTATAATGCTGAGAAAACTTTTTCAAAAATATAATAAGGAAGGTTACCTGTTTAAGATGCTTAAAGGGATAATCCGACACAGGACAGGCTCCTAGGGAATATGTGAATGCTCATTTTGCCATAGTGAGTTATATCATTGGATAGAGACCCAAATAATGAGAGTGAAGGTATACGCACATCCTGGGGAGGACTGATGTTCTCAAATAGAGGGAATTGGTGGCTCCAAGGGCATTATGGCAGTTGAGCATGTCAAGCCCTCACAGTGTTGCAAGTATCTTTGAACATGGCCCTTCAAGCAATGAAGATTGACTGTCACCATGGACCCTGATGGGAGGGGGAAAAAGGTATTGAATAAATGGAACCAATGTAATTGTGTGGGCAACAGAAGTGTTCCACAAGATTACGCAAGGATGGATATAAGATATGTTAAGTTACACCAAAAATATGTAGGGGTTGATAGGCTAAAATGTAAATCATAATGTAATACATAACTAAAAATTTAGAAAATTGTATAGTCTAAAATATTAACCACAATGTAAACCCAAATGTTACCTTGTTTGAAAGCTATTGTCTCAATATCTGTACATCAGTTTCAGTAAATATAGTATGAATATATATAAAGATTATTACTGTGGAAGGGAAAAGGATTTTATGTTGGATATGTGGGAGTATTGTATATTGTATATATGAATTACTGTGACATAAAACTTTTGTGAAGATAACCTTAATAATTAGAAAAAAAAGAAGAAGATAGGATGGAGACACTGAGGAAAAGACGGAAGTATTTGCCTTGCCAATTTGTATACAGGTCAATTTGTATTGCAGTGATAGAAGGCAAAAACAAAGCTTTTCATTTTTAAATTTTTTGATACCCCAATTTATTTTTACCTTAATTTTTCTAAATTAATATGTATTCTATATCTAACCTTCAAACTCATCACTATATTCCATTTTACTATTAATGGAACCTGGCAATATATTGTGCTTCACTTTTCAAGAAGTTTTGGGTCACAGAGAGGTTCAACAATGGCAGGGGAGGAATACTGGTGTGGGATGTTATTGACAGGGGACACATGGTTGGCAGGGAGTTCTCCAGGGCATATATCCAGCTAACATAAAAATGTTTGGGTATTTTCATAGTGGATACAATTAAAAACAACTGAGAGAGTGCTGAGTTCCTAGCCAGGGAAGCGCTAGCACAGTCCCTAAAGGAACAGCAACAATCCCTCATGTGCAATGGCAAAGACCAAAAAAGAATGAAGGTCCAACAATGAGCCCTTGATACTAATGACTGTGCTTGTGAGCCTGTGCCCCTGAAATAAGAACAAGGCCTAGAGCTGCAGGGTGCCTAAGAGTTACCGCCTGAGAGCCTCCATGTTGCTCAAATGTGGCCAGTCTTGAAGCCAAACTCAGCATGTAAATGCATTGCCTTTCCCCCAGCATGGGACATAACTCCTGGGGATGAGCCTCCCTGGTGCTGAGGGATTACTACCAAGCACCAACTGATGATGTAACTAGAAAATGACCTTAAATAAAAGGGTCAACTCAGACCAGCAGAATATCTCAATCTACATATATACCAGGAGTTAAAAATGCTTTTTGACCTGAATAAAAGGGGGAAATGGAAAGAACAAATGAATTTATATGCCTATAAGTCTCCAAAAGGAGCCAGGAGGTTATCAGAGGGGTTGCCCTTATGCACACCTCAGCAGAGTCCCAGAGACAGATAAAGTAGATACAACCACGGGTATTGGTTCTTCTGAGGGCTACAGAGACCCACAGGTTCTATGGTCATGGCAGATGGAGTTCAGTGACATGTCAGTTGGCCCTACTTTGGATTTGTGTTTCTGATGGAGCTGGATGTGATCTTTGTTCACAAGCCTCTCCTGTTACTTTTAACAGAACTGTAGTTAATGTTGGGGTTTAATGTATAACCAGGAGACCTGAACCTCTGGACTGACCATGTGATAGCCAGGCCCTGAGTCTCAACAGACTTTCAACTCCTACACTCTGGTTTATTGAACTTACACCACTCAGCTAACATGGAGGTGAAGAACATCAACCACCACACCAGGGAGCCTAGAGTTCATACAACTGAAAGCAGGAGAATTACATCCAGCATCCATGTGGAATCTTAAGCCTCCTCTTGATGTAGATATGGAGTGGACACAACCATTCTAAGGTCCACAGGATAGAGGAAGAGTATGGAATAGAGTGGACTTAGTGATATTCTATTCATGAACTATTGTGATTAGTAATCAAAGAAAATGTGGCATTGGTGTGGAGAAAGTAGCTATGGTGGCTGCTGGGGGTAGGGAGTGGAAGAGATGAGATGTGGGGGTGTTTTGGGGACTTGTTGTCTTGGGTGGTGCTGCAGGGACAGTTACCAGACATGCTATGTCCTCCCATGGCCCACTGGGTAGACTGTGGGAGAGTGTGGGCTATGATGTGAACCACTGACCATGAGGTGCAGTGGTGCTCAGAGATGTATTCACCAAATGCAATGAATGTCTCATGATGATGGAGGAGATTGTTGTTATGGGGGAGGAGTGGGGTGAGGGGGGTGCAGGGTATATGGGGACCTCATATTTTTTAATGTAATATTTAAAAAATAAAGACAAAAATTACCTCTTGCCTAAAATTTTTTAGTAACATGGAAAAATAGTAATGGAAAATTTACTACTTTTAAGCATATCAATTTTATGTAAGTCTGGAATAATGATAAATTGGCATATAAACATGAATCATGGTCTAGAAGGGAAAAATGAACAAATAAACCATTTGAATACTTCTGAGATGATGAAGTTATAGGGATTACTTTTCTTTGCCTTTGAGCTCCATGAGTTTGACTGATTTTGTGTAAGAATGATGATTCAAGTAGTTTCTTAAAATTTTCTGTTAAAATAGTTGCTATAATTTAGTTAACTCAAGTCTGATATGTCACAGGTATTAACCATGGACCTGTAATAGCTGGTGTAATTGGAGCTCAGAAACCACAATATGATATCTCGGGCAATACTGTAAACATGGACAGTAGAATGGACAGCACTGGAGTCCTGGACACAATACAGATGATTCCATCTTCTCTGACATCGCCGGCTGTGCCTGGTCTACTGGAACCATAAATATTTTAATGATGGTTAATATTAAAGCAAAGGAAAGAAAATAAACCTGGGTATTTAGTTAAATCTTTTTTTAAAAATTTCTCTCCCCTTCCCTGCCCTCCCCCCGTTGTCTGCTGTGTCCATTTGCTGTGTGTTCTTCTGTGTCCACTTGTATTTTTGTCAGGGGTGCCAGGAATCTGTGTCTCTTTTTGTTGCATCATCTTGCTGCATCAGCTCTCCATGTGTGAGGCACCACTCCTGGGCAAGGTGCACTTTTTCCATGCTGGACGGCTCTCCTTATGGGTACACTCCTTGCACGTGGGGCTCCCCTATGCGGGGGACACCCCTGCATGGCAGGGCACTCCTTGCATGCATCAGCACTGTGTGTAGGCCAACTCATCACATGGGTCAAGAGGCCCTGGATTTGAACCCGGGACCTCCCATGTGGTAGGCAGATGCTCTATCCATTGAGTCAGATCCGCTTTCCTCAAATCTTTGTTATTGGGAAAATCTTAAGTAGTTTCTGGAGTAGCTGCAACCAAAAAAAAAAAAATTTGAAATAATATAAAAGCTATTGTGCTGCGGCTTGCTCGGTCGATAGAGGTGGGGTCTGGCTGCGGACGAGGGGTCGGTCCAGCTCTGGACGAGGGGTCGGTCCCGCTTGGGACGAGGGGTCGGTCCCACCTGGGACGAGGGGTCGGTCCGGCAGCAGACGAGGGATCGGTCTCACAAGGGGTTGCGCGGTTCGGCTGACGGGGTCGCCCGGCGAAGCCGGCGACGAAGGGGTCGCCCGGAGAAGCCGGCGACGAAGGGGTCGCCCGGAGAAGCAGGCGACGAAGGGGTCGCCCGGAGAGGCAGGCGACGAACTGGGGACAAGGGAGGCCAGGCCCTTGTCGGGGGCTCTCAGGACTGGAGGGCGCACGGCAGAAGAACTACCGCGGAGACAAGGTAAACACGCAAGTCCACTTTACTGAGGGAGAGGCAACAGTTTTATAGGGGCTGGGGAAGGCTGATTGGTCGAAGCCATGCCCTGTTCTGATTGGTTGCCGGCGAAAGGTCAGTGGGCGGTACTGGACGGGGGAGGGGTGGTGGTTAGGGATTGGCTGTCGCTGTTGCTGGGGGAAGGGGCAGGGTTTAGGGATTGGTGGCTGCTGTTGCTGGGGTGGAGGGCAGACTTGAGTTTCCCGCCCACGCCTGGCTATTGCTGCTGTCGGGGGAAGGGAAAAGGGCGGGCTGGATTTTTCTGCCCACGCCTGGCTGTTGCTGCTGTCGGGGGAGGGGAAAAGGGCGGGCTGGATTTTTCCGCCCACACCTGGCTGTTGCTGCTGTCGGGGGAGGGGAAAAGGGCAGACTGGAATTTTCTGCCCTGCGCCTGCGCAGGGAGAAAGAAGGCATCGTGTGGCACCATCCAGGAGGAGGGGCGGCCGCGGAAGCATGGCTGCCGAGAAGGGGAGACCCGAGGGCACTCTGCGCCCATGCCGAACTTCCTTCAGGGGTGGCGGTGAGTTCGACCAGCCACCCTATTATGGGGGCAGCGGCTTGGCCTACCGCGGCCGCTCCCCCGCCAGGCCAGCAAACCACGCTTCAGCCCGAGGGGTGACCGCACTATTGCATTGCTGAAAACAAATGTCAGAATAGCCACCAACATGGCAGATGGCAGCCTTGAGCTGGAAGTGTGGACGAGGTGCTTTCCTCCTTCTCCCTGGCCCCAGCACCCTGGGGTTTTGCAAGGGTTCCCCCAAAACCACACATGACACCCACCTTTCCTTCTGGTGTCTGAACTGGGAGGAGGAGTGAAAGAGCAGGCTGGAAGTGGTGACAGATACGAGATGGCAGTTCTGCGTGGGCCTAGCAGGAATGACTGGAAAGCTCTGAATCCACACGAGGAGGTGAAAGGGAAAATCTGACCAATTAAATGCAGTGATTAGAGAAAGATAAAGCTATTTAATGTCAAGATTCCCATTACTTATTGAAACAATTATAACCAAGGGGAAAACAGCTACTATGATAATAATAATGTCAGAAAAATGTTACCTAATTTGTGGGAAACAAAGGCATGCTGTTTCCATGGTAGCAAGTTACTTTCTGACCACTGGGTCATGCTGTCCCTGGAGTTGTACGTGCAGGTGGCTAATCTCTCTGGGAAACATAACATTCCAGCAGAACCCAGACTTGATATCTTAAGTAAGCTGGGCAACAAGATTAATGAGTATATTTGTTTCAATAACATAATAGAACATCTTGGGCTTTAGTTACTAACTTATCCACTGTGCACTGTTTTCACTAATGAAGTTATGGGAATAGTTAGCTGGAATAGTTAGCTAGAATATTTGCTGGTTCTCATGGTTGTTTGGGGTATATAAAGAAGCCCCTGATATTAATAAACTTGTCTGATGAGCTTGAGAAATCTATGCTCTCATAACCCCTGATCCCAATCTCTCTTTGTCTTTCATTCCTGATACCCTTCAGATCTGTTGACTCTGACACCTGGCACCCAACCTGGGGCCCGAAGTAGTGACTGCAGCAAAGATTCTTCCAAGGCAGTATCGGGAACGTGGAACTGAAATCCTTCCTGAAAGGTTGAGGCATCCATCAAAGGGTGACTTGAGTCTGACCATACAGTGGTAAGAATTTTAATTAATCCTGTTTTCCGCTAGGATCAGGGTATGAGTAATCAACCAGGATGGCTGGAAGAATATTCACAGGTACTAAAATCTCTTTTAAAAACTGTCAGAGTCACAGTGAAAACTGCTAATTTACTTCAACTTTTTGCTCTAGTAAAAACACTGTTATTGGTTTCAACCGCAAGAGAAAAATGTTTTAAATCTTAAACAGTGGAAACAAGTAATGAAGGTGCCACTTAGAGCACACCAAAAAAGAAAAACTATACCCCTGTCAATTTGGGCTTTAGGACAACAAATTGCAGCAGCCTTAGATCCTTTACAGTCTATAGAAGGAGAGAAAGATAAAATTACTATATTTTCTAAGCCCCTAAGTAAATTTGAAATGAAAGAAAGTAAATTTGGAACAAGAACAGGAGCTTGAGGTGAATGGGGAACCATCAAGTTTTTTCCCTCATCCTGATATTAACCCTTTCATAAATAAAAGCTCAGTGAAGTGTCCTAATGAAATATCTTCTGTGTATCCAGTACAATCCTCTGCACCTACTGAATTGCCTTCTGTTGCTAAGCCTAAGTTAGAAATGTTTTCAAATGTTGCCAATGCTTTGCCTTATTTTTTTTGTCTTTTAATTTTTTAAATTCATTTTGTAAAAATATTACATTCAAAAAATATGAGGTCCCATTCAACCCCACCACCCCCACCCCACCACTCCCCCCACCCAGCAACACTCTCTCCCATCATCATGACATATCCATTGCATTTGGTAAGTATATCTCTGGGCATCGCTGCCCCTCATGGTCAATGGTCCACATCATAGCCCATACTCCCCCACGTTCCATCCAGTGGACCCTGGGAGGATCTACAATGTCCGATAATTGTCCCTGAGGCACCACCCAGGACAACTCCAAGTCCCTAAAACACCTCCACATCTCATCTCTTCCTCCCATTCCCCACACCCTTCAGCCACCATGGCCACTTTTCCCACACCAATGCCACGTTTTCTCTGTGGACCTTGGATTGGTTGTGTCCATTGCACATCTATGTCAAAAGAAGGCTTACATTCCACATGGATACTGGATGCAATCCTTCTGCTTTCAGTTGTAGGCACTCTAGACTCCATGGTGTGGTGGTTTACATTCTTCAACTCCATGTTAGCTGAGTGGGGTAAGTCCAATAAATCAGAGTGTAGGAGTTGAAGTCTGTTGAGGCTCAGGGCCTGGCTATCATATTGTCAGTCCAGAGATTCAAATCCCCTAGATATATCTTAAACTCCAGCACCAACTACAATTCCAGTAAAGTAGCATGAAAGCCTTGTGAAAAGAGATCCCATCTGTGTCCAACTCCATCATGCAGAAACACCAGCTCCAAAGAAGGGCCAACTGACATGGCAGTGAACCCCATCTGCCATGACCATAGAACCTGTCGGTCTCTTTAGCCCTCAAAAGAACCAATACCTGGCGTTGTATCTACTTTATCTGTCTCTGAGACTCTGCTCAGGTGTGCATAAGGGCACTCCTTCTGACATCCTCCAGACTCTTTTTTAGAGACTCATAGCCATATAAACTCATTTGTCCTTTCCATTTTCCCCTTAATTTAGGTCAAACAGCATTTTTAACTCCTGTTATTATATGTAGACAGGGATATTTTGCTGGTCTGTGTTGAACCTTTAATTCAAGGTGATTTTCTAGTTGCATCATCAGTTGGTACTTGGTAGTGATCCCTCAGTGCCAGGGAGGCTCATCCCCGGGTGTCATGTCCCACGCTGGGGGGAAGGCATTGCATTTACATGCTGAGCTTGGCTTCGAGACTGGCCACATTTGAGTAACATGAAGGCTGTCAGGAGGAAACTCCTAGGCACAATGCTGCTCTAGGCCTTGTTCTTATTTCAGGCATATAGGCTCACAAGCATAGTCATTAGTATCAGGGGCTCACTGTTGGACCCTCATTCCTTCCTGGTCCCTACCTTTGCACCTGGGGGTCTGCCGCTGTTCCCCTAGGTACCATGACAGAGCACCCCCATGCTTTGCCTTATGTTAAACAATTATTATTTGCTTTCCCTGTAACATTACATGTGATACCACCAGATACAAAAAATCTGCAAGGGGGTGTCAAGTTTCATCCTGAGCCAATACCTTTTAAACTATTGAAAGATTAAAAATGGGCAAAGATACTAAATAAATTCCTTGTTAGTGAAATCAGGCTTGTAAGAAAACTCTCTGTTAAAGTGTTAACTAAGATAAGAAAACTATTCTGGCAGCAACTCTGCAAACCCCCTACTGTCTACATGACAATGTAGCTGTGGGCTAGTGAGGGTTAATAGAGTTAAGCCACTGAAAAAAAAGAAAAACATGGCAATATTGGTGTTCTGTTTTGTTTCCATGCTAATTCTGATTGGGCTTATTTAACCAAGATAATAAAATTATTACAAAATTTTTATCAAGGTTTAAAAAGGAATTTCCAGTTTTAAATCAATAGTTTACTCCTGAACTTCAAGTCTCAGTATAGTCTTACAAAGTAATAATCCAAAAATGTGTGTTAACAGTCTGTCTAAACTGCTAAATAAACTGCTAAATAAGAGCTTAGCTACATTTCTGCTGCTCAAGTTATCTTAACTGATCGCTAATAACTAATAAAAATGTTTCCAAGTACAAGCTTCATGTTACAGGCAACATGGATTCCAGAAGAAATCTTAAAAAGTAAACTCTAAAATTTGATATAATGGAGAACTTAAAAATAGCTATACCAAGAAAGTAAGAATTATGAGTTAATTGTAAGCTATATGTTTCTGTCAATGTGTTGTAATTATTTTGTGTCTGTCTGTTCGTTCAATGTCAGTGTATATTTTGATACCTCTGGATGGTAAATAAATTAATAAAAATTTTTAAAAAGAGCTCTATTCAAATGGCCAAAAATTAAATAAGTGCTTATATTAATACATAAGTCTATATGTTAATAAGATCTCTACAATGATAAAAATTGTAAGTCCTGATTAACAAAATTAGTATAAGTCTTTTCATAAAAAGTTGTTCTTGCCTAGATTGAAATGAATAGTTTATTTTTCTTCACAGGATAAAATGAAGATTGTAAAACTTAAATGAATATTAAAGAAGATTAAAAGTTTGTGGGAATGCTGACTGAAATTTAATAAGTTTTTTCTAAAAAGTGTGTTTTGTCCTAAAGTAGGATGGCTAATTTTCATAAACTCTTGGAACTTAAATGCATGTGGCAAGTTATAGAAAGTATTGTGGTAACTTTAAGTAAAGAAATGTATTCTATGAAAGTAAAATTTGTCTTAAAATAATATAATTATAGTCTATATGGTTATAAATAATTATAAGAAATTTAATGAAGCATTGTTTAAATTAAAGTGTTTAAATGGCTAATTCCAAAAGGTCATTATTAAACAAACCTGAAATAATAATAATAATAATAATAATAATAATAATAAAAGGTAATTTTATAACAGGAAAACTTGGCAGAAGCCAGCCTCCCTTGGCAACTTGCTTCTAAGAGACTTTCTAATATTGCATGCTACTAAGTATTTGAAGTAAAGAAAAGTTCATTATTTTAACAAGCTTGTTTAGTGATGATGGTATTATAACACCAAAAGATCAATTGGCAAAAGCTTTATCTACTTTCAATTTTCTTAATGTTTATAATTCATTGACACCTGTGGAATGTCACTTTGGAAAATGTCAAACATCTACAGTGGATGCAGGTAATGAAGATCAACCAATATTCTGGAAAGATATTTTAAGCAATGAATGGATAAAAGATGGGATTAAAGTATGGGGGTGAGGCTATGCTCTTGTCATTTCAGAAAATGGAGAACAAATTTGGTTACCTGCAAAAAGGATTAAACCTCAGAATGAAGAGATGGGATCTCCTGCAACATCTGATGATGGTGATCGTAAGTAATGAGGAAGCTGCTGGTAATTACACTTACTGGGCCTATATACCTAACCCCCCATTACTAAGAGTGTTAACCTGGAAAGATCCATTCTTTCATATATATCTGAATAAGATGCATATATTCCCTGGACCAATTGATGATCAATTGCCAGTTAAACCCTATGAGGAAGGACAAAGAATTTATCATCTCATATTACCATTTGATTATTGACCCTTATGCATTGGTAACCATCCTTCCTGTATGTATGTAAAAAATCAGGCCATAATTATCTTCAAAAAGAATAATACTCAGTTTATTGTGACTTTATTTCCCTCTTACAATTTAATCATGACCAAAAATCCTTCTTATGATTGTCCTCAAAAAGACAGTAGGGATAAAGAAGGATGGCAAGTCCTCTTGACATAGAGGTGCAATGGACACAACCAATCCAATGTCCACATAGAAGAGGTGGCATTGGATTGGGAAAAGTGGACATAATGGACAAAGGGTATGGGGAAAGGCAGGAAGAGATGAGAGGTGGAGGCATCTTCGGGACATGGAGCTGCCCTGGATGGTGCTTCAGAGGTAATCACCGGACATTGTAAATCCTCACAGGGCCCACTTGATGGAATAGAGGAGAGTATGGGCCATGATGTGAACCAATGTATATGAGGTGCAGAGGTGCCCAAAGATGTACTTACCAAATCCAATGGATGTGTCATGATGATGGGAACGAGTGTTGTTGGGGGGGGGAGAGGCGGGGTGGGGGGGTGGGGTTGAATGGGACCTCACATATATATTTTTAATGTAATATTATTACAAAGTCAATAAAAAATAAAAAAATTAAAAAAAAAAAAAGAAGGATGGCAAGGGTGCCATATAGGAAGAGGATCTGTCATTTTTAATGATTCCTATAGAATAGTGTGGGAAAGTGCCCCTATGGGGAGTCCCATTGAATATAATGACAGATTTATTTTGCATGGTCTAAATGGTAAAGAACAATAAAAAATAATTTTTACTAAAAATAAGTGTTTGGAAACAGAAAGGGAAATGGATCCCTTCTCCATGGTGTATTATTACATCTATAATCAAGCAAAAAAATTTATGGAAAGTTTTTCTAGGAATAGCTCCTACTATAGAATGGATTGGGAATAACAGTAAGAATGGTCAATATCTGCA
The DNA here is from genome assembly GCF_030445035.2 of Dasypus novemcinctus. NCBI lineage: Eukaryota > Metazoa > Chordata > Mammalia > Cingulata > Dasypodidae > Dasypus > Dasypus novemcinctus. The sequence goes on from NC_080697.1 coordinate 63,904,725, forward strand.
TTTCAATCAAATTCATCATCTTCAGGCATGTGTAAGAGATCCTTGTGTTTGTGGTTGGAAAATTAACTATAACTGAGAATGCTTTATTTTGTAAAAGTGGGGCTTTGCATACCTGTTTGTCTGAGAATATTTTACAGAATGGAGATTTCATTACAATGGCTTGAAGGTGGTGGGGAGTGTGGATTCCAGTGTGACTGAACCAAATTTGGCAATCGTCACCTGAGAGTCAACTGGTGTTCCATTTGGCTCAAGAAATCCTGAAGCACTCAAAGTGATTTGTGGGACTGATAATAGCTGGCATCTTAGGACTGATTGGTGTCTTTGCAGCTGCCCCTACAGCTACCATGGCCTTGCATGAGACAGTGCAGACTCAACAATACATGCATGAATGGCAGAAGAATGCTAGTGACTTATGGCATAGTCAAGAACATATTGATGGAGAATTAAACAGTAGAGTTAGTGATTTAGAATCAGCAGTTTTACATCTTGGAGATCAAGTATATAACTTAAACTTATTTAGGGGATTGAAATGTGATTGGAATGAAAGTAACTTCTGTATTACTCCACTTGCTTATAATAATTCTATGTTTGATTGGGAAAAGATTAAAAATGATTTGATAGGTCATAAAGGTAATATGACATTAGAAATAGAAGAATTACAAAAAAGAATATTAGAAATGTCTCATAATCAAATAGATGTAGCTGATGATAAAGATATCTTTAATGATTTAATTTCTCATTTTAATAAATTTAATCCAGTAGATTGGTGGAAGTTTCAACATTTTAAAATCAGCATTAGGAATAGGATTTTGTGTATTAATCTTGCTGCTCATTGTTGTTGCTTGCCTGGGACAAGAAGTCTATCAAAGACTGCACCATGTTGATGTGATGGGACAAGCTAATAATTTGGTACTTGCAAAAAATCTGATATAGTTCCCCATGGTCAGAGTGCTTGGCTGGTAGTCAATGACGGGTAAGACTCTCAGAGGAGGGCAACCTAAGACAGGCACAGCCACCTTGACTAAAACAAAAAGGGGGAAATGTGGGAAACAAAGGCATGCTGTTTTCATGGTAGCAAGTTACTTTCTGACCACTGGGTCATGCTGTCCCTGGAGTTGTACATGCAGGTGGCTAATCTCTCTGGGAAACAAAACATTCCAGCAGAACCCAGACTTGATATCTTAAGTAACCTGGGCAACAAGATTTATGAGTATACTTGTTTCAATAACATAATAGAACATCTTGGCTTTTAGTTACTATCTTATCCACTATGCACTGTTTTCATTAATGAAGTTATGGGAATAGTTAGCTAGAATAGTTGCTGGTTCTCACAGTTGCTTGGGGTATATAAAGAAGCCCCTGATATTAATAAACTTGTCTGATGAGCTTGAAAAATCAATGCTCTCAGAACTCCTGATCCCAATCTCTCTTTGTCTTTCATTCCCAATACCCTTTGGGTCCACTGACTCTGACACTAATTCACTTTAATGATCACACAAAAAACAGATCTATTAGAATGATGCTGAAACTTTCCCACTGCTGGGATGCAATGGCAGGCAGCCTGGGATGGAATAATGACAGAGTCAAGGGGGAATGGGAAAGAAGACAAGGGAGGTCGTGGCCACAACAGCAAATATTCCCCAAGCCTGTTCTTTAATTCACTCTACAACCACTTCCTGTGCAGCAGTGAGGTAGCCACTGAGCTTAGAGCAGTGAGCAAATTGGGCTCGTGTCTGTCTTCGACAGTGTATTTTCTATTGAAGATGACAGAGAAGCAATCCCAAATCTATGTACACCTGAGCCGCTGAAAGCTGCAACACATGCCAGAGCCAGGTGCTTGCTCCAGTCTGGGTGACTCATGAAGGCCTGAGTGCTAGCACTGGGCAGTCTGCAGCCCATGGTCAGGGGGAGCCACCACTCAGCCTACAATGGAGGGATGGCAGAAGGGAACAGCACCAGGTGCCCCTTTCCCTCTGGCCAGCATACTTGAAGGGCAAGCTCTTTGCCTCCTCTCCTGCCTGTCATTTCCTCTCTCCATCAGGGCCTCCTCATCTAACCATGTCCTGGTGGCCAGGCTCTGCATGAGCACATGAGACACTCTCATGTCTGGGGCTGCTTCAGCAATCCTGGCCATCCCAGGCTCTTCTGCTGGGCTGGAGAGAGGGATGCCCACGACAACAGTGCACACTGCCTCCAGCGCAGCTACAGGACAGCCTCTGCCCTGCCACACACCAGAATCTTCCCAAGCAAAAGGGTCCTTCTACCATCCTTCACAGCTCACCAAGCAGTTTACAAGCTCTTAGGATAAGACTCAGAAGTCATTTAAGAGGTACTGGCCAGGGAGAGCACTTGCTCCTGTACATCATAAATCCACCACAGTTCAGCATTTAGAATGTGTTTAAGGTGAGGGGGTCTCCAAGAGGAGACTGGCCATCACAGAACTCCATGCCTTTAGTGCCCATCAGCCACTTGGACTGTCCCCATGCACTGACACCCAGGAGGAAATAGGACAGGTTCCTGCCTGCCTGAAATAGTTTGTGTGCAGGCCTGGGTAGGGGTTTCACTCAGTGGCCAGAAGGTTCACCTGAGTCAGTTTTCTTCTCCTGAGGGCAGAGTCCACTCTCAGCTCCAGTAGCCTCTCATTTCCATTTCTGTGAAAAACAGGAGTGATTAGCCAGGAAAAATGGAAAATGAAGACCATTAAAAGCTTCTCCTGGGCCCGAGGAGCAGGTTCTTGTAATTAAAGAAAAATTACACTCCTGCGGTGCTTTCTGGCCCAGACACCTAAAAACTGCACAGAAAGCCCCTCTGCTTCCCTCAGCCTCATCAAGGAGGACAGCCTCTTGCTTACCTCATGCTGGATGGGGGCAGCTGGCCTGTTGGTGGTTTGGTATCAGAAATACTGAGGGATAGGTCAAAAATGCCAATCCATAAATGACTCAACTGCAGAATTAACCTCAAAGGCTCCACGGGGTATTTTCCCTCTGTGCAAGGTCAGAAGTTAAATACCTGTAGAACCCTGATTCTGACAGCCCCTGACAATGCCAATGAGAAAATACCCATAACCCGAGCTCCTTGGTGAGCTCCATATTCTTTTTGTTCTCCTCTGGTGCCCAAAGCGCTTCCCGTGCTTTGACCTCGAGCTCCACCTGGCCTTGCCCTGGGACTCGAGCCATGTCTGGGGGCAGCAGGACAGGAGTTATGGCACCGGAGTCCCCACCTTTCATGCCTTTTTTCCCCTGCTCTGCTCACAGCTGGCCACTGGGTCACATGGCAGGAAGACAGAGGCATCTCTCTGTCCACAGGCTGCTGTTGATATCGCAGAGGTCTCCCTTGTTCGAGGGAGTGCCTGGATTTTGTCCTGGTTCTCATAATCCCAGCCTCTGCCCCACAGAGATGCTGGTCCCAAGTCTCCCCCAGTCCCGAGTCCAAGGAGGCTGCCTCGCTGCTGCCACCACTGCCCGGCCCCTCGTGCACTGTCGCCTGATGATACCCACACACCTGCATGATAGCATCACCATGCTGTCTGGAAGCTGCGCAGGCACGCCACAGCCCACAGGCACAGGGGAGCTGCCCACATCTCAGAGGAGGCTGAGACACCACGAGGCCTTCACGATGAGGTAGAAGAAACCCCCTGCAGCAGGGTGATATTACTTATTAATTCCAAAAGGAGATATTGATGATGTTTGTAAACTGATCTGTTTTTCTGAATGTGATACCCTTTGATTGTATTAGATTCAGCTGAGAAATCTTTGATTAAATTATGTTAAGATTGGGGCTTTGATTCTACCAAGTCATTAGGGCAACCCAGCTTGAGACCCCACCCTGTTGGGGGCTATATATAAATAGACATTGACTCAAGGAGAACACAGAAGTAGACACACAGAATAAGATACACATGTGAAGAGAGAGCTCCACAGACATGAGAAAGGCAATCACAGGAAAAGACATGAACCATTTGCCTGATGGTTTACTGCAGACCTTATGAAGAGAACAGCACAGCTAAGCCTGGAAAGAAATGAGCCCTCCAGCCTAGATCTGAGATCAGAAGCTGGGACCATGGAGACTTAAGGGGAAGAGGAAGGCTGAACTCTCGAAGGCATCACCCACCATCTGTGTCACCATGTGTCAAGAGACTTAAAATACCTCTTATGGTACCTTGAGTTGAACTCTCAGGGCCTTGTGACTGTAAGCTTCTACCCCAAATAAACACCCTTTATAAAAGCCAACAGAATTCTGGTACTTTGCATCAGCACCCCCTTTGGCTGACTAATACACCCCACTTCTCCATGTATTGTTTAAGAGATTCCAGATCAGGGCTTCCAGAGGTTTCTGGAAAACAGCTCATTCCCTTCCTCCTCAAGACCCAGCTAACATGGCAGGGCCTCAGATGGCAGAGGACCATGTCCCCCAGGTGGGTCTTCCTTTCCTCCGTAGCTGAGGTCTGTTTAGAGTGAGAACGTGCACCTCCCACACTCTGCTCAAGAAAACGTCTTTGTCAGGAGGACCCAGGCCAGCCTGGGCCCCCAGACCAAGGCACATTCCACCCAGCAGAACCTGGCACAAGCTCAGGCTGAGCCTGCACAGGGCCAGTGCCTCCCTTCAGGTGATTCCACACATACAGCCCCAGATATCCCACCACCATTTGACCCAGCAGCAGATATCTCCTCATGGTGCAAGGCCAGGAAACAAAGAGTCTTGTCCCATTGGCAGGGTGTGAGCAAGGGGCTCTTATCTCCACAGCACCCAAAGTCAATCTGGTGAAATGAGGAAATGTACACCCAACTTAGAGAGCCGTGCCCATGCTAAAATGAATGCAGGGACACAGATATGGCTTAAGCAACTGAGCTCCCACCTACCACAAGGGAGGTCTGTGGTTCATTCCCAGTGCCTCCTAAAGAAGAGAGAGAGCTGGCATGATAGGCAAGCATGGCAAGCTGACACAAGATGACACAACAAGAGACACAGAAAAATATAATGAGAGACACAACAAAGCAGGGAATAGAGGTGGTTCAAGAAATTAGGTGTCTCCCTCCCATAATAGAGGTCCTGGGTTCAGCTCCCAGTGCCTCCTAAAGACACAGCACACAGCAAGTGCAAACAATGAGGGGGTGGGGAGAAATAAATAAAATGAATCTTTAAAAAAAGATACAGAATTTTGAAAAATAATAATAAATAAACAATGCAAATTCCTTTAGCTCTTCTGGCCTTAGATCATTGATTCCTGTGAGCCCATTTGCAAGAGTCAACTCAGCTTCTTCTCAGGGTACTTTCTCTTACCTATAGTCAACCTATTAACATTTATCATTTATTGTTTCATGAACCAGCATTCATGACACTTTGTAAACACCATCAGCAGTCCCACTTTTTAAAAAATGTACTTTCATTTGCCAGGGTTTTTTCCCTTAAATTTGAATCTTTACATGCTTGAAATCATAGTACAGACCTAGGTTTAACTCAGCTTCTCTTGGCGGGATGGCACGGCATCATTCCATTATTCCATCCACAACACTTGGCCCATTATAGCCCACAAGCCTACTTAACCCTAGAGATTACTTGTATTTGAGGTTGTTTCTAGTTTTTCTCTAGCATAACACTGAATTTAAGGACACTGTTGTCCTCAAAAAGATTTTCTTCTTGCAAATTATTCCCTCTTCCTCTAAATTCTCCAAAGTGGAATTAGCCAGTGAGCAGACTGGTCATCCTGGTAGTCAAGTGGCTTCTCAAAAGGGTTGTGTTACTGTCTAGACTAAACGCCTCTTTGTTTGTGCATGTGGCCTGCAGGTTACCGAGGAAATGAGCCTCATTCTGCAGACCTTGGGCTACATGTGCACGTGCCGGGGAATAATCAATGTGAAAGGAACGGGGGCACCGAAGACATACTTTGTGAACACAGAGATGTCACGGTCGCTTTCCCAGAGCAATGTGGCATCCTGAAAGACACCTTTGTGCCCAGAGGACTGGATGTTCAGGGAAGTTTCACACACTTTCTGACTGCCTCATTGGCCCCTCATTTCCCATGTGTGTGCTCTGTCCTGCCCCACAGAAACTTTTAGACTTGTTCCTGCAACCCAGTGGCATATCGTTTGGTGTCTGATGTGTGCCAAGATCATTTTGCCACTTGTACTGTGCTTACTCCTAAATGAAAGGGAAAGGAACATGATTCCTGGGAGAAAAAGATTCAAGGAACTAACAAAGATGATAGAGGTGAAACAAAAATTCTTATGGCACTAAAATTAGGGGGTGTATATTATCTTCTGATGCATGTTACTTTCTGGAAAATATGGTAGCTCACCAATCACATCTGCTAGTTGGATATTAAAACACAGTATTTGTGAATAAGTTGATTCTGTCTCCTCACATGGAGCTTGACTGTATGCACTCTTGTCTCGCTGTGACTGTCCGTGGGACCACAGGTGGGATCTGTGGCTCTTGTCACCTCACTCTGTTGTCTCACACCAGCAGCCCACTGCCATCCTTTACCAGAATTAGTCCTTGCAACCTAGGACTAGTTTTGTACCAAACATGTCTGATGTTTTGATGCCATTGTCTTTTGTTAGGTTAATTGATTAAAAGTTTTATGAACTTTGCTTTTTTAGTGCCTGTATCTTTGTTTAGCCCTTTTTTCTTTCTCCTGTCATTTACTCCAGAACTCAGGTTTGGTTTTATTTTATTTTGCTCTACTCCCTTTTTTATATCCATTTTAGTTTCCTAGCTGCTGAAACAAATACCACACAATGGGCTGGCTCGTGGTTTTGAAGCTAGGAGAACTCAAAATCAAGGCATCAGCAAGACAATGCTTTCTCCCATAAGATCGTAGTGTTCTAGAACTGACTGCTGGCACTCTTTGGTCCTTGCCCATCACATCACATGGCAGTGCACATGACAGAGTCTTACTTCTCGAAGTTCTTTTGACTTCCAGCTTCTGGCTCTTCCCCAAGGCTCCTCTTCCTTTGTCCAATCTCCTTTCCTTATAAGGACTTCAGCCATGTTGGGTTAAGGCCCACCCTCCTTCAGTGTGGGCACCTCCTTAACAACATTTTCAAGAGTCCTATTGAGAAATGGGTTCACACCACAGGACCAGGGGTTGGGACCTAAACCTGCCATTTGTAGGGACATGATGCAATCCCAAACCACCTCACATTGGCAGCTGTTTCCAAAAGAGCTCTCCAGAAGCCAGTATTGAGGTATCCTGGGTAACTTAGATCAGGAAAAAGTATTTTATTTAGATAATTGAGAATGCAGTACCCCAAAAAGAAAGCAAGCAAGCTCCATGTATGTAGTGACCTAGCTTTAATTATGGCATTTTTTGGAGAATATTTTCAGGGAAAAGGGTATTTTAATGCTGTGGCCATTTGAAGATTTTATGGACCCCAGAAAATCCTGTCCTTAGGGCTAATCCATTCCTGTGTGTGTAAACCTATTGTAGGTGGGGCCTTTTGATTAAATCACTTCAGTTAAGATTGCATGGCCAAGAGCAGGTCTTCATCCTCTTACTTGGGGTTCTTTTTATATAAAACAGGGAACTAAAAAGCCACAGATACAGAAAAAGTTGCAGAAACAGGAATGACCAGAAGCTGAGCATGAAGGCCCCAGGAACCAGAAGCTGAGGGAAACCACTGTAGCCAGAAGCTGAAAGCAATGAGGCCCAAAGGAGAGGGGAGAGATGACCAGTCACTGGTCATTGATCATTGTGCCTGATCACCTATGGGGTCAGCTCAGGGAGAAATCATCCCCTGTTGAAGCCTTCAGTTGGACCACTTCACAGTCTAATTGTAAGCTTTCAGCTAATATATCCTCATTGTAAAAGCCAACCCATTTCTGATATATTGCCTGGGTAGACTTTAGCGACCTAACACAAATGGCCAAATGATTCTCTATCAGCAACAGCACCCATTTTAGTTTCCTAGACTGGTCAAGCAAATACCATGACAGGGGTTGACTTAAATAAGAGGAATTTAAAAGAAAGTCCAGATCAAGGTCATGCTTTCTTCCCTAAGACTGTGGTGCTCTGGGCTGGCTGCTGGCAATCCTTGGTCCTCAGTCATTTCATGGCAAGACCCATGGTAGCATCTCCTGGACTCTCCCTTCACTTCCAGGTTCCTCTGATGTTGAGCTTCTGCTCCATCTGTGGCTTTCTCTGTCTGAATTTCATTCTTTTGTAAAGGACTCTAGTAGTAGGATTAAGACCCATCCTGATTGAGGTGGAACACACCTTAACTGAAGTCACCTCATGGAAAGGTCCTTCTTACAACATCAAGAAATCATACTTTGCCAAAGGATGAAAACTAGCAATCATGTGTAATCTAATCTTTAAAACCATAACTTCAAATGCAAACCTCATTGGGCATCCTTGGTTTCTTTTTATATTCAGGGCAGGCTCCAGGTGGATGAACTGATGATATTTTAGGAAAGCAGTTCACTAGTGTAAACCCCAACTTTGAACAAAAGTTGACCCCTGACTGCTTCTTACTGTTTAACTTGGATCACATCTCTGAGCTTCTCTTAGGAGGATTTTCCCCATTGGTAAAATGGGGGTAACAGCTCCCCCCCACCCTCCCATGGCCCATGGGATTGGATTGTGATTAAATGAAGTGATGTAAGAAAACCTGGCCATGCTTTGTCTCATATGCAGTTAAAGTCATTTCTTGGAACTCCCATCCTTCATCACTCAAGTGTGAAAACAGTATGATTTGATTATTGGCCTACATCATGATTTTTTTGATATTATAATCTCCACTCAGCATTGGCCTTAATATACCTAAATCTCCAAAAGGTGGCTGAAGGAAGAAAACCAGTGCAAGTGCATTTCTCCCCACTGCCTGTTCTCTGGAATGGAAGGCTTGGGACTCCATTTGTCTCCTGTAATGTGGCCAGCAGGGGCCCTACTGATCTTTCTGAGGTAGCACAGCCTCCCCCTTCACTTGCCTGTGGAAACATCTACAGCCAATGATTGCTAAATTTTCTTAAATATGGTCTCCACCCCTCACTCCCATGGAATTATCTCAATTTGGGTTTAAGGTAACAAGAACACAAAAGGAAGACTTTTCTTTCCTGAAGTTTCATTAGCAGTCTTTCTAAACAATAGGTTTTAAAAGCAATCAGCATCATGATCAGAGTCTACCAGATGAAGCTCTGTGCACACAAGCGCCTCTCTGAGTAGGGTTTCCCCACCCACCTGCCAGCAGCCACAGCATCACCTGGGAATTTATAAGAAATGCAAATTCTCAGACCCAGACCCAGAACTGCTGAATCAGAAATTCTAGGCATGGGGCAGACTGTTTCATTTAACAGTTGTCCAGGTGACTGGTATTCAAGGTCAAGCTTGAGAACCTCTGGCTGAGAGTCCAGGCACTAGACTAGCCCCTGTATTTTATAAAAAAGGAAACTGAGTTGCAGAGGGGAGAAGGGACTTGTCCAAATTTTCAGTTGGACAGTGGCTGAGGTAAGACTGGAATGGAAAATTGCCTGTTCTCTGAATTCTAAGACACAGAAAACCTACCCAAAGCTCTTTATGCTCCAGGCAACTGAAAACACCTCTGTGAGCCAAAAATGCAAATCATAAGCCTTGGAGTTCACTTCTGTTGGGTCAGTGAACAGTGACATCCATAGATGAGTAAAAATACCCGTCCTCAAAGTTCCCCTAAACCCTTTTGTAGGACATCTTCTTCCATTAAAAGTACTTTTGGGGAAGCGGATTTGGCCCAATGGATAGAGCACCTGCCTACCACATGGGAGGTCCAAGGTTCAAACCTAGGGCCTCCTGACCCATGTGATGAGCTGGCCCATGCAAAGTGCTGATGTATGCAAGGAGTGCCATGCCACACAGGGGTGTCCTGCACGTAGGGGAGCCCCGTGTGCAAGGAGTGTGCCCTATAAGGAGATCTGCCCAGGAATGGCACCGCATACATGGAGAGCTGATGCAGCAAGATGATGCAAAAAAAGAGACACTGATTCTAGGTGCCGCTGACAAGAATACAAGTGGACACAGAACACACCACGAAGGGACACAGACAGCAGACAACTGGGGGGAACGGGGAAGGGGAGAGAAATAAAAATCTTTTTAAAAAATCACTTTAGGGGAAGCAGATGTGGCTCAAGCTGTTGGGGGCCCACCTAACACTTGGGAGGGCCTGGGTTCATTTCCCAGTGCCTCCTAAAGAAGATGAACAAGACAGTGAGGTGATGCAGAGGGCTAGTGCAGCAAGCTGATGCAACAAGATGACATAATGAGACAACACAATGAGGAAACACTACAAGAGATGCAACAAGCAGTGAGTGGATGTGGCTCAAATGGTTGGACACCTCCCTCACATATGTGGGGTCCCAAATTCCATTCCTGGTGCCTCTAAAAAAAAAAAAAAAAAAGAGGAGACAGACAGTGAGTACAATGAGAGGGTGAGAAATAAATAATAAAGTACTTTAAATCCACACCCTTTAACATTCCAGTATTTCAAAGCATCTGTTTAGAAATGATTAGGCTTTGTCTTGAAACTGTTATTCTTTTCCAAACTCAATGTGCAATTATTAAAGGCAGCAACCACTCCACTTCCCCTTGCTCTAGATATGTCTAACAAGAGAAAAAACATCATTGGCTAGTAGTGGAAATTTGATAAAGCAAAAAAATTATTTTCATCTAAGAATATGTTTCTGTTTGATGTGGCTTTAATGGGCATATTTATTACCTTTAAGTTGAAAACATCTCATCTACAGAAATACATTTAATTTCCCTAGCTGTCTAACAACACGAGATATTTGAAATCTTGCCCGATTCAAACCCTGCTTATTAAAAGTAAGTACTAAAATGTTAATGGCCTAATTTAAAGTCAATGAAAATAACTTAAGTATGAAATTAATTTATTGCAGTCACTTTCAGATGAAGGCACCTCTTACAGATGCTTTTCTTTTTTTAAATTTTCATATCCATGATGTTTGTTTGTTTTTTTTTTTGGTGTAGCATCTTTTCTTTTTTTTGTCTTTATTCATTTTTTTAACATTACATTAAAAAAATATGAGGTCTCCATATACCCCCCACTTCCCTCACCCCACTACTCCCCCCATAGCAACATTCTCCTATATCATCATGAGACATTCATTGCATTTGGTGAATACATCTCTGAGCATCACTGCACCTCACAGTAATGAAGACTGAAGAAAGTAATTTATAAAAATGTCTATAACCCAAACTTTATATATTTTCTGTTATGGTATTATCAATATGATATAATGGACCCAAAGGCCTTATGAATAAAATATTGCAAATTGTTTGAAAACATAAAAGACACCTATAGTGAAAAAGCTGGTTTCAAATGAATAAAGAAATATTCAGAAGTCACTCAGCCTTGAAGTCACCAGTAATTCAGTGTCATGGGTCCTTTGAGAATGACCTGGGATTCAAAACAATAAAACCAATGATGGAGGAATCAGGGTCAAAATCAATCAAATCCCCTTCCCATCAACTGCTAAATTGGAGAATTTAATCACAATAGATGAGGGATTCTCCTTTCCAAGGGATTGCTTCGTTAAAAATATAGATGGTATCTTAACACTTGATCAATTTTTCAAATTCTCTCCAAATTAAACATTTCCAAATGAGGTTACAAGCAACTATTTTGAAAACCACCCAAAGTTGACAGTCATCGCTACAATTGCCAAGGAGGTGGTGAGCTAGAGGGCCACCTGTATTATGACCAACTCCAGGAGCTCGCTGAGCTCCCCACAAACTCAGTGATGGGGGCTGAGTCACGTCCCTCAAGTCCTGGTCCCCAGTGCTCTGGGTGAGAGCTATTTGGAAGGATCTCAAAGGTCCTACTAAGATGAGACCAGACTGAGTCAGGAGAACCTTCAGAGAGCATCTGGACAGACGCCTGTGCAGAAGTGGAGACCACGGGACACAGACGGCCATGTGAAGAGCAGAGGCTGAGCTGCCAGCAGGACACCCCACTGCAGGATGGCATAGCTGCCGACCGCTTGATTTGATGTCTGGCCTCCAATCCCTGAGACAGTGAATTCCTGCTGCCTGTGCTAGGTGTCACAGCAGACCAGGCAGACACAGACACAGATGAGGTTAGGATCCCCTGCTGTAAAGATGAATGTAAGCTCCAATAGATAACGACTTATACTAGACCTAGGAGCTAGACAACAGAGGACCCAGAATTTTACCCAACGCTGGTGAATGCCAAGGTCCATGCTTTCCCTATGATCTCAGCTGCTTCTCACTTGTGGGGTAACTGCCAAAAATGCAGGACGCTGGGGTCATCCATCATTCCTAGGGATTTTTGTCCTCAAGTGAACAAAATTCCATTATTTGCAGTTCAGACCATTGGGAAGAAAGTGCATTGCTGTATCTAGAGTTCAATTGTGCCAATAATGTAACTTTCCTTATATTTCCTCTTGAAGAAAGTAAAACACAAGGGTTTTTTTTTTTGTATACTAGAGATAATATCAAGCAGTAGCAGCTTCTGTATGAAAATAACTGCACCGCTTCCCAGTTACAAATGTGGAGAGCCCATGAACAAAATCCCAGTCACTTAAAATGAGGGGAAAGTTTTAATGTCTTGAAGGTACCTGCAGTGAATGAGTCACCAGCATCACTTAATCAGAAATAGTCTCATGTAAAAACCAGCCTGCCAGATGTGCCCATGTCTTAAATGTGTCTGCCAGTCCCTGGCTGAGGCCCCTTAGGGAAGCTGATTGTCGTACACTGTCCCCAACATAAGGCCAGAGGGGAGCATCGCTGCAGTTTCTAGGTGTCAGCACAATGGGGACATCAGGCCCTAGGCACCCCCCCTCTCTGTGGAAGGGGCCCCTGGGCCTTTGAGGCCTGGTGCAAACCTCAGGCTGGAGAAATGTGCCCGAAGCCAGGAGCCTTCATGCTGGGTACATTGTTCTTCCTTTAGGAGTCAGCCCTCGCATGGTCAGCACGGCTGTGATCATGGGTCAGTGGTTCGACAGGCTGGTGGATGTGCTTCCCGTAGATGGAAGACGTCAGCACCCCAACGGGCCATTTGTGCTCCTGTTGGGGATCATCGAGGTGCTCCCATCAGCAGGGTTCTGCCGCTGCAGCTGCCTGACTCCCAGGAAGGGGCACAAGGAGGGGGCGTGCACCTATACCCAACCATGGTGCATCAGGCGGATGCCTGCACACCTGTACCCTGCCTAGGTGTGTCACGTGAGTGCCCATGAACCTTCACCCTGCCTAGGTGTGCCAGGTGGGTACCTGTGCACCCACACCCTGTCGAGGTGTGCAAGGTGGGTGTCTATACACCTGCACCCCAACAGGTTGCACTACATGGGTGCCTGCAGATCTGCACTCTGCCTAGGTGCACCAAGTGGGTGCCTGAGCACTCGCACCCTGCCACAGTGCTCCAGGTGGACACCTGTACACCTGCACCCCATGTTGTGCCAGGTCTGCGCCTGCACACCTGCACCCACCAAGATGCACCAAGGTACACCTGCACCCCTCCACCCTGGTCCCTTACAGGCTACTCCGAGGCCCGAGGTGCTCTTTTACCAGGCAAACCTCTGTCCCCTGTGCTCAGAACCCACCGGTGTCTTCAGGTCCCTCCAAGGTAAATGTGAAGCTCTTGCAGTGCCTTCAGGCTCTACAGCCTGGGCCCCTCTACCCTCTGACCACACTTCATGTCCTCCATTCTTTTTCCTTCTCTCCCAGCCCACCTCCTGCCTGCCCCTGGCTCTCTTTCTTGCCCCAAACACACAGGGCCCCTTCCAGCTTCGGGACCTTCATCTTAGCTGTTTCCTTGTCCTGGACCCGTGGGTCTTTCTCCTGCCAGTCCCCTTCCCATCAGGTCTCAGTTCAAAAGGGTCCCCCCAACCCAGCCCAAGCAGACCCCCTGCCCTCACCACCTCCCCACCCCCCCTCGCCCATTTAACATTTTGCCCTAAACTGCTTTATTTTCGGCATACCACTTATCACTGCCTAGAATTAGGTTCACTGTGTATTTACCTTTTATTTTTTTTCTCATGGGAATGTAAGCCCTCAGAGGGCAGGGACTTTTGTCTCGTGGCCTTTAGGCACTGGAAGCTGATAGCAGGTGATCAAAAGGTATCTGCTGACTACATGGATATAAGTAATGCCAGGCATGCTTTTCTCATGAGAGAAAAACTCAGAATGAATGAACGTGAACAAAAATGATAGACATAGTTCAGTGTCTGTGACATAAGAGGCCACACCTCATAGTACCTCCAGCACTTCCTTTCACATTGAAATAAAAATCACTGTGAAAAAGTGATATAGTGGCATTCTTAAACAGCAGTAGCAACAAGCAAAAATCCAATGATTCCCACCAGAAGCTTGTGTATTATAATTTCTGAGTGTATTAAATAAAAGCTATCTACTCAGCAACTGGCCTACATTAAAGGCACAGTCCTCAGATCAGACTTTGTGAGGCTAATGCCAGAGTATGGAAATGCAGCAGGCAGTTAGGCCTGTCGAGACCTAATGTTGGGAAGCAATATCCTGGGAAAGAATACTAAAAATCATCCTCAATTAGGTGATATGGGAAAGCATGGAAAATTGTTCAGGCTACTTCAAGTGTAATAATTAGCTTTTCCCCTTTCTGGTGATGATGAAGTCGTGTGATATGTTCTGATAAAGAATACACTTTTTTACAATGTTAAATGTGATCTCTACTGCATCTTATTACAGAGTCTTACCCTCTTAGGAAAGTGGTCAACTTTATATTAAGTATTATTTTACAGAAGTGTCCTCTTTATTCCTGAAAGAGTCAGCAGTGGAGAATGACTTTCCCAGAGTCTTTCTTGTCCTTCTTCTAATGATAGACCTTTGACTGTAAAGAGGTGCTACAACCTTCTTCACAGATGAACTTAGGTGGAGTGGTTGAAGCCTTAGCAAAGGGTCCTTATCATGGAATCCTAATGTCAGGGCAGCCAACTGATTACTCACCACATGGTCTTGCCCTTCCCTCCAGCCCCAGTTTAGTAAAATATATCCCCTGCTGCCCCTGGTCCACAGTGACTCAAGTGGAAAGATCTAGAGGTGGTCCTGGGTTCCTCTTGCTCCACAGCTCACACCAGGTCCATCAGCACATGGGCCAGCTCACTTCTCAGACTGGAGTTCTAGTTCCACCACCTCTGCCTGGACTGGTCTTCCCATTTAGACTCAAGGTTGCCCTGTGGCCTGCTCTGCACCTAGTCTGAAAAATGCTTTTTAAAATGAATCAGGGAAGCAGTTGTGGCTCAACTTATGGAGCATCTGCCTATCACAGAAGAGGTCCAGGGTTTGATACCCAGGGCCTCCTGGCCCATGTCGTGAGCTGGCCCACAAGCAGTACTGCCATGTGCAAGGAGTGCTGTGCCACACAGGGGTGTCCCATGTGTAAGGGAGCCCCACATGCAAGGAGGGCACCCTGCAAGGAGAGCTGCCCTGCACAAAAAAAGCAAAGCCTGCCCAGAAGTGGCACTGCACACATTGAGAGCTGACACAGCAAGATGGCACAGTAAAACAGTGAGTTTCCCAGTGCCATATGACAAGAATGAAAGCAGACACAGAAGAACACACAGCAAATAGGCAAAGAGAGCAAACAATAGAGGGAAAGGGGAGAGAAATAAAGCAATCTTAAAAATATATATATAAAATGAATCCGCTCCTGCACTTCCTGGCTGGAACGCCCTCAGAGATCCCCACTGCTCCCAGAACAAAGCTCCTTCCTTCAGCCCGAGTCCCACTCATGGCCAGGCAAGCCTCAGCCTCCAGGTCACCTCTCCACTGTCCCCATATGCCAGGTGCTGTTGCACCTCTGTGCTTCCACACAATCCCTTCTGTCTGACCAGAGCACCCCCGAGCTGCTCTTCATGCAGCCAGTTCCCTCATCCTTGATTCCTCAGGTCCCATGCCACCTCCTCTGAGAAGCCCGCCGGCCCTGTGCTCCTCCCAGGTGACCTGCTGCAGCCTCGGCCATCTCTCCCCATGAGCGCTGCTGTCCTGCTACAACTCAGTGCAGCTGACTACACGAAAACCCCTTTCTCAGAAAACTGTCAGGAGGCAGAAAAAGGATCTGCTCCATGTGCAGTGGTGATGCTGGCTTAGCACTGAGCCTGGGAGGAAGAGTCCTGATTGTGCAGGAGTCCTGGAGTCCAGGGTCCCAAGAAGAACTGAGACAGCCAGAATTCAGAGATAAGCAAAGCCTTATTTTTACCTGTGAAAAAGAATCGCTTAGTGTTGCTCTCATTTATTGTTCAATTCTACAAAACTAAATAACTGAATCATAAAAATTAACACACAAGGAACATGACCGAAGACAGAAGCTGTAAGAATAGCTTAGTCATAGCTGCTGGGTACAGTATGACTCAGGAGAGCTGCCAGATCCCCTGAGTTATGAAAAGCAAACTGAACACAATATTACAATACATATACATCCATACATTAATCTGGTAATAGCTTGTGGATTTCCCGTCTTAACGTTACCTCCTCGTTAACGTGAAGTCCAAGGCTTTTTGCATATTCTCTGTCATCTCAGTGCAATTTCTGATTGGAATCTAGGTTGTTCTTAAAAATGCAGTCATACAGGGAAACAACACCTGTCTTGGAATAAAAAGAGAAAGAAAGGCATGTGTTTATTTGAGCTGAGTCTTCAAAGCCTGGTGAAACACAGATGCTAACCTGTCCCTGATGGAGTGCAGAGGCTTAGAGTTTCCAGGCTACAGCAAGTATCTGGGGGTTGGGGGGTCTCCCCTTAGAATGGAACTGGCTGTGGCCCAGAGCAGGGAATTGAGGTCCTGCCAGCAAGGGCAGGTGCCCCCGGAGCTGAGGGGCCCAGAATGGGGCACAGCCCTCTTTTCTTCTCCACTCATTTTAGCTCCCTCAATTTTTCCTCTTTTCCATTTTTTCTCCATTTCCTTTTCCATTTCACCTATCTTTTTCTTACTTGTCTTCTTTTTCTTATTTGTGCTCCGCCCCCTGCTTTTGTTTCAGGCCTGCCTAGAATCCATTTATTTATTCATTCAATCATTCACTCGTTCATTCTGCAAATATTTACTGAGTCCTCACCTTGTGCCATGCCAAAAATGGTGCAGGGTCCAGGACTTGCTCCATCTAATGTTTCATCAAGCTACCAAGTAAGATCACAAACCTCTGGACTTAACAGCTGATACTCAGCTTTCTCCCAGGAATGGCTGCCCAGCTCTCTGTCTCTGATTCCATCACTTGAGCACAAACTTTATCGGAGTCAAATACCAGAGGGTATCGGGAATGAAAGACAAAGAAAGATTGAGTTCAGGGGACTGTGAGCATTGAAGCCTCAAGCTCATCAGACAAGTTTATTAATATCAGGAGTTTCTTTATATACCCTAAGCAACTGTGAGAACCAGCAACTATTCTAGCTAACTATTCCTATTACCTCATCTAAATAACACAGTGCACAGTGGATAAGATAGTTACCAAATCTCATAATGTTCTATTATATTATTGAAACAAATATACTCATTAATCTTGTTGCCCAGGTTACTTGAGATATCAAGTCTAGGTTCTGCTGGAATGTTATGTTTCCCAGATAGATTAACCACCTGCACGTATATCTCTAGGGACAGCATGACCCAGTGGTCAGAAAGTAACTTGCTTCCATGGAAACATGCCTTTGTTTCCCACGTTTCCCCCTTTTTGTTTTAGTCAAGGTGGCTGTGCCTGTCTTAGGTTGCCCTCCTCTGAGAGTCTTACCCGTCATTGACTACCAGCCAAGCACTCTGACCATGGGGAACTATATCAGATTTTTTGCAAGTACCAAATTATTATCTTGTCCCATTGCATCAACATGGTACAGTCTTTGATAGACTTCTTGTCCCAGGCAAGCAACAACAATGAGCAACATGATTAATACACAAAATCCTATTCCTAATGCTGATAAAAAATGTTGAGACTTCCACCAATCTACTGGATTAAATTTATTAAAATGAAAAATTAAATCATTAAAGATATCTTTATCATCAGCTACATCTATTTGATTATGAGACATTTCTAATATTCTTTTTTGTAATTCTTCTATTTCTAATGACATACTACCTTTATGACCTATCAAATGAGTTTTAATCTTTTCCCAATCAAACCTAAAATTATTATAAGCAAGTGGAGTAATACAGAAGTTATTTTCATTCCAATCACATTTCAGTCCCCTAAGTAGATTTGTTATATATTTGATCTCCAAGATGTAAAACTGCTGATTCTAAATCATTAGAATTTAATTTTCCATCCATATGTTCTTGATTATGCCATAAGTCACTAGCATTCTTATGCCATTCATGCACGTATTGTTAAGTCTGCACCATCTCATGCAAGGTCACAGTAGCTATAGCGGCAGCTGCAATGACACCAATCAGTCCTAATATACCAGCTATTAGCAGTCCCACAAATCACTTCAAGCACTTCAGGATTTCTCGAGATATATGGAACAGCAGTTGACTCTCAGGCGACGATTGCCAAATTCAGTTCAGTCGCACTGGAATCCACACTCCCCACCGCCTTTGAGCTATTGTAATGAAATCTCCAATCTGTAAAATGTTCTCAAACAGGTATGCAAAGCCCTACTTTTATAAAATAGAGCATTCTCAGTTATAGTTAATTTTCCAACCACAAACACATAAGGATCTCTTACACACTCCTGAAGATGGTGAATTTGATTTAAATGCAGATATTGACCATTCTTACTATTATTCCCAATCCATTCTATAGTAGGAGCTATTCCTAAAAAAAACTTTCCACAAATTATTTTATGTATAGATGTAATGTTACACTGTGGAGAAGGGACCCATTTCCCTTTATATTTCCAAACACTATTATTTTTAGTAAAAATTATTTTTTGTTGTCCTTTACTATTTAGACCATGCCAAATAAATCTGTCATTATATTCAATGGGACTCCCCATAGGGGCACTTTCCTACACTATTCTATAGGAATCATTAAAAATGACAGATCCTCTTCCTATATAGCACCCTTGCCATCCTTCTTTATCTCTGTCTTTTTGCGGACAATCATAAGTAAGATTTTTGGTCATGATTAAATTGTAAGAGGGAAATAAAGTCACAATAAACTGAGTATTATTATTTTTGAAGATAATTATGGCCCAATTTTTAACATACATACAGGAAGGATGGTTACCAATGCATAAGGGTCAATAATCAAATGGTAATATGAGATGATAGATTCTTTGTCCTTCCTCATAGGGTTTAACTGGCAATCGATCATCAATTGGTCCAGGGAATATATGGGTCTTATTCAGATATATATGAAAGAATGGATCTTTCCAGGTTAACACTCTAAGTAATGGGGGGATAGGTACATAGGCCCAGTAAGTGTAATTACCAGCAGCTTCCTCATTACTTATGATCACCATCATCAGAAGTTGCAGGAGACCCCATCTCTTCATTCCGAGGTTTAATCCTCTTCACAGGTAACCAAATTTGTTCTCCATTTTCTGAAATGACAAGAGCATAGCCTCTCCCCCATCCTTTAATCCCATCTTTTTTCCATTCATTGCTTAAAATATCTTTCCAGAATATTGGTTGATCTTCATTACCTGTATCCACTGTAGATGTTTGACATTTTCCAAAGTGACATTCCACAGGTGTCAATGAATTATAAACATTAAGAAAATTTAAAGTAAATAAAGCTTTTGCCAGTTGATCTTTTGGTGTTATAATACCACCATCTCCTCCTTTTTGTTTTAAAAGCATAGTTTTTAGGGTATGATGGCTGCATTCAACTATGGCTTGACCTGTAGGATTATAAGGAATGCTGGTAACATGTTCAATACCATATTTTAAACAGAAAGATTCAAAGGATTTACTAATGTAAGAAGGTCCATTATCAGTTTTAATTTTCAGAGGGCATCCTATTACAGCAAAAGCAGAGCATAAATGTGAATGAACATGATGAAAACATTCACCACTTGTGCAGTAACCCACAAAAAATGAGAGTAAGTAGCAATGCAAACATGGACATATCGTAATTTATCAAATGATGGTATATGAGTAACATTCATCTGCCATAGTTGATTAGGACCCAGACCTCTGGGATTAGTCTCAGCCTGAAAAGGCACTGTAGTTAAGGGTCCACAGGTGGGACAGGTGCGAATAATTTCTTGAGCTTGATGTTTTGTTAATTGAGGAAATTTATGTCTAAGTCCCTTAGTATTAATATGAGTTAATGCATGGTATTTACTGGCATTTTGCAAACATTTTACTAATAAATCAGCTCTTGCATTTTGGGTAGCTAGAGGATCAGGAAGAGAAGAATGAGACTGGATATGAGTAATATATATGGGCTGATTTCTTTGCCAAATGAGGGCTTGAAGGTCAGGAAAAAGTTGAGACAATTCATCAGTAATAAAAATATGAGATGTTTCAATATGGCTTACAGTTAAACAAACATATTCGGAGTCAGAGACAGTATTTAAGGGCTCTTGAAACATTTGTAAAACCTTAATGATGGCTGAAAGCTCTGTGAGTTGAGCAGATGAATAAGGAGTTTGTTAAACCTGTTCTTTTTGAGAAGTAACATATGCTGCTTTTCTCTTACTATTACTATCAGTAAATACTGTACAAGATGGTTGGGCTATGCACATAGCCCTGAAAGCACTGCAAAAGTTCATTGTTGGTTTTTTTACAGAAAGAGGAATGCAGCTGGCTTGACTTGTTTAAGAAGACACTAAAGAAAGTTTTAGCAAGATTTAAAACTAAGTGATAGCAACACAGCTGGACATTAACTTCTTGCAACAAACTGGCAGTGTTTGGGATTGCTGCATACTACAGTGTTGTTACTTTAATCTATGATAAGAGGTTTTTCTGTGACACATGCTCTTATAATAATTAAAACCATAATTAACCACATTGTACTTTTCTTTAATATTATGCTGAAATATTGGTAACTTTATATACTCTTAAGCATTTATAGAAACCTTGTACTCATACAACTTTAATTAACAGAGGGTTAAAGGAAAGAAAAAACTCGTTAATTTTATAACACTTTTAAACACCTTCTATTCAACTTATATTAAATGAACTTAACTATTACTTTAATTTTTCTTTCAAGGTAAAAGAACAAATCTCTTATAATTAGTTTGGAATAAAAGGCTACTTTTTAGGATTTAATTTTGAGAAAGTAGGTTTGAACATTATGTTCCTTTAAAAGAGATAAGTGTTTTCCTTTTTGGAACACTGAGTAAATGATGAGGTTAAAGCACATGAAGCTATTTTGATAAAACAGATTTTCTTTGTATACTGATTATTGAGGATAAAAACTTTTATCAAAACAGATTAATGATTTGAGAGGCTTTAGAACAAAATTTTAACTTTGCATTAGTATACTACTTAATACTAAACCTTTTAAAATTTTATAGATAGACCCATCAAATTTTATTTAACTTTAATCTTTAAAATTTCTTTTCTATGAACCTTTTACACTTTAGTATTCACCTAGGTTTTGTTCCAAACTCTACTCTTTTCCATTAATTAATCATCTTATCTTAGGACAAAATCATCTTCTATTTCCTTAATAATAAAAACACATTCCATATAGCCCACATACGAAGTTATCAAGCAAACTTCTTATAACATAATACCATCAACACTAAACAAGGTTGTTAAAATAATGAACTTTTTTTTTAACTTTAAATACTTAGTAGCATGCAGTATCAGAAACAGTCTCCTAGAAGCAAGTTGTCAGGGGAGGCTGGCTGCTGACAAGTTTTCCTGTTATAAAATTACCTTTTATTATTATTATTATTTCAGGTTTGTTTAATAATGACCTTTTGGAATTAGCCATTTAAACACTTTAAGCAATGCTACATTAAATTTCTTATAATTATTTATATCCATATAGACTATAATTATAAGACAAATTTTACCTTCACAGAACACATTTCTTTACTTAAATTTACCACAATACTTTCTATAACTTGCCACATGCATTTAAGTTCCAAGAGTTTATGAAAATTAGCCATCCTACTTTAGGACAAAACACACATTTTTGGATTATATTCTATAAGACTATATTGAGACTTGAAGTTCAGGATTTAAATCAATAACTTGAAGTTATTGATTTAAAACTGAAATTTCCTTTTTAAATTTTGACAAAAACTTTCTACTACTTTTATTATCCTGGTTAAATAAGCCCAATCAGAACTAGCATGGAAACAAAACAGAACACCAATGTTGCCATGTTTTTCTCTTTTTTCAGTGGCTTACCTCTATTAACCCCCACTAACCCACAGCTACATTGTCATGTAGACAGCAGGGGGTTTGCAGAGTTGCTGCCAGAATAGTTTCCTTATCTTAGTGAACACTTTATCAGAGAGTTTTCTTACAAGCCTGATTTCACTAACAAGGACTTTATTTAGTATTTTTACCTATTTTAAATCTTTCAATAGTTTAAAAGGTATTGGCTCAGGATGAAACTCGGCACCCCCTTGCAGATTCTTTGTATCTGGTGGTATCGCATATAACGTTAGGGGGAAAGCAGATAATGGTTTAACATAAGGTAAAGCATCGGCAAAATCTGAAAACATTTTAATTTAGGCTTAGTAACAGAAGGCAATTCAGTAGGTGCAGAGGATTGTACTGGATACACAGAAGGTATTTCATTAGGACACTTCACTGAGCTTTTATTGATGAAAGGGTTAATATCAGGATGAGGGAAAAAACCTGATGGTTCCCCATTCACCTCAAGCTCCTGTTTTTGTTCCAATTTACTTTCTTTCATTTCAAATTTACTTATGGGCTTAGAAAATACAGGAATTTCATCTTTCTCTCCTTCTTTAGACTGTAAAGGATCTAAGGCTGCTGCAATTTGTTGTCCTAAAACCCACACCGACAGGGGTATAGTTTTTCTTTTTTGGTATGCTCTAAGTGGCACCTTCATTACTTGTTTCCACTGTTTAAGATTTAAAAGATTTTTCACTTGTGGCTGAAACCAATAACACTGTTTTTGTATTAAAGCAAACAATTCTATTAACTCACAACTTTTTACAGGCACCGTACTAGCTTTCAATAAAGTTTTTAACACTTGCAAATATGCTTCCACATGTCCCATTTGATTATCCGTTACCCTGATGATTTCTCGAAAATGTTACTTGATCTTGAAGACACAAGTCACTCTGCTTTGGACATTTCACAACCCTTGATGAGGTCTTTTCCATGGTCCCCGATACTGATTTGGAAGCCTCACTAACTTCTTCGGGCCCCACATTGGGCACCAGCTGTTGGAGTTGACGGCCCCAAAGGGTATCAGAAATGAAAGACAAAGATTGGGTTCAGGGGATCTGCAAGCATTGAAGCCTCAAGCTCATCAGACAAGTTTATTAATATCAGGAACTTCTTTATACACCCTAAGCAACAGTGAGAACCAGCAACTATTCTAGCTAACTATTCCAATTACCTCATTCTACATAACACAGTGCACAGTGGATAAGATAGTTACCAAAGCTCATAATGTTCTATTATATTATTGAAACAAATATACTCATTAATCTTGTTGCCCAGGTTACTTGAGATATCAAGTCTGGGTTCTGCTGGAATGTTATGTTTCCCAGAGAGATTAGCCACCTGCACGTATATCTCTAGGGACAGCATGACCCAGTGGTCAGAAAGTAACTTGCTTCCATGGAAACAACATGCCTTTGTTTCCCACAAGACTTAAATAAACAGTGTACTCTGTCTTGAGGGGCATGGCTTGTGTGCTGGGTTTCTCCTTCATGTCTTCTACTGTATTTCTTAAGTTTTCTTTAGTAAGCTTGTACTGCTTTTGAAAAAATTAACCATTGCTGAATCCTAGGAATGTGTAATAGAAAAGGAGTTACTTGTTCGGTTGTTAGTCAAGAGTCAGCTGTGTACAGTCAAATCCCTCTATAGAGACAAAAATATTTTATCATATCCTATAATACTTGGTATTTCATATATATATGCATATATAACACATGCATATATACATGTGTATAAATATAAAATATTTGTACTCCCGCATACATCATTGTCTAGAAAACCATGCTGTTAAAAATCATTGGGTTTTTTTTTTAAGATTTTTAAAAAGTTCTCTCCCACCTTCCATCACCCCCCAGTTGTCTGCTGTGTGTTCCTCTGTTTGCTTATATTCTTGTCAGTGGCAGCAGGAATCTGTCTTTTTGTTGCATCATCTTGCTATGTCAACTCTCCCTGTGTGAGGCGCCACTCCTGGGCAGGCTGCACTTTTTTTTTGATGCTGGGCGGCTCTCCCCATAGGGTGCACTCTTTGGAGTGGGGTTTCCCTATGTGGGGACACCCCTGCATAGCATGGTACTCCTTGCGCTCATCAGCACTGCACATAGGCCAGTTCACCACATGGGTCAGGAGGCCGTGGGTTTGAACCTTGGACCTCCCATGTGGTAGGTGGATGCTGCTGCATTTTGAGGCAAATATGCTTCCTATCATCTTTTTTTAATTTTTAATTTTATTAAAGTTAGATCACAAAGAATGTTACACTAAACACATAAAAACAAACAAACAAAAAAAACAGAAGAGGTTCCCATATAACCCATTCCCCACTCCACCCCTGCTAATATCTTTTAATGCCTGAATTTTTTCATCCCAGCTTGTTCTTAAAGGGAAAGTTATCTAATAAAAGAAGAAGAAATGCATGTGCTAGCTGTTCTTTAATCCTCCCCATGTATGTCACTCTGGCTGCCTTAGATCCTCCCAGCAGTGAAGTCAGACACTTGGTTTCACTAAATTTGGGGAGTATCAGGTCTCTAACCTAATGCCAGGTTGCCTAAGCTTGTTTTTGCATTACTTGTTCCCTGTGGATAGTAACACTAGGAAGCATTTCCACCAACTGCAAGGCACATGGTAGAAGGTAGCAGTTTAGAGAATGCTGCACAGATGCAGAGTATGTTGGAAAACCCAGTAACCCCCATCCTCACCAACTCCAGGAACTCAGACTGGGTGAACGCTTCAGCTGAGCCTCTACAAACCCTTCACACACCTTCCATCCTGTGCAAGACACCTGGTCCTTCTGGAGGAGATGAGAAGATAGTCGGCCTGGCTGTCCTCCACAGCCACCTTTTTAAGGGCAACAAGACAGTCCTTAGTATTGTTTTAAAATTCTTGAGGATTCCAGGGGCACCTTGCGAAAGGAACTTGTGAGGCTGCTGGAAATCCTGGTGTTCCTGTGCTCAGAGTTGCTTTACAAGATGGGGAGGATGGAAAACCTCCCAGCACAGGCCCAGGGCTCCTGCTCCCGTGCCACCACTGGCAAGAATGAGCCCCCCCAAACCCAAGCTTCCTTCTGCTGCTGCCTTCATGTTCATCAACTTCTGGTATGGGTACAGGGTGGCCTGGCCCACCATGGCCTTCACTTCTGCTGAAAGCATAGCCTCCAGTATGGCTTGTACACTCCTAGGTTAATAAGAAGCCCAAACCCCGGGCCAGTGGTAAAGTTCTCAGTGTTTGGTACTGTGAAAATTGGATAGCTCTTGGGGGAAAACATAAACTTGTATCTTCCCATTTCATAGTAGACAAAAGAAAATGCTGGATGGGTTTTAAAAAGTAAGGGATAAAACAACTCTAAGGATCCTCTAATCATCAAAGCAATATGGAAAAATCACAAAGATAATAATCACTTTGACTATATGTATTAGTCATTCAAAGGGTACTGATGCAAAGTACCAGAAATCTGTTGGCATTTATAAAAGGGATTTATTTCAGGTAGAAGCTTACAGTTACAAAGCTATAAAGGGTAAGTTACTTCCCTCACCAAAGTCTGTTGCCACATGTTGGAGCAAGATGACTGCTGGACTCTGAGAGGGTTCGATCTTTCTCTTCCTCCTAAGGCTCTGTGGTCCTGGCTTCTTAGAGTCTCAGCTGTAGGCTGGCATAAGGCTTGTCTCTCTCCTTGGGGCTTGTTTCCTTCCAGGCTTGGCTACTCTGTTCTCTCCAAAAGGTCAGCTGTAGACCCTCAGGCTCTCTCTCTTCCTGGGGCCTTGGCCATGTCTGTGGAGCCATCTCTATTCCTCTGTGTTCTTCTCCTGTGTGTTTACTTCCTCAGGTTCCAGGATCAAAACTTCAACTCCTTCCTTTGACATGTCTTTTTCTCGGTCAGTCTCTGCCCACTAAGGGGGTGAAGATTCAACATCCTACTGACATGTCCCAATCAAAACCCTGATCATAATTTAATAAAGTAAAAGTGAAACCTCTGAAGTTAATACAATCTCTTATGCCCAGAGGAACAGAACAGTTTACAAACATAATCCAATATCTATTTTTGGAATTCATAAACACTATCAAACTGCTACACTATATAAAAATTAAAGATATTTGAATTAAATAAAACAAAACCCAACATTTTAAAAAATGTAATACACCACGGAGACATCTCATTATCTTTAACGTACATACATAGGAAGTTGATTGGCTGCATGTCACCTCTAGCCGGGAGTGTTATGTCCTCTTGAAGGAAACTTTGTAGGTAAGCCCAGACCAGAAGGCCCTTCAGGAACCCAAGGAAGCTCAAGCACCCCACCCACTCTGCTAGGATGACAGGAGGTCAATTCTCCAAAGGAGAAACTTGACCTTCAGCCAGGGAAAGTTCTGGAATCCAGACCCTCCCCTCTGAGGTTCAGAGGTACTGTCTAGCCCACTTGAGGCCAGCTGGCAGGAAAGAAAGATAATGTGCTCCCCATCACTCTCACGCCACCCCCATATGCCCAGTAAATTAAGGACTTGGAAGCTGGGCTCCTGGTCAGATCTGTGGCTCGAGTCCCTCTCAACCAGCCCACAATGGAACACATATGTGGCGGGGGAACAGCCATGGGGTCCAGCACAGAGACTTGACCTCCAAAAACCTGGTGGAGAGGTGGGAAGCACTCTCCTCCCTCACACCTGAAACCTGGTGCCAAAGTGGACAGGGCGGCCAGCTTGGCGGTGCTCCAGTGGGACTGCAGGGGATGGGCGCCACCCAGCCTGGGGATGGGTCAGCCAGCAGGGGGCAGCGCTAACAGCCGGGGAACAGGGAAAGGGAAGATCCTCAGGGAAAAGGCTGGGCTTCTGAGCTTAGGCAGCCCCTAGGGTTCTTATTCTAGGAGAGGATCCTAAAGGGGAAGAACAGAATCAAGAACTGAGTATGCAATCACCCTACACTGAATGTGAGAGCAAATGGTACTTTATTTTGTTTCCTAAGCTGGAGAACCCAACATAATAGAGTACGATGCACAACAAAACAGAAAGATGTCCATTTCTTCTCCTACTAATCAGTTCTAAAACACTCTTTAAAGTAAGAACAATGAGTAAGCAGCAATGTCTGCCTCCCAAGTCCTGGATTAGTTACCAGGAGCCTACCATAGCTCAGAATAGCCTTCTTTAGCACTGCTGGTGGATGTTATCAGAATCTTAGGCAACTCTCTCTGTGGGGATTTTGCATATTCAGAACTTTTACTGAACAAAATTGAATTCTTCTATCACAGAAAAATAAAGAAAATAATATTCATTACCAGTCAGCCTCAGTTAGTAACATGACCATCTGTTTCCAACAACCAAACTGAAAAATCTGCTTTTCCTTGATTTTTTTCATTTTTTTTTTCTTTCGCTACTTTATGGATTGAAACAGAATGTTATTAATAAAAACGATCTAGATTTAGATGGCATCACAACACAGAGCTTCTGGATTTATTGGTATTTTGTTCTTATAATTTCTCAAGGGATTTCCTGTTTTACACATGATGCTGCTTTTGATGTTCAGAGATGTACTTACTGGGTGCAATGGATGTCTCACGATGATGGGAGAGAGTGTTGCTGTGGGGGCAGTGGGGGGTGGGGGTGGTGGGGTTGATTGGGACCTCGTATTTTTTGAATGTAATTTGTAAAAATAAATAATTTTAATTAAAAAAATTTAAAAAAAAAACACAAAGCAAAACAAACCCCATTTACCTTTCTCTCCTGATGTCCCTCTAGCCTTTGTGTTTTGAGTATTGTAGAAATTCAGTGTTGCCTGATACTAGTTTGGCCCTTGTTGTCTACATCAGTTTTCCCTCAGGAAATAACTGAGGTGTGAACAAAGTAGAGGGCAGCGCAGAAGGAGGGCTGCCAAGGTTGGTGGGGTTGGGGGTGGGAAATGGACATGACTGCAGAAAGGACCTCGCTCCTCGGGGTGGAGCTGTGGTTGAGAAAGGGCACTTGGCAGGAGAAGCATGGGCTTTTCACCAGTGGGAAGTGGAGCCAGAGATCCTACCCCACAGGGCTCTTCAGGGTCAGCTGAGTGGGAGACGGTACCAATAGCCCATTCTTCTCCACTCCTCGCCACCCAGAGGAGTAACTGTTCCTGCTCCTCTGCTAGGTGCTTCCATGTGACCAAGGAGTTATGAGTGACTCTTTAAGCAGAAGCATGTAAGCGCCCATGGCCAGGAGCTCCCAAGGCTTAACACTGAAAGGACAGCAGGCTGAGCAGTGGCCCTCCCTCCACCTGGGCTGCTGAGACCGAACTGAGCAGAGCCTCCCTGCCACACACACACACACACATACCCCACCCCCACCCCACCCCCGGCATGGGAACGCTATCTTTACTTTAAGCCACTGTCTCAGTTTACCCAGTTGCTATGACAACAGCCCAGAACTGGTCATTTAAGCCCCCAGGCTGAAGCTTCTATCATGTGCATCTCTTACAGTGACCAGATCAGGGAGAAAAGACTTTGGGTCTCTGGACCCAACCTTTAGCAAAAGGTCACTGACCATCACTAGCCAAAATCAGTAACAGTAATTAGAGCTCCACAGACCCAGGGCTTACTGTGAGCCACCGTATGCACACTAATTACATTCATTCTCATAGGTGCTCCATGAAGTAGGTTCCATTTGATCTGTCCTAGAATGACAAAGTGAGACGGAGAGGCTGTGACTAGTCAAGCCCTCAAAGATAGTCAACATGGAGATACTTCTCCCCTGGACTCCTCAGGCCAGGTTGCTACACATCACACTAACTACTGTTAACTGTGTTCCTCAGAAATTGACTTAGGAAGTAATGTGATCAGCTTTGGTAGGGCCTGAAAGTACCTGCAAGGAATTCGGAGCAGGTAAGTCCTTCAGCAAACCTATACTACAGAACTCACCCTCTTTATGCCCATGATCCCAAGGTCAGAGGAACTGCTTCTGGAGCCCTGGAGCTGATCAGATACAAGCGCCCATAATCCCAATGACGTGGTGTGAACAGTGGTAGCTAGTTCACCAAATGGACTCTGAAATGGCTTTTGCTGTTCTTGTTGCTTTTAAGGCTCTTTTCTTTAGATCTTAATTAATATTTATTTCAGTGGCATCATTTCCTCTTGTCATACCTAAAGCCTCAGGACTTAAGCTTGCCTGTGACTCCAGCTAATCAAAACTACCCTGAAATGCTTTAAACACATAAAATCCCATTTGAATGAATGCATTCTAAAGACACTTCCCATTTCCCAGGAGGTAGTAAGGCATTCGAGCAGGAGTCAGCGACTTCCTCTGTGGAGGTTCAGGTGGGACCTCTCCCGCCCTGTGGGCTCTGTCACTATCACTCAGCCCCAATGTCCTAGACAGGAACGATGGAAAAACCAATGGGTGTGGCTGTGTTCTAATAAAACTTTATCAAAACAAGCAGGGGCCCAGATTTGGCCCACTGGCCTTAGTTTGCCAACCCAGTCAGAGAAGTGTGCTTATGGCTCATTCCTGATGTCCCTCCAAGACACAGAGTCCCGGTCACGTCCTACCTCAGGGCCCATCTCTTGCCCTCGTTCAGTCAGCCCTGGAAGGCAGGGCCACTTATCAGACCTGCAAATTAAGGAACGATAAACATGGTCAAATACATGGAGAACACGACTTGCCCAGCACCATCAGTTCTTATGAAACTACCGCAGAGAAACAAAAACAAGCAGAGTAATTTTTTCACTAAGATGTAATTACAGGGAAAGCAGATGAGAAAAGTGAAGACCAGTTTACACAATTAGTTAAGGAGTTGACGAGATTCCAATGCGCAGTCTAGCACTTAGCCATGTCTCCTATGAACATACACACAGATTCAAGGAAGCAACTGCGTTCGCTTAAAAGCAAATTTACTCAGCAAGACCAACGGGTGAAGATGTAAAATCCCAGATAGGTCAAAGAAAGGGTTAAAGGGCCCTAAAATGTTGGTTCCCCCTCAGAGTCGGGATTCGGTTAAGATTTTGGAAAGAAACAGGTCTAGCTTGGCCTGTAGAAGTAGAAAGAAAAGAGCAAAAGGTCAAAAAAATAAATAAAGAGGCGACCTCCTAAACGCCCCCCTGGGGGCTCGGGGGAATGTGAAGCATAGAGGGGAAGGGGTCTCCGGCTGCCAAATCCCTCCTCGGCGAGAAAGGACCCCCACTCTGCGGGCCGGCCCCCCCACCCCCAATCCCGGGACCCCGGGGATTCGCACTCGCTAGCTGGAGCCGCAGCGGGGATGCTAATCTGGAAGCCTGCGAGGACCGTTACCCAGCTCGGTCGTCCTGGGGAATTGCAGAACCGGAGAGAACCGGGACCCCCCAACCCCCGCTCCGCGCAGTCCACGGACAGGGCCGGGGGGCGGAGCGGGAGGCGGGCGGAACACCGTCCCACTTCCGGTGCTCCGCCATTGGCCCCAGCTCCAGACCGAGTTTCCTATTGGCCACCGCGCCTACCCTCCTATTGGCCAGGGCGCCTCGCCGCGTGTGCAGGCTCCAGGTCCACGAGCTCGCGCCCCCCCGTGGCGTCCCTGGCTGGGACTTCCTCCGGTAAGGGTCTGTCGCCGGGGAGGACTCGACACAGGTGAGACCCTCGACGGCGTTCCCCGGCCTGCGCCGCCCGCCGGCCCTTGTAGACGTTCCGGGGTCGGGGCAAGCCGCCCACGTCCTACTCCCCGGCCGGTGCCGCCTCGCGTCGCTCCCGCGGCCGGGCTGAGCGCTGTGGAGACCCTGCGCGTTTCAGGCTCCCGGAGGCCGTTCCAGGGCGGGGGTGGAGGAGGCCCGAGTCCGCAGGCCGTGCAGGGTCGCGGGAGCTTCACCGGGGCCAGTCCCGCACCCCGCTTCTCCTTTCCCGTGGGCCTGCGGTGCGTGGGCACTCCTGACACGCGGGAGTCACAGCACCTACTTTATAAATTGGTTGTGGGGATTATCCTCTAAGGCGCCTGGAGTAACCGGGTCGCCTAGCAGGAGAGGCAGATTGTTCATTATGACAGGAAGCCGTGGCGTTTCCATCGCTGCACTTAACAGGGCCGAGTAAGGCCCAAAGGTGTAGCGAATTCATATGATTCCTTACAGCTTATCTAGTCCTTCGTTTAACTGAGGCTGCTATAGGCCAGGGGCTGTTGCGGTCCATATGGATATTCTGTGATTTCGCTTTTTAATGTATTTAACACGATTATTTCACCTTTTGATTTCCTGCTAGCTTAATTTGTCTTTAGCTGTAATTTTATGCTCCAGAGAAGCGTAAAGCTCTGTTGTTGATTGCTCAATAGCCAAGATTTTGGTTTGAGTTTCTCCTTAGATCTTTTCTTACAAGTTGAGACTTCTCCAGGTTAGACACAGTGGACAGGTATGGAAAAAAGTCTACATGTCTTTTTGTTTAGTCCCCATCATCTCTTAAGGGGGAAACATAAATGAATTAGTAAAAGGTTTGAGTGGATTGGAAACGTTTTCATGTATTTTATATGTATGTGTATATATTTGATGTGAAATTAACTGTATTGCTTCTATTAACTTAGTACTAGCATCACATAGGGACCAATAATCCTATAATTTTAATGAAATTTTTCCTTTTACCCTTTTAAAATAATTTTGAAAGAGAGCAAACAAAAAGATACCTAAGATTTAGTGACCACTATAATGTCTCAAGCATGGCTTTCAAGTGCCTTACATGAATTATATAGTTTTTCAGGTAGGTACTATTCCCGTTTTAAGGCTGAAGGAGCTGAGGCATAGATTAGTTAAGTAGCTTGCCCAAAGGTTCAGTTGTGTATAGCAGTTCGTGGATTCAAATTCAAGTGATCTGACCCTAGGATCTGATATCTGAACCACAACATTAGAGTTTAATTCTTGTAGCCTCTCTAGTTTGATTCTTTGTTTTTTAGACTCATTTAGAATATTATTGCTAAAAAAGAAATGTGGTGATTATTTCATATTGTGTAAACATCATTGCTACCTTTATTAAAGATTATGAGGTAAGAATTAATACCTGAGCATTGCTATTACTTCATAAAAATGAAAACCTTTTCTTTTCTTTTCCATGATTCAGGGCAACTCTCCCAGCTATCTCATGTACCTTGACAGGATGAAGAGGTTTTTGTTACTGTGTGCTGCACAGACGGGACAGGCAAAAGCCATAGCAGAAGAAATAGGTGAGCAAGCCACCAAACGTGGATTTTCTGCAGAACTTCACTTCATTAGTGAGTCAGTTAAGGTAAGAACCATTATTCCAGTGGCTTTTACTGTGTTGTGTGCTTTGAAGTATTTTGATTACGAGGTGATATTTGTTAAGCCACAAAGTAGGACTCTAAAAGCTACCACATTTTTTAATAGCCAAAATTTTATTTAATCAACTGTACTGTAAGATTCCTACCAGCTTTTTCTTTTGAAGATCTATTTTATTTATCTCCGCCCCCCCCCCCCCCCCCCCAGTTTGCTGCTTGCTCTCTCTCTGTTCTCTCTGCATTCACTACACATTCTTCTGTGTCTGCTTGTCTCCTTTTGTTGTGTCATCTTGCTGTGCCAGCTTCCCTGGGCACAGGCTGTCTGCTCTCCACGGGTGTGGACCAGCCTGCCTTCACAAGGAGACCCTGGGAAGTGAACCCAGGGCCTCCCATATGGTAGACGGCAGCCTAATCGATTGAGCCACATCTCTTTCCCCCTACCAGCTTTTTATTATGTATAAATGTACATTTGGATTAGGCTAGGCATTCTCTAAAACCAAAACAAGTAATTATTTCTCATTTTTCTCAATTATAAATGGAAGTCATAATGTATGCTTTATCTCACGGACTGTGTGACAAAAAAATGAGATGTGTTGTAAAAACTCTGAAAAAAAAAATGAGTGAGTGCATATGTGCAATTTTTATCTCATGAATCCTATTTATGTTTCCCCCAAAGCACCTTGCCATTCATTCAGAGTTCCAACAGGAAAGGGCCACCTGAAATCTTTAAAATAGAATTTAAAGTAGAAGTGTAAGTTCTGGAGAAGATTCACTTCTTAAGGCCAGAGACTACTTGTATTTTATGTCCAGCTTCTCCAGAAGTTCCTCTCTGAAGGAATATAGGACCCATCTCAATTCTCTGTTCTCCTTTAATCCTTTTTAACCCTCTGGATTATACTGTTTCAGGCAACATAGGCTTTAGCAGCAGGGACTTATTTATAGCGTAACATGACGTGCGAGTCACTAAGCAGCAGTGCAGTTCAGTACTGCGAAAACTAAACTGCCTGTATTACCTTCTTCCTCACTCGCAAGTTTACAACCTCCTCCAGCCTTTTCCACATCTTCAACAGCACAGGTGAGTTACTAGCCCGGCTCATAGAAGGATTCTGCCTAGCTGCTTTGTGCTACATTGCAAGCTATCTCCAGATATAGTCACTCACACAGAAGGGGAAACAGTGCAGGAGCCACATGATGAAACATAATCTGAGGCTGTTACTACTAACAAAAGCAAAATCATCATGATGGAACACTAGCCCTGGCCTGGCCCCTTGGGGTTGACCTCCCCGACTCGGTCCACTGCTGTGTAACTAAGACCAGGGTGGCAAGGTCTCTCCAGTAATGGCACATGATCTGAGTGTCAGCTCATAGCTCTCTGCTTTCTGCTCCTTGGTGGTGCTTTTCAAGGTAAAGTTACACAAACTCTATAACATACAATACACAATTGGTTGTAACATCCTGTAAGCATAATGCCGTCTGGTCAAAAGTTAGCTGTTATGTCAGCCTGAAAATAAAATGGATTCCTTAGAGCCAAATTAAGTGGTACTCTTGAGGCATTATTAATAGAGACAGTGTAATCTATTTGAAATACGTAAATTAGGGAGACGATTAAAATGAAGAAACTTGATACTAAGATGTGAAAACACTGGTGATCTCAGTTTGCCATTCCTGATTTCTCTGCTCTCTGGGAATGTGGAGTCATCCTTGATAGCCAGGTTTCCTGGTGTCTATGGAATAACACTTATAGTTTTCCAACTTGAAGTGCTCCATTTATTTCTTTTCCTTCTGCGGTTTGCAGTTCAGATGACTGGTTTTATTTTGGTTTTCTATCTTGCTGAAGATTCTAGAATTGGGTTTTCATTGCTTCCTTTCTTCACCCATTTGTTCCTCCCTTGTTGTCCTGTCATTTTAATCCTGAGCACCTGTTCTCTGTTGTTTCTGAATTTGCACCTACCCCCATACCCTCCACCCCCATTTTAACAAAATCCCTATGCTTTGTTTTTATTTGAGGTTTTTTTTAATTTGGTTTTTGTTTCTTACTTTCTTATGAAAAGGCATCCCCACCTAGGTAGCATCTTTTCCTTGTGGCAGCTCACCACAATGCATAGGGCTGTTGTTGTGGCGGCCCCTTCTTGGGTTTATTTGTGTTGTGCACTTATTCAGTGGTTGTTTCTCCCCTTCCTAAAACCATGCTTGGCATTAGGTTTCCCTAGTTATCTCTGATTTCAAAACTTTTATGCAGGCAAGTGCTTTGATGGCCCTGTCAGTGGCCTTGCAGATTAGAGCTCACATTCACATTTGGCCCAGGGCACAGTAGTAGTTGCTTTGTCTCCCTCTGACTTTCATAAACTAGTTGAATGCATGAGGTGGACACTGTGGTGGGGTCCACCTCTGCTTCTCTGGTAAGTCCCAAGGAGAGAGGGAAATGTTAAACTCCCCTGACCTTGTGGTAAGCATGGAGAGAACAAGTGTCCTTTGTTTCATTGGACAGCTCGTTTGAGCAGGGAGTACAGGGCCACACCATTTTCCCCTTGTCCCTGCCCTGCTGGTCACTTCTGTCTACATCTCCTAACCTGGTTAGAAGGAAATGGAAAGGAAATGCAAGACAGGAAGCTGAGCATATTATCTTACTGACGTGGTAAGTCAAAAATATGTCTGTCATTAGATCCCTGAAACACTGTTCTCGTTTTGTAGTATAATTTAAGAACTGAAACAGCTCCCTTCATCATCGTTGTTTCTACCATGGGCACTAGAGAACCACCAGACACAGCCCACAAGTTTGTTAAAGAGTTACAGGACAAGATACTGCCAGCTGATTTCTTTGCTCACCCGTGATATGGATTATCAGGTAACATTTCCTGCTCTTGCTTTACTGTTTTATTACTAGCTTTAACTGGTGTCTGAAAGCATCTTTCAGAACCATGGAATATAGTTCCATGGGTTTTGTCTTTTTTGTTTTACTATGAATATTTGAATATAAAACAAAATATGGAAATATATGCATCTGTGTGAATGCTCCCCCAATCTTAGCCCACCTCTGTGGAAGTCCTTGAGTAGCAGTCTTAACCAAGGGTGCTCATCAATATCAACCTTGGATCACTTTCAAAATATTAATGGCTGAACACCACCTTTTGACACCTTCTGCTGTCGAGCCTCTGAAAGGGTAACCCTGAATGCTGTGTCGTAGTGAAAAGTTCCCAGGTGACTCTGCGAGGTTCCTTTGTCTAAGAACCATTCCTGTAGTGTAGGAGCCTGGTTTGCAGTCCGGGCTGCACATTGGGATTGTCTGTGAGTTTTTAGTAAATTCCATTTCCTGGGCCCACCTGCAGTGACTCTGATTTAAGTGTTCTCAGGTAGTGCCCAGAATCAGTTGTTTTTGAGCACTCAGGTGATTCTAATGTGCATCCTAGATTAAACTGTGCAGTATTGTTTAAAAATACCAAGATAAAGGATCAGCAGGATAAACACAGTCCGATGGGACTCCATGGGAGGATTCAGGTCCCATATTCCTGGCTTGAGGTTTGTACTCTTCACCTTCGAGGATCCCCCCACATCCCAGGAGATCTAGCAAGGGTGGATTTTGCTCTAATATACAGTTCATCACATAGTTGATTTTCATGACCCTGATCAAGAACAGTCATGTCTAAACATAGTCAAGAGAGTATTTTATAGCATTTAAAATTGTTTTACTCAAACCTTAGTAATGGAGAAAGAGTTATATGAAAATGTTAACTAAAATAAATAGGTTATGAAATAACATTTGTGTATATGTTAAGATCAGGCCCCATAAAAATGTAATACCAGAATAACAGGTTTTTAACAGTCCTTATATTTAGGTAGTAGGTTTATTATAATTTTATGTTTATATCCTTTCATGTGTTTTCCAGTTTTTGAGAGTGAAAATACATTGCTTGAAAATTCCTCAAAAAATTAACTAAAGACAGATGTTTGCAGTCTGTTCACCTGTTCTAGTCAATCCAATCCAAGGCCTATAGGTGGGCCCACCACTTCTTAACCTTTTCTTCATTGGAAAGAACATGGAGATAATTAACCAAGAAATTTAAGCATTTAATTTTAAAATTTCTACCAAGTATAACAACAACTTAGTCTATTTTCTTGCCATGAAGTGTAGAAACCATTCTTAAATTACTTTAACACAGAAACATTTGTAGCAGCTGATTGTTTATACTGCAGTCATACCTCTATGCTCTGGATCAGGGGTCAGCAAATTTTGTCTGCAAAGAGCCAGATGGTAGATACTTTGGACATTACCTGCCATGTGGTCTCTATCGCCACTATGTAACTACCATTGGAACTTGAAGGCAACCATGAATACTACATCAATAAATTGACTTGGCTGTGTTACAGAAAACTTTATTTACACAATAGGTCAAGGGTAGGATTTGCCCCACAGGCTATAGTTTGCAGACCCCTACTCTAAGTCAAAAAAGTCTAGAAATCCAGGTGCTATGTTTTTTCACAACCTACCTAATTCTTTAAGACTTATGTGGAAAATGTTTTAAACAGTTCTTAGAAGGTATTTGTTTTATTTCAGTTTGTCTATGTTTTTATGTTGTGAAGTAGAAGGAACATATCTGCATACTTACTATTACTCAAGAAAAAATTAAGGAAATGGGAACCTATACATTATTTTTCATTCCATCAGTAAGTGCATAAAATATTATTTTAGATATTTCATTTACCTGTTCTTTGTATTTTTTTTAGCTATTTTACTTGTTCTCTATCTACATTAAACTTTAAGTTTATTGTGTTCTTTTAGGTATGGGCGATTCAGAATACAGGTATTTCTGTAATGGGGGAAAGATAATTGACAGACGACTTCAAGAGCTTGGAGCCAGGCATTTCTGTGACTCTGGATATGCAGATGACTGTGTGGGGTGAGAACAGTGCGCCTCATAAACACTTACTTTCCTAATAAACACTTAGTTACACAGCGTGGGAGTTAATGAGTTTTGCATTTTTTTGTCTTTATTTAGTTTTTTATTGTTACATTCAAAAAATATGAGGTCCCTATATACCCCCCACCCCCCTCACCCCACTCCTCCCCCCATAACAACAATCTCCTCCATCATCATGAGACATTGATTGCACTTGGTGAGTACTTCTGAGCACCACTGCACCTCATGGTCAGTGGTCCACACCGTAGCCCACACTCTCCCACAGTCCACCCAGTGGGCCAGGGGAGGATATACAATGTCCGG
The DNA here is from genome assembly GCF_030445035.2 of Dasypus novemcinctus. Lineage (NCBI taxonomy): Eukaryota > Metazoa > Chordata > Mammalia > Cingulata > Dasypodidae > Dasypus > Dasypus novemcinctus. The sequence goes on from NC_080697.1 coordinate 63,942,354, forward strand.
TAACTGTCCCTTCAACACCACCCAGGACAACTCCAAGTCCTGAAAACACCCCCACATACATCTCTTCCTCCCACTCCCTACCTCCAGCAGCCACCATGGCCACTTTCTCCACACCAATGCCACGTTTTCTTCAATTACTAATCACAATAGTTCATGAATAGAATATCAGTAAGTCCACTCTAATCCATACTCTATTCCTCCATCCTGTGGACCTTGGAATGGTTGTGTCCACTCCACATCAATATCAAGAGGGGGCTTAGATTCCACAAGGATGCTAGAGACTAGATGATAGGCTTAAAGGAAATTGGGGGGTAGAGGAATGATGTAAGCTGACACCTACATGTGTGAAATCTGTGATAAGCTGGAGATAAATATTTGTACAAGGAAGGAATAAAATGGCATAGGGTTACCTTTGGGTGGGGCTTTGTGGGCTTGTGGCGGGCTAGGGATGGGAGGATGGGTAATACTGCCCAAGAAATTGGGGGGACAGTGGGGGGACATATGAAATAGGAGATTGTCAGATATTTGGTTGAGAGTATAATGCTGAGAAAACTTTTTCAAAAATATAATAAGGTTACCTGTCTAAGATGCTTAAAGGGGATAATCTGACACAGGACAGGCTTCTAGGGAGTGTATGAGTGCTCATTTTGTCATATTGGGTTATATCATTGGATAGAGACCTATATAATGAGAGTGAAGAACATCCTGCCGAGGACTGATGTTCTCAAATAGAGGAAATTGTATCTCTTGAGAGAAATGGTGGCTCCCAATGCATTAGGGCAGTCGAGCATGTCAAGCCCTGGACATTGCAAGTATCTCTGAACATGGCCCTTCAAGCAATGAAGATTGTCACTGTGGGCCCTGAGGGGAGGGGGAAAGAGGTATTGAATAGATGGAATCAATGTAACTGTGTAGGCAATAGAAGTGTTCCGCAAGGGTACACAAGGATGGATATAAGACATGTAAAATTACACCAAAAATATATAGGGACTGATAGACTAAAATGTAAATCATAATGTAAAACATAGGATAACTAAAAATTTAGAAAATTGTATAGTCTAAAATATAAACCACAATGTAAACCCAAATGTTACCTTGTTTGAAAGCTATTGTCTCAATAGCTGTACATCAGTTTCAGTAATTATAGTATGAATATGTAAGAAGATTATTGCTGTGGAAGGGAAAAGGGTTTTATGTTGGATATGTGGGAGTACTGTATATTGTATAGATGAATTACTGTGATCTAAAACTTTTGTGAAGACAAGCTTAATTAAGAAAAAAAAGGACGTAGACACTGAGGAAAAGATGGAAGAAGTTGCCTTGCCAATTTGCATACAGGACAACACTTATTGCAGTGATGGAGGGTGGAACATCAAAAACAAAACTTTTGCATTTTCTAATTTTTTGATACCCCAATTTATTTTTACCTAAATTTTTCTAAATTAATATGTGTTCTATATCTGACCTTTAAATTCATCACTATGTTCCAATTTACTATTAATGGAACCTGTCAATATATTGGGCTTCATTTTTGAAGTTTTGGATCACAGAGAGCTTCAACAATGGCAGCGGAGGAATACTGGTGTGGGATGTTATGGACAGGGGACACATGATTGGCAGGGTGTTCTCCAGGACATATGTCCAGGGTACATAAAAATGTTTGGATATTTTCATAGTGGTTAAAATTGGAAGCAACAACTGGGGGAATGCTGAGTTCCTGGCCAGGGGAGCTATATCACATTCCCTAGGGGAACAGCAGCAATTCCCCAAGTGCAACAGCGGAGACCAAAAAAGGAGGGTCCAACAATGAGCCCTTGATACTAATGACTATGCTTGTGAGCCTGTGCACCTGAAATAAGAACAAGGTCTAGATCTGCAGGGTGCCTAAGAGTTACCTCCTGAGAGCCTCCATGTTGCTCAAATTTAGCCAGTCTCAAAGCCAAACTCAGCATGTAAATGTGTTGCCTTCCCCGCAGCATGGGACATGACTCCCAGGGATGAGCCTCCCTGGCACCGAGGGATTATCACCAAGTACCAGCTGATGATGTAACTAGAAAATGGCCTTGAATAAAAGGGCCAACTCAGACCAGCAGAATATCTCAATCTACATATAATACCTGGAGTTAAAAATGCTTTTTGACCTTGAATAAAAGGGAAATGGAAAGGACAAATGAGTTTATATGGCTATGAGTCTCCAAAAAGAGCCAGAAGGTTATCAGAGGGGTCACCCTTATGCACACCTCAGCAGAGTCCTAGAGACAGCTAAAGTAGATACAACCTCAGGTATTGGTTCTTCTGAGGGCTACAGAGACCCACAGGTTCTATGGTCATGGCAGATAGAGGTCAGTGCCATGTCAGTTGGCTCTACTTTGGAGTTTGTGTTTCTGTGTGATGGAGCTGGACTCAGATGTGAAATTTGTTCTCAAGCCTCTCCTGTTATTTTTACCAAACTGTAGTTGGTACTGGGGTTTAGTGTATACCCAGGGGACCTGAATCTCTGAACTGACCATGTGATAGCCAGGCCCTGAGCCTCAACAGACTTGCAACTCCTACACTCTGGTTTACCCCACTCAGCTAACATATAGGTGAAGAAGGTCAACCACCACACCAGGGAGCCAAGAGTGCCTACAAGTGAATGCATTTTTTTAAAGCTTTTGCACTCAAGAAGGTCAGCTTGAGCTTGATTCACCTCTTGATCTGCTTTTGTTTTTAGATGTCTCTCTTTCAGTATCTGCTAATGGGAGGAACTAGAGAAAATGCTTCCATATGATTGCCTTCATTTTGAAGTGTGTATTTGCTACATTTAGCATTTTCTTTAGGATCTTTATGTAAATTGCTTAGGAAACTTAACAGTGTACCTGTGTGCCCTCTCCGCTGTGCACCCAGGGGAAGGACTGGGGAAGTGGCGCCACCCTTGTTGAGAGAGCACAGAGTAGTGGGCGGTCACCTCAGAAGCCCTCCTTTGGTGCTCCATCCCTCACCATCGCAGTGTCCATTTGCCGCCTCAGTTTCTGTTTTCATGACTTCTATTTGATCTTGTTTTTACAACTTGTTAAAGTTGTCAAAATTTCACCCTGAGAGTTCCCACTCAGGTCCTCTTAACGTGTTTATTCAAAGATCTTACAGGTGTTGCCCTCTGCACACTTGCACCTGGCCTTTAACTGTTTTGGCTAGCTGACAGTGCTCACATCCTCACATTTGTTTTTGTTTTGTTTTCTTACTAGATGCATATATTAAATGAATTTTCACTCATAAGAGATGTATTTATGAATGACAAATTTGGTATTGTCTTGCTTTTCTACATATTATCACCTTATTTTCATGTGCAGAGACAGTTGTTATGTTTTCACTTATATCTATTGTCCACTTCTTCCATTAAGTTCTGTAGCTGGATGCTGTGTATTTTTCCCACATTCTTACTGTACATATTTTTCTGATAGTGACAAAGCTCTGCCACATTTCCAAGCATGTCATCTTTTAGTTTTGTCCCTTTATATTTTTTGTTTTTGGCAAGAACCTCATTGACATTAAATGTTTATGAATATTTTCAAGAAGATGCCCTTGCTTAACATGCCCCCACATAGTAGGGGTTAAGAGTGTGGACTCAGTTGATCTCCCACTTCCTGACTGACACCTTGGTCAAATTACTATTAAATGGCTGTGACCTGCACAGCTGAACAGGTTCCTGAGGTAGGAGGAGTGTGAGGCTGAGAAATGAAAGACACAAAATAGCAGGGGCCAGGTAGACCATGAGGAGCTTGCAACTAACTCAGGCACTTGGCTTAATCACACACTTTATTTTATACCATAAGGGGAAACAGCACATTCTGGGGGGTTTCAATTTCTAGGTTATTACAAATATATGTTATTCTTCTATTCATAAGCTTACAGATACCACAGTTTCTTTCTTATCCACACTCAGCTTATTCAGCTTAGCCCATGACCTTGCCCAGTGGGCACCTCCTATTTTATCTCCAGACACTCCACGTGCACTTTGTCTACATTCTTACTGTGAATGCTGGGACCTGCTTTGCAGGACTCCCCACATCTCCCCCTTTTTTATTATAGAAAAAGGCTGCTAGCTATGACTGTGCCTGTCTTTGGTGGCCCACTCTGGGACTCTTACCCATCGTTGACAACTGGCCAGTGAGGACAAGAAACTTGTCCTAGGCAGCTGTTCTTCAAGGGAGCTGTTCACATCTTATTGTGCCTTAAGGCCTTTTGAGTCAGACGTAACTGGGTGTTTCCTGTTTGTATGTGGTGTATCTGCTGTTTTAACCATGCACAGATTATGGGTAGTAAGCACCAGAGAAGCAGCAAAAGACAGGCCAAAGCCAACAAATACCACAAATTGTAACAGAGGAGATCCCAAGGGGCAAAATTTCATAAACTGGTTAGCAGACTGTTGGTGATAGCTTCAGGATTTAATGTAACAAGATGAGCTGATTGGCGGGCCAGGATTTCATCATATAAGCTCTGTAAGTCTAAACTAATATTTTTAAGATTCCAAATTCCTTGCAAATGGAGATGGACAGCAGTCCAATTCCATTTCATATTGAACAATACGGGGGTGACACAAACAGAATGAGGATGGCACTGTAGGTGCATCCGATATTGTAAAGCATTTAGTTGGTTACCCAAAGAGATATCAGTTTCCTCCAAAGCACTTAATTTTTGTTCTAATTTATGATCAATGTGTTCTTGGTCCCGCAGAGCTAGGGGAGTATTTTGTGCAAAATAATTAACAAAATGTGCAGTTTGAATACTTTGAGAAAGTGCAAGTCTGGCAGTAATAGAGGATGCAGTGACTGCTATGAGTGTGAAAATAGGTACAATTAAACCTAGGGCTGGAGGGCACCAGGGGCTAATTGTTGGATAATTTGCAATGGCTCTTTCCCAGTGTCACAATATCAGGAGGTATCTAAATGCACGGGAAGCATAACAAAAGTAGGCTGCTGAACTATCAAGAGATCATCAACCCAATTAGCAGTAGTAACACAGTTAATTAAGTTACAATGCAAACATTATACATAATGATACCCTTCTACCTTTGAAATGTTAGCAGTTCCTGCTACAAAAGCAAGGAGAGGGCACACAGCCCCAAAGCCCATAGGCAGACCCAAGCTACAAGTTCGCTGTTCCAGGATGTGTAAAGTTAATGTGATATGTGGCAGCTGCTAATAGCCAAATGGTGTAATAGCCAAAGGTCTCATTGGAGTACTGGTTCCCAACTGGTGAAGACACTGCTGACAAAACCTTAAGCAGATTTAAGATGGATATATGGACGGATATGATCAACACATTGTGCGCAAGTGTATAACACTTTATGGAATCCAGTAATTTTACGTGCATGAGCAGGAACATAAGTGCATTGTTGCCATGGGGGAAATCCATTAAATTCTATGTTTGTAGTATTGATGTATAGTGGCACTGGGTGGGGTAAGTAGGTAGCAACAGGTATGTCAGCAGAGAAGCCTATTTACTGATAGTTTGAATATATTCGCTTGAGTCCTACAGACCAGAAACAGTGCCCACCTTGCCACCTCCAAAAGCAGTTTGGTTTTCCTGTTGTGTATGTAGACAGCCCTGATGGCCATGAGGAGAAAAGCATATAGGTGCAGCTGAGGTAAAGCCTGAAAAGTTGAACAGATTAACTACTTGTGTGGAAATGTGACTCTCAGAAAAGCTGCCCATCATGGTGGTGTCATTCACATACACTGGGACAGAGGATCACTTCACATTACAGGGTGTAGCAAAGGAGGAGCAGGGAAATAGGTCCAGTAGTCATAAAAGTGTCCCAGGCTCAGCAGTAGGAGTAGGAGAACTGTCAGTCTGTGATGGGAGTCCATCATCATTGGCACAGGGTGACTAGATTGCAGCAGGCATCGAGGCATGATGTACAGGTCACTTGGGCACCCACAGCAGTTGGCTTGCCTTTCCTGGAAAAACATAATAACCTCTACCCCACATTAGTACAGGATCTGGCCCCTTCCATTGTCCTGTGGCCAGATCTTTCCAATATACCAATGGAGCCAGACCACACTTACCCAACCTTGAAAATGTCTTTCTGCGGCTGTGGTGCTGTCTGTGGCAGAATTAAGGAAATTTAAAGTAAATAATGCAGTTGCAAGATGGCGGTGAGGCAAGTTTAATTCCCAGAGCTCTTCTCCCCCCTGTTGTTTATGTAAGCACGTTTTAAGGGTACCATTGGCCTGTTTGACAAGGACTTGTCCTTGTGGGTTGTAAGGAATGCCAGTGATATATCTGCATCTGCATCAACAGTCCTAAAAGGGATGTGAGAGGATTGGGCAGGGACATGACAGACAGTCACCTGTTACTACTAGCAGGTATCCTGGATGTTTTTCCATAGATCTGAGGGTGATTTACAATAGTCCATCATTTCTGTCTTGCTTTTAGTATTTGCAATCCACTCCTGCATAGGATAGGCAGTCTTCAGAGTGACCAGACACTATTGGGTTAAATCTTTCACTTTCAGCAGGACCTCCTATGCTGCACACAATTGCTTTTTTTTTTATATTGTACTTTTGGCCTCTTTCCAGAATTGTGATTAAAATTTTGTCTTTGCCACAAACCCCACCCAAAGCCAATATTGGTGCTGGCCACATCCAATTCACAGGTGAAGTTAATGTCCACCTTTTCCCTCCCTTTTATTATTATTTAAAGCAGCTTGCTGGAGGTTTTCCTACTTCTATGAAGGACTTTTCCAAATTAGTACATACAATGGTTTTAACATTTGAGCTAAATGAGGGATGAAAGATTTTTAGTGTCTTAACAATATTACAAACTCTATTAACATGAGAAAAACATTGTACATTATTAATTACAACAGAGGGTATAGTCTGTTTTACCCAACCATACAACATTTAAGAATTTGATAGAGTAGTAGGGTTTCAGCCACAGATTTTACCTACGTAGCGAGATTTTTTTTTTAATCACCATGCCAGGGCAGATGGTTGGGCAATGCACACAGCCTTGGGGAAGCACTGTAAAAGTCCATTGTTGGGTTTTCCACAGTTAGGGGAATGCAGACTGGCTTGACTTGTTTAAGATGATGCTAAAGAAAGTTTTAGCATGTTTTAAAACAGTGTTAGTGACGCAGTTATATATTAATTTCTTGCAACAAACTAGCAGTATTTGGGATTGCTGCATATTACAGTGTTGTTACTTTGATGATAAAAGGTTTCTGTGACACAATTTTTATAATTAGAAACATAATTAACCATATTGTACTTTTGTTTAATATTATGCTGAAATATTGGTAAATTTATACACTCTTAAGCATTCATATGAAACTTATACAACTTTAACAAGGTTAAAAATGCTTTTAATTTTATACTTTTCAACACCTTCCATTTAGCTTACAAAATATTAAATGAACTCAACTTTTATTACTTTAACTTATCTTTCAAGGTAAAAGAACAAATCTCTTGTAACTAGATTGAAATAAAAATCTACTTTTCAGGATTTGATTTTTTTGCCTTTATTTTTTTAATGTTACAATAAAAAATTATGAGGTCCCCCTATAGCCCCCACACCCCTCATCCCACTCCTCCCCACATAACACCAACCTCCTCAACTAACATGGAGGTGAAGAAGCTCAACCACCACACCAGGGAGCCAAGAGTGCCTACAACTGAAAGCAGGAGAATTGCATCCAGCATCCATGTGGAGTCTAACTCCCTCTTGATATAGATGTGGAGTGGACACAACCATTCTAAGGCCCACAGGATGGAGGAATAGAGTATGGATTAGAATGGATTTACTGATAATCTATTCATGAACTATTTTGATTAGTAATTAAAGAAAATGTGGCATTGGTGTGGAGAAAGTGGCCATGGTGGCTGCTAGGGGTAGGGAGTGAGAGGAAGAGATGTGATATGGGGGCATTTTCAGGATTTGATTTTGAGAAAGCAGGTTTGAACATAATGTTTCTTTAAAAGAGATAAGACCTTTCTTCTTCGAACACTGAGGAAATGATGATATTAAAGCACAAGAAGATATTTTGATAAAACAGACTTTCTTTGTATACTGATTATTCAGGATAAAAATTTTCATAAACCTTTACTCAAACAGACTAATGACTTGAGAGACTTTGAGAAAGAAGAAAATTTTAACTGTGCATTAGTATACTACTTGATACCAAACCTTTTAAAACTTTATAGATAGACCCATCAAATTTTAACTTTAACCATAAAAATTCCTTTTCCACAAACCTTTTGCACTTTTAGTATTCAATCAGGTTTTTGGCCCACATTTTAGTCTTTCTTAATAACTAATCATTTTATCTTAGGACAAAATTATTTTCTGTTTCCTTAATAATAAAAACATTCTATACATCCTACATACATATGTTACCAAAATGATTTTGGAAATTGTCTCCAGGCAAACGTCTTATATAATTACCATTAACACTAAACAAACTTGTTAAAATAATGAACTTTTCTTCACTTTAAATACTTAGTTGCATGCAGTACCAGGAACAGTCTTTTAGAAACAAGTTGGTATGGGAGGCTGGCTGCTGACAATTTTTCTGTTATAAAATTATTATTATCAATTCAGATTTTGTTTAATAATGACTTTTTGGAATTAGCCATTGAAATACCTTCATTTAAATAATGCTTCTTTAAACTTCTTATAATTATTTAAAATATATAAACTATAATTATATAATTTTGAGACAAAATTTGCCTTTATAGAACACAATCCCTTAAAGTTACCACAATACCCTCTACAATTTGCCACATGCATTTAAGTTCTGTGAGTTTATGAAAATTAGCGAGGAGAGGGGCAAGATGGTGGCTGAGTGAACTTCCCTGTTAGGGTCTCCTGCAGGGAATCGGCTGGGCGGCATTGGAGACTCTTTGGGACCGGGTTGTTTCGGGATTTTTGCTGGTCCGGAGGTGTCTGGACATCGATTTGGAGGGAAGGTAACAGAGAGGATCTGTGTGTGAAATATACATGGAGATCCTGGCTACGTGTGGAGGATTCCCTCCTTGGGTAGGCGGAGCCGAGGCATCTAGCGCCGTGGTGGTGGGGGGAGATGGGCCAGGCCGCGGCGGCGGGGTTTCTGTTCTTTATTTTTTTTTTTATTTTCCATTTTTTATTTTTATTTATTTTTTTTTTGAGCCTCTGCAGTACTGGGGAGTTCGTGGGCCCTGGGTGGCCTATTGGGGGGTTGGTGGGAAAAGGGAGGTGCTTGCAGACCCATTTGGGCAGACAGACGGGGGTTTTAGGGCAAAGCGGGGGGAATTTGTGATTGCGGACACAATCAATAGCGTTTCCGCCTAGAGCCAAGCCCCCCCCCCCCAAGCCCGGCTGCTGACCTACAGCAGTCTCAAAGTGATACCAACAAAGAGACGCTACCAGGGTCTCCCGGGGTGGCAGACGTTCGGAAGCTGATTAGGGGAATATTTTGCGAAGCGTGGGAATTTCGGGTTTGGACTCTGTTATTAGCATTTCTGGCAGGAGCCCCTCCCCCAGTCCTGAATATTTGATCTGAGTCATTAAATTGGCTGCAGCCTAGAGGAGCCCTCAGGTGGACGTTCCCGGGGACCACAGGGTGGGAGGGTTCCTGAAGTCAATTGGTGATATATCCACACAATAGACCCTAGTAAGTGAGTGAATTGTAGGACACAGAACACAGGATAGAGCTTGTGGATGAGACCTCACCCATAGGGCTGGCACCCAGCTGCGGGGATCCCTGAAGGCTGTGATGCATTGTGGTGCCCCCAGGATTCCTGTTAACTGGACTCGAGGTTGCCAGGTCTGAGTTCCCTGGACTCTGGCAGCCCACACGCCAGAGACTCACACCTCTTGAGGCCTCAATACCTCAGACTGTCCATCCCTGAATCCACCACGCCCTGACGTTCATCTGAGGCCCTTGAATATCCTAGCCCTCAACATTTCTGTTTTTTCTTCTTTGTTTTTTTTTTATTCCAGTTTTTTAATGTTCTAATTCCTGGCATTGCATTATCCCCTAGTCTTTTCTCCCAGCGTATCCCCCAAAGTCTCTTTTTCTTCTTCTTTTTTTTTTAATCCTCTCTTTCTTGTCCCTGATCTTCTTCTTATTCTATTTTATCTTAACAATACAATAGGTACAGCAGGAAACACCTCACATTTGCTGGGTTTCCTCATCCTCCATTGCCTCATTTCTCAGTGAATAGATTTAGGCTATCTACACTATCCCCTTTCCCCTACAACTTGATATCCTCCACCATCTGCTATCTCTCCTACATTCCACCTCGCTTTCTTTGATCCACTAAGCATCTAACTCTTAATTTCTAATACCTTTGTTTAGTTTTCCATCTGGTATCCGCCCTTGAAACTATTACCTTTCTTTTCTCTTTCCCTCTCTCATGAAAACAATAGCTTCTTAGTACATACCATATCCCTCCCATATTCAGTCATCTACCTCATTATAGGTACTTTCCTACTACTAGAACTCTACACAATTTACATGATCTAACCTCCATCCTCCCAGAACTCATATTGATGCTTTGTTAACATATATCACCAATACTACTTTACACTTTTTCCTTCCTTACACAATTGCCTTTCCCCAGCACTAATACTTTCCCTTAAAGTGAACTTAACCAGCAATAAGAAATTGGAATAGGAAGAACAAAGTGACAAAGAGAAGATATAACACTTATGCAAAAACAACAGCTAATTAATCTCCAAGACTAGACAAAGAAGCTACGGGACTGATTAAACCCATCAAGGAAAAATGATGACAAGACAGAAACAAAAATCTACAAACCAAACCAGTAATCAGGAAAACATGGCTGAATCCAATCAACAAACTAAAAATCAGGAAGGGGAACAGAACTTTGCACAAACAATGAAAGATCTCAGAACATTTATCACCGACAAATTTGATGAAGTAATGAAAGAGGGTAACAACATGAAGACAACATTTGGAGGGGAAACTGCAGACATACACAGAAAAATAGCAGATATGATGGAAATGAACACCACAATTCAAGAAATCAAAAATACACTTGCAGCAAATATCAGCAGACTAGAAGAGGCAGAGCAGAGAATTAGTGATGTGGAAGACAGTGCATTGGAAATCAAACAGATAGTAGAAGTGGTCAATAAAAAGGTAGAAAAAATCCAGATAGGACTTAGGGACGTGAATGATAATGCAAAATGCTCAAACATACGTATTTTAGGTATTCCAGAAGGAGAAGAGAAGGGAAAGGGGTCAGAAGGAGTGTTGCAGGAAATAATGACTGAAAACTTCCCAAATCTACTGAAAGAGACAGATGTACATATCCAGGAAGCACAGCGCACTCCACTGGTCATAAACCCCAACAGGCCCACCCCAAGACATATACTTGTCAAATTATCCAATGCTCAAGACAAAGAGAAAATTCTAAAAGCAGCAAGAGAAAAGAAAACCATCACATACAAGGGAAGCTCCATAAGATTAAGTGCTGATTTCTCATCTGAAACCATGGAGGCAAGAAGGCAGTGGTATGATATAGTCAAGGTACTAAAGGAAAAAAATTTCCAACCAAGAATACTCTATCCAGCTAAACTAGCATTCAAAAATGATGGAGAGTTCAAAATATTCACAGATAAACAGAAACTGAAAGAGTATATCAACAACAAACCTCCACTTCAAGAAATTCTAAAGGGAGTTCTGCAGGAAGACAGGAAAAAACAGGACAGTCAGAGATGGAGGAGAGTGTAAGAGCAACAAAAAAGACAAAAATAGAAGGGGAAAATATAATAATAAAAACAAAATATAACAAACACAAATCCAACCAAAATATGGCTACCACAAATAATTCTCTGAATGTAATAACACTGAATGTCAATGGATTAAACTCACCTATCAAAAGATTCAGACTGGGACACTGGATAAGAAAATATGACCCATCTATATGCTGTCTACAAGAGACACATCTTAGACTCAGAGACGCATGGAGATTGAAAGTGAATGGCTGGAAAACAATCATACAATCAAACAACAACCAAAAAAAGGCAGGAGTAGCTATATTAATATCAGACAAAATAGATTTTAAATGCAAAACAATTGTGAGAGACAAAGAAGGATACTACATTTTAGTGAAAGGGACAATCTGTCAAGAAGATCGAATGATCATAAATATTTATGCTCCTAAGAAGGGTGCCTCTAAATACGTGAGACAAATGCTGGAAAAACTAAGTGAAAAAATAGATGCATCTACAATTATAGTGGGGATTTTAATACACCACTGTCAACTCTGAACAGAACATCAAAAGAGAATCACTAAAGAAACAAAACATTTGAACAGTATATTAGAAGAGCTGGATCTAATAGACATATATAGATCATTACACCCAAAGACAGCAGGATATACATTTTTCTCAAGCGCACATGGAACATTCTCCAAGATAGACCATATGCTAGGACACAAAGAAAGGCTTAATGAATTCAGAAAGATCGAAATCTTACAAAACAATATCTCTGACCACAGTGGAGTGAAGCTGGAAATTCGCAAGGGACGGAGACCCAGACTTCACACCACAATTTGGAAATTAAACAGCACACTCTTAGAAAAACAGTGGGTCAAAGAGGAAATCTCAAAAGAAATCAATGACTACCTTGAAACAAATGATAATGATAACATATCGAAATTTATGGGATGCAGCAAAAGCAGTACTGAGAGGGAAATTTATAGCCATAAATTCACATATCAAAAAAGAAGAAAGAGCAAAAATTGAAGAACTAACTGCACTTTTGATGGAATTAGAAAAACAACAACAAAGTAACCCAACAGGAAGAAGAAGGAAGGAAACAACAAAGATAAGAGCAGAACTAAATGAAATAGAAAATAAGAAAGCACTTGAAAAAATAAACAAGACCAAGAGCTGTTTTTTTGAGATCAACAAAATTGACAAACCTTTAGCGAGACTAACAAAGAAAAAAAGAGAGAAGATGCAAATACACAAAATAAGAAATGAGAAAGGCGATATCACCACTGACCCCACAGAAATAAAGACTATCATAAGAGGATACTTTGAAAAAATATATTCCAACAAAAATGACAATTCAGAGGAAATGGACAAACTCCTATAAACACATAAGCAGCCCATATTGACAAAAGAAGAAATTGATGATCTTAACAAACCAATCACAAGCAAAGAGATAGAATCAGTCATTAAAAATCTCCCAACTAAGAAGAGCCCAGGGCCAGACGGCTTCACAGGTGAATTCTACAAAACATTCCGGAAAGAACTAACACCAATCCTGTTGAAAATATTCCAAATAATCAAAACAGAAGGAACATTGCCAAACTCCTCTATGATGCCAACATTATCCTAGTACCAAAGCCAAACAAAGACACCACAAGAAAGGAAAATTACAGACCAATTTCTCCAATGAACCTAGATGCAAAAATACTTAGCAAAATACTTGCTAATCATATTCAACAACACATTAAATGAATTATACACCATGACCAAGTGGAATTTATTCCAGGTATGCAAATATGGTTCAACATAAGAAAATCAATCAATGTGATACAGCATATAAACAGATTGAAGGAAAAAAATCACATGATTATATCTATAGATGCAGAAAAGGCATTTGACAAAATACAGCACCCCTTCTTGATAAAATCACTCCAAAAGATCGGAATACAAGGAAACTTTTTGAACATGATAAAGATTATATATGAAAAACCTACAGCCAACATTGTTTACAGTGGCGAAATCCTGAAATCCTTCCCTCTAATCTCAGGAACAAGACAAGGATGCCCATTGTCTCTGTTCCTATTTAACATTGTCTTGGAAGTACTTGCTCAAGCACTGAGGCAAGAACCAGATATAAAAGGCATTCAAATTGGAAGGGAAGAAGTCAAAATTTCATTATTTGCAGATGACATGATCCTATACATAGAAAACCCTGAGAGATCTACAACAAAGCTTCTAGAACTCATCAATGAGTTCAGCAAAGTCGCAGGTTATAAGATCAGTGCGCAAAAATCAGTAGCATTTCTGTACACCAATAATGAGCAAGATCAGGAGGAAATCAAGAAACAAATACCATCACAATAGTAAATTTAAAAAATCAAATACTTAGGAATAAATTTAACTAAAGAGGTAAAAAAACTTATACACTGAGAACTATACAAGACTGTTCAAGGAAATCAAAGAAGACCTAAATAAATGGAAGAATATTCCTTGTTCATGGATAGGAAGACTAAATATTATTAAGATGTCTATCCTACCAAAACTGATCTACACATTTAATGCAATCCCAATAAAAATCAATTCAGCCTTCTTTAAGGAACTAGGAAAACTAACTATGAAATTTATTTGGAAAGGAAAGAGGCCCTGAATAGCCAAAGACATATTGAAAAAGAAAAACGAAATAGGAGGAATCACACTTCCTGACTTCAAAACATACTACAAAGCTACAGTAGTGAAAACAGCATGGTATTGGCATAAGGAGAGACACACAGACCAATGGAATCGAATTGAAAGTTCAGATATAGAACCTCATGTATATAGCCATATAATATTCGATAAAGCCATCAAACCCTCTCAACTGGGAGAGAATGGCCTATTCAACAAATGGTGCCTGGAGAACTGGATAGCCATATGTGGAAGAATGAAAGAGTATTACCATCTCACACCTTATACAAAGATCAACTCAAGATGGATCAAAGACCTAAATATAATAGCCAAGACCATAAAGATCTTGGAAAGCAGTGTAGGGAAACATCTACAGGACCTTGTAATAGGAAATGGCTTCATGAATATCACACCAAAAGCACGAGCAGCAAAAGAACAAATAGATAAATGGGACTTCCTCAAAATTAAAGCCTTCTGCACCTCAAAGGAGTTTGTCAAGAAAGTAAAAAGAGAACCTACACAATGGGAGAAAATATTTGGCAACCATATATCTGATAAGAGACTTATAACTTGCATATATAAAGAACTCATATATCTTGAAAACAAAAAGATAAACAACCCATTTAAAAAATGGGAAAAAGATTTAAACAGACACTTCTCCAAAGAAGAAATACAAATGGCTAAAAAGCACATGAAAAAATGCTCCAAATCTCTAGCTATCGGGGAAATGCAAATCAAAATGACAATGAGATTCCATCTTACTCCCATAAGATTGGCAGCTATGAAAAAAACAGAAGAATACAAATGCTGGAGAGGATGTGAAGAAAGGGGAACACTCATCCACTGCTGGTGGGAATGCAGAAGGATCCAACCATTCTGGAGGACAGTTTGGCGGTTTCTCAAAAAACTAACCATAGATTTGCCATATGACCCAGCAATACCACTGCTGGGTATATACCCAGCAGAACTGAAAACAAGGACACAAACCAATATATGTACACCAATGTTCATAGCAGCATTGTTCACTATCGCCAAAAGTTGGAAGCAACCCAAATGCCCATCAACACATGAGTGGATCAATAAAATGTGGTATATACACACAATGGAATACTACTCGGCTGTAAGAACAAATACACTACAATCACACGTGATAACATGGATGAACCTTGAGAATCTTATGTTGAGTGAAGCAACCCAGTCATTGAAGGACAAATACTACATGACCTCAATAGTATGAAATAAGCAAACTGTCTCAGAGAGCTAGAGTCTGGAAAAGAGGCTTACAAGAAATCGGGGGGTGGAGGAAGGATGTGAGTTAACGTCTGCAGGGGTGGAATCTGTGATGAGCTGGCGGTAAGTATGAGCGCAAAAAGAAGGGACAAAATGTGGGCAAGGGGTTGCCTTCGGGTGGGGCTTTGTGGGTTTTGGGGGGGCTGGGGATGGGAAGAGGGGTAATATTGTCTAAAAATTGGGGGGAGGGAGGGGCAACATACGAACATGGGAGAGTGTCAGGTGTTCATTAAGAAAATCGTATGAAAGTATAAGTAGGAGGGTTACCTGTTTAGGATGCTCAGGGGATATGGTCTGATGCGGGACAGACTTCGGGGGAATAGCTGAAGGCTCATTTTGCCAAGGTGGATTGTACCCTTTGGAAGAGACCCAATGTGGGAGGAGGGGCACCTGGCTTGCCTCAGTGGCAAACAGTGCAGCAAGAGGTGACACCGCCTCTGCCCACTGGGCCTAGACAAGGTGACCACGCCTGACTAGGCCTTTGCTGCTAATGGCTAGCCAGCACCGCCCTCCCCCTTCCTATCTCCCACCTAGCCCAGCTCTCACTTCCCCTCCCCCTCCCTTAAACCTAATCTCTTAGTACGCTGTTTGCCCAGCAACAGCTTACAACCACCTATCAGCTTAGTAACAGTGTCAGCCTATCAAGAGTTAGCACATACTCTACTGGCCAATCACTAGCCCAATGCCAGAACATTGTCTTATATGGAAACAGCATTTGCCCTAGCCAGTCAGAACCCACCACACCACTCCCCAATCCTATAAATCTGCATCCCCTTCCGCAATAAACCAGACTTGTGCCATCAGCCTGTCTCCGCGACTTCTTCCTGGGTCGTGCGCCCTCCATGCCTTTGGAGCCCCCGAGGGAAGCCTCAGCGGCCGTACGAGGCTTTCTTCCCCATGCCAGGGACCCCTCTCATCCCACAACGGGACCCCACTCGTCCCGCAACAGGGGCCCCGCTCGTCCCGCAACAGGGACCCTGTTTCGTCCCTCAACTGGCGCCCAACGTGGGGCCAAAGCAACCCCACCACTGCACCGCTCCAAGGGTAAGGGCCCCGAGAACCTCTGCTGCCTCACTCCATAACCTGGCAGCCCCCTCCTCCTCTCTTCTCACCCCTATCTTTTCATTCTGCATTGCTACTCCTGAACCTTGGCGACCCCATACAATCCACGGTGGTCTGGGAGAATCGCTGGATGGCTTTCTCCTTCCATGTCGGGGGCTTATACCGACCCGCTATGATCAAGAGGCACCAATAAAACTCTCAGGAGGGCGTGCCTGAGCACCTCCACCCCTGCCTTCAGCTCTGCCTCCTCCCCTGTTCTCGTCACCTTTGTGTTCATAGTCTGCCACGGGACGCTCATGAGCCCCAGCAACCTTTTCCCTTGCCTCCTCCTTTCACCCCTTTGCACCCTTCTCCTCGCTTCCCTCCTCTGGTAGGTAAGGACTCTCGTCCACTGGACTCTCGTCCATCCCTGGGACCTCTAATTGCCTGGGGCAGGACTCTTGCCGTCCGACCCTTTCAGGCCAGACTCGTTTCCCCCTCTTGCTGAGGTGCAGACTCTCACCATCCGATTCTAGGAACCAGACTCTTCGCGTCTGCCCTCTGGGCTGGACTACGGCACGTCTTCCCCCTTCCCCTAGTCCTTACCTATCTCCGCTCCCGGCATGGGGTCCTCCCTTTCCCGTAGCCTCTATGGCTCCGCTCCGCCCAGTTCTGCCCCCCCTTTGCTTGTGTCTTTCCAGAAAATGCCTCACAACCATTCTGGATCCCAGGCCAAAACATCAAACCTGCCACAGCAGCCGAAACTAGGGAGGAGGAAGTGCCACCACCTGAAGGCCCTACAGCATTGGGAACCCCACAAAATGCCTCCCAGCCGCTCTGGATCCCCAGGAGAAACATCAAATCCGCCACCGGCCAGCAGCAGGTCCCAACGACGGATGATGAGAGCACTCGCCCATCGGATTGAGAGGCTGAACTTGGCCGCAGATCCAGTTCATGACACCCTCCTCCTTGGACAGCTAGTACAACTTGCTGTCCGCACCTTGGCTTCAAACAAGAAACCTAAAAATCTACGCTCTCTCCTGCTTTTCATGTTAGCCCTGTTCCCCTCCACGTCCTCCCCCCCAACGTCGAGAGCCCCGGCATATTAAAAACAAAGGGGGAGATGTGGGAGGAGGGGCACCCAGCTTGCCTCAGTGGCAAACAGTGCGGCAAGAAGTGACACCACCTCTGCCCACTGGGCCTAGACAAGGTGACCACGCCTGACTAGGCCTTTGCTGCTAATGGCTAGCCAGCACCGCCCTCCCCCTTCCTATCTCCCACCTAGCCCAGCTCTCACTTCCCCTCCCCCTCCCTTAAACCTAATCTCTTAGTACGCTGTTTGCCCAGCAACAGCTTACAACCACCTATCAGCTTAGTAACAGTGTCAGCCTATCAAGAGTTAGCACATACTCTACTGGCCAATCACTAGCCCAATGCCAGAACGTTGCCTTATATGGAAACAGCATTTGCCCTAGCCAATCAGAACCCGCCACACCACTCCCCAATCCTATAAATCTGCATCCCCTTCTGCAATAAACCATACTTGTGCCATCAGCCTGTCTCCGCGACTCCTTCCTGGGCCGTGCACCCTCCACACCTTCGGAGCCCCCGAGGGAAGCCTCAGCAGCCGTATGAGGCTTTCTTCCCCATGCCAGGGACCCCTCTCGTCCCACAACGGGACCCCACTCGTCCCGCAACAGGGACCCCACTCGTCCCATAACAGGGACCCCGTTTCGTCCCTCAACCCAAGAAGTGAGAGTTGGGGTGGACCCACATCCTGGGGAGGACTAATGCCATCAAATAGAGAGAACTGTATCTCTAGTGAGAAAGGCTGGCTCCCAGGGCATTAGGGCAGTTGAGAAAGTCAGGTCCTGAATACTGCTGCAAGTATCTTTGGACATGGCTTCTTGGGAAATGGAGATTGGCTGGCGTTGTGGGCCAAGGGGAGGGGAAAATGGATGTGGAATGGATGGAACCAAGGTAAATATGGGGGCAAGAGAGGAGTTCTGTGAGAGTACATGAGGATGAATATAAAACATGTAATATTACACCAGAAACATATAGGGGACGACAGACTAATAATGCAAACCATAAGGCAAAACATAGGATAACTAAAAAATTTAGAAAACT
The DNA here is from genome assembly GCF_030445035.2 of Dasypus novemcinctus. Classification (NCBI taxonomy): domain Eukaryota; kingdom Metazoa; phylum Chordata; class Mammalia; order Cingulata; family Dasypodidae; genus Dasypus; species Dasypus novemcinctus. Next base: position 63,961,185 of record NC_080697.1, read on the forward strand.
GTACAATTGAAAGTATGGACCACATAGTAAGCACAGATGTCACCTTGTTTGAAAGCTATTGTCTCGGAATCTGTACATCAGTTTCAGGAAATATGATATGAATAAGCTAAAAGATTATCGTTGTGGAAGGGAAAAGGTTTTATGGTGGATCTGGGGAAGTACTGTATATTGTATATATGAATTTCGGTGATCTAAGACTCTTGTGAAGCTGACATTATGTTGGGATTCACTTTACAGGAAGTTTTGGATCACAGAGTGGTTCACCAATGGCAGTGGAGGAATACTGATATAGGATGTTATTGACAGGATATATATGGCTGACAGGGAGTCATACAGGGCATATGCCCAGGGTATATAGTAATGTCTAGATATACTCATAGTGGAAACAATTAAAAACAACAGCTGGGGAGGTACTGGGCCCCTGGCCGGGGGGTCACTGTCATGGACTCTGGGTGAGTGGTGGCAGTCCCCCAGGTGCAATGGCAAGAACCAGGAAGGAAGGAGGGTCCAAAGGTGGGCTCCTGATACTAATGGCTATACTTTTGAACCTATACACCTGCAATAAGAACTAGGCCTAGAGTAGCACTGTACCTGGGAGTTTCCTCCTGACAGCCTTCATGTTACTCAAATGTGGCCACTCTCACAGCCAAATTCATCATGTAGATGCAGTGCATTCCTCCCAGTGTGGGACATGACACCCGGGGATGAGCCTCCCTGGCACCGAGGGATCACTACCACATACCAGCTGAAGATGCAACTAGAAAATAACCTTGAATTAAAGGTTCAATACGGATCAGCAGAATATCCCTGTCTACATATAATAACAGGACTTCAAAATGCTGTTTGACTTAATGTAAGGGGGAAATGGAAAGGAGAAATGAGATTATAAGGCTATGAGTCTCTAAAAAAGAGTCTGGAGGTTGTCAGAAGGAATGCCCTTATGCACAACTGAGCAGAGTCTAAGAGACAGATAAAGTAGACACAACCCCAGGTATTGGTTCTTTTGAGGGATAAAGAGACCCACGGGTTCTATGGTCATGGCAGATGGGGTTCACTGCCATGGCAGATGGCCCTTCTTTGGAGCTGGTGTTTCTGCATGGTGGAGTTGGACTCAGAGGGGATCTCTTCTCATAAGACTTGCATGCTACTTTATTGGAATTGTAGTTGGTGCTGGGGCTTAAGATATATTTAGGGGATTTGAATCTCTGGGCTGATAATAAGACACCCAGGCCCAGAGCCTCAACAGACTTCAGCTCCTACATTTTGATTTATTGGACTGACCCCACTCAGCTAACATGGAGTTGAAGAAGGTCAACCACCACACCATGGCGCCTAGAGTGTCTACAACTGAAAGCAGGAGGAGTGCATCCAGTATCCATGTGGAATCTAAGCCCCCACTTGACATAGATGTGCAATGGGCACAACCAATCCAATGTCCACAGAGAAAATGTGGAATGGGTGTGGGAAGGGTAGCCATGGTGGCTGCTGGGTTTGGGGAATGGGAGGAAGAGATGAGATGTGGAGGCATTTTTGGGATGTGGAGTTGTCCTGGGTGGTGCTTCACGGACAGTTACGGGACACTGTAGATCCCCCCAGGGCCCACTGGATGGAACGTGGGAGAGTGTGGGCCATTGATGTGGACCATTGACTACGGGGTGCAGTGATGTTCAGAGATGTACTTACCGGGTGCAATGGATGTGTCACGATGATGGGAGGGAGTGTTGCTGTGGGGGGAATGGGGGGTGGGGGCGGTGGGGTTGATTGGGACCTCATATTTTTGGAATGTAATTTTTAAAAATAAATAAATAACTTGAATTAAAAAAAAAAAAGAAAATTAGCCATCCTCTTTTAGGACAAAATACACCTTTTTGAGAAAAACTTATTAAATTTTAGTCAGCATTCCCACAACCTTTTAACCTTCTTTAATATTCATTTAAGTTTTACATCCTTCATTTTATCCTGTGAAGAAACACAAAACATTCATTTCAATCTAGGCAAGAAATATTCCTTATGAAAAGACTTAGAGTGATTTTGTTAATCAAGACCTACAATTATTTTATCATTGTAGAGATCTTAACATTTAAACTTATGCATTAATAAAAGCACTTAATTTTAGTCCATTTGAATAGAGTTCTTTTTTTTTAATAATCTTTTTTTTGGTGTTTAGTTTTTTAATATTACATTAAAAAAATATGAGGTCCCCATATACAACCCACCCCCCTCAACCCACTCCAACCCCCATAACAACAATCTTCATCATCATGAGACATTCATTGCATTTGGTGAATACATCTCTGAGCACTGCTGCACCTCATGGTCAATGGTCCACACCATAGCCCACACTCTCCCACTGTCCACCCAGTGGGCCATGGGAGGATATACAATGTCCAGTAACTGTCCCTGCAGCATCACCCAGGACAACTCCAAGTCCCAAAAATGCCCCCATATCACATCTCTTCCTCCCACTCCCTACCCCCAGCAGCCGCCATGGCCACTTTCTCCATACCAATGCCACATTTTCTTCGATTACTAATCACAGTAGTTCATGAATAGAATATCAGTAAGTCCACTCTAATCCACACTCTATTCCTCCATCCTGTGGACCTTGGAATGGTTGTGTCCACTCCACATCTATATCAAGAGGGAGCTTAGATTCCACATGGATGCTGGATGTAATTTCCTGCTTTCCGTTGTAGACACTCTTGACTCCCTGGTGTGGTGGTTGACCTTCTTCACCTCCATGTTAGATGAGTGGGGTAAGTCCAATAAAACAAAGTGTAGGAGCTGAAGTCTGTTGAGACTCAGGACCTGGCTATCACATGGTCAGTCCAGAGATTCAGGTGCCCTGGGTATACATTAAACCCCAGCACCAACTACAGTTCTGGTAAAAGTAACCAGAGAGGCTTGTGGACAAAGATCACATCTGAGTCCAACTCCATCACACAGAAACACAAACTCCAAAGTAGGGCCAACTGACATAACACTGACCTTCATCTGCCATGACCATAGAACATGTGGGTCTCTGTAACCCTCAGAAGAACAAATACCTGAGGTTGTATCTACTTTATCTGTCTCTGGGATTCTCCTGAGGTGTGCATAAGGGCAAGCCCTCTGATAACCTTCTGGCTCTTTTTGGAGACTCATAGCCATATAAACTCATTTGTCCTTTCCATTACCCCCTTTTATTGAGGTCAAAATCATTTTTAACTCCTGGTATATATGTAGATTGAGATATTCTGCTGGTCCGAGTTGACCCTTTTATTCAAGGTCATTTTCCAGTTACATCATCAGCTGGTACTTGGTAGTAATCCCTTGGTGCCAGGGAGGCTCATCCCTGGGAGTCATATCCCATGCTGGGGGTAAGGAAATGCATTTACATGCTGAGTTTGGCTTTGAGACTGACCACATTTGAGCAACACAGAGGCTCTCAGGAGGTAACTCTTAGGCACCCTGCAGCTCTAGACCTTGTTCTTATTTCAGGTGCACAGGCTCACAGCATAGTCATTAGTATCAAGGGCTCATTTTTGGACCTTCCTTATTTTTGGTCTTTGCCGTTGCACTATGGGGATTGTTGTTGTTCCTTTAGGGACTGTGATAGAGCTCCCCTGGCTAGGAACTCAGCACTCCCTCAGCTGTTGTTTTTAGTTGTATCCACTATGAAAATACCCAAACATTTTTATGTACCCTGGTATATGCCCTGGAGAAATCCCTGCCAACCATGTGTCCCCTGTCAACTACATCCCACACCAGTATTCTTCCCCTGCCAATGTTGAACCTCTCTGTGATCCAAAACTTCTTCAAAAGTGAAGCCCAATATATTGTCAGGTTCCATTAATAGTAAAATGGAATATAGTGATGAGTTTAAATGTTAGATATAGAATATGTATTAATTTAGAAATATTAAGGTAAAAATAATTTGGGGTATCAAAAAATTTTAAAAATGCAAAAGTTTGTTTTTGATGTTTTGCCTTCCATCACTGCAATAAGTGTTGTCCTGTATGCAAATTGGCAAGGCAACTACTTCTGTCTTTTCCTCAGTGTCTACATCCTATCTTTTTCTTTTCTTTTTTCTAATTATGAAGCTTATCTTCACAAAAGTTTTAGATAACAGTAATTCATATATACAATATACAGTACTCCCACATATCCAACATAAAACCCTTTTCCCTTCCACAGCAATAATCTTTTACATATTCATACTATATTTACTGAAACTGATGTACAGATATTGAGGTGAAAGCTTTCAAACAAGGTAACATTTTTTATATTTTAGACTACACAATTTTCTAAATTTTTAGTTATCTTATGTTTTACATTATGATTTATGTTTTAGCCTATCAGCCCCGATATATTTTTGGTGTAATTTTACATGTATTATATCCATCCTTGCGGTCACCCCTCGGACTGAAGTGTGGTTTGCTGGCCTGGCGGGGGAGCAGCCACGGCAGGCCAAGCCGCTGCCCCCATAATAGGGTGGCTGGTCGGACTCACCGCCACCCCTGAAGGAAGCTCGGCATGGGCACAGAGTGCCCTCGGGTCTCCCCTTCTCGGCAGCCATGCTTCTGCGGCCACCCCTCCTCCTGGATGGCGCCACACGATGCCTGTGGGGCGGCACCCTTCTTCTTTCTCTCTGCGCAGGCGCAGGGTGGAAAATTCCAGTCTGCCCTTTTCCCCTCCCCTGACAGCAGCAACAGCCAGGCATGGGCGGAAAATTCCAGTCTGCCCTTTTCCCTCCCCCTGACAGCAGCAATAGCCAGGCGTGGGCGGAAAAATCCAGTCTGCCCTTTTCCCCTCCCCCGACAGCAGCAACAGCCAGGCATGGGCGGAAAAATCCAGTCTGCCCTTTTCCCTCCCCCCGACAGCAGCAACAGCCAGGCATGGGCGGGAAACTCAAGTCTGCCCTCCACCCCAGCAACAGCAGCCACCAATCCCTAAACCCTGCCCCTTCCCCCAGCAACAGCGACAGCCAATCCCTAACCACCACCCCTCCCCCATCCAGTACCGCCCACTGACCTTTTGCCGGCAACCAATCAGAACAGGGCGTGGCTTCAACCAATCAGCCTTCCCCAGCCCCTATAAAACTGTTGCCTCTCCCTCAATAAAGTGGACTTGCGTGTTTACCTTGTCTCCGCGGTAGTTTTTCTGCCGTGCGCCCTCCAGTCCTGAGAGCCCCCGACAAGGGCCTGGCCTCCCTTGTCCCCAGTTCGTCGCCTGCTTCTCCAGGCGACCACTTCGTCACCAGCTTCGCCGGGCGACCCCGTCAGCCAAACCGCGCAACCCCTTGTGAGACTGATCCCTCGTCTGCTGCCGGACCGACCCCTCGTCCCAAGTGGGACCGACCCCTCATCCCAAGCGGGACCGACCCCTCGTCCAGAGCTGGACCGACCCCTCGTCTGCAGCCAGACCCCACCTCTACCAACTGAGCAAGCCGCTGCACATCCTTACATATTCTTGTGGAACACTTCTATTGCCCACACAGTTACATTGGTTTCATCTATTCAATATGTTTCCCCCTCCCCTTAGGGCCCACAGCGACAGTCTATCTTCATTGCTTGAAGGGCCATGTTCAGAGATACTTGCAACAGTGTTGAGGCCTTGACATGCTCAACTGCCCTAATGCACTGGGAGCCACCATTTCTCTTGAGAGATACATTTCCCTCTAATTTGAGAACATCAGTCCTCCCCAGGATCTGGGTATACCTTCACTCTCATTATATGGGTCTCTATCCAATGATATAACCCACTATGACAAAATGAGCATTCACACATTCCCTAGGAGCCTGTCCTGCATCAGATTATCCCCTTTAAGCATCTTAAACAGGTAACCTTATTATATTTTTGAAAAAGTTTTCTCAGCATTATACTCTCAACCAAATATCTGACAATCTCCTATTTCATATGTCCCCCCCCTCCCCCCAATTTCTTGGGCAATATTACCCATCCTCCCATCCCTAGCCCCCCTCAAACCTGCAAAACCCCACCCAAAGGTAACCCTATGCCCCCATTTTATCCCTTCCTTGTACAAATACTTACCTCCAGCTTATCATAGATTTCACCCATGTAGGTGTCAGCTTACATCCTTCCTCTACCCCCCAATTTCCTGTAAGCCTATCATCCAATATCTAGCTCTCTGAGGCAGCTCGGTTTACTTATTTCTTATCATTGAGGTCATGTAGTATTTGTCCTTCAATGCCTGGGTTGCTTCATTCAACATAAGGTTCTCAAGATTCATCCATGTTATCACATGTGCTTGTAGTGTATTCATTCTTAAAGCTGAGTAGTATTCCATTGTATGTATATACCACATTTTATTTATCCTGAATATAGTTCTTTTAAAAATTTTTATTTATTAACTTATATTACCATCCAGAGGTATCAAAATATACACTGACATTGAACAAACAGACAAACACAAAATATGTACAACACACCAATAGAAACATACAGTTCATAATTGACTCATAATTTTTACTTTCTTACTTTTTTGGTATACCTGTTTTTAAGTTCACCATCATTTCACATCTTAGACTTTACTGTTTTTAAGATTTCTTCTGGAATCCATGTTGCCTGTAACATGCAAGCTTGTTCTTGGAAACATTTTTATTAGTTATCAGTAATCAGTTAAGATAATTTAAGCAGCATAAATGTAGTTAAGCTCTTATTTAGCAGTTTAGACAGACATTAATACACAGTTTTTGGATTGCTACTCTTTAGGACTACAGAGACTTGAAGTTCAGAAGTAAACTATTGATTTAAAACCAAAAACTCCTTTTAACACCTTGATAAAAAATTTGTACTAATTTTATTATTTTGGTTAAATTGGCCTAATCAGAATTATCATGGAAACAATACAGAACACCAATGTTGTCATGTTTTTCTCCTTTTCCAGTGGCTTAATTATATTAACCCCCACTAACCCACAGCTACATTATCATGTAGACAGCAGGGGGTTTACAGAGTTGCTGCCAGAATAGTTTCCTTATCTTAGTTAACACTTTAACAGAGAGTTTTCTAACAAGCCTGATTTCACTAACAAGTGCCTTATTTAGTACTTCTGCTGGTGAATCATATAAAAATTGCAGCTGTAAAGGTTCATAGGCTCCAATTCTAGTAAACACGTCCACAGTAACAGAAATATGAGTACAACTTCTCTGTGCTTGGGCATACTCTCTGCAAACCAGTTACTCTTCCATAATAAACAATTGCCCCCTGTCAAACAAGCGTTAGCCAAAACCATCTAATCCTTGGGACAAAGAGGATCTTGACATACTGATTCTACCACTGATAAAGTAAATGGGGCAGTAGACCCATATGTTCTACAAGCAGATTTCAATTCTTTTTTATTTTTTATTTATTTTTTATTTTTTTAAAATATTACATTCAAAAAATATGAGGTCCCATTCAACCCCACTGCCCCCACCCCCCACTCCCCCCACAGCAACACTCTCTCCCACCATCACGACACATCCACTGTACCTGGCAAGCACATCTCTGAGCATCACTGCACCCCATAGTCAATGGTCCACATCATAGCCCACACTTTCCCATGCTCCATCCAGTGGGCCCTGGGGGGATCCACAATGTCCCGTAATTGTCCGTGAAGCACCACCCAGGACAACTCCCCGTCCTGAAAATGCCTCCCCATCTCATCTCTTCCTCCCATTCCCCGCACCCAGCAGCCACCATGGCCACCCTTCCCACACCAATGCCACATTTTCTCTGTGGACATTGGATTGGTTGTGTCCATTGCACATCTATGTCAAGTGGGGGCTTAGATTCCACATGGATACTGGATGCAATCCTCCTACTTTCAGTTGTAGACACTCTAGGCGCCATGGTGTGGTGGTTGACCTTCTTCAACTCCATGTTAGCTGAGTGGGGTAAGTCCGATAAATCAGAGTGTAGGAGCTGAAGTCTGTTGAGGCTCTGGGCCTGGGTATCATATTGTCAGTCCAGAGATTCAAATCCCCTAGATATATCTTAAACCCCAGCACCAACTACAATTCCAGTAAAGTAGCATGAAAGTCTTGTGAAAAGAGATCCCCTCTGAGTCCAGTTCCATCACGCAGAAACACCAGCTCCAAAGAAGGGCCATCTGACATGGCAGTGAACCCCATCTGCTGTGACCATAGATCCCGTGGGTCTCTTTATCCCTCAAAAGAACCAATACCTGGGGTTGTATCAATTCTTTTAACACTTTAAAAGGAATGGATTCAAGCTGACATGCAGGCTGGCCAGGCTTGTTGGGATCAGGGCATTTGATGATAGGAAAAAGAGTGAAATCAGAAATATCCTTGCCCTGCACCTGGTGGACCAGAGACTGGCTTGCAAAAAAGATAGGGTAGGAGGGGCCACAGCTACAGGAAACACTAGGAAAGGAGAACCCACACCCACGTTAGGGGCAAGGCACTGTTGACTGACAGAGGTGGCTTTCTGCAACACTTGTTGATCAATTAAAGACAAATGTGACAGCTGCTACTGGATAACTATAGGGGAAGACTTGCAATTGTCTTCCTCACCTTTCCTATCACTCTCTAGGTCTACCAGAGGAGCAGAAGGCTGTTGTAACAGTTTCCTTATCCTGCATAGCACTTCTTTCACTTTCACAAATTGGATGTAATGAATCACAAATCAAAGTCCACAAAGTAAAAGTAGTTACTGGGATAGTACTCAGACCCTCAGCAGCATAGTGGTCTCTTAAGTCCACCCACCTTTTGCCAAATATCCCTATTAAACTTACCCTCTTCTGGAAACCAAGAACAAGTCAGCTGGAGAAAATCTAAAAACTGCTCTAACTGTTGGGCAGTGACCTTGGAACCTCGGTCAGACAACAGTGCCTTTGACACTTGAACATACAAATTGCATTGAGAAGCACTGCAATTTATGATGCTTTACACCTGGCACCTCTATCCCCCTTACTGGTTTCACTGCAGCTGACAACTTCCCCTGGGATAGGAACTCACACCTGAGTTGATTCCATGTTGCTCCTTTGTTGCTCCTTTGATTCTCCTTTGTAGCTCCTTGTTTGTACACATGGTAAAATGAGCACACATCTTGTATAATCCAAACTCTGTGAAATGGCTGCACTCATTCCCCCATGTCTCAGGTCCCTGTTCAGCTGCGACGCATGCAGCTGAGCAGTTTCCTGAGGTGGGAGGAGTGTGAGGCTAAAAAATGAGACACAAAATAGCGGGAGAAAGGTGGACGGTGAGGAGCTTGCAACTACCTCAGGCACTTGGCTTAATCACATACATTATTTTATACCATTAGGAGAAACAGCACATTCGGGGGGGGGGGCAGGTTTCCGTTTCTAGGTTACTACAAATACAATAGTTATTCTTCTATTCATAAGCCTACAGATAACACAGTTTTGTTTTATCCACACTCAGCATATTCAGCTCAGCCCATGACCTTGCCGAGTGGGCAACTTCTATGTTATTTCCAGGCTTTGCAGGTGCACTTTGTCTACATTCTTACCGTGAAACTTAGGGCCTGTTTTGCAGAATTCCAGGGACGCTGCTTTGCAGGGCTCCCCACAAGGGCCATAGGCCATGGTGCTTGGATGCGGTGGAGGGGGCTGGGATGATCCAGGAGCCGATGGCCAAATGGCATGATGAGAAGTCTCCATTGATGTTGGGGTCTCAGACATGCACCTTGTTATGAATGGCTTGTATCAGAGAGCTAGGAGAAGTATTTGGGAGACTGGAAACCATGGCGGTCCTTTCTGACTGAAACTAGAATCTTCCACCTAGAAGATGTAGCACAACTTCTATGTCCAGTACTGCAAGGACATGTGGTCCCAGCCATGCAGCTGGAGGATGGGGTGCACCTGCAGGCAGATCATCCCGAGTGGACCCCTGGAAGGGGGCACGTGTGTTTGGGCCTCGGGCAGCCTTTGGGTTTTCAGTCGTGTGGGCTGGGACAGGCAGAATCTGCTCAACTAGGCCTCCCGGGACACCCGACACCCCATCCTCCAGCTCCACGGCTGGGGTAACACGAGGTCCCCCACACATCCATGCACAGAGGCCAGGAGAAGGGGACAGCCGTTGGCAGTGGTGGGCTGTGAGGCAATGTCAGTGCAGATGAGCTCTCCAGCCCAAAGGAGCTGCCCGTCCTCGGCGCCCCGAGTGCATCCTTCCTTGGGCCTGTGTGTCTTCCTGAGGAATGGAAGCATGAGCATCCAGCGGTGCTGCCCTCATGGCCAGCTGGTAGGGTTGACAGGAGGAAATAAACATGGCTGAGCATTCCTGGGGCTCTGAGCAGGAGAGTGGGATGGCCAGAGCGTCCGTGCTGCTGGCATGCACCCCTGAGGCCTCTGGACTCCCAAGAAGGGATCGGATCTTTGTGGTCACATCCCAGATGTACAAATAGGCTCAGGGAGACCAGGCCACTTGCACAAGGCCCCCAGGGCACCTCTGGCATGTGGTGGCAGCAGATTTCCACCTGCTCACTTGGTCCAGGGATCCAAGGCCCCAGGGACAATGGGGAGGGGCGGAGGGCCTCACTGACCCCAAGCTGCTCAATCCTGACAGGAGGGGAACCCCGAGTTTGCCACCCTGGATGTGAACCCCCCCCCCAACAGAGACCAGGAGCAGCAGCAGCAGCAGGAGAGGGTGGGTGTGGCTCATGCCAGGGGGCCAAGGTGGGTGACCTCCAAGTCAGGGTGGGGCCTACTCCCAGCTATCCCTCCTGGGCCTCCCTTCCATGTCTGCTCCCCTGGAAGCTTGAGGGTGGAGAGCCAAGGAAATCCTTGGGGACTAGTGGCAGCAAGTCAGAGCAAGAGCCTGGAAGAGCCGATGCTGGTGGACTGGGTGGGTAGGGTGTGGGCTTGTGATGGAAGAAATGCCGGTGCTGGGAGGTGACTGCAGGGGAGTTTGGGGTTCTTGGAGGCTGGGCGGGGAACTTCAGGGTGACAGCTGGGTGCCCAAGTGTGTGCTGGGGTGATGCTGGGTGGTCCTAGGAGTCTGAGCCTGTGGGGTTGACAAGGTGGGGTGTCGGGGGCACCTGGGTGCTCACGCTCATCCCCACCCACTGAATGCCACAGGGTGCCATCCAGTGCACTGTCCCATGGCTGGGGACATTCCTCACTCAGTTTTTGATGGTGGACTCTGCCATGCAGGAGTTTCTGGATGTGAGTGAGCTGGGGGCTGGGGCCCCATGGGAAAGCGTCCCTGAGACTTGGGAGGAGAGGCTGGCCCAAGCCCCAAGCACTGAGCAGTGGGCACACTGCATCTCCCGAGAGCCTCCCATCCACCCTGGAGCTGGGTGCCATGGATTTGTGGCAGTAGAGTGAGCGCAGGCTGGTCCTGGGGTGTCTCTCCACAGTGGTCAGAGGCTGGGCCGGGTGGGCTCTGGGCTCCCCATGTGGGCCCCACTCATGCACCCACAAGCCTGCCTGGATCCTTGCCTGGTCTGGGCTGTCCTGTGCCTGTGGAACCCGCAGTCATGCCGTGCAACAAGAGCTCAGGGACGATGGGCCATGGCAATGGCTGGGGTCCCCCTTGTAACTGATGTGAACTCTCTGCCTTCCAGGAGACAATGGTGAATTTTGAGAAAAGGAGGAAGTTGAGCAGCTGCAGCCACCAGTGTGGGGGTGGGGGCTGGAAAAGAGAGAGCCTCCTGGCAGGAGACCCCCCCCCCCCCGGCTGCAGGCAGCTTCCTGGAAGACTGCTGGGGAGTTGGAGGAGAAAAGAACCCTCCCTCAGGAGAGTGGGGGTTCACCTAGTGGAAGGTCAACTTCCTGGAGGAGGACATGTGTGAACTCAGCCCTGAGGGCAGGTAGAGCCAGGAAGGCAGGGGAGGGCTGGGAAACCCAGGGGCCAAACCAGCCCCCGGGCCCTGGCCCACCGGGTAAGCCCACCCAGGCCTGCTCCTTTCTGACCCCAGGAATACCAGCTGGTGGCCAAACTGCAGCAGCTACAGGCATGCTGCTGCTATGACCACCTTGTGCCTGACAGGAACTTAGGGGCCTGGTTTGAGGCCGTGGAGCAGCTTGGCCAGAAGGACAGGTGAGGCCAGGATGGCATCAGGCCACGGTGGGGGCAGGAGCGCCCTGGTGGCTCCTGGGCCTGCATAGGCCCTGCTGCCTGAGGAGGCTGGGGCAGGTGGACGCCAACTGCTGTGTGGACCCTGGGAGGGAGCTCGAACTGGAGCTCCTGGGAGCCTGACAGCTGCCACCTGTCCTGTAGCCTCCTCCTGTCTCATGAGTGGGAGCCACCACCCGAGTCGGCCAGTGAGAGCTTCCAGGCCCAACACCCCCGGAAGGCAGAAAGCCTTGGAGTGGAGAGTGAGTTCCCCTTCTGGGGCAGGCAAGGGTGGGCTGGCTGGGGCTCAGAGGAGCTCCAGGCTGATCATGGGCTGGGGGCACCTGCCACCGAGTGCCAGGATCCCAGCTCCATTCCTGACCAGCCCTGGGGCTTGGAGAGTCATCCCCTCCCTGGGCCTGTTTCCTCCTTTGGGCAATGGGGTGGTGCTGCCTGAGCTCTGGGGCAGTCAGGGCCCACTGGCTCCTCTTGATGGACCTAGGACTTAGCCGTGTGCAGATTTAGCAGGGCAGAGGTGGGTAGGCAGGCCAGGGAAGGCCCCAAGGTAAGCCAAGCCTCCATCCAGCCGCCAGGGCCCCAATGCTGAGTCCAGCAGCAGCAGGACCGCCCACTCCAGCATCCAGCTCCAGGGTGGCCCTGACCTGAGTGGCAGGGATGCAGCAGATTCTGCTCACATGCAAGTGGCTGGCTCCTCCAGCTCTGCAGTGGAAATCCACCTGGACCATGTCCTGGAGGCCCAGGACAGCCAGAAAGCAAAGGTGACTGCCCAGCCCTGCTCCCTGGGGGCCCTTGCCCTCCCGCTGCCCCTCCTGTGCCTGCTGGGTCCTCCCCGTGTCCATGAGGGGTGGAGCCCCGTTGACTCGTCCAGACCTTCTAGATCCTCCTGTAGCTTCTTGAGCAGCCCAGGCTGACCCGAGGCTCCCGGCCTTCTGCTGATCTCCCATCCCCCATAGCTGGGGCAGTCTACCTCCGCATCATCTCAGATCAGCTCCACCATCACGTCAGCATCAGGAGGAACGTCCTCTTCCTCCTCCATCCAAGCCAGGGCCACCTGGACCAGCCAAAAGCTCCATGACTCACAGCCGCGCTACAAACAGCATGTGGGCGACCGCTGCTTCATCCGTGTCACCCTGGCCGAGGACAGCGGCCACAAGGTCCAGAGCATCCGCAGTGACTCAGGCTGTAGGCGCCTGAACAGTGCCATGGTCCCTGCCTGCTGCCCTGGAGCAGACTTGCCAGTGGCTAGGGAAGGACAGACAGCCACGTCCAGGGGCAGGAAGAGTGTGTGTGCAATGGTGGTCAGAGCTCAGGACAGTGGATACAGACAGGACTGAGGAGGTGTGTGCTTGGTGGGCTGAGGAGCATCCAGGAGGCCAGGGCTGAAGGAGCAGGGTCAGGGGAAGGGCTGAGGTCAGAGAGACATTGGGAGCCGGGTCCCATCAGGCCCTGGAGCTGCCGAACAGAGCGTGACTTTCTCAGGAGCCACTGAAGGGGCAGAGCAGAGCAGAGACAGCAGGAGAGCTTTGGCCTTAGAGTGGATGGTGAAGTGGTGTGTGGAGACACCAGCCAGTGAGGGGCTGCTGCTGTGACCCAGAGGGGAGGATGGAGTCTGCCCCAGGTCGGTGGCCATGAAGGCATGAGCAGGGCCCAGATCCTGGATGGACATGCAGATGGAGCCACCCCTACCCCACAGCCCAAAGGCTGCAGTGCTGCCGGGTGCACAGCTGAATGGGCTGCACTTCTCTTGTGACCAGGAGCTGGCATGCTTGTTCTAAGCTGTCCTTGAATGACCCTTGGCCTGAGCCCTGCCTGCACCCAGGCCCTCTTGCTCAAGGCAGCAGCGGTCTAGACCTTGCTGAGCACAGCTGCCTCCTGGAACCTAGGGCATCCTGCGGGGCCGTAGGGTGTCTTCCAGCCTCCTCTCGGACAAACATCTGGGCTGGGACTGGATGTGTGTGTTCTGCCTGGGGGTTCACTGCTACATAGAGGCCTCCTGGAGGGGCAGGGGTAGGGAAGGGGCCCTCTGCAAGGGCGAGCTGTCTCCTGTGATGGGGAGGGAGGAGGGACAGAGAGAGGCCCTGAGGTCACTCCGCAGTCCCCACCTTCTGCTGCGAGGCCACCCTTTGTCCCAGGGCTCTGGGAGCCCCTAGCAGTGGTGCAGGCCAAGGAGCCAGGGTGCAGGTTCAGCCTGCAGGGCAGGGGATTTGGACCCTCCCTTGGAAACACCCTCAAGACAGAGGTGCAGCTTCTTGTAGGAGATGGGGTGGGGAACCACTGGAAGAGAGCCCTCATTGTGTGGAGTGTCCCCAGGGGAGCAAGAGAAGACAGGGAGGCTCCCATAGACCCAGCCCTAAGCAGAGGGGCCTCCTCGGGGTCTCTGGCAGCTGCGCTGTGGGGAACCAGCTCCAGAACCCATGCCCTGAGGCCTGTTGTTGACCTACCACGGGTGACTGACCAAGACAGGGCTCTAGCTTTGATCCTCAAGGCCCTGGAAGAGCACAAGCTGACTGGGGAGCAGCCCGAGGACTACCAGCTGGTGCAGATCATCTCAGGAGATGGAAGTGAGTCAGGGGCGAGGGAGAGGGCGGGGGTGCAGGGGCAGGCGAGAGCAGCACAACCCTGGCCCAAAGATGTGAGGCCTCACTCAGGAGGCCCGGTGCAGGGCTGCCCTCGGCAGCCTCGGCAGTCTGGTCCCAGGGAGCGCTGGGCTCAGGGGTGTGCGCTGGGGTGGAGAAGGCCAATTTCAGCACTGCGATCCTGAGCAGGGAAGGCGGGAGGGGTGCTTGGGGGAGGAGACGACCTTGTGGCAACTCCACTCTGAGGCTGGCAGGTGGGAGTCAGTTGCTTTTGGAACAAGGGTCCTGCGCTTTCAGCTGTGCCTCTGCAGTCTTCCCTGGTCATTCAGGGTGTCGTTCAGGCGGCTCCTCTGTGGTCCTGGAGTTGGACTGGGGAACTCAGGTGCCCAGCCAAGGCCAGCTCTTGTGGGGACACAGAGGGTGGGGTTTGTCCATGCCCCGGAGCACAGCTGACCAGCCCTTTGCCCTACCCCCCAGCACTGCAGATCCCGGACAGCGCCAATGTGTATTACACTATGGCGCCCTTGCTTGATTATTAGTTTCTTCTCCTGAGGAAGACCACCCCCCTGGATGCCAAGGTCAAGGAGAAAGCTCCCTCAGCCCTTCGGGGGAGTTGGCAGAAGGGATCCAGGTTCCGAAAGGGGAAACTGTAACTGGCTCCATCTGTCTCCTAAGCCTCAGGGCCAACTTCCCTTCCAGTTCTGCTGACCCCCACCACCGTGGGCCAGGCCAGGCTGGTGCTTCCCTCCCCAGCAGCCAGTCTGGGCCTCCCCCAGACTCCTCTCACACCCCTGGACCTGTCCTGCTGCTTGAAACATGGCTTGTCAGAGGGATGATCTGCGAGAGATTGTCAAATAACTGAATTGAGAATCAACAGCAATGAAGACTGTCTATCTAAAGGGGAGGGGCAATATCTACCTTTGTCCTTAGGAGATGTTCAATGTGAAGGTTTTATTATTAAATTCTTGTTTCCACTACAGCCTGGGAGATGAGTTTGTTTCTTGCATTTCCCATGTTAATCAAAATGAGATACAGGCTCTCACTGTGCTCAGTCAAAGGAGAAATCCTGTAGAGTCATCCATTTATTTTAGAAGGGAGAAGTGAAAAGAGCCAGCTGCCCCTCCCTGGGTTCCTGAAGCAAACATGGAAATCCACACCAGACAGCACACGTGCATTTCGGTGTTCCACCTGGCAGGAGCTGAGAGCACCCAGGAGGACTGTCAGGCTTTAGACCATTCACAGACTGTTTCCTGAGCCCCAGCAGGACAGCGGCTGCCTTTCTACCACTTTGGAGGAAGAAGGAACATTTCCCGCTTCTTGCCTGAGGCTTTGCTTGTGCACCAAATAGGAACTTGTAGTTTTTAAGGGAAAACGATAGGTTGACACCAGCAGTAGGTAGGGCAAGAATGAGAACATAGCTGAGAATGTGGAATGGAAAGGGACAGAGGAGGAAAAGAGGAGGATTTTTGGCACCAGTCCAAGGGCAGGCAGACCTCACCTCCTCAGTGCCCCTCAGGGCCTCACGGTCCAGGCTTGACCTTGAATTTCATGCTTTGTCATCTTCATCCCCAGAATTTCTTTTCCTTAGAAGGATGACAAGGCTTTGAGCTGCAGCGTCTCGGGCTCCAGCTGGGCCTCCTTGGTTTCCACACCACTGCTCCCTGTGAACGCATGCTTCCCACTGCTGTGCCATTCCCTGTGCAAGTCCTTCCCCCAGAAAATCCCTGGCATTCCCCCCTCTGTGTGGGGTCCCTGGTGGACTCTCCTTGCTGGCCAGGGCCTGTGGCAGCATGTGGGACTCTCAAATGCCAAGACAAGAGCACTCCTTCCTGTGGGCCAGAGACCCCACGTGCCCTCTTCTGCGGGTTGAGGGGAAGTTGGGCCGTGTGGTCTGAGGTCCACTCCCTGCTGTGTGGCTGCTGACTGGCCTCAGGAGTGGTTTGGCTCTGAGTGCTTCGAGCTCGTGGGACCCTGGGAGGGCTGTGTCCCCTGGTCTACAACTCAGGCTTTGCTGATGTCATGGTGGTGTGGACAGTTCCTGTCAGGAGGGGAGCAAGTCACAGCCTGATGGGCCTGATGGCCACAGTCTGGCCCCGATTACCCTCATGGCACATTCCATCGCTGAGCGGTTCCCTGTCCAGGTGGTGACAGGCCCTGTTCTGAGCTCCCCATATGCTCTAGCCTGGCTTCCCCATGACCGGGAGCTAATGGTTGAAGCCCTGGCTCAGCACAGAGCCCAGGAGCCTGCACCAGCCTCCCACCTGCCCCAGATGAGGGCCGAGAGGCCCCTTCTGTCTAGGTGATCAGGGAAGTACAACACTCTCATCATACACTTTCATTAGGAAATATTGTTCCCGAATGCATTTTCTCTGTAAGTAACAGAGCCTCTCACTCCAGCGGTCACCATGAGCTGTTGGTGCTGGATGATCACCTCTAAAAGGGAAAGATTCACTGATTGCCAGAGGGTTGCTGTGATATCAGTCATTGTCCCCCAACACTCGTTCTGCCCTGGTAGTGGGGCTTGGTTCCCTGAGGTCCCTCACATCCTCTCATACACCAGCTGGGGACAGGCTGGACATCCAGTTCAGGGATCCTGTCTGCAAACTCAGGGGCCAGGAGGCTGAAGAGGAAGAGGAGCGGGCCGCCTGGCCTTGTCATCGGCCACACTCACCTACCTGCCTCCAGGTGCCATGCTCCTGGCTGCCCTCTGTGGGCAGTACCTGGGCACTTTGACCATGGGGAGGTGGCCAGATATCAGGTAGAACCCCTCCCTGCCCTCTTGACCCCCAGCTTCTCCAGGTTTTCCAAGCCCACCAAGCCCATCAGCAGCATGGCCCCCCACTCGACAGTGTTCCAGGTGCCCCCAAGGTCCACGGGACCAGGGAGGCATGGGGAGGGCTGGTGGCACACAGAGTTGGCCGGTGCCTATGAGCAGAGCCATGGAGGCATTGCCCACGTATGCCCTGCAGTGACCAGCGGGCACCACTGCCCTGCGGGCAGAGTCTCCCTGGTCAACCTAGTCAGCCAGGGCCTGCGGGCACACGCTCCCCAATCCTGAGGTAGGAGCAGAGCTCTGGAGCCTGGTGCTCACACCTGTGGGTCCCTGGGTGGAGCTTGGTCTTGCCAGAGACTCTCCCTGCCCACTCCTACTTGAGCACCAGAACAGAAGTTGAACCAGGCAGCAAGGAGGGAACACTGAGCAGCATGACACTGCCCTGGTGATGGGAGCCATGTCTGCTGGGGAGGCTGCCAGGTAGTGGCTGGTGCGATGAGCCCTGACCCCGGGGGAGGCTGGGGGAGGACATCCCTGCCTGGAGCCCAGCAGCAGGCCAGCAGTCGGGAGCTACCTGGAGAGCTATGAGCAAGGGAGGAGTGGCCAAGCCAGAGGCTGAGGGCAGTTTCCCAGATGAGACCCCTGTCCTGTCCTCTCCTGGGGTGTGGGTGGTAGGCAGGCCAGTCATCTGCCCACACCCCATCCACGGGAGGCAAACTGGTGCATCCTTTCTGAGCACACGCTCATACAATTTATGTCCAGCTCTTCGGTATAAAATTGGGAAAATGACACCAAGACAGAGGGAGCGATTGGCCTGGGGCACAGGGCTGGGCAGAGACCTGAGTGTAAGGTAGGGTTTGGCCTCCAAACCAGGGCTCCACAACCCCCACAGGGTTTCCTACCCAGGCAGAAACCTCCAGGGCTTGTCTCAGGCCTAGGAGCCAAGGGCAGCCTCAGACCACTTCCCCGGTGGAGCGCAGTCTGGGAAGATTCCTGGGCCAGGGATTCTCCTAGAAGCAGGTGCTTCTTTTCCTCCCCTTCCTGCTCCAGGTCCCAAGGGGCCTTCAGGAACTTCTCTATTTGAAAAGAGAAGGATGAACTCCAGGGCTGCAGTTTCCTTGGGATCACTGCTTTGGGCCAATCGATGTTCTCACCCACTCGACAGAAGGTGAGTGCATCAGGCTGCTCACAAGCACACCATCATTTCCAGTGAGGAGCACAGAATGAATGAGTGGGCAGTCAAATGATGGTGTCACAAGGTCCCTTGACCCCAAGGCAACAGGAAACTCTCCCCTGGCTCCAAGTTCCCCACCATGACCTCAAGACTCCTTTGGCAAAATGGACTGAAGAAGGACAATTCCAGCTGAGCACTGGTCTTTGCCAAAGCAAGCCCAAAGAGATGTTATTCAAACAAAGGTCAGTCTTTGACCATCAATGGTCATGGACCAGGCCTCTCAAGGTGTTCCTGCCCCATGTGTAAGGAGATGCAAACCAAGAGCAGCTCCTTTCCTAGCTGCAGCATCTTCAACTTGAGCTCTTCCTGTCTTAGCCAGAGAGAGATGGTGAAAACTGGCTCTGCCTGCTGGACAGCAGCATGGTTTGTGGATGCACTGAACCAGGGCATCCTTCCTTCAAGGAATGTCCCCTCCACCCAGGGCTTGGAGGAGGCATCAAGCATCACGTCACAGTCAGGGCCAGACCCTGTAGCTCCCAGCATTGAGATCTCAGCTCTCAGAGAGGGCCCTGCTGGGGTTTTTCTGACTACTACACTGACAGCAGGGGGCTGGGCTTGTCCTGAGCTCTTCATTCAACCTGGGCACAAGCTTCTGCTGGTTGGGGCAGCCCCAGCCTTCAGTCCATGGAGTCAAGCATCTCTACCTCCACCTCTATCTCATTCCTGTCCAATGGCTTGAGTCCCTCTCCCTCCTCTTCACCATCCCCCTCCTCATCCAGAGGCTGAAGTCTTTAGAGACCAAGGATCTTGGACATAGAGCCAGAAGCCAAAAACCAGGAAAAGCCAGAGATAGAGAGAGACAGACAGGCAGAGAGAGAGAGAGAGAGAATGCCAATACCTTGATTTTGGACTCCTAGCCTCTAAACCCCTGAGCCAGTAAAGTTCTGTGATTTAAGTTAACCAGCATGCTTGGGGCCTAATTCCAGCTGGGACACCTCAGCCCTGCCCCCAGAACATCAGGTCTGAAGTTTCTCTAAAGACAGGTGTCAGAAGAGGTCAATGCTTTGAGGGCCCTGGAGCTTTCCCATTTGGGAGGTACCACCTTCATGAACCATAGGCCTAGATGCCTGCAGCCCTGCTTGCCATGGGCTCCTGCATCTTAACGTTCAGGTCTAACCCTTAATGGTCAAGGTCTCCCTCCCTGGGTCATTTGAAATTATTGGATGAATACCAAAGAAGAGAAAGATGATGTTTTTACAGTCATTTCTTCCTGTGGGTATGATCCACTTTGAGCTTGAGTAGAGAAGTTCAAAGCATGACCGTCAGTAGAGAGGCCTTTGATTAGATGACTTAATAAGACCACTCAAGGGTCTTGATTGGACTATGTCAGGGAGGCCTTACTCAGGTCGAGTCTCCCCCAACCACCCTTGCTGGCACTGATACAAGCAGAAACACAGAGAGAGAAACAGACAGAGGCAGGAAAAGCATGCTGCCATGTTTGATCCTGCCATGCTGAGACTGAGCAAGGAGGCCCAGAAGAGAGCAGCCCCGTGCTTGCTTTACTGAGAGCTGCAGAAGACCAGAGGCCTCAGCAGAGACCCATGGACATCTCGCTTCACTTCGTGGTGGCTGACTTTGGTAGGAAAGCACCTGTCACCATGCCTTGAGTTGGACTTTTCACGTTCTTGCAGCTTTGACACCAAAGAAATTCCCTAACCAAACCAAACCCATTGCTGGTACTTTGCAACGGCTGCCCTTGGGCCAAGGAAAACACTCGGCTTGTGGGGGGCCTGGTCCAGCTCAGCCATGCTCACGCTGCCCACCAGTCAGCCTGCTCTTTTCATCATGCCCACCCCCCCACCTGCACAATTCCAGGGACTCCCCGTGCTGTCCATGGCCCCAGGTAGCCTGCCTTGATGTGTCCCCTCTGGAATGGGTGACTTTTTGTGTGCCCACAGCACCTTCTCCTCATCTTTGTGTCAGCAGTGACCATATTCTTCTGCCCAAATGTACCCCTCCCAAGCTGTCAGCTCTAGCAGGGCCTGAACAGTGCCCGACTCCCTATCCCCGGTGCCAAACCCCCAGAAGGCACCCCATCATGGTTTGTGGAGTGACTGCATGAGTGGGAGGCAGTGGGAAGAAAAGAGATTTGGAAGCTTTCCAGCATCACCTCTGAGCTGTAGACCATCAGGCTGGTGACCAAAGGCCTTTGAGCCCTGAGGAGGAGGATAGGACCTCAAGGCCAGAAGCCATCTGGGCACTGACCTTCCCGACCAGCTGCCTGACTCTTCCACTGGACGTGCAAGCAGCACAGTCAACAGGAGGTGACCGCCCACTCACCGTGTTCAAAGCAGGATGCTGAGGCTGGCCTCCTTACCGTGGAGGTGCTCGGGGACCCAGGCCTGGGTGTGGGGAGAGCTCGTGCACCTTCAGCAGGCCCCAGCTCTGCCGTTCTGTGTGCCATGGCCAGTAGCCCTCCCAGTGTGCCCCTCATCCTGCTTTCCAGCTCCATGGGAGCCTCGTTCAGCCTTAAGCAGGCAAGGCCTTGTCCACCCCAGAGCCACCTGCCCTCACAGCTATTCCCAGTAACCCATCACCTCGTTGGGCTCTTCTACAAAGCACAGACTTTGGAGTCAGAGTGTCCAAGGTGGAAAACACACAGCTGGAGCAGGTCATCGCCCTGTGTCGGGATCGCAGACCCTGCATTTTCTAGAAGGCCAAAGGAAGCCAGTGATGGCCAGCTCAGGCGGGTGTGTTGGGGTTGAAGAATTGGTGTGAAGTCTATAAAGAACTTCGACTCAGGCCCCTTGGCCCAGTGAGCATGCCAGGGGCAAGGCCCTGCTCAGGAAGAGGGGCAGGTGAGAGCAGGGACCATGAGCCCACCTCGGAGGCAGGGCTCGCCCCCTTCAAACTGCAGGACTTGAGTGCCTGAGCTGCCTGCTCACCGTCCACGGGGGCAGGGTCAGGCGGCACGGAGGGCTCCTTAGCAGCAGCGAGCACCCTGACCCTCAGCGCTGGGGGTCAGCCCTGCCTCCACCCTGGGCTCCCCTGCCCCTCTCATATCCCCCTGGGTTCTGCTAGAGATGGGATGGGTTCAGGTGCCCTGGGTCTTCTCAGGGAGGACAGGAGGAGGCAGAGGGGCAGGAGCACAAGGCTGACCGGCCTTCTCCCCTGCTCAGACTCACAAGGCTGTGCCTGCCTCCAGGTCTGCTCCAGGTGTGCCGTCCGCTGGCATGTGAGAAAATTAAAAATCAGTGAGAGGCTTTTCTGGCCTTCAGAGATTCCCTCCCCACGGCCCTAAGAGGCAGGTCTGCCACTAATTCCTGAGTCCAGAGTCCAGTTTTGAGCAAGTAGCAGGGCCCATCCTAACAATCCACATCCAGGTTGAGGCAAGAATCAAAGAGCAGTGGTAACACACAGCCTCCTGCCACTACATCCGTACCAAAGGAAAAAAGGGATCATCTGAGTACATAACATCCTCATCAGATGTCCAGACATCAGCAAAAAATTATGGGCCCTACTAAGAAAACAGAAGGCACAGCCCAAGAAAGGGAATAGACCAAAGCCCTAGAAGAGACACAAGATTCGAGAGGCCTCATTGATGAGATGCACGCAAATTTCCAAAATCACAATAATGAGCTGAGGGACAACGTGGCTAAGGAGATAAATGACAACAAGAAGGTATCAAGAGAGTTCAAAGACACATTTGAAATCTTGACCAGCAAAGTGACAGAGCTCATGGGAATGAAAGACAAAAGAGGTGTGTGATCCATAGACCATCGGAGGCACACAAGAGCAGACTAGATATGACAGAAGAGAGAATAAGTGAACCGAAGACAGAAGAAGTGAAATTGGAGGGAGCAAAGAACAGAGAGTGAAAAGAATGGGAAAGAAGTTAGCAGGGGCTCAGAAATTTGGATGACAACACAGGACACAGCAGCGTACACATCATGGTCATTCCAGAAGGAGAAGAGAAGGGAAAAGGGGCAGAAAGAGTCTTTGAGAAAAGACGAGAGGAAACATTTCCCCACTATCGCAGAAAAAATGAACTTACCAGGCCAAGAAGTCACAATACCCCTGTCAGCATAAATCCAAAGAGACCTCTTCCAGGACACATACTCCTCAGAAGGTCAAATGCCAAAGACAAGGAGAAAATTCTCAGAGCAGCAAGGGAGAAGCAAACAATCACCTACAAGGATGCCCAGTAAGACTTCATGTGGATTTCTCTTCAGAAACCATGAAGGCACAAAGAAAGAGGTATGATACAGTTAGGATAGTGAAGGAGAAAAACCGCCAGCCTAGAAATCTTTATCCTGCAAAATTGTCCTTCTGAAACGAGGGCGAGTATAAACTACTCACAAAGAAACAGAAACTAATAGCCTTTGCCAAGAAGAGACTCCAACTTTGCAGGAAATAGTAAAGGAAGTCTTAGAACCTGAGATCAACAGATAGGAGAGAGAGAGGCCTGGAGAAGAGCAGAGAAGAAAGACTAGCAGAATGGCTAACCAAAAGTGTAAGAAGACAGGCAAAAATAGCATACGACCTAAGAAAACCCAAGGATAAAACGGTGGAAGTAAATAATACATTTAAAGCAATATCATTGAAGATGAATGGATTAAACTCCCCAATCAAAAGGTACAGGCAGACGGAGTGATTAAAAAAAACATGAGTCATCCATTTGCTGTTTTGTAGACCCAGTGCTACAAAACGGCTGAAAGCAAAAGGTTGGAAAAAGATATTCCATGCAAACAACAACCAAAAAGAGCAGGGGGAGCTAGACTGCTCTCAGGCAAAACAGACTTTAATGCAAAAAGTTATGAGAGATAGAGGAAATATGAATAAAAGGAATCACCCACCAGGAAGCAATCAGTCATAAATATCTATGTACCTAACCAGCGTAGCTCAAAATACATGGGACAAACTCTGGCAAAACTTAAGGGAGAACTTGACATCTCTACAAGAATCTTTGGAGACTTCAACGCCCCACTCATATCATGAGGTAGAACAATTAGCCTGAAGAGCAACAAGGAAAGAGAGAAGTTGAACAGCATGATCAACGATTTAGACCTAACAGACATCTACAGAAGGCTGCATCCCAACTCAGTGGGTTCAGCATTCTTCTCAAGTGCCCATGGATCTTTTTCCAGGAGAGACCACATGTTAGAGCACAATGCAGCTCTCAATCAACAGAGAAAGATTGAAATGAATCAATGCACCTTCTGAGATCAAAATGGAATGAAACTGGAAATCAGTCACAAACAGGACCAAAGTAAATTAGCTAAGGTGTGGAGGCTAAAGAACACATCCTTACATAATCCATGGGTCCAAGAAGAAATCGCCAGTGAAGTCAGTCAATCTTTTGAGACAAATATGAGAACACAACTTATCAAAACGTAGGGGATACAGCAAAAGCAATCTTGGGAGGGAAAGTTAGAGCCTTCAATGTTGACACGAAAAACAAAGAAAGAGGTAAACACAAAGATTGAACTGAATGACTAGAGAAACTAGAAGGAGAACAGCAAGCCAATCTCAAAACAAGCAGGAGGAAAGAAAGAAATAAAGATGAGAGCAGAAATAAATGAAATTGAGAACAACCACCACAAACAATAGAGCAAATCAACAAAAACTAAAGCTGGTTCTTTGAGACAAACCCCTAGCCAGACTAACCAAAAACAAAAGAGAGAAGAAGCAAATAATTGGTATTGAAAGAGGGACGTTGTGATTGACCCCACAGAAATGAAAAGAATCCCAAGAGGATATTATGAGAAGCTGCATGCCAACAAAGTAGACAACCTGGATGAAACAGACAAATTCCTAGAAATGCACAAACAACATCCACTGATGCTACGAGAAATAGAATATCTTAACAGACCATCTCAGTGAAAGAGATTGAATCCATCATCCAAAATCTCCCAGCCAAGAATAGTCCAGGGCCAGATGGCTTCACAGGTGAATTGTACCAAGCATTTAGAAAAGAATGAACACCAATCCTGTTTAGACTCTTGCCAAAAATTGAAGAGAAGGGAAAATGACCGAAGACAGTTGATGAAGCCAACATTAGCCTAATACCAAAGCCAGGTATAGATACCACAAGAAAAGAAAATTAGAGACCTATCTCTCTACTGAGCATCAATGCAAAAACTCTCAACAAAATACTTGCCAATAGAATCCAAGAGCATATCAAAAGACTTATACATCACAGCCAAGTGGGATTCATTCCTGTAACGCAAGTCTGGTTCAACGTAAGAAAATCAATCCAAAAGAAAAAACACATCATCATCTCAATTGATGTAGAAAAGGCACTTGATAAAATCCAGCATCCTTTCTCAGATACAAACTTCAAACAATAGGAATAGAAGGAAAATTCCTCAATATGATAATGGGCATAGATGGAAAACCCACAGCCATGATGTGCTCATGGACTGGAAGAATAAATAGCATGAAGATGTCAATCTTTCCCAAACCGATTTATAGATTCACTGTAGTACCAACCAAAATTCCAACAGCCATTTTACAGAATCAGAAAAGGCCATTACCAAATTCATTTGGAAGGGAAAGTGCATCCAAATAGCCAAAAGCATTCAGAAAAAGAAGAGCGATATGGGAGGAATTTCACTGCCTGGCCTTAACACATATTACAAGGCTACAGTGGTCCAAACAGGAAGATAGCGGCATAAAGATAGACACATCTATTTGTGGAATAGAATTGAGAATCCAGAAAAACACCCTCAACTCTACTGTCAACTGGTTTTTGACAAACCTACCAAGGCCATGTTAATGGGACATAACGGGTTCTTCAACAAATGGTGGTGGGGGAACTGGATATCTATGACAAAAAGAATGAAAGAGGACCCTATCTCACTCCCTACACAAGAATCAACTGAAAATGGGTCAAAGACCTAGATACAAAAGCAGATACAAAAGACCTAGAAGAAAACATAGGGAAGCATCTTCAAGACCTTGTAGTAGGTGGTGGTTTCTGTGACCTTACGCCCAAAGTGCAGGCCACAAGAGAAAAAAAAAATAGATGAAAGGGACCTCTGCAAAATTAAACACTTTTGCACCTCACAGGACTTTGTCAAAAGGGTGAAAAGGCAGGTGACTCAATAGAGGAAGATATTTGGAAATCACATGTTTGATAAGGGTCTAATATCCAGGATCTATAATGAGATGTGTACATCTCAACAATAAAAGGAGAAACAATCCAATTTTAAAATGAGCAACAGACTTGAGTAGACGTTTGTCCAAAGAAGAAATACAAATGGCAAAAAAACACATGGAAAAAATGCTCAAGATATCTTCTGATTAGGGCAATGCAAATCAAAACCCACAATGACTTATCATTTCACACCTATCAGAATGACCACTATTCAAAAAGACAGAGAACTCCAAGTGCTGGAGAGGCTGTGAAGAGATAGGAACACTCCTTTCTGGTTGGTTGGTGGCAATGCAGAATGGTCCAGCCACTGTGGAGGACTGTTTGGCAGTCCCTCAAGAAGTTGAAAATAGACTTGCCATGTGACCCTGCAGTACCACCACTGGGTCTATAGCCAGAAGAACCGAGAGCAGTGACATGAACAGACATCTGCACATTGATTTTGGCAGTGGCATTCTTCATGATTGCCAGAAGTTGGAAACAACCCAGGTGTCCTTCGATGGATGAGTGGAAAAACAAGCTCGTGAATTCACCTGAGGAAAAGTTATGCAGCAATAAGAAGAAATGAATTGTAAAGTAGAAGACAATATGAATGACCCTGGAGGAGATTCTTTTAAGTATAGCTGGCCAGACACAAAAGGGCCAATACCATAGGATTGTGTTCTTATGAACCAAATAGATTGTGTAACATACTGTACGATAAAAAACAGTTTCTACGTAGCCAGTCCATGTAATTGAGAGTTGTACAGTTTTATTCAATTATTTCTTTTTAAATGATTGCTTCTATCTCTAATTCCTAAGTGGGCAAGATAGAGTTAGAAATAAACAAGGCAATGGGAAGGCTCTGACAGGATTGGTGGCACAGCTGCCATGCCTGACTTTGGTCTCATTTCCACCTCATCACGAGCCAGATGGAGACAGCAACCCAGGAGTGCAAGTGGGTCTCCTTAGACCACACAGCCCTCCCCCAGCCCTGTGTGGAGTTTCACTCGGAGTTCCGCCCATCCCCTTCCTGCTCCTCCCATGTCTGAGTGTGTGCATTTGCTCCATGTGAAACCAGACTCTAGGGCTCACAGTGTCCACCCCACATGGACGTGACGCTGTCCCAGGAAGCCAGTGCTAGAATGGATCCCGCTCTGTGGTGAGGAGACTGGGGGTGGGCCCCAGTGACTAGCCTGGGCTCCCCAAAACTGAAAGGAGAGAGCAGCATGCTCTGAACCTAGCTGGGTCTCCCCCAAGCTGGGGCCCAAGCCACCCACAGCCTTCCCAGGGAGCTGTGGGGGGGGATGTGTTGGCAGAACGGTGTTGAGGGCACAAGGCGATCCAGGGCAGGGGATGGACAGACAACCATGCAGAGGGACTTTGGCGAAGTTCTTACAGTTGAGGGGCCCAGGGGAAATGACCTAAGGAGGTGACCTCACTTCCACAGTGACAGACTTGGAACCCTGATAACCAGGCACCCAGATTCCACAGGCAGCCCCTTCCCAGCTCACTTGGCAGGAGATGCTCAAGAGAGGAACATGTTCCCATACTGCATTCCACAACCCCGAGGTTCCAGCCTCAACCAAACCAGGAATTAATCCCCTTCCCATCACTTCTGACATTGGCTCAGGCCTCAGCCATGGAGCCGCTGGCCATCAGCACCCAGAGGTGACACGGGGTGGTCCAGGGGAGCCAGTTCAGCACAGGCCACTGCTGTGCTCCTCCTGGGCAGCCCCACATCCATCCTCTTCCCAGGGTATGGGGGCATGGACAGGGGGACCACCACGGGCAGGAGCAGCCATCAGGGTTGGGGACATGGAAGGCCTTCCCTGTCTCCTGCCAGGTCATGGGTGGGGGTGGGAAGAGGCAGCTTGGGGACATCCATGTGGACCGTGTCTTTCCTGAGCCTCGAGCTCCCCTGTTCTCTCCACCGGGCTAAGGGGAAGGCAGACCCCATCTGGGCCCGCCCTGGGTCCCAGCCCGATGTAGGGCCAGCTTCCCCTGTCGGGGAGGACAGGCCCCTCGCTGACGCCCCTCGGCCCAGCCGCCGGGCACTGTGTTCGCAGAGCTCCACGCAGGTGGTCGGCGAGGAGCTGGAGGAGGGGGCTTGTCTACACCATCTCTCTGAGGAAGGTGCCGGTCCATCGCGGCCCCGGCCAGGGCCGGCACTGGTTGCAGGTGAGAGCAGGTGCCGAGGGGGAGCCCGAAGCAGCTGGGGAGCACCCCAGGGCCGTGTTCCACCCTGACCGCTGCCTGTATGCTCTTTGGGGCTTTCACACCCGAGTGGCCCCATATCCTGCTTACTGAGGAACCTGGGGTCCCACCAGTCACCCAGCACACGGCCACTCCACAGATGGGGGAAGGTCACTGCACACGTGCAGAGGGGCAGGAGAGGGTCTTTAGTGCAGGATTCCCGTCAGGGCCGACTGGAGTGTGGGCGCGCCACAGACACGTGTGCGTTGTTTTGCTGTGTTTGCAAGTCCCCTCCTCGGCCCCACATCCACGGCAGCATCTTTGTGACTGTCCTTCCCCATCTGCTCCTAGCCATCCAGCTCTCCTGCTGAGGAGGGTTCTCGCTGTCTCTCATAACTGCCCCCTTGACCTTCCTGAGTAGGAGTTGGGGCCTGCCTCAGCTGCCCAGCATTCCAGGAGGGTGGTGGCTCAGAGCAGCCTTTCAGCCTTCAGGGCTGCTGGAGCCGAAGGTCCTGTCCTGGGGCCCTGCTGGCTCTGCCGCCCTGGACACTTCCCACAGGCCCCCAGGAAGTGGTCCTCCCAGCCCCGGCAGAGGCTCCAGGAAAGGGATGGCTGGGCAGAGGACACACAGGCCTCCCTTACTCCAGCAAGGGCCACCTGACCTCACTGAGGGGCAGCAGTGGGGGACCACCGGCTGTCTTTGGGGGGAGCATCCCTGCAGCCCCTGGCCCTGGCCCTGTTGTTTTCCTTCCTTGTCCTGATGTGGGGTCAGGGTAGCTAATGGCATCCCCTTGTTTTTCTGGCCTTGTGACAGTCCAGAAGGTCATCTCCTGACCAGGAGGGTCTGCAGTTCCCCAGGTTCTGCTTAGACCCTTGGCCCTGCAGGGGTCTTTCTCTCCCATGGACCCTCGAGGCACCTGCCCTTTCAGGTCAGGGGCCTCATCTTTCAGGTGTTTGCTCACCTGTGGTTCAGTGTGAAGACTGAGGACCTTTCTCTACTAGGGGCCCGCATGGCCCCTCGGCCGGATGATGCTCAGGGCTTGGGGTAGCAGGTGGGCCCTGGCCCTGCCCAGCTGGGTCCAGGCACTGCATCTGACCACACTGCCCCTCTGTCTCACCTCAGAGGAAGAACAAGGTGGCCCTTGTGAGGGGGGAGAGCTGCACTGTGCACATGGTCCAGGTAGACCCCTGGGAGGACCTGGTGAGCACCTGGTGTCCACCTTGCAGGAGGGCGACCTTGGCTACATCCCCACCTTCCTGGGGACATACTGCATGTTCGCCTCCACCGAGCAGGTTATGGACCAGCTGTTCCACCGATGAGCACCCGCCCCAACCCACCGCCTGGGCTGCCCCACCACCTGGGCTGCCCCGCACCCCACATGCTGGGCATCTCAGAAATGCCACTGCACCCGCTGGCCTCAGTTTCCTCATTGGGAGGGCTTTGGCCTGCAGCACCGTGCCATGCTTCTGCTTGCACAGATGAGACACCCGGAGCCCACAGAGGCAGAGCCAGAGGGTGAGGCGGCCCTCAGGGTGGGGGCACGTGAGCTTGTGGGCCAGGGGCCGGGATTGCACTGCAGAGGCAGGAGCCAACAGAGGCTGCCCTCGGGCTGCGAGCCAGGTGGAACCCCAGACAAGTCACCTGGGAGCCTGCAGGTGGGGAGCACTTTTCTGGGCAGGATCTTCCCCTCAAGGTAGTGGGATCTTCTCTGTATTGGAATGACACTCGGAGCCATTCATGGTGGGGAAACTGCCTCTTGTCCGGCTCCTTTGTCAGCTCCAGAGCCATCGATGCCTCCAGTGCGACCGCCAGTGCCAGTTCCACACCCTGTGGCTGACACAGGTCCAGAGCCAGAGTCGGCTCCATCACCACCCAGACTGCCAGCTAGCGAGGTGGCGCCTGTGCCTACTGTGCTATCTAGAACCTGATGCATTCCATGCTGTGGCACCAGCTCCTGAGTTGAAGGTGGCTCTAGCACCACCACAGCTGCCCCACACACAGATGGGACTTGGGCCCTCCCTGGAGCTAGACCATCCGACCTAGTCAGCTGGAGCACCTGCTCAGGAGGTGCAGACAGCTGCAGCACAAACAGGAGCATGAGCTGCAGAGCTGGAGGCAAGTCCACGGATCAGCACTGCCTGCTCTTGAGGGAAAGCCTGCTCCTCCAGCAGCAGAAGTGCCGGCTTTCGAGCTAGAAGATGCCTTGGGGCCACCTCCACCTGTGGAGGTAGCGCCAGTGCCCTTCTGGAGGTAGAGCCGGCCCCATTTGCAGGGGCAGCCCCTGCTGCACCATCCACACCACCAGTTCGCAAGGGGGAGGTGGTCCCACTGCTACCTCCAGTGCCGCCTGCACAGGTCACTCCAGTGCCCACTCTGGAGCTCCAGCCGGTTCAGGCACCTTCAGGAGCAACGGCTCTCGAGGGGAGGCAAGTCTAGCAGGAGCACCTGAGCCACGGCCAGAGCTCAGATAAGCAGCAGGGCAAGCTGCCCCCCCCCCCCAGCCTTCCTGCCCCTGGCCCGGGCCCTGCGGGGATGGTCTGCATGAGCAGAAGCCTGAGCTCCTGGCTTTCCATCCTGAGCTGGTGGCAGAGCAGCTGTCACTCATGGATGCGGTGAGCAGCTGGGCTCAGCAGGGTGGAGCTGGGGGGAACTTCCTCCCAGGGCCTGCTGCCCCAGCCTTCCCCACCCTGATCCTGAATCCTGGGATCTGGGTCCAAACCCTGGTCTGCTGCCAGCCTTGTTCCCTGGGAGAGTTTCTTGAACCCAAGCCCACACTTAGGCCTCTGGAGAGGAGACCTAGGACACTAGCCATCCCTGCCACATGCACTGCTGTGACAATGACCCCGGCCAGGGTCCTGAGGCCCCACGGGATCTGAGCTGGGGTGGGTGTGGCCGGCTGACTCACCCTCCTCCCCAGGAGCTGTTCAAGAAGGTGGTGTCCTATTACTGCCTGAGCTACATCTGGTCCCAGAGCAACCAGAAGTGCAAGGAGCACATGGCGTCCACCGTGTGCACCATCATCAGCCAGGTCAACCGCGTGGCCGACTGCGTCGTGGCCACCTGCCTCAGGGACTGCAGCATGAAGGCTGCAGATAGGGCCAGGGTGGTGGAGCACTGGATCGAGGTGTCCAGGGTATGTGCAGGGGCCCTCCGTGGACTTCTGGAGCCCCCCTGCACTCTGGTAGGCTCTCAGCCTCTGGGCCCTGCCCTGCCTGAGGCACAGCCCTCCTCTCTCCTCACGTCTCCCCTAGGCTCTTCCCTCAGGTGGAGTGTGGGGGTCCCACTCTGGGGTCTGGCTTACCCTCAGGGGCTCCATGGGGTTCTCTCATCCAGAGGGGGAGGTCAGCCGAGGGGGCTGAAGCTGGAGCAGGGGGCACTCAGACCACCCCTCACAGCCCATTCTTTCTCCCTCCCCACAAGTGCCGAACCCTCCGCAACTTCTCAGCCCACACAATCCTCTCTGTTCTCGAAAGCCATGCGATTGTCTGTCAGAAGAAGACATGGGCAGAAATTTCCAGGTGGGCAGGCTTCTTTCCAGGGGATGCTAGGGGGGACCAGGGGCCCCACGGGAGTCTGGGCATCGCCCTGCAGGGAGCCTGGAGGCAGCAGGATCTGGGCAGGGGCTGGGTGGGCTGGGGCTCCAGGTATCACCAGGACCTGAGGTCAGCAGTTGTGCATCAACCCTGGTGCCATCCACAGTCAAGTACAGAGTCGAGCCAGATGAGAGCATGTCCAGGATGTGCTTGTCAGCAGCCCGCTCTGTCCAGCAGACAGCTCCTTGTGTCAACACCAGCCGCTCGTGAACTGGGGGTCCCCACTGTGCCTGCCTGAGAGCTCAGCTCCCAAGCCCATGCTGTCCTGCAGTGCTCAGAGCTGCCCAGGTTCAGCACCACCCGCCAGGCAGTCTAGGTCCCAGGACCTGGCTACAATGAAGCAGGTTGTCCCCTGAACCCCCCCACCCACTTCCACCTTTCTCCTTCCTTCTTGCCCTCCTCCAGGGACAACTTCTGCTTCTTTCAGACACTGTCTGAGATTTTCTCCACTGAGAACTCCTCCCAGGGCAGCAAGCTGATCTCCCAGGTGAAGAGCAGGTGGGGGGCAGGGCAGGACTCAGGAGGTGGGCTTGTGAGTGTTTCCCTGGATGTTTCTTTGCCAACATCCTATCTGACCTCTTCTGGAGGAAGATGAAGAGGAATCTGTCTGGTTTGTGGGCAGGTGGGGGGAAGCTGCAGGGCCATAGGCCGGGTTTGGTGCTTGAATGCGGTGGGGAGGGCTGGGATGTTCCAGGAGGAGATGATGAACCGGTAGGATGAGAAGTCTCCATCCACGTGAGGGTCTCAGAACTGCACCTCGCTATGAATGGCTTGTGTCAGAGAGCTAGGAGAAGTATTTGGGAGATGGGAAACCATGGCGGATCCTTTCTGACTGAAACTAGAAGCTTCCACCTAAACGATGCAGCACAACTTCGATGTCCAGTACTGCAAGGACATGTGGTCCCAGACATGCAGCTGGAGGATGGGGAGCACCTGCAGGCAGAACATCCCGAGTGGACCCCCGGGAGGGGGCACCTGTGTTTGGGCCTCAGGCAGCCTTTGGGTTTTCAGTAGTGTGGGCTGGGGCAGGCAGGATCTGCTCAACTAGGCCTCCCGGGACACCCCATCCTCCAGCTCCATGGCTGAGATGGCACCAAGTCCCCCGCACATCCACGGGCAGAGGCTGGGAGAAGCGGACAGCTGTTGGCAGTGGCGGGCTGTGGGGTGACATCAGTGCAGATGAGGCCTCTGGCCGGAGGGAGCCGCCTGTCCTCAGCGCCCCGAATGCATCCTTCCTTGAGCCTGTGTGTCCTGCGGAACGGAAGCACAAGCATCCAGTGGTGCCGCCCTCACGGCCAGCTGACGGGGTTGACAGGAGAAAAGAAATGTGGTCGAGCATTTCTGGTACTCTCCTGCCCACCTAGGGTCCACGACTTTTGAGATTTCCATGTGCCCACTTGGCCCAGGAGTCCACGACCCCAGGGACAATGGGGAAGGGTGGAGGGTCTCACTGACCCCGACCTGCTCAATTCTAACAGGAGGGGAACCCTGATTTTGCCACCCTGGATACGAACCCCAACAGAGACCAGAATCAGCAGCAGAAACAACAGCAGCAGCAACAGCAGGAGGGGGTGGGTGTGGCTCATGCCAGGGGGCCATGGGGGGTGGCCTCCAAGTCAGGGTGGGGCCCTCCTCCCAACTATCCCTCCTGGGCCTCTGAGCCTGGGGAGCCTTACTTCCATGTCTGTTCCCCTGGAAGCTTGAGGGCTGGAAGCCGAGGGAATCCTTGGGGACTAGTGGCAGCAGGTCAGAGCAAGAGCCTGGAAGAACTGATGCTGGTCGACTGGGTGGGGCAGGGTGTTGGCGTGGGATGGAAGAAACACCAGTGCTGGGAGGTGACTGCAGGGGAGTTTGGGGTCCTTGGAGGATGGGCAGGGGTCTTTGGGGTGACAGCTGAATTCCCAAGCGTGTGCCAGGGTGATGCTGGGTGGTACTAGGAGTCTGAGCATGCTGGGTTGACAGGGTGGGGTGTCGGGGGCACCCAGCACCTGCACTCTTCCCACAGGGTGCCATCCAGGGCACTGTCCCATACCTGGGGATGTTCCTCAGTGAGTTTTTTTTTTATAAACATAAAAGTTTCACTGTAAGTTTATTTCATTTCACACTGCCTTATAAACTGATCCTACACTCCAAGATATAAGGATATTTCATAAAATTCTCATAACAAATAATGTGTTAAATTTTAGAGGTTTAACATTAAAAACAGAATGAAGAAAACAGGAATATTAACATTCTAATGTTCCTTGCTATTAAGGATTTGATCATTATATTAAACTCAAATTGATTGAACTTTCTAGCTTCTACACATAGATTTTCCTATGGTTTCTTCTTTTCTTTTTTTTTTTCTTTATTTTTTTAATATTACATTAAAAAAATATGAGGTCCCCATATAGCTCCCACCACACTCACCACAATCCTCCCCCACAACAACAACCTCCTCCACCATCATGAGACATTCATTGCACTTGGTGAATACATCTCTGAGCACTGCTGCACCTCATGGTCAATGGTCCACATCATAGCCCACACTCTCCCACAGTCCACCCAGTGGGCCATGTGAGGACATACAATGTCTGGTAACTGTCCCTGCAGCACCACCCATGACAACTCCAAGTCCCCAAAATGCCCCCATATCTCATTTCCTCCTCCCACTCCCTACCCCCAGCAGCCACCATGGCCACTTTCTCCACACCAATGCCACATTTTCTTTGATTACTAATCACAATAGTTCATGAATAGAATATCAGTAAGTCCACTCTAATCCATACTCTATTCCTCCATCCTGTGGACCTTGGAATGGTTGTGTCCACTAAACATCTATATCAAAAAGGGGCTTAGAATCCACATGGATGCTGGATGCAATTCTCCTGCTTTCAGTTGAATGTGCTCTTGGCTCCCTGGTGTGGTGGTTGACCTTCTTCACCTCCATGTTAGATGAGTGGGGTAAGTCCAATAAACCAAAGTGTAGGAGCTGAAGTCTGTTGAGGCTCAGGGCCTGACTATCACATGGTCAGTCCAGAGATTCAGGTCTCCTGGGTATACATTAAATCCCAGCACCAACTACAGTTCTGGTAAAAGTAACAGGAGAGGCTTGTGAACAAAGATCACATCTGAGTCCAGCTGCATCACACAGAAACACCAACTCCAAAGTAGGGCCAACTGACATGGCACTGAACTCCATGTGCCATAACCATAGAACGTGTTGGTCTCTGTAGCCCTCAGAAGAACCAATACCTGGGGTTCTATCTACTTTATCTGTCTCTGGGACTCTGCTGAGGTGTGCATAAGGGCAACCCCTCTGATAACCTCCTGGCTCTTTTTGGAGACTCATAGCCATATAAACTCATTTGTCCTTTCCATTTCCCCCTTTTATTCAGGTGAAAAAGCATTTTTAACTCTTGGTATTATATGTAGATTGAGATATTCTGCTGGTCCAAGTTGACCCTTTTCTTCAAGGTCATTTTCCAGTTACATCATCAGCTGGTACTTGGTAGTAATCCCTCGGTGCCAGGAAGGCTCATCCCCGGGAGTCACGTCCCATGCTGGGGGGAAGGCAACGCATTTACATGCTGATTTGGCTTCGAGACTGGCCACATTTGAGCAACACGGAGGCTCTCAGGAGGTAACTCTTAGGCACCCTGCAGCTCTAGGCCTTGTTCTTATTTCAGGTGCACAGGCTCACAAGCATAGTCATTAGTATCAAGGGCTCATTGTTGGACCTTCATTCTTTTTTGTTCTTTGCCATTGCACTTTGGGGATTATTGCTGTTCCTTTAGGAACTGGCTAGGAACTCAGCACTCCCTCAGTTGTTTTTTTTTAAATTGTATCCACTATGAAAATACCCAAACATTCTTATGTACCCTGGATATATGCTCTGGAGAAATCCCTTCCAACCATGTGTCCCCTGTCAATTACATCCCACTCCAGTATTCCTCCCCTGCCTATGTTGAACCTCTCTGTGATCCAAAACTTCTTCAAAAGTGGAGCCCAATGTATTGCCAGGTCCCATTAATAGTAAAATGGAATATAGTGATGAGTTTAAAGGTTAGATATAGTATACAAATTAATTTAGAAAAATTAAGGTAAAAATAAATAAGGGTATCAAAAAATTTAAAAATGCAAAAGCTTTGTTTTTGATATTTTGTCTTTCATCACTGCAGTAAGTGTTGTCCTGTATGCAAACTGGCAAGGCAACTACTTCCGTCTTTTCCTCAGTGTCTACATTTTTGATGGTGGACTGCCTGTGCAGGTGAGCAGATAACCTGAGGGGAGGTGACAGGAGCTGAAGAAAGACACATAGTGAAAAAGACAAGTTTAGAGGTGGGCCAGGGCTAGCTTTTGGCAAAGCCAAGTCCCCGAGCTGACACCACAAGCTTTATTTAAAGCACTTAATTAGGTCACTGTTCTCAGAGCAGGGACCTTCAGGCATGAAATTCTCTGAGGAGGGTTTTCTTAGAGTTCCTTCTTATCAGGACGTCAGCTACTTTCTGCTGACTTGCAGGTACAGACACGGTTGTCCACATCCTCACCTCTCTGCATGCATTGATCCTCCCTAGCCATGTGGCTTGAGCCTCACACATTATTCGGGGACCCCTACAGGTCCCCCTTTTCTTTTTTGTCTGGACATTGGCTGTGCCCATTGTAGGTTGGTTTCCTCTGAAACTCTTACCTCGTCATTGACTACCAGCTGGCTACAGACTATTGTGCACGGGATGCCACAGGAGCAATCAGAGGCCATGCTGAGCCTTTTGTGTGAGTTTAAGGTGTGTGGTTTCAGTTTGCACGTGTCAGAGCACTTGGTGCATTTGGCTGCAAAATAGAGAAAACATGCACCACAACACAAGAACACAGACCATAAGGCCTGCTATATACCAAAAGCTATGCTGCAACAGGTTCAAAGAATTGAAACCATGTAAAGTATGTGGGAGGTTCTCAGCCAATTGTTTGGCATCTCTAACTGCCAGATGAGCAGTTTAGAGAGCTAAAATCTCATCATGCAAATATTTTACATCCATACTAATTTCTTCATGATTCCATACCCTTGTCAGTGCAGTTTCACTGCCATCCAATTCCAGGGAGTTTCATTGAATTGGGCAGAGGTCACACAAACAAACACGTACTGCAGATGGCATTGTAGCCATACATGATACTGCAATGCCTCCACTTGATCTCCTAAAGAAAGGACCGTTTCTTCCAATGCATTTAATTTTGCTTTCAAATTTCAGTCGATATGTTCCTGATTTTCTAATGCTAGTGAAGTGTTTCTAGCCAAATAGTTTACAAAATGAGCTGTCTGAATGCTCTTTGCTAAGGTCAGACCAGAAGTTACAAAGGAGGCTATAATGGGAATGAGGGCAACAATGCCAGCAATGATCAGGCTGAAGGCTCTACAACGTTGTGACTCTAGTGTGTGCTGCATGAGCTACAATGTTTGTTCCCCAGGGTCATCACACCAGGGCTCATCTAGGGTTACTGGAAGCATGACAAAGCTAGGTTGTCTGATGATGAGTAGATCATCATCCCAGTTAGCAGTGGCAATGCAGTTGGTAAGGTTACAGAGGGGGAGTTCTACCACATAGTAAGAACCCTGAAAAGAAATATTTACGTGGCCCACTAAAATTGCACACAGGCTGAGGACACAGGCCTTCTACCATATTGAAACTGGAGACCACAGTCTGTGGTCCCAGTGCCTGTGAAATTGACATGATGGGTCACAGCAACCAACTGCCACAGCTTATCCTGCAAAACAAATTTTGGAGAAGTGGTGACATTAGCAACAAAACCTCCTGCAGACATATAATGAAA
This sequence comes from Dasypus novemcinctus, assembly GCF_030445035.2. Classification (NCBI taxonomy): domain Eukaryota; kingdom Metazoa; phylum Chordata; class Mammalia; order Cingulata; family Dasypodidae; genus Dasypus; species Dasypus novemcinctus. The sequence continues at coordinate 63,998,482 of NC_080697.1, forward strand.
ATTTGGATGCTGGGGTTCCACACGGTGGCCCAGGTATATAAAATACCCAAGCCTCCTGAGATGTTATGAGCATAGGCTGGGACGTAAGCACATGAAACCCAAGGAGGAAAGCCCTTAAACTCTAAAATAGTGCTTTTAGATCAGAGTGGCAATGGGGGCCGATGGTGCATGGCCACTGGAGTACCATTAGTGAATTCCCATTTGCTTACAGTATGGATGTATTTATAGAGAACTTGTGGGCCAGTGACATTGGCTACATGACTGCCTCCATAGGCTGTCTGATTTTCCTGCTGGGTACATAGACAACCCAGTTTCCTGGGGAGAAAAACAGAGGCACTTTGACAGTGAGGCCACTGTAGTTAAGTGAGTTTACAACATGATTCTGATATGGTCCATCAACAAGCCTCCTATCATGGCCATGGTTAGTCCCAAAGAGGGTTGCAACCAATTAATGTTCCCTAAAAATTTAATCATTTAAAGTAGCTAAATGTGTCACATGAATAGTTGGCCTTTGTGGCACTGCTTACTGCTTTTCCACTAGATGGCCTAAGTAAGAGAAAGGAAAGTCTTTTGAACTTTTTCTGGAGTAATTTGCAGTCCCACTGCATAAGCAGGAGTTGGGTATCTGCAAAAAGTGAAAGAAACTGTTCTTGTGTCACACAAGTCAATAAGATACCATCCATATAGTGAATAATATAGGCAGAAGGGTATTTTTCTTGCACTGGGGCCAGTGCCTTAGCTACATAAGCTTGGCAGAGAGTAGGACTGTTATTGATGCCTTGAGGCAGTACAGCCCAACAGAACTGGCATAAAGGTTGTTGAAAATTAGGACTTGGCAAGGAAAAGGCAAAACAGGGATGGTCGGCAGGGTGCAAGGGAATAGTGAAAAAGACATCCTTTAGATCTTGTACTAAAAGATGATATTGTAAAAGGACAGTGGTTGGAGATGGGAGTCCGGGTTGTAATGGACCCATAATCAGCATGATTTTATTTACTGCATGCACATATTGTAACAACCAACAATTTCCTGATTTCCTTTTAATAACAAAAATGGAAGTATTCCATGGACCAAAAGTTTCACAGAGATGGCCAGCAGCTCTCTGTTCATTCACTAGCATTTCTTTTTTTTTTTTCAAATTGTACTCAATTTATTCATTTTTTTTAAAATTACAATAAAAAAATATGAGGTCCCCATTCACCCCCACCGCCCCTACCCCATCACTCCCCCCACAGTAACACTCTCCCCCATCATCATGACATATCCATTGCATCTGGTGAGTACATCTTTGGGCATCGCTGCACCCCATGGTCTGTGGTCCACACCATAGCCCTCACTCTCCCACGTTCCATCCAGTGGGCCATGGGAGGACATACAATGTCTGGCAATTGTCCCTGCAGCACCACCCAGGACAACTCCAAGTCCTGAAAGTGCCTCCACATCTTATCTCTTCCTCCCATTCCCCACACCCAGCAGCCACCATGGCCACTTTTTCCACACCAATGCCATATTTTCTCAATTATTAACCACAATAGTTCTTGAATAGGATATCATTAAGTCCACTCTAATCCTTACTGTATTCCTCCTTCCTGTGGACATTGGCTTAGTTGTGTCCATTCCACATCTATGTCAAGAGGGGGCTTAGATTCCACATGGATACTGGATGCAATCCTCCTGCTTTCAGTTGTAGGCACTCTAGGCTCCATGGTGTGGTGGTTGACATTCTTCAACTCCATGTTAGCTGAGTGGGGTAAGTCCAATAAATCAGAGTGTAGCAGCTGAAGTCTGTTGAGGCTCAGGGCCTGGCTATCATATTGTCAGTCCAGAGATTCAAATCCCCTAGATATATCTTAAACCCAGCACCAACAGCAATTCTAGTAAAGTAGCATGAAAGGCTTGTGAAAAGATGACATCTGAGTCCAGCTGCATCACGCAGAAACATTAGCTCCGAAGAAGGGCCAACTGACATGGCAGTGAACCCCATCTGCCATGACCATAGAACCTTTGGGTCTCTTTAGCCCTCAAAAGGACCGAAACCTGGAGTTGTATCTACTTTATCTGTCTCCAAGACTCTGCTCAGGTGTGCATAAGGGCAATCCTTCTGACAACTTCCAGACTCTTTTAGAGACTCATAGCCATATGAACTCATTTGTCCTTTCCATTTCCCCCTTACTTTAGGTCAAACAGCATTTTTATCTCCTATTATTACACGTAGACAGGGATATTCTGCTGGTCTGTGTTGAACCTTTAATTCAAGATCATTTTCTAGTTAATCATTAGCTGGTACTTGGTAGTGATCCATCAGTGCCAGGGAGGCTCATCCCCAGGTGTCATGTTCCACACTGGGGGAAAGGTACTGCATTTACATGCTGAGTTTGGCTTCAAGACTGGCCACATTTGAGTAACACAGAGGCTGTCAGGAGGGAACTCTTAGGCACAGTGCTGCTCTAGGCCTTGTTCTTATTTCAGGTGTATAGGCTCACAAGCATAGTCATTAGTATCAGGGGCTCACTGTTGGACCCTCATTCCTTCCTGGTCCTTACTGTTGCACCTGGGGGACTGCCACTGCTCCCCTAAGGACCATGACAGAGCCCCCCCCCCCAGCCAGGAACCCAGTACCCCCCCCAGCTGTTGTTTTTAATTGTTTCCACTATGAGTATATCCAAACATTTCCTTACACCCTGGACACATGCCCTGTATAACTCCCTGTCAACCATATATCGCCTGTCAATAACATCCCATACCAGTATTCCTCCACTGCCATTTTGAACCACTCTGTGATCCAAAACTTCCTGAAAAGTGAAGCCCAATATAATGTCAGGTTCCCTTACTAGTACAATGGAATATAGCAATGAGTTTAAAGGTTAGATATAGAATACATATTGATTTGGAAAAATTCCACATCCTATCTTTCTCTTTTCTTTTTTCCTAATTATTGAGCTTCTCTTCACAAGAGCCTTAGATCACAGTAATTCATATAAACAATATACAGTACTCCCACATATCCATTATAAAACTTTTTCTCTTCCACAGCAATAATCTTTTAACTTATTCATATCACATTTACCAAAACTGATGTACAGATATTGAGACAATAGCTTTCAAACAAGGTAACATTTGTGTTTATATTGTGGTTTATACTTTAGACTATACAGTTTTATAAATTTTTTAGTTATCCTATGTTTTACATTATGGTTTACATTATTAGTCTGTCATCCCCTATATGTTTTTGGTGTAATATTACATGTTTTATATCCATCCTTGTGTACTCTTTGAAACACTTCTTTTGCCCTCACATTTACTTTGGTTCCATCTATTCAATATCTATTTCCCCCTCCCCTTGGGGCCCACAGTGACAGTCAATCTTCATTTCTTGAGGAGCCCAGAGATACTTGCAACAGTGTTGAGGGCTTGACTTGCTCAACTGCCCTAATGCCCTGGGAGCCACCCTTTCTCTCGAGAGATACAGTTCCCTCTATTTGATGGCATTAGTCCTCCCCAGGATGTGGGTCTACCTTCACTCTCATTATATTGGTCTCTACCCAATGGTATAACTCACTCTGGCAAAATGAGCATTCAGATATTCCCTAGGAGTCTGTCCTGCATCAGATTATCCCCTTTGAGTATCTTAAACAGGTAACTTTCCTAATTATATTTTGAAAAGGTTTCCTCAGCATTTTACTCTTAACCAACACCTGACAATCTCCTATGTTCGTATGTTGCCCCTCCCTCCTCCCTATTTCTTGGGCAATATTACCCATCCGCCCATCCCTAGCCCCCCTCAAACCCACAAAGCACCACCCAAAGGTAACACTATGCCCCCATTTTATCTCTTCCTTGTGCACACACTTACCTCCACCTTATCATAGATTTCACCCATGTAGATGTCAGCTTACATCCTTCCTCTACCCCCCGATATCCTGTAAGCCTATCTTCCAGTCTCCAGCTCTCTGAGGCAACTTGCTTATTTCATATCATTGAGGTCATGTAGTATTTGTCCTTCAATGCCTGGGTTGCTTTACTCAACATAAGGTTCTCAAGATTCATCCATGTTATCACGTGTGTTTGTAGTGTATTTGTTCTTAAAGCCGAGTAGTATTCCATTGTATGTATATACCACATTTTATTGATCCACTCATCTGTTGATGGGCATTGGGGTTGATTCGAACTTTTGGCGATAGTGAACAATGCTGCCATGAACATTGTTGTGCATATATCGGTTTGTGTCCTTGTTTTCAGTTCTGCTGGGTATATATCCAGCAGTGGTATTGCTGGGTCATATGGCAAATCTATGGTTAGTTTTTTGAGAAACCGCCAAACTGTCCTCCAGAGTGGTTGGATCCTTCTGCATTCCCACCAGCAGTGGATGAGTGTTCCCATTTCAGCATTGGTATTCTTCTGTTTTTTTCATAGCTGCCGATCTTATGGGAGTAAGATGGTATCTCATTATAGTTTTGATTTGCATTTCCCTGATAGCTAAAGATTTGGAGCATTTTTTCATGTGCTTTTTAGCCATTTGTATTTCTTCTTTGGAGAAGTGTCTGTTTAAATCTTTTTCCCATTTTTTAAATGGATTGTTTATCTTTTTATTTTCAAGATATAGGAGTTCTTTATATATGCAAGTTATAAGTCTCTTATCAGATATATGGTTGCCAAATATTTTCTCCCATTGTGTAGGTTCCCTTTTCACTTTCTTGACAAACTCCTTTGAGGTGCAGAAGGCTTTAATTTTGAGGAGGTCCCATTTATCTATTTGTTCTTTTGCTGCTCGTGCTTTTGGTGTGGTGTTCATGAAGCCATTTCCTATTACAAGGTCTTGTAGATGTTTCCCTACACTGCTTTCCAAGGTCTTTATGATCTTGGCTTTTATATTTAGGTCTTTGATCCAGCTTGAGTTGATCTTTGTATAGGGCATGAGATGGTAATCCTCTTTCATTATTCTACATATGGATATCCAGTTCTCCAGGCACCATTTGTTGAATAGGCCATTCTCTCCCAGTTGAGAGGGTTTGGTGACTTTATCGAATATTATATGGCTATACATATGAGGTTCTATATCAGAACTTTCAGTTCAGTTCCATTGGTCTGTGTGTCTCTCCTTATGCCAATACCATGCTGATTTCACTACTGTCACTTTGTAGTATGTTTTGAAGTCAGGTAGTGTGATTCCTCCAATTTTGTTTTTCTTTTTCAATATGTCTTTGGCTATTCAGGGCCTCTTTCCTTTCCAAATAAATTTCATAGTTAGTTTTTCTAGTTCCTTAAAGAAGGCTGTGTTGATTTTTATTGGGATTGCATTGAATGTGTAGATCAGTTTTGGTAGGATAGACATCTTAATAATATTTAGTCTTCCTATCCATGAACAGGGAATATTCTTCCATTTATTTAGGTCTTCTTTGATTTCCTTGAACAGTCTTGTGTAGTTCTCGGTGTATAAGTTTTTTACATCTTTAGTTAAATTTATTCCTAAATATTTGATTTTTTAATTTACTATTGTGAATGGTATTTGTTTCTTGATTTCCTCCTGATCTTGCTCATTACTGGTGTACAGAAATGCTACTGATTTTTGCGCATCGATCTTATAACCTGCAACTTTACTAAATTCATTTATGAGTTTTCACTAGCATTTCTGCAGCAACTAACTTCTCCTGTGTAAGGGGTCACTGATCCACCCAGACAGGGTCGTTTGATAGCCAAACTATGGATGCTGTAGTTGGCTGGGTTGAAGTATCAGTAAACCCACCTAAAAATGTGTATACCCTAATCCCTGTTGAACAGGAATTTTCTCAATATGCACAGGTTCCAACAAACCCTGATGTTGTTTTCCCAGGCCCTTTTTGGTCATAGCCCCATTCTAACATCATTTGCATAACAACAGATGATGGGCTAACAAGCAAAAGGCCAAGATTAGAAAGAATATCTCATGCCCATAAATTAATAGGTAATGCTAGCAGGACAAAAGGCTGAATCCAGCCTTTTTGTTCTTCTTCATCTTCCCATTGAATGAGTTGGGGACTATGGAAAGGGTGATGCATGGTGCCCACCCCTTCCTTGTAAGGTACCTGATGCTGTTTCTGCCAGCCAGGTTGCAGGCCAATGCTGCTGGGCGATGGCAGATTCATCAGCCCCCACGTCTGAGTCCCTCAAAAGCCTGGCCATTTAGATGCAGCGTTAGCAATGGTTGTTCTGCCTGAATTAACTGAGTACAGTAAGTGGCTGGTGAACGATCAGAGGAAGAATGAGTTGAGGCAGCAGGAAACAAAGTGAGGTGAGCAAGAGCTTTGTGTGGTTCTAGCACAACAATAGAGGAAACAGTTACCACTCCGCAAATTTCTTCAGTATAAGTAGGGGTGATTAATGATGGAAGAACAATTATTCCCTTCACAGCCAAATGAGGGGGACCAAGAATTAGCCCATAGGTAGTTGGGGGCAGTGTCCCAGACACTAGTGGGAACAATCTGGGATCCCATTTCAGGGTTAACACCCAGTGAGTGGTGGGATTGAGTTCCATGTTGTTGATACTTTGTTGCCAAGAACTGGAGGTGGTGAACTGGGCAGGACTGTTTCTGAGTGAAGGCTGTGCCACTTCAGGATTGGAATAGGTGGGGTAGTTAGAGCCCCTAATATTTGTCATGGCTGGGGCTGACCCCACAAGCCATCTCCCTGTGCCTGTAAAGGTTGTCCAATGCAGTAGTCTTAGACTGGCATTCACATTCATTTGCCTAATGCTTGCCTTGCTGGCAGTGAGGGCAAGTGCTAGGTGCTTGCACTTGTAGACACAACAGCAAAAGGGGAGAAGGATGCAAAGCCACAGAAGGGCAGATGTGATGAAAATGGCCTGGTTGTTGTCACTGAGAGCAAACCGACTGAGAATTTTGGGTGGTGGTTTTAAGAGCAGCCACTAAAACTGCAGAAGGACCAATATCTGCACAAAGCTGGATGTAGTCTATGATGGTGGCAGTTTTTTAAATAAGGTCTGATAGCACTTTTGAAAGCTGCATCAGCATTTTCAAATGCAAGCTGTTTCACCACAATGCCCCCAGCTTCAGGATCAGTGATCACTCACACTACCACCATGAAAAGTTGGGCCACAAAGTCAGCATAAGGCTCATATGGTCCCTGCACGATTTTGGATAATTCTAAGAATTTCTCTCCCTGTGAGGGCAATTGTCTCCAGGTGTGTAAGGTGCAGAGACTGATTTGTTGGTAGGCCTGAAATCCAAACAGGAACTGCTGTTGGAGAGGGTCATATTGACCTGTGCCAGTAAGCGTTTCCATGGAGACAGGCACACGATGTGCTCAATTGCAATCAGCCTGTGCACTAGATTCCTCAAACCAATGACTTTTCTGCAATAAATAATGTCCCCCTGAAAGACAGGCCTTAACAAGAACTGTCCAGTCCTTTAAGTAAGGGTGTCAGTATCCACGGATTCCAAAAAGGACATGATGAAAGGTGAAGTAGAACAGTAAGTGCTGTAAGCCATTTTTAACTCTTCCAGCAATTTGAAAGGAATGGGGTCATGACAGTGCAAGACCTGACTGGTATTATTGGGGTCTGGGTGCTCTATCACATGGAACAATTGGAACCCTGTGATGTCTTCCCTAGCAAGACATGCCACCTGCAGCCCTTGCTGCAGTGGGGATACCAAAGGAGCCTCCACTTCATGTGCGGGCACCACAGGGGCAGAAGGGAGAGCTGCAGCTAAAAGTTTTGATCCTTAACAGACAATTGAGACATCTGACATTGTAGTCCCCCTAATCTAGAGCCCAAGGACATGGTCATCTCATCCCCCTCTTCCCTGGGGTCCTCAGCAGCAGCTGGAGAGGACTCCTTTAACCCTTTATTAACTGTGGGTACTAAAGGCTCAACCATAAGTTGGCCTTCCAACTCCCTCAGAGGATCCAGGGAATCCCTTATTAAGCCCCACAAAGTAAAGGAGCACACTGGCATGCCCTGTGGCCCTTTGGCAGTGTAATGGTCCCAAAGGCATTGACCAACCTTCCACTATGTCTCTTCATTTATGGTGACTTCATCAAGAAACCAAGGGCAGACCTATTGCACAAAATCTAAAAATGTTCCCAGTTGTGAGGTAGTCCATTTGAACCTCTACCAGATAACAAAGCTATGGGGATGGCTCTTTTAATAATACTGCTTATAACAATGGCCTGTCTTAACCAATATGTTACGAAGTGATTACAGAGCATTAACAGCTGGGATAAGCCAACTCACTTGTTCTTGCATGAGCATTGCAAAAAGAACCCTCTAACTATTGTGCCAGAAGAGTTTGGCTGGTAGTCAATGATGGGTAAGTCCCTTAAATTGTGATAAGGGCAACCAAAGACAGGCACAGTCACCCTGGCACTAAAACAAAAAGGGGGACATGAAGGAAGTGATGACTTGTTGGCTGAAGAAAATAAGACACGGTGTAACCTAGGAAACAGAACAAGAAAAGAATGTTCTTTGTTGAGACTCCCTTGGTCAACAGGACAGGAATGCCTCTGGTTAAGATCTATTAGGTCAACAGGCCAGATTAGTAGAAGGAACAAAGTTGCCTTAAAAAGTTAAAATAAAAATGGCCTGTTCCTGTTTCTAATGATTGATAACAACAGCAAATCTGTCTCTGCTTTTTGGGCTTTTACTATACAAGCTTTCTGTATGAGTATATAGCTGCATAAAAATAAACTTGTCTGTGGGCATTGATTTGCAGATCCCCTGATCCCTTCTCTCATCTTATTCATTCCTGATATCCTTCGGGTTTGATGCAACATGTGGCACCCAATGTGATGTCTGAAGTTTTCTTCCCTACAGTATTGAAGAACCAGCAGAAAGGACTCCTATGAGGGTCACGATCATTGTCCCCTAAGTTTTTTACTCAAATCTTATTGTAAGTAACATTTCCATAATCATCAGGGTAATGGGAAATCAAACAGGGTGACTGGAAGAATATTCTCAGGTTTTGAAAACTTTACTGAAAACCACTGGGGTGTCTGTTAAAACTTCCAAATTGCTTGAGATTTTTGTCTTAGTTCAAAAACATTGTTATTGATTTCAACTGCAGGGACAAAATATCTTAAATTTGAAATTACAGAAATTAGTTATGAAGGTGTTTCACTGAGCCTTTCAGAAAAGTGAGACTGTTCCCTTGTCTGTTTGGGCTTTATGTCACCAAATTGCTGCCACACTAGATCCTTTGCAATCAGAGGACAGAGATGATGATGAGACTACTATATTTTCTAAAACTGCTGTTAAGCAGAAATCTTGTGATAACAAAACCTTGGTTTGGGATAGGGACAATGATAATGATCCTGATTGTCATGTTCCTTCCCAAAATACCAATCCTTTTTTAGATGAAAATGTTGCCATTAATCCTAGTGAAATTCCTGAACTTTGTTTCACATCCCACTAGTATATTGGGATTGGGTGGTCCAGAAGCCCATGTTTTTCCTGTTCTACCTACTGCTCCTTTAGATCCTCAGTTGATTTCTTCAGTTTCTCCCCCACAAATCGTACTATGGCAAATGGTCCCTTTGGGCTTTTTTTCTGATAATCCTGATGCGTTGCCTCACATTAACGAGGTTGTGGTGCCTAATCCAACACCACAAATGCCATTGATGTGTTGTCTATTACAGGGCTCACACCAAGGGGATCCTGAAGCAATACAGTTCTTATCCATTTTTCCTGTTACACTCAAACCCATTCCATCAGATTTAAATAACCTTCAAGGTGGAATAGAGTTTCATCATGAACCAATTCCTTTAAAATTATTAAAAGACTTGAAACAAGTATGCACACAATATGGGGTTAATTCTACTTATACTTTTGGATTAGTTCAAGATATGGCTCAGATTGATAGGCTAATACCATGGGATTGGGAAACGTTATATCAGATGATATTAAACCCAGCTGAATTTTTACAGTTTAAAACATGGTGGACTGATGAGGCTAATCAGACAGCTCACTGGAATACTAGTCTCCAACCTCCTGTTCTTACTACAGCCGAGCAACTATTAGGCATAGGGCAATGGGCAGGGGTAGCCAAGCAAGTACAATATGGTGACACTGTTATAGTCCAGCTGTGCCTGGCATGCTTGGCTACATGGAGAAAAATCTCTCCACCAGGGCAGCCTACTCATTTCTTTTCAAAAGTGATTCAGGGTGTCAATGAGCCATACGTTGAATTCATAGCTCGTTTATCTGATATTGTGCCAAAAACTATTGAAATTCATGAAGCACAAGATTTGATTTTCTTAACATTGGCCTTTGATAATGCAAATAATGAATGCAAAAAGACTATTAGACCACTCAAGGTGGCTGGAGGATCAGTGCAAGATTATATCAAAGCTTGTCAGGGCATAGGTTCCACTACACACCAGATAGTGGTATTAGCGTGGCAATGAGAGGTGATCAGAGACTGCAAGCTAAAAAAGGAAATTGCTTTAAATTTGGGAAATCTGGTCATTTTCAAAAGGATTGCAGACCGTATTTTGCTCAACCACAAAAGAATAGCAGGAGAAAACCCCCCTCCAAGGTATATCCTGTGTGTCAGAAGGGTTTTCATTGGGTTAATGAATATAAATCTAAATTTCATAAAAATGGCTTTCCATTTTCATCATCAGGAAACCAGTTGGCAGGGCCTAGCTCAAGGCCCTCAGACATACAATATGAGCCTACAGAAAAAATACCGTCAGCAATGGCCAGCAGCATGCATCCCAGTTTCTTTTTTTTTTTTTAATTTTATTTTATTTATTCATTTTTAAAAAAATATTACATTCAAAAAATATGAGGCCCCATTCACCCCCACCGCCCCCACCCCACCACTCCCCCCACAGTAACACTCTCCCCATCATCATAACACATCCATTGCATCTGGTGAATACATCTCTGGGCATCACTGCACCCCATGGCCTGTGGTCCACACCATAGCCCACACTCTCCCACGTTCCATCCAGTGGGCCATGGGAGGACATACAGTGTCTGGCAATTGTCCTTTCGGCACCACCCAGGACAACTCCAAGTCCCGAAAATGCCTCCACATCTCATCTCTTCCTCCCATTCCCCGCACCCAGCAGCCACCATGGCCACTTTTTCCATGCCAATACTACATTTTCTTGATTATTAACCACAATAGTTCATGAATAGGATATCATTAAGTCCACTCTAATCCTTACTGTATTCCTCCTTCCTGTGGACCTTGGCTTGGTTGTGTCCATTCCACATCTATGTCAAGAGGGGGCTTAGATTCCACATGGATACTGGATGCAATCCTCCTGCTGTCAGTTGTAGGCACTCTAGGCTCCATGGTGTGGTGTTTGACCTTCTTCAACTCCATGTTAGCTGAGTGGGGTAAGTCCAATAAATCAGAGTGTAGAAGCTGAAGTCTGTTGAGGCTCAGGGCCTGGCTATCATATTGTCAGTCCAGAGATTCAAATCCCCTAGATAAATCTTAAACCCTAGCACCAACTACAATTCCAGTAAAGTAGCATGAAAGGTTTGTGAAAAGAGATCCTATGTGAGTCCAGCTCCAACACGCAGAAAGACCAGCTCCAAAGAAGGGCCAACTGACGTGGCAGAGAACTCCATCTGCCATGACCATAGAACCTGTGGGTCTCTTTAGCCCTCAAAAGGACCAATACCTGGGGTTGTATCTACTTTATCTGTCTCTGAGACTCTGCTCAGGTGTGCATAAGGGCAATCCTTCTGACAACCTCCAGACTCTTTTTTAGAGACTCATTGCCATATAAACTCATTTGTCCTGTCCATTTCCCCCTTAATTTAGGTCAAACAGCGTTTTTAACTCCTATTGTTATATGTAACAGGGATATTCTGCTGGTCTGTGTTGAACCTTTAATTCAAGGTCATTTTCTAGTTATGCCATCAGCTGGTAGTTGGTAGTGATCCCTCGGTGCCATGAAGGCTCACCCCTGGGTGTCATGTCCCATGCTGGGGGAAGACATTGCATTTACATGCTGAGTTTGGCTTTGAGACTGGCCACATTTGAGTAACACAGAGGCTGTCAGGAGGGAACTCCCAGGCACAGTGCTGCTCTACGCCTTGTTCTTATTTCAGGTATATAGGCTCACAAGCATAGTCATTAGTATTAGGGGGTCACTGTTGGACCCTCATTCTTTCCTGGTCCTTGCTGTTGCACCTAGGGGACTGCCGCTGCTCCCCTAGGGACCATGACAGAGTCCCCTCTGGCCAGGAACCCAGTACCCCCCCAGCTGTTGTTTTTAATTGTTTCCACTATAAGTATAGCCAAACATTTCCATGCACCCTGGACACATGCCCTGTATAACTCCCTGTCAACCATATGTCCCCTGTCAATAACATCCCATAACAGTATTCCTCTGCTCCCATTGATGAACCACTCTATGATCCAAAACTTCCTGGAAAGTGAAGCCCAATATAATGTCAGGTTCCCTTACTAGTAAAATGGAATATAGCGATGAGTTTAAAGGTTAGATATAGAATACTTATTGATTTGGAAAATTTCTACATCCTATCTTTTTCTTTCCTTTTTTCCTAATTATTGAGCTTCTCTTCACAGGAGCCCTAGATCACAGTAATTCATATATACAATACACATTACTCCCACACATCCACCATAAAACCTTTTCCCTTCCACAGTGATAATCTTTTAACTTATTCATATCATATTTACTTAAACTGATGTACAGACTCCAAGACAATAGCTTTCAAAACAGGTGACATCTGTGCTTACATTGTGGTCCATACTTTATGCTATACAGTTTTCTAAATTTTTTAGTTATCCTATGTTTTACATTATGGTTTACATTATTAGTCTGTCATCCCCTATATGTTTTTGGTGTAATATTACATGTTTTATATTCATCCTTGTGTACTCTTGTGAAACTCCTCTCTTGCCCCCACATTTACCTTGGTTCCATCCATTCAATATCCATTTTCCCCTCCCCTTGGGGTCCACAGTGACAGCCAATCTCCATTTCCCGAGGAGCAACGTCCAGAGATACTTGCAACAGTGTTCAGGGCCTGACTTGCTCAACTGCCCTAATGCCCTGGGAGCCACCCTTTCTCTCGAGAGATACAGTTCCCTCTATTTGATGGCATTAGTCCTCCCCAGGATGTGGGTCCACCCCATTCTCACTATTTGGGTCTCTACCCAATGGTACAACCCACCCTGGCAAAATGAGGATTCAGACATTCCCCAGGAGTCCCTCCCACATCAGATCATTCCCTCCGAGCATCCTAAACAGGTAACCCTCCTAATTATATTTTGACACGGTTTTCTCAGCATTTTACTCTCAACCAACACCTGACACTCTCCTATGTTCGTATGTTGCCCCTCCCTCCCCCCAATTTTTTGGGCAATATTACCCCTCCGCCCATCCCCAGCCACCCTCAAACCCGCAAAGCCCAACCCAAAGGCAACCTCTTGCCCACATTTTATCTCTTCTTTGTGCTCATACTTACCTCCAGCTCATCATAGATTCAACCCCTGCAGACGTCAGCTTATATCCTTCCTCCACCCCTCTATTTCCTGTAAGCTTATCTTCCAGTCTCTAGCTCTCTGAGGCAGGTTGCTTATTTCATATCATTGAGGTCATGTAGTATTTGCCCTTCAATGCCTGGGTTGCTTCACTCAACATAAGGTTCTCAAGATTCACCCATGTTATCATGTGTATTTGTAGTGTATTTGTTCTTAAAGCTGAGTAGTATTCCATTGTATGTATATACCACATTTTATTGATCCACTCATCTGTTGATGGGCATTGGGGATGATTCGAACTTTTGGCAATAGTGAACAATGCTGCCATGAACATTGTTGTGGATATATCGGTTTGTGTCCTTGTTTTCAGTTCTGATGGGTATATACCCAGCAGAGGTATTGCTGGGTCATATGGCAAATCTATGGTTAGTGTTTTGAGAAACCTCCAAACTGTCCTCCAAAATGGTTGGATCCTTCTGCATTCCCACCAGCTGTGGATGAGTGTTCCCATTTCTTCACATCCTCTCCAGCATTTGTATTCTTCTGTTTTTTTCATAGCTGCCAATCTTATGGGAGTAAGATGGTATCTCATTGTAGTTTTGATATGCATTTCCCTGATAGCTAAAGATTTGGAGCATTTTTCCACGTGCTTTTTAGCCATTTCTATTTCTTCTTTGGAGAAGTGTCTGTTTAAATCTTTTTCCCATTTTTTAAATGGGTTGTTTATCTTGTTATTTTCAAGATATAGGAGTTCTTTATATATGCAAGTTATAAGTCTCTTATCAGATATATGGTTGCCAAATATTTTCTCCCATTGTGTGGGTTCCCTTTTTACTTTCTTGACAAACTCCTTTGAGGTGCAGAAGGCTTTAATTTTGAGAAGGTCCCATTTATCTATTAGTTCTTTTGCTGCTCGTGCTTTTGGTGTGATATTCATGAAGCCATTTCCTATTACAAGGTCCTGTATATGTTTCCCTACACTGCTTTCCAAGGTCTTTATGGCCTTGGCTCTTATATTTAGGTCTTTGATCCATCTTGAGTTGATCTTTACATAAGGTGTGAGATGGTAATCCTCTTTCATTCTTCTACATATGGATATCCAGTTCTCCAGGCACCATTTGTTGAATAGGCCGTTCTCTCCCAGTTGAGAGGGTTTGGTGGCTTTATCGAATATTATATGGCTATATATATGAGGTTCTATATCAGAACTTTCAATTCAATTCCATTGGCCTGTGTGTCTCTCCTTATGCCAATACCATGCTGTTTTCACTACTGTAGCTTTGTAGTATGTTTTGAAGTCAGGTAGTGTGATTCCTCCAATTTCCTTTTTCTTTTTCAATATGTCTTTCACTATTCGGGGCCTCTATCCTTTCCAAACAAAATTCATAGTTAGTTTTTCTAGTTCCTTAAAGAAGGCTTTGTTGATTTTTATTGGGATTGCATTGAATGTGTAGATCAGTTTTGGTAAGATAGACATCTTAATAATATTTAGTCTTCCAATCCATGAACAGGGAATATTCTTCCATTTATTTAGGTCTTCTTTGATTTCTTTGAACAGTCTTGTATAGTTCTCTGTGTATAAGTTTTTACATCTTTAGTTAAATTTATTCCTAACTATTTGATTTTTTTATTGACTATTGTAAATGGTATTTGTTTCTTGATTTCCTCCAGATCTTGCTCATTATTGGTGAACAGAAATGTTACTGATTTTTGCGCATTGATCTTATAGCCTGCAACTTTACTAAACTCATTTATGAGTTCTAGAATCTTTGTTGTAGATCTCTCAGGGTTTTCTATATATAGGATCATGTCATCTACAAATAATGAAATTTTGACTTCTTCCTTTCCAATTTGAATGCCTTTTATATCAGGTTCTGCCTCAGTGCTCGAGCAGGTACTTGTAAGACAATGTTAAATAGAAGGGGAGACAGTGGGCCTCCTTGTCTTGTTCCTGATTTTAGAGGGAAGGATTTTAGGATTTCTCCATTGTAAACAATGTTGGCTGTAGTTTTTTCATATATACTGTTTATCATGGTCAAAAAATTTCCTTGTATTCTGATCTCTTGGAGTGTTTTTATCAAGAAAGCGTGCTGTATTTTGTCAAATGCTTTTTCTGCATCTATAGATATAATCATGTGATTTTTTCCTTTAATCAGTTTATATGGTGTATTACATTGATTGATTTTCTTATGTTGAACCATCATTGCATACCTGGAATGAATCCCACTTGGTCATAATGTATAATTCGTTTAATGTGTTGTTGAATAGGATCAGCAAGTATTTTGTTAAGTATTTTTGCGTCTAGGTTCATTAGAGAAATTGGTTTGTAATTTTCCTTTCTTGTGGTGTCTTTGTTTGGCTTTGGTACTAGGGTAATGTTGGCATTATAGAAGGAGTTAGGCAATATTCCTTCTGTTTCTATTTTTTGGAATAGTTTCAGCAGGATTGGGGTTAGTTCTTTCTGGAATGTTTTGTAGAATTCACCCGTGAAGCCATCTGGCCCTGCGCTCTTCTTAGTTGGGAGATTTTTAATGACTGATTCTATCTCTTTACTTGTGATTCGTCTGTTGAAATCATAAATTTCTTCTTTCATCAATATAGGCTGCTTATGTGTTTCTAGGAATTTGTCCGTTTCCTCTGAGTTGTCCTTTTTGTTGGAATATAGTTTTTCAAAGTATCCTCTTATGATAGTGTATTTCTGTGGGGTAAGTGGTGATATCTCCTATCTCATTTCTTATTTTGTGTATTTGCATCTTCTCTTTTTTTCTTTGTTAGTCTCACTAAAGGTTTGTCAATTTTGTTGATCTCAAAAAACCAGCTCTTGGTCTTGTTTATCTTTTCAAGTGCTTTCCTATTTTCTATTTCATTTAGTTCTGCTCTTATCTTTGTTATTTCCTTCCTTCTTCTTCCTGTGGGATTACTTTGTTGTTTTTTTTTTCTAATTCCTCCAAATGTGCAGTTAGTTCTTCAATTATTGCTCTTTCTGCTTTTTTGATGTATGAATTTATGGCTTTAAATTTACCTATCAGTACTGCTTTTGCTGCATCCCATAAATTCTGGTATGTTGTGTTATCATTATCATTTGTTTCAAGGTAGTCATTGATTTCTTTTGAGATTTCCTCTTTGACCCACTGTTTTTCTAAGAGTGTGCTGTTTAATTTCCAAATCATGGTGTGATATCTGGGCCTCTGGCCCTTGTAAATTTCCAGCTTCACTCCACTGTGGTCAGAGATATTATTTGGTATAATTTCAATCTTTTTGAATTCATTAAGCCTTTCTTTGTGGCCTAGCATATGGTCTATCTTGGAGAATGATCCATGTGCACTTGAGAAAAATGTATATCCTTCTGTGTTTGGGTGTAATGATCTATATATATCTATTAGACCTAGCTCCTCTAATATACTGTTCAAATATTTTGTTTCTTTAGTGATTCTCTTTTGAGATGTTCTGTCCAGAGTTGATAGTGATGTATTAAAATCTCCCACTATAATTGTAGATGCATCTATTCTTTCACTTAGGTTTTCCAGTGTTTGCCTCATGTACTTAGAGGCACCCTTGTTAGGTGCATAAATATTTATGATTCTTTGTTCTTCTTGACAGATTGTCCCTTTCACTAATATGTAGTGTCCTTCTTTGTCTCTCACAATTGTTTCACATTTAAAGTCTATTTTGTCTGATATTAATATAACTGCTCCTGCCTTTTTTTGGTTATTGTTTGCTTGTATGATTGTTTTCCAACCATTCACTTTCAGCCTCCATGAATCTGTGGGTCTAAGATGTGTCTCTTGTAGACAGCATATAGATGGATCATATTTCCTTATCCAGTGTCCCAGTCTGAATCTTTTGATAGGTGAGTTTAATCCGCTGACATTCAGTGTTATTACTTTCAAGGAATTATTGGTGTTAGCCATATTTTTATTGGACTTGTGTTTGTCATTTTTCGCTTTTGTTTTTTTCCCCTTCTCTTTTTGTCTTTTTTGTTGCTCTTACACTGTCCTCCAATTTTGCCTGTCCTGTTTTTTCCTTTCTTCCTGCAGAACTCCCTTTAGAATTTCTTGAAGGAAAGGTTTCTTGTTGGCATACTCTTTCTGTTTCTGTTTATCTGTGAATATTTTGAACTTGCCATCATTTTTGAATGCTAGTTTAGCTGGATAGAGTGTTCTTGGTTGGAAATTTTTTCTTTTAGTACCTTGACTATATCATACCACTGCCTTCTTGCCTCCATGGTTTCAGATGAGAAATCAGCACTTAATCTTATGGAGCTTCCCTTGTATGTGATGGTTTTCTTTTCTCTTGCTGCTTTTAGAATTTTCTCTTTGTCTTGAGCATTGGATAATTTGAAGATTATATGTCTTTTGGTGGGCCTGTTGGTGTTTATGGTGATTGGGATTCGCTGTGGTTCTTGGATATGTACATCTGTCTCTTTCAGTAGATTTGGGAAGTTTTCAGCCATTATTTCCTGCAACACTCCTTCTGACCCCTTTCCCTTCTCTTCTCCTTCTGGGATGCCTATAATATGTATGTTTGAGCATTTTGCATTGTCATTCAGGTCTCTAAGTCCTAGCTGGATTTTTTCTATCTTTTTATCAATCAATTCTACTATCTGTTTGATTTCCGATGTACTGTCTTCCACATCACTAATTCTCTGCTCTGCCTCTTCTAGTCTGCTGATATTTGCTGCAAGTGTATTTTTGATTTCTTGAACTGTGGTGTTCATTCCCATCATATCTGTTATTTTTTTGCATATGTCTGCAATTTCCCCTCCAAGTGTTGACTTTATGCTCTTAACCTCTTCCTTTACTTCATTAAATTTGTTGGTGATAAATGTTCTGAAATCTTTAATTACTTGTGCGAAGTTCTGTTCCCCTTCCTGGTTTTTACTTTGTTCATTGAATTCAGCCATGTTTTCCTGATTACTGGTTTGGTTTGTAGATTTTTGTTGCTGTCTGGTCATCATTTTATCCTGACGGGTTTAATCAGTTCCTTAGTTTCTTTGTCTAGTCTTGGGGATTAATTAGCTGTTGTTTTTGTGTGTTATATCTTCTCTTTGTCACTTTGTTCCTCTTATTCTAATTTCTTATTGCTGGTTGAGTTCACTTTAAAGGAAAGTATTAGGGCCAGGGAAAGACAATTGTGTAAGTGATGAAAAAGTGTAAAGTAGTATTGGTGATAAATGTTAACAGAGCAACAATATGAGATCTGGGAGGATGGATATTAGATTCATGTAAGTTGTGTAGAGTTATAGCAGTAGGTAAAGTACCTATAGTGAGGTAGTCGACTGAATATGGGAGGAATATGGTATGAATTAAAAAGCTATTGTTTTTGTGTGAGAGGGAAAGAGAAAAGAAAGGCAATAGTTTCAAGAGTGGATAACAGACAGAAAACAAGACAAAGGTATTAGAAATTAAGAGTTAAACACTTTGGGGATCAAAGAAAGGGAGGTGGGATATAGGAGAGATAGTAGATGATGGGGGATATCAAGATGCAGGGGAAAGGAGATAGTGTAGGTAGTGAAAATCAATTCACACAGAAATGAGGAAGCAGAGAATGAGGAAACCCAGCAAATGTGAGGTGTTCCCTGCAGTGCCTTCCCACCAAATCGATGTCCAGACACCTCCTGCCCTGCAAAAATCCTGAAACAGCCTGGTCCTGAAGAACTTCTAATGCTGCCCAGCTGCTTCTTTGCAGGACAGATTATCAGGTAAGCTCACTCAGCCACCATCTTGCCCCGCCTTCACTGATCCATCCCAGTTTCTGAACTAAGAGCAGCTACTTGAGGGAGTGCTGCTGTTGATTTACCTTCAACAGAAACTAAACTTATTACTCCTGCTATGGGTATGCAAACTATACTTATAGGTGTAAAAGACCCATTACGTCCTGAAAGTGTTGGCTTAATTGTAGGTAGGAGTAGTTTAACTATGAAAGAATTGCTGGTACAAATTGGCATTAAAGATAGTGATTAAAAGGAAGAAATCAAGGTTATGGAGCAAGCTGTTAGTCAAGTACAAGTTACTTGGGGGCAA
Organism: Dasypus novemcinctus; assembly: GCF_030445035.2. Taxonomy (NCBI): domain Eukaryota; kingdom Metazoa; phylum Chordata; class Mammalia; order Cingulata; family Dasypodidae; genus Dasypus; species Dasypus novemcinctus. The sequence goes on from NC_080697.1 coordinate 64,017,972, forward strand.
TGTATAGCTCAATTACTACTCCTGCCCTATCACAAAACTTGCACTCTTTCTTTTGATAGAAATGGGTGATTTGTGTCAATGGGGAATGAAATTTATTGGCAGACTTTCGTAGGTGATGATCAGTCTGAAGTTACTATTACTATTAATGGAAAAGTGTTTTGGGGACTAATAGACCCAGTAGCTGATATGTCCAACATTGCTAAGTGATATTAGCCTAAATCATGGACATGCAAAAGGTCCCAACAGTCTTTACTGACATTAGGACTATGACAGATATTTATCAAAGTACCTCTGCTTTTGATGTATTAGGACCTGATGGGCAAAAATCTATGTTACACACTTATGTGGCTGATGCAGGACAATCTGTGGGTCGGGGATTTGCTTAGTCAATGGGGAGCATTTTTACATATTCCTATGCTTTCAGAGCAAGCTAAAACTATTTACTTGGATATGAAGGATAACAATATCAGAAAAAATAGTGAACATCAAGGATTAGTTTTCCAAACACCTTCTGAATCCATAAGGACAAATTTAATGTAGGGGCCATTGTAACAAAGGGCATTACTATCCAAATAACTTGGCTTATGAATATTCTAGTTTGGGTTGATCAATGCCCCCTTCCTTTAGAAAAATTTAATGCCCTTCACACCCTGTTCAACAGCAATTATCCCAAGGGCATATTGAACCATCACAAAGCCCTTGGAATTCCCAGTATTTGTAATAAAAAAAGAAATCCAGCAAATGGTGGATGCTCACGGATCTTAGAGGTGTTAATAAAGTTATGAGCCCCATGGGGGCACTACAGCCAGGGGTTCCACAGCCCTCTATGATTCCTAAGAATTGGTCTTCGATTATTATAGATTTGAAAGATTTTTCTTTACCATTCCTCTGCATCCTTCTGATTAAGGGAAATTCGCTTACTCTGTTCCTGCTATAAATAATTAATCCCTTATGCAGAGATATCAGGGGCATGATATCTCAAGGCATGATGACCAGACCTACCATGTGTCAATTATTCCTTCACCAACCCTTACAGGTGCTCAGAGAAAAGTTTCCAAAAGCCACGATTATCCATTATATGGATGATATATTTTTTGCACATTCTTCAGAAGACAAGTTACAACAATTATTTCAGTGTGCTGAAAAGGTGCTTCCTGAGTATGGGTTATAGATTGCCCCTGAGAAAGTTCAACAGAATGCCCTTTTTTTTGTTATTTGGGTATACAACTGGCAAATGGACATATATGCTCACAAAAGATACAACTAAGAAGAGATAAACTGAATACTTTAAATGACTTTCAGAAACTTTTAGGGGACACTAACTGGATTTGATCTACTCTGGGAATCCCTAACTATATGTTGTAGCATTTATTCCAGACTTTGAAAGGGGACTCTGACCTCTTGAGCCCAAGGAAATTGTCCTTAGAGGCGGAGGAGGAATTAACTTTCATTGAAGAGCAAGTTTCTCAGGGACAATTAACTCAAATAGACCCTGATAAAACTATAAATTTGGTTATCTTTCTACCTCACAATCTCCAGCTGCCTTATTTTGGCAAGATGACATTTTGGAATGGATATTTATTCCTGATAATAAACAAAAAAGATTGCAAACAAATTACAGAAACTTATTTCTATCATTGCTAAAGGTCGATTATGGCTCATGCAACTTAAAGGGACTGATCCCGATCAAATAATATGCAGCCTGTCTAATGATGAAATTAGATTTCTTTATGCTACAAATACACAATGGCAAATTGCCATTAGTGATTTTAAGGGAGTTATTGATAACCATTATCCCACTTCTAAGCTATTAGCATTTTTACGAAGAACAACTTGGATTTTACCAAAAATAGTTAAATCTGTTCCAATAGAAAAAGCACTTACCATTTTCACAGATGGTGTAGCAATGGTAAAGTGGCTTATGTCAGTCCCCTTGCAGAAAAAGTTTGGCAAACAACACATACTTCTACACAACGTACAGAATTATCAGCTGTTCTTATGGTCCTGCAAACTTTAAAGAGCCTCAATATTATTTCTGATTCTGAAGATGTTTGTTTGACAGTTATTCAAATTGAAACTGCTAATGTCTCTGTCACTGATGAACTTTCTCAAATGTTCCTGCAACTTCAGGCACTTATTCATTAATGAGTAAATTCTCTGTATATTACCCATATTCGATCACATTCTGCTTTACCCAGACCTTTGTCCACGTGTAATGCACAAGCTGATATTCTGGTAGGGTCTGTACAGGATGCCACCAAATAACATGCTCTTACTCATCTCAACACTAAGGGTTTGTGACATAAATTTCTATCTTTAACAAAACTGCAAGTGTAAGATATTGTAAGGCATTGTTCTACCTGTGGCCCTCCCATGTCAGCACCATTTGATAAAGGAACTAATCCCTGAGGGCTGGCTCTGAATTAGATCTGGCAGACAGATGTTATACATGTCCCATCTTTTGGTAAATTGCAATATGTTCATGTTTGTATTGACACTTATTCTCATTTTCTCTGGGCAACAGCTCATAGTGGGGAAAGATTTTGTAATGTTCATTCACATTTGTCATCTGCCTTTGCAGTCATGGGATGTCCTATTCAAATTAAAACTGATAATGGTCCAGCTTATTGTGGTAAACAATTTTCAAAATTTTGTTCTCAATATTCCACTGTTTATATCACAGTAATTCCCTATAATCCTACAGGCCAAGCCATAGTTGAATGGTCACATCATACCCTTAAACAAATGCTGTTAAAACAAAAAGGGGGAGATGACAGTATCATAGTACCAAAGAATCAACTGACAAAGGCTTTATTTACTTTAAATTTTCTCAATGTATATGATTCCATCACACCAGCTAAAAGGCATTATACTTTAAATAAAGAAAAAGTTTTATCTGGCCAAACTGAATATCAGCCAGTATACTGGAAAGATGTCTTGACTAACACTTGGCATGAAGGGAAAGTTAAAGTATGGGGGCAAGGATATGCTCTTGTAATTACAGGAAAGAAAGAACAAATTTTGTTACTGGCATGGCAGATTAAATCATGGACAGAGAATGAAACAGAGTGATGCTTCACCTCTTCCTGACAATACCAATGATCCTGGGTAATGTAGCTGAAAACCATACTTATTGGGCATATATACCCAATCCGCCATTGTTGAGAGCATTATCATGGGGAGATTCTCCATTTCCAGTATTTTTAAATAAAGCTTATATGTTCCCAGGACCTATAGATCATTGATTGCCTTTGAAACCTGAGGAAGATGGAAGAATTTTAGTAAATTCAACCCTTCTTTTTGATGATTGTCCTTTGTGTATAGGAAAACAGCTTCCTTGTATAAGAATACAGAATCATACTATTATCATTACTAAAGCCAATGGTACCAAATTGCTTATTACTCTATTTCCATCCTATAATAGTTCTCTGGTCATGTTACAAAATTACAGTTGTCCACCACAAGAACAAGGTGATGAAGAAAGATGGCAAGATTACCATAAGGGAAGAGAAGTTGTCTCTTTTAATGTTTCCTATGGAATGGTATGGTACAGTGTCTCTCTGGGGTATCCCACTAATAATAGTGGCAGCTTTCCATGGTATGGAATGAACAATAGTCAGCTTATTGCTAATGGACAACATCATTTTCCATGGTCCATGAATGAAAAAACTATATTTACTAATAGATCAGTTATTTGGAAAAACAAACGAAGGTGTTTACCTTCCCAATGGATTAATAGTACACCAATTGTTCAGAGAAATTTATGGAAACTATTTCTTGGACCAACCCCCACTTATGAGTGGCTCTGGAACAAGAATAGCAGTGGACAATTTCTTTATTTTAATCACACATATCATTTCAAGACATGTATATGAGATCCCTACATTTTTGTGACAGGAAAATTAGAAATTAGAAATCAAAACATGTTTTGTAAAAATTGTACACTATATACTTGTATTTCTGAGAATATTTTACAGGAAAATGAAATTATCATGGCCACTCAGAGAAGAAAAGGAGTATGGGTTCCAGTGCAGATGACCCGGATGTGGCAGTCATCTGTTACATCTCACACAAGCATATATAAAGTGAACAAAGTGAATAACAGGACTGATGATTGCTGGACTATTGGGGCTGACTGGAATAATAACAGCTGCTGCCATGGCTGCCATTGCATTGAATGAAACAGTCCAGACCCAGGAATATGTGCATGATTGGCATAAAAACACCAGTGACTTATGGCATAGTCAAGAGCATATTGATGAGCAGCTTAATAATAGAGCTAATGATTTATAATCTACTATATTGCATTCTGGAGATCAAATGCATAATCTAAACTTGTTGAGAGGACTTAAGTGTGATTGGAATGAAAGCAACTTCTGTATTATACCACTTGTATATAATTCTTCAGAGATAGAATGAGAAAAATAATCATTTATTGGGCCACAAAACAAATATTTTATTAGAAATTGTTGATCTGCAAAGGAAAATATTAGAATCATCTCAGAATCAGATGCATGTAGCCACTGATAGATGTTTTTTTCTGATTTAATTTCTCATTTTATGAAGCTTAATCCTGTAAATTGGTGGAAATCACAGCATTTTGTAACATCCTTAGGAATAGGGATGGCTGTTTTAATAATACTGCTTATAACAATGGCCTGTCTTAACTGATATGTTACAGAGTGATTACAAAGCACTGACCAGCTGTGATGAGCCTACAAACTTGTTCATGCATGAGCATTGCAAAAAGAACCCTCTAACTATCATGCCAGAAGAGCTTGGCTGGTAGTTAATGACAGGTAAGCCCCTTAAATTGTGATAAGGGCAACCTAAGACAGGCACAGCCACCCTGGCACTAAAACAAAAAGGGGGACATGAAGGAAGTGATGACTTGTTGGCTGAAGAAAATAAGACATGGTGTAACCTAGGAAACAGAACAAGAAAAGAATTTTCTTTGTTGAGACTCCCTTGGCCAACAGGACAGGAATGCCTCTGGTTAAGATAAGATAAGTCAACAGACCAGATCAGTAGAAAGAACAAAGTTGCCTTAAAAAGTTAAAATAAAAACTGGCCTATCTGTTTCTAATGATAAGATAACAATAGTAAATCTGTCTCTGCTTTTTGTTTTTTTTCTACACAAGGTTTCTGTATGACTATGCAGCTGCATAGAAATAAACTTGTCTGTGGGCATTGACTTGCAGATCCCCTGATCCCTTCTCTTTTGTTATTCATTCCCAGTACCTTTCTAGCTGGATGCAACAGTGCTGCAAGCCATTTTTAACTCTTCCAGCAATTTTAAAGGAATGGGGTCATGACAGTGCAAGACTAGACTGGGATTATTGGGGTCTGGGTGATCTATCACATGGAACAATTGGAACCCTGTGATGTCTTCCCTAACAAGACATGCCACCTGCAGCCCTTGCTGCAGTGGGGATACCAAAGGAGCCTCCACTTCATGTGCAGGCACCACAGGGACATAAGGGAGAGCTGCAGCTAACAAATTCTGACCGTGCACAGACAATTGAGTCATCTGGCATTGTAGTCCCCCTAACCCAGAGCCCAAGGGCATGGTCATCGTGTCCCTCTCTTCCTTGGGGTCCTCAGCAGCAGCCAGAGAGGACTCCTTTAATCATTTATTAACTGTGGATGCTAAAGCCTCAACCATAGGTTGTCCTTCCAACTCCCTTAGAGGATCCAGGTAATCTCTTATTAAGCCCCACAAAGTAAAGGTGCACACTGGCACACCCTTGACCCTTCAACAGTGTAATGGTCCTGAAGGCATTGACCAACCTTCCGCCATGTCTCTTCATTTATGGTGCCTTCATCAGGAAACCAGGGGCATGCCTGTTGCACAAAATCTAAAAACATTTCCAGTTATGAGGTAGTCACTTTTGAACCTCTATCAGCTAACAAAGCTTTCAACATTTGCACATACAAACTATGCTGTAATGAACAGTGATTCCCCATTTTTTACACCCAGTGCTTTCTCCCTGTGCTTACCACTCTTCACAGGGACTCCTCTCCTTCTCATATGTTCCTCGGTATTCAGGTCCCTGTTTGGGTGCCACTTGCTGTGACCTGTACTGGTGAACTGAGAACCTGAGGGGAGGTGACAGGAGGTGAAGAAAGACACCTAGAGACAAAGACAAGTTCAAAGGGGACCGGGTGGGCCAGGGCTATATGATGGCAAAGCCAAGGCCCCATGTTGGCACAAGCTTTATTTAAAGTAATTAACTAGGTCACTGTTCTCAGAGTAATATAGCCTGTGCATAAATTCAAACTTACTTTATATCCAAATATGCCTAGAAAGCCAATTGAGAAGTATAAACAAACTCTATAGGCTTTGGATATTCAGAGAGGATGCAAGTCACCAAATGTGTCAAGCTTCCCTGGAATGTAGGGTGTTCATGCTAAAAGCTTACCTGGAATGTGGGGGATATGTGTTAACTCAAGCTTACCTGGAATGTGGGGAGTATGTGTTAAATCAAGCTTATCTGGAGGAAATAACCTAATACTCAGATAAAACACTTGAAGAAACTAAGAAAAAGTCCTTTTGCATACAAGCACCGTTTGACTCCCCACTCATATTTCCTCTTTATAAAAGGAACCCAAAAATTCTATTTGGGGCTTGGTTTTTTATCAAGACAAGAATCCACCAAATCTGGCCAGTTTAAATAAATCATCTTCCTTCTCAGAGTTCTCTCATCCTGGCCTTCAATACTATGTACACCTGACTTCTCTGCTACAAGAGCAGGGGCCTACAGGCATGAAGTTCTTTGAGGAGGGTTTTCTTAAAGTTCCTTCTTATCAGGACATCAGCTTCTTTCAGCTTACTTGCAGGTACAGACACAGGAGACCACACCCTTACCTCTCTGTGCACATTGATCCTCCCTAGCAACATGGCTATATTTGAGCCCTGCACATTACTTTGGGACTGCTACAGTTGATAGTTGACTTCTATAGGCCATCAAATTATTTACAAAAATTATTTATTCATCATCAGTAAACAAATATTGATTCTGCACGTGAATTGCTGGACACTCTATAAACAATTATGTGTAAAGTCCTCACTACAGTCTTACAAGTGTATGAGCTGGCTTTCTCTACTTCAGTTTGGGAGTTTGGTTTTGAACTAGGAAAAACTTCCTCAAATTCATAGTTAATCTGGGTCACCATTCTAGTACTTGTTTTCTTTTCAAGGAAATCCTCCACAAACAATCTTGCTTTCAGTTGATCCAAGATCAAGATATCTGTCATTCCCTAAACTGAAACAACTGAGACTCTTGTCCATGGAGTCTGAAATTTATCATTAGTAACTCCTGCAAGAGAATTTTTATCTTGGTATAAAAATGAAGGGAATTGAAGCATACAGAGTCTCTGCAAAACTTTTTTCTATCTAAGTTCTCATATAATTAGTCTATTGCACAAAATATGAGTGCTGGAAACCTATCTTCTTTCTTTGACAGGAGTACGCATTTCTTTTTCTTTTTTTTTAAAGATTTATTTATTTATTTATTTCTCTCCTCTCCCCACCCCACCCCAGTTGTCTGTTCTCTGTGTCTGTTTTGCTGTGTGTTCTTCTTTGTCCACTTCTGTTGTTGTCAGTGGCACGAGAATCTGTGTTTCCTTTTGTTGTGTCATCTCTCTGTGTATGTGGTGCCATTTTTGGGCTGGCTGCACTTTCTTTCATGCTGGGCAGCTCTCCTTATGGGGTGCACTCCTTATGTGTGGGGCTCCCCTACATGGGAGCACCCCTGCATGGCAGGGCACTCCTTGTGTGCATCAGCACTGCATGTGGGCCAGCTCCACATGGGTCAAGGAGGCCCGGGGTTTAAACCTCAGACCTCCTATGTGGTAGACAGGTGCCCTAATCACTGGGACAAGTCCACTTCCCAGGAGCATGCATTTCAACAGCTGCTGCTAAAGATTTTGTTTCTCCTGTGATACTTGACTGGTATTTATGGGGCCATCAGCCTCTGAGGTAAAATTGCCTCCTACAGTTCACTGCTGAGGAAATTGACCATTTGTAAATACTCTAAATAACATTGAAATTTTGCAAACCTTTTTCAAGGATAAACAGTGGCTCATAGTAATTAATATAATCTCAAATGATGCAGTAATTGCTTAAAGTGTTTCTATCTTCAATATCAACCCTGCTGCTATGTGGATCTGACCTTTAGTTTGGAGAAAGTGACCAAATATAATGACATCAAGAAGGTGGTGAAGCAGGCATCAGATGCTCCCTGAATGGCACCCTGGATACACTGAAGACCAGATTGTCTCCTGAGACTTTAACAGTGGCACGTACTCTAACAATTTTGATGCTGGGGCTTGCATTGCCCTCAGCAAACACTTAGTACTCATTTCCTGATACAACAATGAATTAGGCTCTAGCAAATGGATACTGGACTTTATGGTCCACCTGGCCTCCAAGGAGTAAGAGCCCCCAGGGCCACCAGCCCCAGCAACAGCATGAGAAGAGGAGAGCAGCAGTCACTGCTGGGGAGTCCTCACCCAACTCGATCCATCAAAACTGAGAATCAACCATCCCCCACAGCTTCCATACCAGACCCCTGAAGGAGGGGAGGAACTCAGAGGACCCTACCTTGTCATGTACCATCAGAGAAGTACACCTTACACAGCCAAAAAAATAATGATTAGCAGAATTGATGGAGTCCAGAAAATTGAAACGTGGAGAAAAATTTATAGATACTTAAATATCTCATGTAACACTGCCTATAACCCTCAGTTCTTAAAAGAGGATGATGTCTACTCCACCTCTGGATCAAGACGGGGCTTAGATTCCACATGGATGATGGATGCAATTCCTCTGCTTGCAGTTGTTGGCACTCTTGTTTCCCTGGCGTGGTGGCTGACCATCTTCACCTCCCTGTTAGATGACCTGGGTAAGTCCAATGAACCAGAGAGTAGGGGTCCCAACTCTACTGAGGATCAGGGTCCAGCTGGCACATGGGCAGTCCAGAGATTCAAGTCCCCTGAGTATGCATCATTCCTAGCACCAACCACATGTTCAGTATAAGTGACAGAAGAGGCATGTGTAGGAAGGCCACATCTGAGAACAATTCCATCACACTCAGAAGCACGAATTCCAAAGTAGGGCCCTCTGACATGGCACAGAACTCCAAATTCATCTGCCATGACCATATACCCTGTGGATCTCCATAGCCTTCAGGAGAACCAGTACCTATGGTTGTATCTACTTTCTCTCTCTGGGGTCCTGCTGAGGTGTGCTTAAGCGTAACCCCTCTGATGACTTCCTGACTCTTTTTGGAAGACTCTTAGCAATATAAACTCATTTGTCTTTGCCATTTTCCCCCTTTATTCAAGGTCAAAAAGCCATTTTTAACACTGGATCCAATATGAAGGCTGAGATATTCTTCTGGTCTGAGTTGACCCTTTTATTCAAGGTCTCTTTATAGTTGCATCACCAGTTAGTGAATGACAGTAATCAAGCCAGGTTCCAAAGAATGGAGAAATAAAATATAGATTAGAGTGGACTTACTGATATTATATTATAAAATTTTTGTGACTAGTAATAGAAGAAATTTTAACATTGAGGTGGAGAAAGTGACCATGGTCGTTGCTGAGGGCAGAAAGAGGGAAGTAGAGATGTGATGTGGGGGCATTTTTGGGACTTTGAGTTCTCCTACGTGATATTGCAGTGTCAGATGCTGGACTTTAAATATCCCACCATAACCCACTGAATGTACTGGGGGAGAGTATGGACTACAGGGTAAATTATTATCTATGATGTGCAGCAGTGCTCCAAAATGTGTTCACCGAGTGTGGTGGGTGTGCCACAATGATGGAGGAGGTTGTTGGTGTGGGAGAAGTGGGGTGGGGGGGTGAGGGGTATATGGGAACCTCTTATATTTTATAAAGTAACATTTTTTGTGATGTATATATCTTCAAAAATACAATTTACAAAAATGATGAGGTGGGGTGGGGAGTTGGGTATATGGGAACCTCTTATGTTATGTTTTTTTTAGGTTTTTAAATATAATGTTCTTTGTGATCTATTAACTTTAATAAAATAGTTTAAAAAATAAGATCAAAATGAAAGGGAAATTATATTCACTTATTTGTTCTGTTTTATGTTTATGTTCTGTTACTGTTTTTATTGCTGTCATCATGTAATTTTTTAAAAATTAATAATTAAAACAAAATACCAAAACAATAGAGAAAAGCTGATAATTACTCTAGAATACATATCCTTAAAAAACTGCTAGCCAGCAAAGTAAACAAAAAATGTTCTTTTTGTGACTATTTTAAAATTTTGACTAATTTGTGATTAGCATAAATAAACCATTGGCTTTATAATATCCAAAGAAGAGAGTTAGATTAAAACCTAGCTGGAGGAAGATATTTGATCATATGAAGAAGAAAGTTTAGAGAGACATTTTTGGATATTTGAAAAAGGTGTAGTTTTTTAGGTATTAGTGTGCATCATATACAAAAACTAAAAAAACTACAAATAAGAAAATTGAATGTTATATATATGTTAATAGATATTTATTTCATACAAAATTTTAAGGAGGAAAAATAAACTAATTTTGAAAGAGAACATGGGCAAAGAGATTGGATTGAAAATTTACAAATTAAATCTTACACATGGAATATAAAAGTGGAAAATTAAATTTAGCAAAATAATGTGTTAACACATCACAAATTTTCCCATATGAACAGAAAAAATTATTTCAAAAATTCTTATTTTAAAGCTAGTTAAAAAGCAGTGAGTCAGGTACTCTACTGATAATATTGGGAGTTGATGTTATATTCTAGGAATTACACATTTTAGTATAACAGTCAATTTTAGTATAACAGTCAATTTAATGAATCACATTTTTTGACCTTTTGAGTATGATTTTTAACATAATCATAAATATAAACAAAATTGTATGTAATAATAAATCAATGGAACACACAGAGATCATCAAAAAGAAGACAGAAGTAATGTGAATCTTCTGTAGGCCATAGGATAATTTCAGTTGGAATATAAATAGAATAACAAGTAACAGTGAAATGAGCTTATAATTAAGTGGAGACATGAAGAATGTATTAAAGTGTAGAAGATAAAAAAGACAGGAGATGAAAAGACTAATAAACAAGAGAAAGAGGAAAGGCAAACCATAAAGTCCAAGATATAAAGGAGGGAGAAAGGAAGGAACTACAGAATAAAAGGGAAAAAGAGGAAAGAAGAAAGGAAAAGGAAGGCATAGAAATTTTTGGTAGTGCATTACATTCAGAAAAGGAGAGCTGGAGGCATAAATATGTGGAGAGGAGTCATGTTCAGAATTATTTCAGGACTATGCTAGACTGTGATTACCTATAAAAAAAACAAACCACTCCTGATGATTTTCTATTCTGAATCTGGATGTCAATAAGAATGATGTTGCAGCTCCTACTCTCTGAATTGTTGGACTTTCCCAGGTCTGTTAACAGAGAGGTGAAGAAGGTCAACCACCACACCAGGGAAACAAGAGTGCCTATAATTCCAAAGAAAAGAATTGCATCCATCAACTATGTGGCTTCTGAGCCCCCTCTCAATATAGAGGTGGAGTGGACATCACCAACCCAGGGTCCACAGGATGAAGGAATAAAATATGGGTTAGAGTAGACTTACTGGTATTCCACTATAGAACTATTGTGACTAGTAATGGAAGAAACTGTAGCACTGATGTGGAGAAAGTGGCCAAGGAAGTTGCTGAGGGCAGGGAGAGGAAAGTAGAGATGAGATGTCAGAGCATTTTTGGGACTTGGAGTTGTCCTAAATGATATTGCAGGGACAGATGCTGGTCATTATATATCCTGCCATAACCCACTGATTGTACTGGGGGAGAGCATAAAATACAATATAAACTATAATCCATGTGGTGCAGTAGTGCTCCAAAATGTATTCACAAAATGCAGCGAATGTGCCACGATGGTGAAAGAGGTTGTGGGAGGAGTGGGGGTGTGGGGTGTGGGGTATGTGGGAATCTCTTAAATTTTTTAATGTAACATTTTTTGTGATTTATCTTAAAAAAGACAGCATAATAAAAAAATAAAAATATATAAAATATAAATATGTGGTAATGGTTGGACTTAACATTATAATGAATGTAATGAGCAGTGTTTATTAATGGATGTAATTGTGGCTGAAATGACTAGTCTAAGGAAGATTAATGTTAGTTGAAGGACAGCTGGAGGATAATATTGAGAATGTATTATATTGGGATTTTGGAAGTAGATGAGGATTGTGGTTAGTAATATAAATATAGGAATATTCTACTACAAGGTATTAAGTATGTGGTGATACATGGAAAAATATAACTAATGCACTTTATGAACTGTAGTTAACAACAACATTGTAATGCTCTTGTAGCAAAGCAAAGTTGGTGCTATATTTACTCTAAAGTTAAAAAAAAGAATGTGCGATTTGGTTTGCAAGATACAAATACAATTATACTTTTTCCTCTTCATTTTTTTTCAATAATAAGGAAACTTTGACTATGTCATTTAACTAATCTGTGTTTATCTGTGTGTCTTTCTGAATACTAGAGCTGTTACAGCAAAGCAAGGAGTTCTGAGCCATAGAAACTCACAACTGACACTCCAGAAAGGTGGATAAACAGTTTCATTATGTACGGGCCAGAGGAGAGTCAATTTCCAAATTCTGAGCTCCGGTTTTCAGTTTTCATAGGTTTATATAGGATTTCAGGTGGGATCAGCATAACTTTTGTTCATTGGCTAATGTATTACTAGTTGAAATTTTGCAAGCAAGGTGGTTATGGATACAGAATGCACCCGCAAGGTTGCAGGCTGATTTACAGAAGCGAGAGTGAAGTCACTTGTTTGATCTTTCTACTAGGCTATGTTTTCACAGGATGATTTACAGAAACAGGGGCAGGAGTTATTTCTTTGATATTCTCCTGCATGGCCATGCCCTCACAGGATGATTCACAGAAGTGGGGGCAGGAGTGACTTGTTAGATATTTTGCAAGGTTATGTTTTTATTCCTTAACAGAGCAGCAACTGCATTAGTAGTTGGAGTTAGAGGAGATAAAATTGCCGAAAAATGAAATTTTTAGAAGTAAGGTTTCCATAACTTGTTGAGCTATCTTTTTCCATTCTTTTATTTTTGTGAATTTGAAATAAAGTTGTTAAGGAAATTCAGATTTAAAAAAAAGAAGTGTCATCTTCAACTTTATACATTCTCAATTCTTAAGTGATCAGAGAGCACCACACCTTGACAAATCATATAATGGTTCTGCTCTGAAATCTACACATAAATATTTAATTAGTGTGGACCAACAGAATGCTTATAGACAAGTTATGAATATCTATGCATCCCCGTTTTAGAGAGGCCCTAAAAATCAAATGTACTTCCAGATATAAAAATTCAAAAAGCTATTTTTGTGACAACACTAAAAATGTTGGGAGATTGCCTTGTATTGAAACACTGACAATGATTTTGTAAAAGATCCAGATTTTTTTTCACAAATAGAACATGATAATAGGAAAATGATACTGGAAAGAGAAACATTGAGTCAAGTATTTCCAAGCTACTCATTTACTACACATAAACTAAGTTAATAGAATTTAGACCTGGGACACTCTTAACATACACCTTGTTAAATTCTGTTGATTAGAAAAAGAAGAATAGAGATGTCTCCATATTTTGAAAATTTATTCATATTAATTAAAACTAAATATCACAATCAATAAATTGTTTTGCAAGCTTCATTGCTATTGCTTTTCCAAATGCCGTCTGCAGGACCTTGTTCCTCAGACTGTAGATGAGAGGATTCAGGATGGGGGGTTAGTCTGTGTAAACATAGATATCAACAATTTCAGGGAAGAAGACTCAAAATTTCTTGCAAAATATGTAGTACTCTCAGAAAACTGGAACAGCAAGATGGCATCGGAGTAAGTGCACCCACATCATTTCTCCTAGAAAAAAGTGGCTGAGTGGGGACAAAATCCTGCTTGAGTGAGCTGTTTGGGGAACCCACAAAGCAGGAAACTTCTGGACAGCAACCAGGAGAGAGTGTGACAAATAGAGTGATTGCTCAAGGTAACACCTCGGATTACTGGTACTTGTGGCTGCAGCTGTGGGACAGCTAAGCCCGTCCATTAGGGCAGGTAGCTGCAGCATTCCCTGAACCCTGGCAGTCACACAGCAGTATTCCCCAAGTCCCCCATTCCCCAAACCCATGATCCCTGAACCCATGTTCTCCAAACCCCACATTCCCTGAACCCGTGTTCCCCAAACCCACATTCTCTGAGCTCGTGTTCCCTGAACCCACATTCTCTGAACCCAGTGTTCCCCAAACCCTGGCATTACCAGAACCTTGTCCTCAATTTCCTCTTTTCTGTGTGTATTGATTTTGGCTACCAGCACTAGCTCTTTTCCTCCCTACATCTTTCTATCTTCTGTTGTTGCTCTTATATTCCACCTCTTTGTTTAGCCCCCCATTTTTCTGGCATTTTATTTCTAACACTTCTATTCAGTTTTCTTTCTTTTAGTAACTCTACATATTAGTGTCCTTTTTTTCTGTTTCCCTCTCTCCTGATCATGCTGACCTTTTAATACATACTATATTTTTCTCCATATTCAGTTTCCCATTTACATTGTAGGTACTCCACTTTCTTTTTTTTTTTTAGATTTATTTATTTATTTATTTATTTCTCTCCCTTTCCCCACCCCCAACCTCCCTGTTGTCTGCTCTCTGTGTCCATTTGCTGTGAATTCTTTGTCTGCTTCTGTTGTTGTCAGGGGCACGGGAATCTGTGTTTCTTTTTGTTGCATCATCTTGTGTGTCAGCTCTCCATGTGTATGGCACCATTCCTGGGCAACTGCACTTTCTTTTGCACTGGGCAGCTCTCCTTATGGAGCACACTCCTTGAGCATGGGGCTCCCCTACGTGGGGGACACTGCTGCATGGCACAGCACTCATTGAATGCATCAGCACTGCACATGGGCCAGCTCCACATGGGTCAAGGAGGCCCGGGGTTTGAACCATGGACCTCCCATGTGGTAGATGGACACCCTATCCACTGACCAAGTCTGCTTCCTTACTGCACTTTCTTATTGCTGTAACTATACACTGATTATTATATGCACTGAATATTAAACATGAGTTTAATATTCATTCTCCTAGGTCTTATATGATCCTTCTGGTAACATTTATTATCAATATTATTATTATGCTTTTTCTTTTCATATCTCTTTTGCTTTCCCTTTTTCCATCAAGGGAACTTAGACAATAAAAAGAAATAGAATAAGAAAAACAAAGTGTCAAAGAGTAAACCTAACAAACACACAAAAACAGCAACTAAATAAAAGTCAAGGCAAGACAGAGAAGCTAATCAAGTGAACAAACTCATCAAGATAAAATGATGACCAGACAGCAGCCAAAAAAAAAATTACAAACCATACCAATAATTAGGAAGATATGGCCCAGTCCAACGAACAAACTAAAAATCAGGAAGAGGAGCAGAACATTGAACAAATACTCAAAGCTCTTCAAACAAATATCATGGACCAACTTAACGAAGTGAAGGAAGAGATTAAGGATATTAAGAAAACACTTGGAGAGCATACTGAAGAAATTGTAAACATATGCAAAAAGATAACAAATATGATGGTGATGAATGGCACAATCCAAGAAATAAAAAATATACTCTCAGAAAATAACAGCAGATTTAGAGGTAAAGGAAAGAATTAGCAATGTGGAAGACAATACATCTGAAATCAAACAGATAGAAGTGATAGATAAAAAAGAAAAAAAATCCAACCACATGGATGGGAGGGAGTTTTCCAGGGCATGTATATAGGGTAATGTTTGGATATTCATTGGGTATTTTCATAGTAGTTACAGTTACAAATGACAACTGAGGGAGTCCTGAGCTCCTAGCCAGGGGGGCTCTGCAACATTCCCTAATGGAACAGCAACAATCCCCCAAGTGCAAGGGCAAAGACCAGTCAAGTAGGATAGTCCAGTGATCAGTCCTTGATATTGATGACTATGCTTATGAGCCTGTGTGCCTGAAATTTGAACTAGGCCTAGAGACACAGGATGACTAAGTGTTATGTTCCGAGAGCATCCATGTTGCTCAAATATGGCCACTCTCTAATCCAAACTCAGCATGTAAGTGCATTACCTTCCCCCCATTGTAGGACTTGACTCCTGGGGATGAGCTTCCCTGGTGCCGATCCAATCACTATCTGGCGATGCAACTAGAAAAAGACCTTGAATAAAGGGGGAAATGGTAAAGATGAATAAGTCTATATGGCTAAGAGTCTTCAAAAAGTGTTGGGAGATCATCAGAGGGGCTGCACTTACACATGCCTCAGCAAGATCCCAGAGACAGCAAAAGTAGATACAACCCCAGGTACTGGTGCTCCTGAGGACTATGGAGACACACAGTTTCTACAGTCATGACAGATGGCTCTGGAGTTCAGTGCCTTGTCAGTGGGCCCTATATTGTAGTTTGTGTTCTTAAGTGTGATGAAGTTGGCCTCAGATGTGACCTTTCTACGCATGCCTCTTCTGTCATTTTTACTGAAACTGGGGTTGGTGCTGGGGTTGGTGTATACTCAGGATACTTGAATCTCTGGACTGGCCATGTGCCAGCTGGGCCCTGAGCCTCAGCAGAGTTGTGACTCCTACTGTCTGGTTCATTGGTCTTACCCAGGTCATCTAACAGGGAGGTGAAGATGGTCAACCACCACACCAGAGAACTGAGAGTACCTACAATTCCAAGCAGGAGAATTGCATTCATCAACCATGTGTGCTTTAAGCCCAATCTTGATATCAAGGTGGAGTGGACATCACCATCCCAGGGTCCACAGGATGGAGAAATAAAATATGGATTAGAGTGGACTTACTGGTGTTCTACTACAGAATTATTGTGGCTCTAGCAATGAAACAAATTATAGCACTGATGTGGAATCAACTGTACCAGGAGTAGCTGAAGGCAGGGGAAGGGAATAAAGGTGTGCTGTTTGGGCATTTTTGGGACTTGGAGTTGTCCTGAATGATATTGCAGAGACAGATGCAGGACATTGTATATTCCACCATATTGCACTAAGTGGACTGGGAGAGAGTGTAATCTACAATATATACTATAATCCATTCTGTGTAGCAATTCTCCAAAATGTACTCATCACATGCAATGAATGTACCACACTAATGAAAGAAGTTGTCGATGTGGGAAGAGTGGGTGTTGTGGGGGTGGGGTATATAGGAACCACTTATATTTTTTAATGTAACATTTTGTGTGATCTCTGTATCTTTAAAAAAAGATAATAAAATAAAGTAAATATCAAATGAAAATAAAACAGGAATGGCATCACCATGGTGAGGTGGGGTAGAGAAGTTGAAACAGTTTTTTGTCTTCCCTTTTATAGATGGGATTCTTAAAACAGTGGTAAAAATGTGAACATAAGAAACAAATATTAAAATGAAACACAAAACAAAACAAGAGTTAACAGTAACTAAGTCATCTTCTAAAATATGCTCTCCATAGCAGGAAAGTGTAAGCACTGATGGAATACCACAGAAGAGCTGATGGGCTACATTGGGTCCACAGAAACTGTCAGAGAATGTACCTGCTACATAAATGGAGTCATAACCACATCCACTGAGTCATGATGCTGTCACCATCTGCACACAGGCACCTCTGTGTATAATGCCCTCATAGAGCAGAAGATGGCAGATGGCAGCATAGCGGTCATAGGACATCACTATAAAAAGGCAAACTGTGCCACGAGAAAACAAAATAAGAAAAACTTGCATGGAGCATCCTAGGAAGGAGATGGAATGACTGTTGGGCAGAGAGTTCATGATGAATTAGGGACAGTGAGAGAGATATAGCATATATCAAGCAAGGACATTTTCTTCAGGAAGAAAAACATGGGAAGTTGGAGATGCTGGCCAATGGTAGCCAATGATAATGAGAAGGTTCCCCATCACTGCTGCCAGGTAGATGAGGAAGAGAAGTGTGGCATACAGTCTTTGTAGCATCCAGTCATCAGAGAATCTCATGAGAAAGAATTCCATTATGATGGTCATGTTGATAAATTTCTCAGGCATGCTGATTCTTCAGAATGAAAATGGAAAAACAAAACACAAAATTCTTATTCAGAACTCTCCACCTAATCTCTTCTGCTAGTGCCTAAATGCTGTACTTTTATGAATGGTTTGCTTAGAGTTATCAGTCTACTGTGAAGTAATTTTAACATGAGAAATTATTTCCTTTTAAAATACATAGAATGAATAATAATAATGTGAACATCAATATATCTGCCTGTCAGTTGGTCATGAGCACTGAAGTGCTATGTCACTTACTGTGCCTTTGGACTCTGGAAGACAGAGTAATGGTTTTGGAGCATATTCTGAATATCCAAGAGCTAAATTTCTTTACTAAAATGATCAACAAAATGTGTTCTCCTTTTTGTACAAACTATTATTTTCTTTTTTTTTTTTAAGATTTATTTATTTATTTAACTCCCCCCCTCCCCTGGTTGTCTGTTCTCTGTGTCTATTTGCTGCATCTTGTTTCTTTGTCTGCTTCTGTTGTTGTCAGTGGCACGGGAAGTGTGGGTGGCGCCATTCCTCAGGAAGTGTGGGCAGTGCCATTCCTGGGCAGGCTGCACTTTCTTTTGTACTGGGCGGTTCTCCTTACTGGGCGCACTCCTTGTGCGTGGGTCTCCCCTACACAGGGGACACCCCTGCGTGGCAGGGCACTCCTTGTGCACATCAGCACTGCATGTGGGCCAGCTCCACATGGGTCAAGGAGGCCCAGGGTTTGAACCGCGGACCTCCCATGTGGTAGACGGATGCCCTAACCACTGGGCCAAGTCCATTTCCCCATTTTCTTTCTTTCTTAAAAAATATCCTTAGGTATTTGTGGACTATTTTTGGCCCCCAGCAGAAAATATTTCAATAGGGAAATGCCCTATACTTTCCAGAGCTGTGTAAAATATTGCAGGGAAACTAGATGACAAAATAAAGAAAATATATATTGACTGGTGTATCATTAGGTAAATCCCTATTTAAGCCTTTATAAGTGTGTGTGGAGTTGTATAAATGTGTATGCACATGTAAGGATTTGAAAAAATCTATACAACTATGTAATTTTAAATGAATCATATGTGTATATGTGTGCTTATATTTGAGAGTGCTATTAGAAAATTTTCCAAATATCATATCTAATCCATCTCTTTACTTCCCTAGAAAGGACAGCGGGACTTGCTCTAGGAGCTACAGTGGTAGGAATTAGTATTTCAATTACCAAATGAAATAGCAGAGTGGGAAGATCAGAACCTTATCCAAAAATTTTTATGGCTTATACAGGGAAAGTATGATCTATCTAATCTATGTAAAAATAAAGAGAAATCAGCATACATGAGCTTGTCAGATACTGACTTGGCAAAATGTACCGAACTGAGCTGATTTGAAAATGTTCTAACTATTTATGCCTGGAGTCATCTTTGAGGATCTCATCATCCTTATTTTGAGGGGAAAGGAGCAGATGGAATAAAGCAATCTACACAGTATATTTTTTTTTTATTGATTTTGTAAAAATATTACATTAAAAACATATGAGGTCCCATTCAACCCCACCACCCCCACTGCACCCCTCCCCCCCCCAGCAACACTCACTCCCATCATCATGACACATCCATTGCATTTGGTAAGTACATCTCTGGGTATCTCTGCACCTCATGGTCATTGGTCCACATCTTGGCCCACACTCTCCCCCATTCCATCCAGTGAGCCCTGGGAGGATTTACAATGTCCGGTGATTGCCCCTGAAGCACCATCCAGGGCAACTCCAAGTCCCAAAGGCGCCTCCACATCTCATCTCTTCCTGCCATTCCCCATACCCATCAGTCACCATGTCCACTTTTCCCACTCCATTGCCACCTTTTCTCTGAGGTCCTTGGATTGGTTGTGTCCATTGCACCTCTATGTCAAGAGGAGGCTCAGATTCCACATGGTTACTGGATGCAATCCTCCTGCTTTCAGTTGTAGGCACTCTAGGTTCCATGGTGTGATGGTTCCCCTTCTTCAACTCCATCTTAGCTAGTGAGGTGAGTCCAATAATTCAGATTGTAGGAGCTGGAGTCTGTTGAGGCTCAGGGCCTGGCTATTATATTGTCAGTAAAAAGATTCAATCCCCTAAATATATCTTAAACCCCAATACCAACTACAATTCCAGTAAAGTAGCATGATAGTCTTATGAAAAGAGATCCCCTCTGGGTCCAGTTTCATCACGCAGAAACACCAGCTCCATAGAAGGGCCATCTGACATGGCAGTGAACCCTATCTGCCATGACCGTAGAACCCGTGGGTCCCTTTAGCCCTCAAAGGAACCAATACCTGGGGATTGTATCTACTTTATCTGTCTCTTAGACTCTGCTCAGTTGTGCATAAGGGAAATCCTTCTGACAGCCTCCAGACTCTTTTTTTTTTTAGAGACTCATAGCCATATAAACTCATTTCTCCTTTCTATTTCCCCCTTACATTAGATCAAACAGCATTTTAAAGTCATATTATTCTATGTAGACAGGGATATTCTACTGATCCGCATCGAACCTTCAATTCAAGGTCATTTTCCAGTTGCATTATCAGTTGTTAGTTGATAGTGATCCCTCGGTGCCAGGGAGGCTCATCCCCGGGTGTCATGTCCCATGCTGGGGGGAAGGCATTGCATTTAGATGCTGAGTTAGGCTTCGAGACTGGCCACATTTGAGTAACATGAAGGCTGTCAAGAGGAAATTCCCAGGCACAGTGCTGCTCTAGGCCTTGTTCTTATTTCAGGCATATAGGCTCACAAGCATAGTCATTAGTATCAGGGGCTTACTGTTGGACCTTCATTCCTTCTCGGTCCTTGCCACTGCACTTGGGGGACTGCCACTGCTCCCCTAGGGACCACAGCACAGCACCCCCGGCCAGGGACCCAGTACCCCCCCCAGCTTTAGTTTTTAATTGTTGCCACTATGAGTATATCCAAACATTACCATGCACCCTGGACATATGCCCTGTATAGCTCCCTGTCAGCCATATATCCCCTGTCAATAGTATCCCATACCAGTATTTCTCCACTGCCATTGTTGGACCACTCTGGGATCCAGAACTTCCTGAATATTGAAGCCCCAATATCATGTCAGGATCTCTTACTAGCAAAATGGAATATGGCGATGGGTTTAAAGGTTAGATATAGAATACGTGTTGACTTGGAAAAATTCTACATCCTATCTTTTTCTTTTCCTTTTTTTTCCCCCTAATTATTGACCTTCTCTTCACAAGAGCCCTAGACCATAGCAATTCATGTATGCAATATACAGCACTCCCACACATCCATTACAAAACCTTTTCCCTTCCACGCGATACTCTTACAACCTATTCACAACATATTTACTTAAAGTGATGTACATAGTCTGAGACAATAGCTTTCAAACCAGGTGACATCTGTGCTTACATTGTGGTGCATACTTTAGGACACGCAGTTTTTAACATTTTTAGTTATCCTATGTTTTACATTATGGTTTACATTGTCATTCTGTCGTCCCCTATATGTTTATGATGTAATATTACATATTTTATATCCATCCTTGTGTATTCTCACAAAACTCCTCTCTTACCCCTCATTTACGTTGGCTTCACACATTTAACATACATTTTCCCATCCCCTTGGTGCCCACAGTGACAGCCAACCTCCATTTCCCGAGGTGCCACGTCCAGAGATACTTGCAACAGTGTTCAGGTCTTAAATTGCTCAGCTGCCCCAATGCCCTGGGAGCCACCCTTTCTCTAGAGAGATACATGTCCTTTCCTAGTCTTCTGTTCTCATCTGGGCTAACAGCATGTGAGAGTCCAGGGTGTAAGGAAACTACCATTCAGCATGGACTAGAATTGTCTCACCATGTAGAAATCAGCAGTCTCTCAATTCCCTCTCTCTTAAGGGTATTTCTTCATGCAGTGCAGATCTGGAGGCAGAGATTAGAATAATACTATCCATTTTCATACTCACAAAGTGGCCCTCTGAAGAAACTGCATCTGGATGAACAGGATTTTATCATATCACTTGTGTGCTTTCTAGATGCCAATTCTTTTTTTTTTAATTGATTTTGTAATAATATTACATTAAAAATATATATGTGAGGTCCCATTCAACCCCACCCCCCCACCCCACCTCTCCCCCCCCCCAGCAACACTCGTTCCCATCATCATGACACATCCATTGGATTTGGTAAGTACATCTTTGGGCACCTCTGCACCTCATAGTCAATGGTCCACATCATGGCCCATACTCTCCTCCATTCCATCCAATGGGCCCTGTGAGGATTTACAATGTCCGGTGATTGCCTCTGAAGCACCATCCAGGGCAGCTCCATGTCCCAAAGACGCCTCCACCTCTCATCTCTTCCTGCCTTTCCCCATACCCATCAGCCACCATGTCCACTTTTCCCAATCCAATGACACCTCTTCTATGTGGACATTGGATTGGTTGTGTCCATTGCACCTCTATGTCAAGAGGAGGCTCAGATTCCACATGGATGCTGGATGCAATCCTCCCACTTTCAGTTGTAATCACTCTAGACTCCATGGTGTGGTGGTTGTCCTTCTTCAACTCCATCTTAGCTGAGTGTGGTAAGTCCAATAAATCATATTGTAGGTGCTGGAGTCTGTTGAGGCTCAGGACCTGGCTATCACATTGTCAGTCCAGAGATTCAAATCCCCTAAATATATCTTAAACCCCAACATTAACTGCACCTCCAGCACATTAGCATGAAAGTCTTATGAAGGAAGATCCCATCTGAGTCCAGATTCATCACACATAAACACCAGTTCCAAAAAGGGGCCATCTGACCTGGTAGTTAACCCCATCGGCCATGATCATAACTCCCATGGGTCTCTTTAGCCCTCGAAGGAACCGATATCTGGGGGTTGTATCTGCTTTATCTGTCTCTCTGACTCTGTTCAGTTGTGCATGAGGGCAATCCTTCTGCCAGCCTCCAGACTCTTTTTTAGAAACTCGTAGCCATATAAACTCATTTCTCTTTTCCATTTCCCCCTTACTTTAGGTCAAACAGCATTTTAAAGTCATGTTATTTTATGTAGACAGGGATATTCTGCTGATCCACATTGAACCTTCCGTATAAGGTCATTTTCCAGTTGCATCATCAGTTGGTAGTTGATAGTGGTCCCTCGGTGCCAGGGAGGCTCATCGCCGGGTGTCATGTCCCATGCTGGGGGGAAGGCATTGCATTTACATGCTGAGTTTGGCTTCGAGACTGGCCACATTTGAGTAACATGAAGGCTGACAGGAGGAAATTCCCAGGCACAATGTTGCTCTAGGCCTTGATCTTATTTTAGGCTTATCAGCTCACAGGCATAGTCATTAGCATCAGGGGCTCACTGTTGAACCCTCACTCCCTCCCGGTCCCCTAGGGACCACGACAGAGCACCACTGGCCAGGAACCCAGTACCCCCCCTGCTGTGGTTTCTAATTGTTGCCACTATGAGTATATCCAAACATTACCATGCACCCTGGACATATGTTCTGTACAGCTCCCTGTCAGCCATATATCACCTGTCACTGGTATCCCATACCAGTATCCCTCCATTGCCATTGTTGAAACACTCTGTGATCCAGAACTCCCCGAAATTTGAAGCGCAATATAATGTCATGGTCCCTTACTAGGGAATGGCATATAGCGATGGATTTAAAGGTTAGATAAAGAACTTGGATAAAGTTAGATATAGAACTTAGATAAAGAATGTTGACTTGAAAAAATTCTACATCCTATCTTTTTCCCCCCCCCCCCCCTAATTATTCAGCTTCTCTTCACAGGAGTCCTAGACCACAGCAATGCATATATATAATATACAGCACTCCCATACATCCACCACAAAACCTTTTTCCTTCCACAGCGATACTCTTACACCCTATTCACATCATATTTACTTAACGTGATGTACAGAGTCTGAGACATTAGCTTTCTAACAAGGTGACATCTGTGCTTACATTATGGTGCATACTTTAGGATACACAGTTCTTTACATTCTTAGTTATCCTATGTTTTACATTATGGTTTACATTATCAGTCTGTCATCTCCTATATGTTATGGTGTAATATTACATGTTTTATATCCATCCTTGTGTACTCTCAAGAAACTCCTCTCTTACCCCCCATTTACCTTGGTTCCACACATTTAACGTCCATTTTCCCTTCCACCTTGGTGCCCACAGTGACAGCCAACCTCCGTTTCCTGAGGAGCCACTTCCAGAGATAGATGGAATAGTGTTCAGGGCCTAACTTGCTCAACTGCCCCAATGCCCTGGGAGCCACCCTTTCTCTCGAGGGATACAGTTCCCTCTATTTGGTGGCATTAGTCCTCCCCAGGATGTGGGTCCACCCCCACTCTCACTACTTGGGTTTCTACCCCATGGTGACACCCACTCTGGCAGAATGAGCATTTAGACATTCCCCAGGAGCCCGTCCTGTCTAGATGCCAATTCTGAATCAAACTGCATTTTTTCTCTTAAGTGTTTACATGTAAAAGATCCTAAAATGTATGTATTTCCTGGAGTTCCCAAATGGTTAAATAAACTGAGCTCTAACTTTCAAAAATGGAGTCCAATGGCTTGTTTCCCTGTGAGACCATAGACCGCTGGGGTTCTGAAGCCTATGGAGCCCAGATTTTCACCCCAGTGCTGTGATGGATGAATCTGTGTGTCACCATTACTATGTGATGGTGTCCAGTTGTTTGGTCAAACAAGCGCTGACTTGATTGCTACTGTGGGGATATTTTTGAACTTAAATTATCAGTAAGTTGACTTCATCTATGGCTAATTACATCCACATTCACCTTCAACTGAGGAGACTGCTCTCACAATGAGAGATGTCTCATATAATCAATTGAAACCCTTAAAAGGAGAAGTGATGATTTCATCAATTCAGCCAGGCAGCTTTTCCTGGGAAGTTCATTGAAACCTTCATCGGACTTCCCAGCTGTGGCATTCCCTCAAGAATTTGGACTTGCCCATTCCCAAAGTCCTGTGAGCCAATTCCTGTTTAAAAATTTTTTATAATACATGCACACACACACACATATTTATCCCATCAATTCTGTTTCCCTAGAAACAGAGAACCCTGGCTAATACAAGTTCCATGTATCATACAGAGGATTTATGTGAATCACATTAAATAAATAGGAACCATATTCAGTTGCTTTTCTTATTTGTATAGTAAATTATCACTGCTGTTGTGTTGTGCATTCTTTCACGATCTGAATTCAGATACTGGTATGATCTAAATTCAGTAATTTATACCTATCAGAATGCTTTAGTTTTCACCTTTTTTCCTTTTTATATACAAAATTATTTTAAAACATTCTTTTTGAAAATGATTTAAAAGTTAAATCTAAAATGTATTAGGGGAACTGATATTGCTCAGTGGTTGAGCACTGGTTTTCCACATATGAGGTAATGGGTTCAATCCCCAGCCCCAATACCTAAAAAGAAAAAAAAAAAACATATAATAAAATTATAGTCTTTATGCCCACAAAAACTATAATTGTATTGCTTTGAAGTGGTCAAATATCACCAATTCAAAGGCAGAAATTGTCAGAATTATTGTTTTTTAAATGACACATGATAAAAAAACTCTTATCAAATATAATGCTATAGGTAGGTTAAAAAGTAAAAGTAAGAAAATGATACTATGTAAACCCTAATTTTAAAATGCTGGAGTAATTCTATTGTTACCACAAATAATCTAACAAGAATAAAGGAGGCATTACATGATAAAATGATGACTGTACAAAAAGACATAATTTTAGATGAGAGCTGAAAACAGATGCAGTAAAAACTTTTAGAATTAAAAGTAGAAATAAACAAATCCCCAATTAGAGTAAGAGCTTTCAAAACTCCTTTCTCAGTAATTGAGGGTAGAAAGAATATCCAGAATGATACAGAAAATATGAACAATGCCATCAGTTAACTGTATTTAAGTAGCATTACTAAAACATTCAACCCAACAACAGCAGAAATTATATTCCTCTCCAGGATGGGAATTCAATGTTTTTTTATTATTGTGTGGGTCTCCACTCAATAAGACAACACCCCATGGCAACTTGAACACATTTATATTCCATAGAAACATGCCCCAAGTCTACCCCTCCTCACACAAACCCCCACCACTGACACCCTGCACCAGTGATCCTCCCCTGAAAATGCTGCAACCATTCTGCAATCCAAAACCTCTCCAAAATCAAAGCTAAAAAATAAAAAAATAAAAATAATAACTTTTTTGCCTTGAGTCTTTTTTTAAAAGATTTATTTATTTATTTGTTTATCTTTCCTCCCCCCACCCCGGTTGTCTGTTCTCAGTGTCTATTTGCTGCGTCTTCTTTGTTCGCTTCTGTTATCAGCAGCACGGGAATCTGTGTTTCTTTTTGCTGCGTCATCTTGTTGTGTCAGCTCTCTGTTTGGGCAGCACCATTCTTGGGCAGGCTGCACTTTCTTTCATGCTGAGTGGCTCTCCTTAAGGGGCGCACTCCTTGTCCATGGGGCTCCTGTGCATGGGGGACACCTCTGCATGGCACGGCATGGCACTCCTTATGCACATCAGCACTGCGCATGGGCCAGCTCCACTTGGGTCAAGGAGGCCTGGGGTTTGAACCGTGGACCTCCCATGTGGTAGGCAGACACCCTAACCACTGGGCCAAGTCCACTTCCCACTTGGGTCTTTATCAACATAAAATCTGGTATCTTTTATGGACAGTGGCCATTTCTTCCATATGTTACCCCAGTGTCTTATTTTTTCATTTCATTTTCAAATAAACTTTAGATTATAGGAAATTCTCATAGAAAATATAGTGATTCCCATATATGCAACCCCTCCCCATCACTTTTTCCCATATTAATATCTTACATGAGTTATATTTGTTACTATTGATGAACAAATATTGAAGCATTGTTACTAAATGTGGTGAAAGTTTTTTTTTCTCACACCATACCCTTTTATAGGTTTGAGAAAATGTATAATGGCCTGTATTTGTAATGGTAAGATCATGCAAAATAATTTCAATGCCTTAAAAGATGCCCTATGCACCATCTCTTCCTCCCTTCTCCTCAAACCTATGGTAACCACTAAGTTTCACTTTGTGAAGAATAACATTCTTAGATACATGCATTAATATTGAGGGCTTAACATATCTGTCTGTTTTCTTTCATTAGGCACTGCCTCCATTCTCCAGATATATTTGCCCCTCTTGAGAACTTTAGCAAGACTCCCAACAATGGGGGTATAATTTTCCTATTTATTGTCTGGGTCTCCATCAACTTAGATAAATGCTATGACAAAATGAACACTTTCATATTCCACAGAAGCATGTCCCAGGTGTGCCCTATCCCACATAGCTCCCCACCCACAATGCCCTGCACCAGTAGTAACCTTCCCCTGCAATATTTGCCAAAAGAACATTCCCACCATTGTAGTTTTAACCACAGACTTACAAATACCCAGAGTTCACTGTTTCTTCCTCAAGCCCTCCCCCTAGGTCCATAGATAATTCAACCAGCCCAACACCCTACTCACCTTCACATTTCAGCACCATTGACCTGACTCACATCCCTGCACACTCTCTCGCCTATCCACTGCTAAACCATCCCCTTCCACCTTATCACAGGGTTTTCTCATGTCAAGAATTGGCTTATCACATTCTACTCCCTTTCTGTCTCTTTATAACCTACCTTCCAAATTCTTGCTTATGTCACATCAGTGAGTTCATGTAATATTTGTCCTTCATGACTAGCATACATTACTCAACATAAGATCTTCAGGATTCATCCATGTAGATCCATGTGTCAATACTTCATTTCCTCTTATAGCTATGTAATATTCCATCATATATGTGTGTATATGTGTATGTGTATTGATATATGTATCAATCACAATTTCCTTATCCATTCCCTGTTGATGGATAATTGGGCTGCTTCTATCTGTTGGCAATGGTGAATAATAGCACTATGAACATTTGTGTGCATATATCTGTTCATGTCCATGCCTTCAATTCTTCTGAGTATATATATATATATATATATATATATATATATATATATATATATATATATATATATATAGCCAGAAGTGATATTGCTGGATCATATTGCAATTCTGTAGTTATCCTCCTTAGGAACTAATGAATTGCACTCCACAATGACTACATCATTCAACATTTTCACCATCAGTGGGTGAAATTTCCCTTTACTTCACATGCTTTCCAACACTTGTACTTCTCTGTTTTTTAATAGCTGCCAGTCTAATAAGTATAAGTTATTGTAGTTTTAAATTGCATTTTCCTAATAGCTAGTAATGTTGAGCATCTTTTCATGTGGTTTTTAGACATTGGTATTTCTTCTTTGGAAAAGAGTCTATTCAAATCTCTTTCCCATTTATTAAAAGAGTTCTTGTCTTTATTTTCAAGATGTAGGATTTTTTATGTATGCTGGATATTAGGATGTTATCAGATAATTGGCTCCCAAGTATTTTCTCCCATTGTGTGGACTGCCTTTTCACTTTCTTGACAAACCTCTTTGAGGTATAAAAGTTTTTAATATGAAGAAGGTTCATTTATCTATTTTTTCTTTCATATCTCATGCTTTTTGTGTAAAATTAATGAAATCATTTTTTAATACAAGATCTCATAGACACTTTCCTACATTATCTTCTCAGAGCTGTTTGGTCTTAGCTCTTAGATTGAGATCTTTGCTCCATCTTGAGTTGATTTTTGTGTAGGCCATGAGATGGTGATCATCTCTCATTTTTTTGGATTTGGATATCCAGGGTCCCAGAATGATTTGTTGAAGAAGCTATTCTGTCCTACTTGACTGGGTTTGGTGGCTTTTTCAAATTATCAGTTGAAATTATATGCGACGATCTGTATCAGAACTCTCAATTTGGTTGCATTGGTTGGTATGTCCTCATGTCAATACAATGCAATTTTCAACACTGTGGCTTTGTAATATGCCACATATTACAAAGCATGTTCCTTCCAATTTTGGTTTTCATTTTTACCGTGTTTTTGTCTATTTGAGGCTGCTTGTGCTTTCAAATAAATTTCATAATTTGCTTTTTCAATTCAGAAAAATGTAATTTTAATTGGGATTATGCTAAATCTATAAATCTATTTGTATTGGACAGTCATCTTAATGACAGGAAATTTTCTTCCATTTCTTTAGGTCTTCTTTGAATTCCTTTAACAATTTTGTGTACTTTTAAGTGTACAAGTTCTTTACTCCTTGGGAAGTGGATTTGGCTCAATGGATAGAGCATCTGCCTACCACATGGGAGGTCCAGGGTTCAAACCCAGGGCCTCCTGACCCATCTGATGAGCTGGCCCACATGCAGTGCTGATGTGTGCAAGGAATGCTGTGCCAAGCAGGGGTGTCCTCTGTGTAGGGGAGCCCCACACATAAAGAGTGTGTCCCTTAAGGAGAGCCATCCAGTGCAAAAAAAGCACAGCCTGCCCAGGAGTGGTGCCGTACACACAGAGAGACAACGCAGCAAGATGATGCAGCAAAAAGAGACAGAGATTCCAAGTGCCACTGACAAGAATATAAGCAGACACAGAAGAACACACAATGAATGGACACAGAGAACAGACACCAGGGGGGAGGGAGATGGGGGGGAAAGAAGAGAAATTTTTTAAAAAGAGTAAATTTCATATCTAAAAAATAAAAAAGTTCTTTACTCCTTTAGTTAAGTTTATTCCTAGGTAGTTGATTCTTTTAGTTGTAGTAAATGGAATTATTTTCTTGATTTCATCCTCAGATTGTTCATTATATGTGTACAGAAGTGATAATGATTTTTGTGTGTTGATCATATATCCTGTCATTTTACTGAACATGTTAATCATCTCTAGAAGATTTATTATAGATTTTTCAGGGCTTTCTATATATAGGGTAATGTCATCTGCAAATAGTGAAATTTCAGCTTTTTCCTTGTCAATTTAGATGACTTGTATTTCTTTTTCTGGCCTAAGTGCTTGAGCAAGTACTTTTTAACACAATCTTAAATAAGAGGGGTGACAGTGGACAAACTTGTCTTGTTCCAGATCTCAGAGGGAAAGTCTTTAGTATTTCACCATTTAATATGATTTTATCCTTGTTGTTTTTTTTATATATATACCCTTTATAATGTTGAGGAATATTCTGTCTAGTTCTGTCTTTTTAAGTGTTTTTTTTTACACATTTAAAAAATTAAAGATAATCAATCAGAAAGGATGTTACATCAAAAAACATAAGAGGTTCCCATATAACCCATTCACCACCCCCCATCCCCATCATTTTTGTAAATTGTATTTTTTGAAGATATATACAACACAAAAAATGTTACATTAAAAAACATGAGGTTCCCGTATACCCCCCACCCCCACCTCACTCCCCCTACACCAACAGCCTCCCCCATCATTGTGGCACACTCATCGTCCCTTGGTGAACCCATTTTGGAACACTGCTGCACCACAAAGATAACAGTTTAGCTTGTAGCTCACACTCTCTCCCAGTACATTCAGTGGGTTATGGCAGGATATAAAAAGTCCAGCATCTGACTCTACAATATCATTTAGGACAACCCCACATATCATCCCTTCTTCCCTCTCCCTGCCCTCAGCAAATACTGTGGCTACTTTCTCCACCTCAATGCTACAATTTCCTTTATTACTAGTCACAATAGTTTTATAGTAGAATATCAGTGCATCCACTCTAATCCATATTTTATTCCTCCATTCTGTGGACCCTGGGATGGTGATGTCCTTTCCAACTCTATATCAAGAGGGGGCTTAGATTCCACATGGATGATGGGTGCAATTCCTCTGCTTGCAGTTGTAGGCACTCATGATTCCCTGGAGTGGTGGTTGATCATCTCCACCTCCCTGTTAGCTGACCTGGGTAAGTCCAAAAAACCAGAGAGTAGGAGTTGCAACTGTGCTGAGGCTCAGGGCCCAGCTGGCATATGGGCAGTCCAGAGATTCAAGTCCCCTGAGTATACACCATCCCTAGCCCTTACCACAGGTTCAGGAAAAGTGACAGAAGAGGCACGTGTAGAAAGATCACATCTGAGTCCAACTCCATTACTCTCAGGAGCACAAATTCCAAAGTAAGACCCTCTGACATGGTGCAGAACTCGAAATCCATCTGCCAAGACCATATACTCTGTGGGTAGCCTTCAGGAGAACTAGTACCTAGGGTTTTATCTACTTTGGCTTTTTCTGGGGTCCTGCTGAGGCTTGTGTAAGTGCGACCTCCCAACTCTTTTTTGAAGACTCTTAGTCACACGAACTCATTTGTCTTTGCCATTTCCCACTTTTATTCAAGGTCAAAAAGCAGTTTTTAACACATGATCCTCCAGGTAGGCTGAGATATTCTGCTGGTCTGAATTGAGCTTTTTATTCAAGGTCTCTTTCTAGTTGCATCACCAGTTAGTGATTGGTAGTAATCCCTTGGCACTAGGGAGTCTCATTCCCAGGAGTCATGTCCCCCACTTAGGAAAAGGTAATGCATTTGCATGCTGAGTTTGGCTTAGAGAGTGGTCACATTTGAGCAACATGGAGGCTCTCAGGAAGTAACTCTTAGGCTCCCTGCAGCTCTAGGCCTAGTTTGTATTTTAGGCACACAGGTTCATAAGCATAGTTATCAGTATCAAGGGCTCATTATTGAACCATCCTTTCTTGTTGGTCTTTGCCATTGCACTTGGGGAATTATTGCTGTTCCACTAGGGAATGTAACAGAGCTCCCCTGGGTAGGAACTCAACACTCCCACAGTTGATGTTTGTAACTGTAACTACTATGAAAATACCCAACATATATCAGAACATTTTTATGCCCCCTATATACATGCCCTGGAGAACTCCCTCTCAACTATGTGCCTCCCATCAATAGCACCCCACAACAGTGTTCCTCCCCTGCCATAGTTGAACCTCTCTGTGTTCCAAAACTTCTTGAACAATGAAGCCTAGTATATTGCCAAATTCAATTAATAGGAAATTGAAATATAGTGATGGGTTTAAAGTTTAGAAATAGAATACATACTAATGTAGAAATACTGAAACAAAGTAAAACCAAATTGGTATTAAAAACAAGGAAAAATATTACAAAGCTTTGTTTTTAATGTTTTGCCTTTCATCACTGTAATAGGTGTTGCCCTCTATATACAGTGGTAAGGCATTTTCTTTCATTGCTTTCTCAGTGTCTACATCCCTTTTGTTCCTTCTAATTTTTTATTTTGTCTTCATAAAAGTTTTATTTTTTGTCTTTACTTATTTATTTTTTAATGTTACATTAAAAAATATGAGGTCCTCATATATCCCCCTCATCCCCCTCACCCCACTCCTTCCACAACAATGACCACCTCCAACATCATGGGACACTCAGTGCAAACGGTGAACACATCTCTGAGAACTGCTGCGCCACACGGTCAATGGTCCATGTTTAAGTTTACACTCTTCCCCAGTCCACCCAGTGGGTCATGGGAGGACACACAATGTCCAGTAACTGTCCCCGCAGTACTACCCAGGACAACTCCAAGTCCTGAAAATGCCCCCACATCACATCTCTTCTTCCCACTCCCCACACCCAGCAGCCATCATGGCCACCTTCTGCATCTCAATGCCACATTTATTTCCATCACTAACCACAACAATTCCAGAATAGAGCATCAGCAAGTCCACTCCAATCCATACTCCACTCCTCCACTCTGTGGACCCTGAGATGGCTATGTCCACTCCACCTCTGTATCAAAAGGGTGCTTAGATTCCACTTGGATGATGGATACAGTTCTCCTGTTTGCAGTTGTAGGCACTATTAGCTCCCTGGTGTGGTGGTTGACATTCTTCACCTCCCTGTTAGCTAGCTGGGATAAGTCCAATAAAACAGAGGATAGGAGTTGCATGTCTGTTGAGGCTCAGGGCCTGGCTATCACATGGACAGTCCAGAGATTCAGGTCCCCTGAATATACACTAAACCCCAGCACCAACTACAGGTCTGGTAAAAGTGACAAGAGAGGCTTGTGAACAAAGATCACATTTGAGTCCAACTCCATCACACTCAGGAACACAAACTCCAAAGTAGGGCCAACTGACATGGCACTGAAGTCCATCTGCCATGACCATATAATCTGTGGGTGTCTGTAGCCCTCAGAAGAACCAATACCTGGGGTTGTATATGCTTTAGCTATCTCTGGGACTCTGCTTGGGTTTGTGTAAGGGCAACTCTTCTGATGACCTCCCGGCTCTTTTTTGGAGACTCATAACCATATAAACTCATTTGTCCTTTCCATTACCCCCTTTTATTCAAGGTCAAAAAGCATTTTAACTCCTGGTATTACATGTAGGCTGAGATATTCTGCTGGTCTGATTTGACCCTTTTATTCAAAGTCATTCTCCAGCCACATCATCAGCTGGTACTTGGTAGTAATCCCTCAGTGCCAGGGAGGCTCATCTCCAGGAGTCACGTCCCACACTGGGGGGAAGGCAATGCATTTACGTGCTGAGTTTGGCTTTGAAACCGGCCACATTTGTGCAACATGGAGACTCCCAGGAGATAACTCTTAGGCACCCTGCAGCTCTAGGCCTAGTTCTTATATCAATTTCAGGTAAACAGGCTCACAAGCATAGTCATTAGCATCAAGAGCTCATTGTTGGACCATCCTTCCTTATTGGTCTTGGCCATTGCACTCAGGGGATTGTTGCTGTTCCATTAGGGAATTTATTCCCAGGTATTTATTTATTTTTCTTTACTATTGTAAATGGTATTTGTTTCTTGATTTCCTCCTGAGATTGCTCATTACTGGTGTACAGAAATGGTACTGATTTTTGCACATTGATCTTATAACCTGCGACTGTACTGAACTCATTTATGCATTCTGAAAGCTTTCTTGTAGACTTCTCAGGGTTTTCTATGTATAGGATCATATCATCTGCAAATAATGACTTCTTCCTTTCCAGTTTGGATGACTTTTATGTCTGGTTCTTGCCTCAGTATTTGAGCAGCCATTCCCTTTCAAATTCTTTGAATCCCTGGGTCTAAGGTGTGTTTCTTGTAGACAGCATATAGATGGGTCATATTTCCTTATTCAATTTTCCACTCAATATCAGGAAGAATACAGATTGAGGCAGAGCAAGAAGGTGTCAGAGTGAGTGCACCTCATAATCTCTCCTGCAAAGAAGCAGCTGAGTAGGGTTGGAGCCCTGCCAGAGCAGGCTGTTTCATGGGCTTGCAGGGCAGGAGGTGTCAGGCTGTCAATTTGGAGAGACAGTGACAGAAGTGGTGTATGCTAGAGGTAGAATTTTGGATTTCTGATATGAAGGTCAGATGTTGTGGGGAGGTGATACCCTTCTCCCTAGGGCTGGCAGCTGTGGCATTCCCTGAAAACTGTTGGTTGTGCAGCAGTGTTCCCAAGCCCCATGTTTCCTGGATGCATGGTTCCCAGGTCCATGTCCCCTAATTCCCTATAACCCATACTCCACAGACTCACATGCTTTGAGCCTGCAGTATCCTGGAATTCCCATGCCCAAATCCTATGCTCCCTGTCATCCATGGCTACTCTAGCCCTCTAGTTTTGGACTGACTCTGAGATTGCAAGAGATTTGGAGAGAGATGCAGAGGAACCAGGGGAGTGGGGTTTCAATTTTTTGCCCCCCCCCACCTTTTTTTCCAAGCTTGGAGGAGCATACCAGCTGGCTTGGGGAGAGCCTGGGAAGAAAGGAGAGGAGAATCTGCTGAGAAAACCCAATTTACCTAAATACCCTAGGATAGGAAACTTGGTCTGGAGAAGGTGGAATCAGTAAATCAATTAGCCTGCCCCTAGCACACCTAAGAGAGAGGGACAGTAGGACATGATTTCCAAGTTACCAATAGCATATTTGGGGTTCTTGGTGAGGTGTGGGTGCTCCCTCACTGGAAATAAAGAGTCATTGTCTTCTGTGTTGATGTGGTTCACCAAGTGCCCACTTGAATCTCCTACCAGACCCCTCATGCAACTTTCCTGCTGCCCTGGGAGAGAAGAAAGTGAAGGAAGAAAGGGGGAACATCACATTCCTAAGCATTTTATTTAACTGCAAAGAGGATTCCTTGCTTGACACTTTGGATTTTTTTGTTGTTGTTGGTTTGTCTTCTTATCTTTCCTTCCTCTTTATCCCCCCAAGGCCCTTTTTCTTTTGTTTTCTTTTATTCCTTTTTTCTTTTTCTTGCTTGCTCCCTCCCTTTTGTGCCCACCTTTTATTCTTTATATTCCTTTCTCTTCTTTTTCATTTTATTTTATTTTTATATTAGGTTCTGCAGGGAGCACTTCACATTTGCTGTGTTTCCTGATCCTCCATTTCCTCTTTTTTATATGTATCAATTTTGGCCACCAACACTATCCCCTTTCCTGTACATCTTTCTATCCTACATCACTGATTGTTCTCTTACATTCCATCTTTCTTTTTTTGGCCTCAAAATTTTCAGACTTTTTATATCTCTTACCTTTGTTCTGTTTTCTGTCTTTTATTCACTCTTTATATTATTATCCTTTCTTTTCTCTTTCCCTCTCCCCTGAAAACATTGGCCTTTTAATTCATAGTATATTCCTCCCCATATTCAGCTGTCTGTCTCATTATAGGTACTCTACTTATCATTATAACTCTACACAGCTTACATGAGTCTAATATCCATTTTCCTAGCCCTCACATGGTTCCTCTGTTAACATTTACTATCAATACTACTATTATATATTTTCTTTTCTTACTCATTTTGCTTTCTCTGGCCCTAATATTTTCATTCAATGAACTTAGCCAGCAACAAGAAAATAGGATAATAAGAAGAAAGTGACAAAGAGAAGATATAACATGTGCAGGAAAACAACTAATTAAACCCCAAGACTAGAAAAAGATGCTAAGGAACTGATTAAAACCATCAAGATAAAAAGAGGTCAAGACAACAATAAAAAACTACAAATCAAGCCAATACTCAGGAAAACATGCCCAATCCAATGAACAAACTAAAAATCAGGAAGAGGAGCAGAACATCAAACAAGTAATTAAAGCTCTCAAAACATATATTAGGGACCAATTTGATGAAGCAAAGGAAGAGATTGAGAATATGAGGAAAAGACTTGGAAAGAAAACAGAAGAAATTGCAATCATATCCAAAAAAATAATGGATAAGATGGTGATGAACAGTACAATTCAAGACATCAAAAATACACTCTCAGCAAATAACAGCAGATTAGGAGAGGCAGAGGAAAGAACTAGTGATGTGGAAGACAGTACATCTGAAATCAAACAGATAGTAGAACTGATCAATAAAATGATAGAAAAAACCCAG
The DNA here is from genome assembly GCF_030445035.2 of Dasypus novemcinctus. NCBI lineage: Eukaryota > Metazoa > Chordata > Mammalia > Cingulata > Dasypodidae > Dasypus > Dasypus novemcinctus. The sequence continues at coordinate 64,054,359 of NC_080697.1, forward strand.
CAGGGATTTAAGGACCTAAATGTCAATGTAAAATGCACAAACATATGCATTATAGGCATACCAGAAGGAGAAGAGATGGGAAAGGGAACAGAAGGGATGCTGGAGGAAATAATGGCTGAAAATTTCCCAAATCTACTGAGGAAGATGGATGTACATGTCCAGGAAGCCCAATGCAAACCAAACACCATAAATCCCAACAGGCCTACCCCAAGACATATACTTGTCAAATTATCCAATGCTTAAGTCAAAGAGAAAATTCTAAAAGCATCAGGAGAAAAGAGAACCATCACATACAAAGGAGGCTCTATATGATTAAGTGCTGATTTCCCATCTGAAACCATGGAGGCAAGAAGGCAGTGATATGACATAGTCAAGGTACTAAAAGAATACTTTATCTAGCTAAGCTAGCATTAAAAAATGATGGGGAGCTCAAAATACTCACAGATAAAGAGAAAATAAGACAGTATACCAACAAGAATCCTGCTCTTCAGAAATACTAAAGGGAGTTCTGTAGGAAGAAGGAAAAAAACAGAGGAGGCAAAGTTGAAGGAGAGTGTAAGAGGAACTAAAAAGACAAAAAGAGAAAAATAATTTAAGAAAACATGACGAACACAAATCCAAAGAAAATGTGGCTAATATAAATAATTTCTTGAAAGTAATAATGCTGAATGTCAATGGATTAAACTTGCCTGTCAAAAGACTCAGACTGGAAGATTGGATAAGGAAATATGACCCATCTATATGCTGTCTACAAGTAACACATCTTAGAGACAGGGATTCAAGGAGGTTGGAAGGGAATGGCTAGGAAACAATCTTAAAGCAAACAATAACCAAAAAAGGCAGGAGTAGCTACATTTTAATATCAGTCAAAATAGACTTTAAATACAAAACAATTGTGAGAGACAAAGATGGACACTACATATTAGTGAAAGGGATAATCTTTCAAAAAGAATGAAAAATCACAAACATTTATGCTCCTATCAAGGTTGCCTCCAAATATGTGAGGCAAACACTGGATAGACTAAGAGAAAAAATAGATGCATCTACAACATTATAGGGGGGGACTTTAGCACACCACTAGCAACATTGGACAGAATATCTCAAAAGAAAATCAATAAAGAAACTAACATTTTGAACAGTATATTAGAGGAGCTGGACCTAATAGACATATACAGAACATGACACCCAAATACAGCAGGATATACATTCTTCTCAAGTGCACATGGATCATTCTCCAAGGTAGACCACATGCTAGGCCACAGAAAAAAACTCAATGAATTCACAAAGATCGAAATCAAACAAAATAATTTCTCTGACCACAGTGGAATGAAGCTGGAAATCTGAAAGGGCCAGAGACCCAGATTTGGCAACAAGATATGGAAATTAAACAACACAATCTTAGTAAAACAGTGTGTCAAGGAGGAAATCTCAAAAGAAATTAATAAAAACTTTGAAACTAATAAAAATGATAACACAACATATCCAAACTAATGGGATGCAACAAAAGCAGTACTGATAGGGAAATTTATAGCCATAAATTAATACAACAAAAAAGAAGAAAGAGCAAAAACTGAAGAACTAACTGCACAAGTGTAGGAATTAGTAAAAGAACAACAAACTAACCCCAAAGGAAGAAGAAAGAAAGAAAGAACAAAGATCAGAGCAGAACTAAATGTATTAGAAAATAACAAAGCACTCAAAAAAAAAAACACAAAAAACAAATCTAAGAGCTGGTTCTTTGAGAAGATCAGTAAAATTGACAAACCGTTAGCTAGACTAATGAAGAAAAAAAGAGAGAAGATGCAAACACACGAAATAAGAAATGAGAAAGAACATATCACCACTGAACCCACAGAAATAAAGACTATCATAAAAGGATATTTTGAAAAACTATATTCCAACAAGAACAACTTAGTGGAAATCGACTAATTCCTTGAAACACGTAAGCAGCTTACACTGATGAAAGAAGAAGTTGATGATCTCAACAAACCAATCACAAATAAAAAGATAGAATCAGTCCTTAGAAACCTCCCAAATAAGAGGAACCCTGGACCAGACAGCTTCACATGTGAATTCTACTATGCATTCCAGAAAGAACTAACACCAATCTTACTGAAACTCTTCCAAAAAATCAAAACAGAAGGAACATTGCCTAATTCATTCTATGAGTCAAAATTTACCCCAGTACTAAATCCAAACAAAGACACCACCAAAAAGGAAAATTACAGACAAATCTCTCTAATGAACCTAGACATGAAAATCCTTAACAAAATACTAGCTAATCATGTTCAACAACACATTACACAAATTATATACCATGACCAAGTGGGATTCATTCTTGGTATGCAAGGATAGTTCAACCTAAGAGAGTCAATTAATGCAATACACCACATAAATAGATTGAAGGAAAAAATCACATGATCCTATCTACGGATGCAGAGAGGCATTTGACAAAATAAAGCACCCTTTCTTGATAAAAACCACTGCAAAATATTGGAATAGAAGGAAATTTTCTAAACATGATAAAGGGTATATATGGAAAACCCATGGCTAATATCATTTGCAACTGTGAAATCCTAAAATCTTTCCCTCTAAGATCAGGAGCAAGACAAGGATGCCCACGATCACCCCTCCTATTTAACATAGTCTCAGGAGTACTTGCTCGAGCACTGAGGCAAACAACAGACATAAAAGGCATCCAGATTGGAAGGGAAGAAGTCAAAATTTCATGATTGGCTGATGATATCATCCTATACATAGAAAAACCTGAGAAGTCTACAACAAAGTTTCTGGAATTTTTAAATGAGTTCAGTAAAGTCACAGGTTCTATGATCAATGTGCAAAAATCAGTAGCATTTCTGTACACCAATAATGAGTAGTCTGAGGAGGAAATCAAGAATCAAATATCATTCACAATAGTAATAAAAAAAATCAAATACCTAAGAATAAATTTAACTAAAGATGTAAACTTATACACAGAAAAGTACACAACAATTTTCAAGGAAATCAAAGAAGACCTAAATAAATGGAAGACTATTCCCTGTTTATGGATAGGAAGACTAAATATTATTAAGATGTCTATCCTACTAAAGCTGATCTACACATTCAATGCAATAAAAAAAAATCAACACAGCATTCTTTAATGAACTAGAGAAACTATGAAATTTATTTGGAAAGGAAAGAGGCCTCAAAAACCCAAAGACATATTGAAAAAGAAAAATGAATTTGGAGGAATCACACTATGTGACTTCAAACATACTACAAAGCTACAGTAGTGAAAATGGCATGGTATTGGCACAAGGATAAACACACTGACCAATGGAACTGTATAGAAAGTTCTGATATAGATCCTCATATATACAGTCATATGGTATTTAACAGTGCCACCAAACCCTCTCAAATGGGAGAAAATGGCCTCTTCAACAAATGGTGCCTGGAGAACTTGATATCCACATGTAAAAGAATGAAAGAGGATTATTAACTCACACCTTATACAAAACTCAACTCAAGATGGATCAAAGATCTAAATATAAGAGCCCAGACCATAAAGACCTTGGAAAGCAATGTAGGGAAACATCTACAGGACCTTGTAATAAGAAATAACTTCATGAACTTCATACCAAAAGCACAAGCAGCAAAACAACAATTAGATAAATGGGACTTCTGCAAAATTAAAGCCTTCTGTATCTCAAAGGAGTGTGTCAAGAAAGTGAAAAGAGAGCCTACATAATGGGAGAAAATATTTGGTAACTATATATCTGATAGGAAACATATCTTGCATATATAAAGAACTCCTATATCTTGAAAATAAAAAAAACACACAGCCAATTTTTTAAAAATGGGAAAAAGATTTGAACAGACACTTCTCCAAAGAAGATATACAAATGGATAAAAAACACGTGAAAAAATACTCAAAATCACTAGCTATTAGGGACATGCAAATCAAAACTACAATGAGATACCATCTTACTCCCATAAGATCGGCAGCTATGAAAAAAAACCTGAAGTCTACAAGTGCTGGAGATGATGTGGAAGAATGGGAACACTGGTCCACTGCTGGTGGGAATGCAGAAGGATCCAGCCATTCTGGAGGACAGTTTGGTGGTTTCTCAGAAAACTAGCTATAGATGTGTCATATGACCCAGTAATTCTGCTGCTGGGTAAATACACAGTAGAAATGAAAACAAGGACATGAACTGATATATGCACACCAATGTTCATAGCAGCACTATTCAGTATTGCCAAAAGTCGGAATCAACCCAAATGCCTGTCAACATATGAATTGATAAATAAAATGTGGTATATACAATGGAATACTACTCAGCTATAAGAAAAAATACAGTACAAAAACACACGTAATACCATGGATGAATCTTGAGAACCTTATGTTGAGTGAAGCAACCCAGGCACTGAAGGACAAATACTACATGGCCTCACTGATATAAATAAGTAAACCAAGCTGTCTCAGAAAACTAGAGACTGAATGATAGGCTTAAAACAATCTGGGGGTAGTGGAAGGTTTCGAGCTGACACCTACCTGGGTGAAATCTATGATAAGCAGCAGGTAAGTATTTGTACAGGGAAGGAATAAAATGGGGGCATAGGGATACTTTTGGGTGGGTTTTTTGGTCTTAAGGGGGGCTCTGGATAGGAGGATGGGTAAGATGGACCAAGAAATTGGGGATAGGGAGGAGGGAACATTTGAACACAGGAGATCGACAGGTATGTGGTTGAAAGTATAATGTTGAGAAAACTTTTTCAAAAATATAATAAGGATGGTTATCTCTTTAATATGTTTAAAGGGGAGAATCTGACACCGGGAAGGCTTATAGGGAGTGTAAATGCTCAGTTTGTCATAGCGGATTATATCATTGGATGGAGATCCATACACTGATAGTGAGGGTATACCCACATCCTGGGGAGAACAAATGTTCTCAAATAGAAGGAATTGTATCTTTCCTGAGAACTGGAGGCTCCCAATGGGTTAGTGCAGTTGAGGATGTCAAGCCCTCAACATTGTTGCAAGTATCTCTGAATATGGCCCTTCAAGTAATGACGATTGATTGTCACTGTGGGGCCTGAGAAGAGGGGGAAAGAGGTATTGAATGGATTGAATCAGTGCAACTCTGGGACAATGGAAGTGTTCCACAAGATTATGCAAAGGTGGATATAGGACATGTTAAATTACACCAAAAATGTATAATAGCCTATGGGTTAAAATGTAAACCATAATATAAAACAAAAGATAACTAAAGATTTAGAAAATTGCATAGTCTAAAATATAAACCATAATGTAAACCCAAGTGTAACCATGTTTGAAAGCTATTGTCTCAATATCTATACATCATTTGCAGCAAATATAATATGAACATGTAAAAGATCATTGCTGGGGAAGGAACAAAGTGTTTGATGTTGGATATGTGGGAGTACTGTATATTGTACATATGAATTACTGTGATCTAAAACTTTTGTGAAGACAAGGTTAATAATTAGAAAAAAAAAAAGAAGAAAGGATGTAGACACTGAGGAAGAAATGGAAGAAATTGCCTTGTCAGTGTCCATACAGGGCAACACATTGCAGTGATAAAAGGCAAACAATCAAAAACAAAAGTTTTTTTATTTTTCAATCTTTTTGATACCCCAATTCATTTTTACTTTAATTTTTCTAAATTAGTATGTATTTCATATCTAACCTTTAAACCCATTACTATAATCCATTTTACTATTAATGGAACCTGGCAATATATTAGGCTTCATTTTTGAAGAAATTTTGGAACACAGAGAGTTCCAGCTATGGCAGGGGAGGAATACTGGTGTTGGGTGTTATTAATAGGGGACACATGGTTGGGAGGGAGTTCTTCAGGGTATGTATACAGGGTACATGAAAATGTTTGGATATTTTCATAGTGGTTACAGTCAAAAATGACAACTGAGGAAGTACTGAGTCTCTAGCCAGGGGAGCTCTATCACATTCCCCAATGGAACAGCAAAAATCCCCCAAGTGCAATGGCTAAGACCAATAAAGAATGATGGTCCAACAAAGAGCCCTTGATATTAATGACTATGCTTGTGAGCCTGTGCACCTGAAAGAAGAACTAGGCCTAGAGCTGCAGGGTGCCTGAGAGTTACCTTGTAAGAGCCTCCATGTTGCTCAAATGTGGCCACTCTTGAAGCCAAACTCAGCATGTAACTGCATTACCTTCCCCCCAGCATGGGACATGACTCCTGGAGATGAGCCTCCCTGATGCCAATGGATAACTACCAAGTACCAGCTGATGATGTAAATAGAAAACACCCTGAATAAAAGGGTCAACACAGACCAGCAGAATATCTCAGCCTACGTGTAATATCAGGTGTTAAAAATGCTTTTTGACCTTGAATAAAAGGGGAAATGGAAAGGACAAATGAGTTTATATGGTTATGAGTCTCCAAAAATGAGTCTGGAGGTCATCAGAGGGATCACCCTTATGCATGCCGCAGCAGGGTTCCAGAGACAGCCAAAGTAGATACAAGCCCAGCTAATGGTTCTTCTGACGGCTACAGAGACCCACAGGTTCTATGGTCATGGCAGATGGAGTTCAGCATCATGTCAGTTGGCCCTACTTTGGAGTTTGTGTTCCTGAGTATGATGGAGTTGGACTCAGATGTGATCTTTGTTCACCAGCCTCTCCTGTTACTTCTACAGAACCTGTGGTTGGCACTGGGAGTTGGCATATTCTCAGAGGAACTGAATCTCTGGACTGTATGTATGATAACCAAGCCCTGAGCCTCAACAGACTTGCAGCTCCTACCCTCTGGTTTATTGGACTTACTCCCGCCATCTAACAAGAAGGCGAAGAAGGTCAACCACGAAACCAGGGAGCCAAGAGTGCCTACAACTGCAAGCAGGAATATTGCATCCATCATCCATGTGGAATCTAAGCCCCCTCTCGATATAGAGGTGGAATGGACATAGCCATCCCAGGGTCCACAGGATGGAGGAATAGAGTATGGTTTAGAGCGGACTTACTGATATTCTATTCTGGGACTATTGTGATTATTAATGGAAGAAAGTGCAGCATTGATGTGGAGAAAGTGGCCATGGAAGCTCCTGAGGGTAAGGAGAGGAAAGAAGAGATATGATGTGGGGGAATTTTCAGGATTTGGGGTTGTCCTGTGTGGTACTGCAGGGACAATTGCTGGACATTGTATGTCCTGCCATGGCCCACTGGGTGGACTTTGGAAAGTGTAAACTATAATATAAGCTATTATCCATGTGGTGCAGCAGTGCTCAAAAATGTATTCACCAAATGCAATGAATGTCCCATGATGAAAGAGGTTGTTGATATGGGAGGAGGGGCGTGGGGTTATATGGGAACCTCATATATTTTTTTAACATAACATTAAAAATAAATAAAGACAAAAAGTCTATTTTGTCTGATATTAGTATATCTAATCCCACCCCTTGTTTGGTTATTGTTTGCATATAAAATTGTTTTACAACCATTCACTTTTAGCCTCCTTGTTTTCTTGGGTCTAAGGTGAGTTTCTTACAGACAGCATATAGATGGGTCATATTTCCTTATCCAGTCTGCCAATCTGTGTCTCTTGATTGGAGAGTTTAATCCATTAACATTTAACATTATTACTTTCAAGGAATTACTTACATTAGCCATATTTTCTTTAGGTTTATGTATGCCATATGTTGTTTTTATTTATCTTTTTAGTACTTACGATATTCTTACACTCTCTTCCAGTTCTCTCTCTCCTGTGCTTTCCTGTCAATATGCAGAACTTCCCTTACTATTTCTTGAAGGGCAGGCTTCTTTTTTACAAACTGTCTTAATTTCTGTTTTGTTTTTTTTTTTTTCTGTGAATATTTTGAACTCTCCTTCATTTTTGAATGTCAGCTTTGCTGGATAGAGAATTCTTGTCTGGAAGATTTTTTCTTTTAGCACCTTAACTATACCATGCCAGTGCCTTCTTGCCTCCATGGTTTCAGATGAGAAATTAGCACTTAATCTTTTCAAGCTTCCCTTGTATACCATGGGTCTCTTTTCCCTTGATGCTGTCAGTATTCTCTCTTTGTCTTGAGCCTTGGGCAATTTGACAGGTATATGTCAAGATCAGGCCTTAATCTAATAAGATTCAAGTCCTTATAAGCAAAAATGGAAACCAGAGGAGAAGCAAGAGGAGAGAGAGTTTTCCATGTGATGAATGCAGAGCTGCAACTACAAGTTAAAGAACCCCAAGGATTACTGGCAGGCTAGCACCAGAACACTAGAAATTCTGGTAGAAAGCATGGCATATGGATACTAGGATATTGGGATTCTAGCCTTCAAAGCTGTAAGATAATAAATTCCTGTTGCTTAAACCCATCATTATGTGTTATGTGTCATAGAAGCCCTGGTACACTAAGTCACTCAGTGAATGATGCAAGAACTAATTTTGGAAGCATGTCTTTACAGTTCCAATGGTTAGATAGTCCGAGATGTTGCAGTGTAAAGTAAAAAGTTCACTGTTCTTACTGGGCTTATTATGTTTACAGGGGGGTTATCTAAGGAGGGAGAATGGGAAGCATCTACCCCTTTTCTCTTTATTAAGTAAAGAAAATGTCATCCTTTTACCCTAACACAACTGAGAAAGGCAATTTGAATATATGTTAATATAGTACCCAAAAGAGCTGTGTTTCATTTTTTAATATATCACATTTCTTGATACATATCAGTAAAGTACAAATCCACGCAAAGTGGACAGTCATGGCGTTTGATATAATCACACTGTCGTGCATTCATCAATTCAGTTTTAGAGCATTTTCATTATTCCAGTAATAACAGCAATACTAAAAAAAACAATGAAACAAACACAACTCATCACCATTCAATCACTCTATATTACTCCTGCTGTACCTAACTGCTATTCTTTTTTCATCTCTCTAGTTTATTTGTATTTATATTTTGTAAAAACAGTTTTATATATGCAATGTTACACTTTTTATGTTTCTTTCTAGTAAATATCCTTAGGATTTCCCTTTTCACCTTTGTCAAACCCATAAAATAGCTCTGCTGCTCATGAACAGCATGATGTGCTCTCACAATTTTCATTCATTTTCAAAACTTTAAAGTAACATAATTACCAATTCACAGATAAACTCTCAGCATTACATTCTCTACCACCATCCTATTTTCTGGTCATTATATTCTAATTATTTATTCCATGATTTTACACAATATAATTTAGTTCATAATAGCACAATCATACAGCATTTGTCATTTTTATGTCTGGCTTGCTTCACTCAACCTAATAGCCTCTAGTTTCATCCATGTTGTCATATGCCTCATGATTTCCTTTCTTCTTACCACAGCATAATATCCCATCATATGTATACACCATAATTTATTTATCCATTCATCAGTTTATGGACACCTGTGTTGTTTCCTACTTTTGGCAATTATGAATAATGAAGTGTGCAGATATCTGTTCAGGTCACTGCTCTCATTTCTTCTGGGTATTTACCTAGCAAAGTCCACATGAAAAGTTGATATTTACATTCCTTAGGAAATTTCCAACCATCCTCCACAGTGGCTGTACAATTCTATATTGCCACCAAACTGAATAAGCTTTCCTATCTCTCCTCTTCTCCGTTTTAACAGTGGCCAATCTAATAGATGTGAAATGATTTGAATTTTGATTTGAATTTATCTAATTGCCAGTGATGTTGAACATTTTTTCATGTGTTTCTTCACCATTTGCATTTCTTCTTTGGACAATTGCTTTTTCTAGTCTTTTGCCCACTTTTAACTGGGTAGTTTATCTTTTTATTGTTAAATTGTATGGTCTCTTTTTATAACATGGGTATTAAGCCTTTATCAGATATGTGATTACCAAATATTTTCTCCCATTGAGTCAATTGCCTTTTCACCTATTTGATAAAGATCTTTGAGAGGCAAAAGTGTCTTCCAGGGCCAGTGTGGGATAGTCCTGTGTTTCTTGGAATTTGTCCATCTTGTCTACAATGACTAGTTTTTTGGTATAGAATTGCTCATAGAATCCTTTTATGATCACACTTATTTCTGTGGGTTCAGTAGTTATGTCCTCCCTCCCACTTATTTTATTCATTTTTATCTTCACTCTTTTTCTTTTTCACTATAGCTAAGAAGTTGTCAGGTTTGTTGATCTTATCAAAGAACCAACTTTATTTTTGTTGATTCACTATATTTTTTTCTCAATTTATTTCTGCTCTGAACTTTCTATTTCTTTCCTTCAGCTTGGTTTGGGATTAGTTTGCTGTTCTTTTCTAGGTTTCCAAGTAACAGGAAGCTCTCCAATTTTAGTTCTTTCTTCCTTTTTTACTGTAAGCATTGAGGACTGTAAATTTCTCTCCCAGCACTGCCTTTGCAGGTTCCCATAAGTTTTGATATGCTGTGTTCTCATTTTCTTTCATCTTAAGGTATTTGCTGAATTCTCTTGTAAGTTCTGCTTTGACCCATTGATTATTTGAGTGTGTTGTTTAATCTCCATATATTTATTAATTTCCCTTTTTCCAACACTACCAATTTCCATCTTCATTCTGTTATGATCAGAGAAAGTGGTTCTTTAATTTCATTCTTTTTAAATTTATTGAAGCTTTTCTTGCCATCCAACATATGGTCTACCTTGGAGAAGGATTCATGAATGAGTGAAAAGAAAACATATCCTGCTGTTTTGGAGTGTAATGCTCTATATATGTCTGCTAGGTCTAGTTCATTTATCATATTGTTCAAGTTATCTATTTCTTTATCCTCTGTCCACATGTTCTATCTAATACTGAGAGTGATATATTGAAATTTCTAACTCTTATTGTAGAGACATGTATTTCTCCCTTCAGCTTTGCCAGTATGTACTTCATGTATCTTGGAGCACTTGGGTTGATATTTTTTTCTTGGTGATTTGACCCTTTTATTAATATATAATGACCTTCTTCATCTCTTAACACAGTTTTGCATTTAAAATCTCTTTGGTCCAATATTAGTATCACTACAATAGGTTTTTTGGTTATTATTTGCATGAAATAACATTTCACTTTTTATCAGGATTTGTCCTTACATCTGAGGGGAGTCTGTTGTAGACAACATATACTTGGTTCATTTTTTAAATCCATTCTATCAGTCTATGTCTTTTGATTGGGGTGTTCAAGATGTTAATATTCAAAGTTATTAGTTTAAAGACATTATTACTCCATGCATTTTGTCCTTTGGCTTTTTGTTTTCATGTCATACTAATATCTGTCTATTTACACTTAAATTGATCCTCCCTAAAAATCTTCATTTCTACATTCTTCTCCAAATCTCTTGCCTTTGCTTTTTCCTTTCACAATGTAACACTGCCTTTGTTAGCTCTTGCAATTGTGATGTTTTGGTAAAATATTCTATCAGTTCTTGTTTGTTTGTTTAGACTTTGAACTCACCCTCATTTTTTAAGGATGGTTTTCCTGGATACAGAATTCTTGGCTGACAGTTTTTTCTCCTTCAGTACCTTAGAAACGTCATACCACTTTCTTATTTCCTCCCTGCTTTCTGATGAGCAATTGGCACTTAATTTTATTGACGTATTCTTGTAAGTGATGTTTGCTTTTCTCTTGCTGATTTCAGAAGACTCTGTTTATCTCTGATATTTGTCCTCTGAATAGTAACTGTCTGAGGGTAGGTCTATTCAGATTTACAATGCATGGAGTATGTTGTCCTTTTTGGCTATTGATATTTTTGTCTTTCGTAAGGGGTGGGAAGTCTTTGGTCATTATTTTCTCAAATATACTTTATGTGTCTTTTCCATTCCCTTCTCCTTCTGGGAAACCAATAACATGAATGTTTGTGTCTTTCACATTGTCATTCAATTCCCTGAGTCCCTCTTCCATTTCTTCCATTCTCTTTCTGTTTTCCTGTCTTTTCCAGTTCAGATGTTCTATCTTTAAATCACTAATTCTGTCTTTGAGCAATTCAAATCTGCTCTTATGTGCCTCTAATGTATTTTTTTTAAGATTTATTTATTTATTTAATTCCCCCCCTCCCCTGGTTGTCTGTTCTCTGGTCTATTTGCTGCGTCTTTTTGTCTTGTTTCTTTGTCCACTTCTGTTGTCATCAGTGGCATGGGAAGTGTGGGCAGTGCCATTCCTGGGCAAGCTGCACTTTCTTTCACACTGGGTGGCTCTCCTTATGCGGGCACTCCTTGCATGCGGGGCTCCCCTACATGGGGGACACCTCTGCGTGGCATGGCACTCTTTGCATGCATCAGCACTGTGCATGGGCCAGCTCCACACGGGTCAAGGAGGCCCGGGGTTTGAACTGCGGACCTCCCATGTGGTAGACGGATGCCCTAACCACTGGGTCAAGTCAGTTTCCCTCTAATGTATTTTTAACCTCATCCATCATAATCTTCATTCCCATAAGGCCTGTTACTTTTATTTGCAGGCTTTCACATGATTCTTTATGGTCACCCAGAGTCTTCTTAATATCTTTTATCCTTTTAGTCATACTTTCTTTCAGTTCTTTGAATTGATTTAGGAGAGTTGTGTGATTATCATGTCTTGTCTTAAATCTCATATCTCTTGGATATTTGGTTTATTCATTTGGTTAGATCAACTCTTCCTGTTTTCTGATATGGTCTGTAATTTTTTGCTGATGTCCAGGCACCTGAATATGTTGGTGAATTTACTCTGATGGCCAGTTTTCTCTCTCTGGCTTATTATTATTTTTCACATATCTACTTTGCTATTTGGTACAATTTGTTCTATGTTTTTAAAAGTGTCCGGCTTAAATACAGATTTCCTCCTAGAAGTTAGGGTACAGAGAGATTCCAATGCAGTTTTGTCCATGCAATTTCCATACCTGCTATAGATGGCACTTGCAGGAGCACCTTTGCATGGAGGTATTTATTTCAATATCTGTTTCCTGTGTTTTGGTCTGGCCAAATCTGAGATTGAAATCAGACTCTGCTGGCTGAAGTCATTGAAGAAAGTCCCCCCAATCCCTTTTCTTTTCCTTGTAAGTGCTCACAGGTAGGAATATGTTCCTCTCTCAGTCAGCTGCAGTAAGCTAGGGCTTTTACCCCAGCTTAATGTCTTGGGGTGGGGAAATGGAGTTCCTCCAGGATTCCACAAGTGTTTGGTAACTTACATTTGTAATTTTAAGGTCATCTGTCTGGGCCTCACCCTTCTGGGAATTGTGAAGCACTGTCCTGGTCTGCTGACCCCAAAAGCAGGTCCCTTGGAGAGCTTTTGGCTCTTTCTCCATTGTTTTTGCCTCATATGATGCCATCTTCCCATAATTCTGGTTTCAGTTGTAATATCAAGGGGTTTCTCCTTTGATGAAGCAGTTGGTCACTGATGGGTCCATTCTTTTTTTGTTTTTTAAAGATTTATTTATTTATTTATTTCTCTCCCCTGCCCCCCCCCACCCCGGTTGTCTTTTCTCTGTGTCTATTTGCTGCATCTTCTTCATCCGCTTCTGTTGTTGTCAGCGGCACGGGAATCTGTGTTTCTTTTTGTTGCATCATCTTGTTGTGTCACCTCTCCATGTGTGTGGCACCATTCCTGGGCAGGATGCACTTTCTTTCATGCTGGGCAGCTCTCTTCATGGGGCGCACTCCTTGTGCATGGGGCTCCCCTACACAGGGGACACCCCTGCAAGGCATGGCACTCCTTGTGTGCATTAGCACTGCACATGGGCCAGCTCCACATGGGTCAAGGGGGCCCGGGGTTTGAACTGTGGACCTGCCATGTGGTAGACAGACACCCTAACCACTGGGCCAAGTCCACTGCCTGATGGGTCCATTCTTGAATGATGACAGCTATTCTCTTATTGTGGAACTATACCTTTTCTTTGTCCATTTAAAATTTCATGGAGCAATTCTGTATATAAGGTACACTCTTTCCAATGTATGAGGCACTACAGAAAATAGTGTGATACTTCACTGTAAACTGAAAAGAACAATCATAAACCAATGTGAATTTTAAACCTGTTTCATTACGCAATTGGCTATTTTCACTTATAACAAATTCTGTGATTTCCTTAACGCACTGAGGAGTACAGTTGAGTAGGAACATGCCTAGCATGTTGTACATGTGGGTACTGTTGTACAGGACCACTAAATTTGTTTCATTAGAACTTGAACATGACTGGATATTAACAGTTGCCTTATGGCAACCAAGAATTGCAAAAATAAGGGAGATTCTTTTCTTGATCTCATTAAATTGTTGCATCTGCCCAGGAATTGATAGCCAGCCATGATCCACTCCTTCTGTATCAGACATGGAAATACAGAAATTGTCCTAATGTAGGCATCCAGCATCACTTGAATAGGAGGAAATATGAAGTAATTCAAACCTACTAGTTCTCCTATGGCAGGATTACAGAGGTATGTTTGCTTTCAGCCTGTACATAAGTGCTACTGAATGTTTAAGGAATGCCTTTACATGTTTTAACCACCTAGTACATTGCAATGAAGATAGCCATTTCAGTTAAGTTTCTTCAAAAGGCTCATTAACACATAGTTGCTTAAGTTTTACAAATACCTTCTATATTTCTTGGATATTAAACAAGGTCTTATTCAAATCCAATTTGTAAACATCACTACTCTGTGGGTGATTTCTAGTTATTGCATTACAGATACTTTGATCAATTTTTCTCTGCTGCAACACATCTTTTGTGAGGGCCATTCTCACTAAGATCTGCTGTTAGGGTGGTTCCAGCACAGGAGTGGCAATCTTCTTCCAATAAATAATGGGAAAACTACATTAGGTCTTGGTCTGCTAAAGAACTTGGAAGTACAAAGTATTATGGAAGGCAAGTAGATATCGTGTAACCCTTGTTAATGGAACAAACTCTCCACACAGAAACACCCATCCTATTGATACCTCTGTCCCATTCTGAGTAACTTCAAACCATTGGCTCTAACACCTCCTCCTTAACCTCCTGAGGGTAGTCCATTTATTTTGTTGACTGAATTGTAGTATTTTTCCCAGCATATTCAAATATAAAGATTAGCTACAGGCCTGTTGGCTGGGAAGAGTGAGTTATTTGCAAAGTATACCTTTTTTAGCAGTTTGGGGACATGATTTTTCAAAGCAAAATCTGATATTCCTGGAAACTTTACAATAAATAGCTAAGTCTATTGGATCAAATTAAATTTTTGCTTGGGGCCTAGAACTTTCTGCTTCTTTTTGTGTTCATTTACTGAGCAATTTGCTCAGTACATTTCAAAGGAACATCACATTTACCAAGAAGAAAGTTTTGTCATGGAATTTCTTAAAATGGCATTGGATCACCTGGAATAAAGGAAATTTTTAAAACTTTTTTAAAACTGAATTTTATCATTCATAAATGAACAACCACAAGCAATAAATGTATAGTAAACATTGTGAACTTGCAAAAAAAAAAAAAACATGCATATCATCATTCAGGGCTCCCATATATTACCCCAACAGCAACACCTTGTACTGTTGTGAAACAATTGTTACAAACTATGAAAAGCATCATCAAAACATTACTAATACCTATAGCCAGTATCTTACACTAGATGTATTTTTTCCACAACCCACCTGGTTACAGACACCCTGTATTAGCATTATAAAGTTGTTACAGTTCATAGGAGAATGTACTCATATTTGTTCAGTTAACCACAGTCCATCTTCCACCAAGTGATTCATTGTATTATACACAAACTAAACAGAAATTAATCTACAATGTAAACCATCATCCATGTGGTGCAGCAGTGCTCCAAAATGCATTCACCAAATGAAATGAATGTCCCATGATGATGAAAGAGGCTGTTGATTTGGGAGGAGTGGGGTGAAGTGGGTGGAGGATATGTGGGGATCTCTTTTTTTAATGTAATATTTTAAATAAGATGAAGAGAGACAGAAAAAAATGATATAACCAACATGAAAATAATGTGCTGTCCAATTATAGTATCACCATACAATTTGTAAGCACTTGAAATGTGACACATCCAAATGAAAACAAAGATTTGCTGTGTGTGTAAAATACATGATAATTTTGAACACATAATTGGAATAAAATAATTGAAAATTTCAAAAAAAAAAAAGGAATACAAGGAAATTCCTCAGTATGATAAAGGGCATATATGAAAAACTCACAGCAACCTTCATACTCAATGGGGTAAGGATGAAAGTTTTTTCCTCTAAGATTGGAAAAAGATGAGGATGCCCCCTGTCACTATGGTTATTTAATATTGTGCTACAAGTTCTAGCTAGAGCAATTAGACAAAAAAATAATAATAATAAAAGGCATTCTAATAGGAAAAGAGACAGTAGAACTCTCACTATTTGCAGATGTCATGATCCTATATTTAGTAAACTCTGAAAAGTCTACAATGAAGCTACTTAAGCTAATAAAGGAGTTCAACAAAGTAACAGAATACAAGATCAATGCACAAAAGTAGTAATATTTCTGTGCTGAACTGTATTGAACAATCTGAGGAGAAAATAAGAGAGAAGTTTAAATTTTTAATAGAAACAAAAAGACTCAAATGCCTAGGAATAAACTTAACCAAAGAAGTACAGGATATATATGCCAAAAACTACCTAACAATGCTAAAAGAAATAATGAAGACCTAAACAAGTTGAAAGACATTCTGTGTTCATGGACTGGAAGACTAAATATAGTGAAGATGTCAATCCTACCCAAACTGATTTATAGGTTCAATGCAATACCAATCAAAATTCCAACAGCCTTATTTACAGAATGGAAAACAAAATTACCAAATGTATTTGGAAGGGAAAGTGCACCTGAATAGCCAAAAGCATTCCAAAAGAAAAGAGCAACAGAGCAACATGGGAGAAATTTCACTGCCTGATAGTGAAGCATGTTACAAAGCTACAGTGGTCAAAA
This sequence comes from Dasypus novemcinctus, assembly GCF_030445035.2. Classification (NCBI taxonomy): domain Eukaryota; kingdom Metazoa; phylum Chordata; class Mammalia; order Cingulata; family Dasypodidae; genus Dasypus; species Dasypus novemcinctus. The sequence goes on from NC_080697.1 coordinate 64,071,224, forward strand.
CAGCATGGTATTGGCATAAAGACAGAAATAGAAACGTCATTCACTGGAATAGAATTGAGAATCCAGAAATAAACCCTCTTCTCTACAGCCAACTGGTTTTCAACAAACCTACCAAAGCCATGCTAATGGGGCAAAACAGTCTCTTTAACCAGTGGTGCTTGGAAAATTGGATATTCATAACCAAAGGAATGAAAGAGGACTCCTTTCTACTCTCTATACAAGAACCAACTCAAGGTGAATCAAAGACCCAAATATAAAGGCCAGGCCAATGAAATTACTAAAAGAAAATATAAGGAAATATCTTAAAGACTTTCCAGTAGGTGATGATTTCTTGGACCTTACATCCAAAGCATGAGCAGCAAAAGAAAAAATAGATAAATGGGACCTCCTCAAAATTAAACACTTTTGCACCCTAAAGCACTTTCTCAAATGGGTGAAAAGGCAGCTGACACAATGTGAGAAAATATTTGGAAATCATATACCCAATAAGGGTTTAATATCCAGGATATATAAAGAGATGCTACCACTCAATAATAAAAAGACAAAAAATAAAAATTAAAAATTGGGCAAAAGACTTGAATAGACATTTGTCACTAGCAAGTAAGGAAATACAAACCAAGGCTACAGTGAGATATCATTTCACACCTGTTAGATGAATCACTATTAAAAAGACAGAGACATACAATGTCCAGCATCTTTTCCTGCAGTACCACCCAGGACAACTCCAAGTCCTGAAACTGCTCCACATCAGATGTCTTCTTCCCTCTCCCTACCCTCAGCAGCTACTGTGGCCACTTTCTCCACATCAATGCTACAATTTCTTTCATTACTAATCACAATAGTTCCAGAATAGAATATCAGTAAGTCCACTCTAATCCATAGTCTATACCTCCATCCTGTAGATCCTGGGATGGTTATGTCCACTCAACCTCTATATCAAGAGGGGGCTTAGATTCTGCATGGATGATGGATGTAATTCTCCTTCTTGTGGTTGTAGGCACTCTTGGCTCCCTGGTATGGTGGTTGACCTTCTTCACCTCCCCGTTAGCTGGCTGGGGTAAGTCCAATAAGCCAGAGGGTAGGAGTTGCAAGTCCGCTGAGTCTCAGGGTCTGGCTGCCACATGGACATGCCAGAGATTCAGGTTTTCTAAGCATATACCAACCCCAGCACCAACCACAGGTCCAGTAAAAGTGACAGAAAAGGCATGTGTAGAAAGGTCACCCTGTAGCCCTCAGAAGAACCAGTACTTGGGGTTCTATCTACTTTGGCTGTCTCTGGTACCCTGCTGAGATGCTGGACATTGTATGTTCTGCCACGGACCACTGGGTGGACTGAGGGAGAGTGTAAAGTACAATGTAAACCATTATCTTTGTGGTGCAGCAGTGTTCCAAAATGTATTTACCAAATGCAATGAATGTCCCGCGATGATGAAAGAGGTTGTTGATGTGGGAGGAGTGGTATGAGGGGGCTGTGTGGTAAATGGGGACTGCTTATAATTTTTTAATGTAACATTTTAAAAAATATAGAGAGGGAAAAATCATAAAAAAATAAGAATTGAAAAAAAAAAAACAAACCACCAACTGTATTATAGAGTATGTAAAACATTCCTGGTGATCATCTCCATAGGTGTTACCAATGGTATGCTTTCTTAATATATTATTGAATCCTAATATGTCCTTTTCACATAAGGAATAAAAATTAGCACCAGGAAAGAAAAAAAAAGACAGAGAACAACAAATGTTGGAAAGGCTATGGAGAGATAAAAACACTTATTCACTGTTGATGAGAATATAAAATGATATAGGCACCATAAAGGATTGTTTGGCAGTTCCTGAACAAGTTGAATATAGATTTGCCACCTGACCTGGCAATACCACAACTGGATATACCCAGAAGAACTGAGAGCAGTGACACAAACAGACATCTGCACACTGATGTTCATAGTGGCATTATTCAGATTGCCAAAAGATGGAAACAACCTAGGTGACTATCAAGTGATGAATGGATAAACAAACTGTGATGTATTTAAACACTGGATGTTTTGCAGCTGTAAGAACAAATGAATTCATAAAGCATATGACAACGTGGATGAACCTGGAGGACAATGTGTTGAGTGAAGCAAGCCAGACACAAAAGGACAAATACTGTATGAATGTACTACTATGAAAACATATATTGTACGATCTCGGGGTGTTAGTAACTTGATAATGGATCCCCAGAAAATAGAATGAGGCTAGAGAATGGGAAGCTGAAGGTTAACTTGTGCAGAATTTGTAAAAAGTATGTATGCTAATCTTTGGAAATGAACAGAAAAGTTGAAAGCCCAACATAATGTTTGTTACTACCTGTACTATTTTGTGGGTACAAAAGTGGTTTCAAGGAAATGTCTAAGGTCATGTATATTGCTAAAATAAAGCTAAGAAATGTATTAAGAACATGGGACTATATAGTATAGTAAAACCGCATATGAAATATGCATATGGGTAAAATTGCATATATAAGACCATTTTTCTTTGAAACTGAACAAATGTACATTAATACTACATACTACAATGTACACAATATCAGACAAAAAATATTTATACCAAGTAAAAGAATCCATGCACAAAATACTACATATTCTATTATTACATTTATATATACTATAAATATAAGTCAATTTATAAAGATGAAATTAGATTGGTGGGTATGTAGGACTGGGGAAGGACTGCTAAGGGGTGTGGAGTTTTTCCTTTTGAAATAATGAAATTGTTCTAAAATTTTTTTGTGATGATGAATGCACAACATTGTGATTATACAAAAAGTCATTGATTATGCTTTGGCTAGATCAGATGGCATGTGAATATATCTCAATGAAAGTGCTTAATAAATTAATATATATGAAAGAATAGTTTGAAATAGCTCTATCAGCAGGGGAAGCATAGAGAAATTTAGAGGTGAAGAATTTTCTTATTTGTCTGGTGTTTATTATTATTTTGAAATAATGAAAATGCTCTAAAAATGATTGAAGTGATAAATACACAACTATGTGATTATACCAAATACCATTGATTGTACACTTTTGGATGAATTGTATGCTTTATTAATATATATAAATAAAAATTATTTGTTTAAAAAAACACAATGAGATACCATTTCACACCCATTAGAATGGCTGTTATTTAAAGAAAAAGAAAATAACATGTTGGTGAGGAATCATAGAACCGGGAACAGTCATTCATTGCTGCTGGCAATGTAAAATAGTGCAGCCACTGTGGGAGACAGCCTGGCAGTTATCAGAAAGTGAAGTATAGAATTACCATATGACTTGGCAACCCCACAGCTAGGCATATACCCCAAAGAATAGAAAGCAGGGACTCAACATATTTGCATACCAAAGTTCTTAAAGGCATTATTCACAATTGCAGAAAGGTGGCAGCAAGCCAGTGACCATCAACTGATGAATGGATCAATAAAATGTGGTATAGACATACAAAGGAATATTATTTAGCTTTTAAAAGGAATGAGGTTCTAATGCATGAAACAACATGGATGAATCTTGCAGACACCATGTTGATTGAAAAAATGCAGACACAAAGTGGCAAATATTGTTTAATCTTACTGATTTGAAGTAATTAGAATAAGAAAACTCATAGAACCAGAATCTAAAATGTACATTATCAGGGGATAGGGTGGGAATAGGAAGTTGAGACTGAAAATGTACAGCGATCCCATTTGGAAAGGTGGTAATGTTTCGGTAATGGGTGGTGGTCATGGTAGCAAACATTGTGAATGCAAATAATAGCACTGAAATATATATCTGAGTATGATTAAAAGGGGAAGGTGAACGGAGGTGGCTCAAGTGATTAGGCATCTCCCTCCCACATTGGAGGTCCCAGGTTTGCTTCCTGGTGCCTCTTAAAGAAACAAGGAAGATGAACAGACACAGCAAGTGCAAAGCAATGAGGCAGTGTAGAGATAAATAATTAAAAATAAATCTTTAAAAAATGGGGGGTGTCAGATTAAATATATGGAAACAGAATACATTTTTTAAAAAGTCCTGGAACTACACCACATTAACAGTGAACTCTAAGTTAAATCTTGGACTTTAATAGCATACTTATAAAAATGTGCTATCAGTAATAGTAACAAATGATCTACACCAAAGCAAGTTGATGGTGGTAAGGTGGTATATGGAAATCCTATATTTTATGCATGATTGTTCTGTAAACCCACAACTTCACTAATAAAAAATAAATATACACAAATATGTGCATTATAAATACAAAATAGTTTGCATTTTCTAGAATTTCATATAGGTTGAAATACGCAGTATGTAACTAAAAAAACTGCACATGCCATGGTACAATCTGACAGAGATCAGAATGTCAGGAATCAGGTGTTGGTAAAAGTTTCCCACTAAGTGCTAAGGTAGTTTCCCTTGTGAGCCTTTCCTTCTGTGGGGAGAATTGGGTCCTCCATGCCCCCACACCATTCACCACTAAGAGTGGATGTCTGAGAAGCTGAACCTCCTTCTGAACATTGATATGGAATTTCCAGAAGAATTAATACAGCAACAGCATTTTATATTGAAAAGCCTAGGATGTATATACTTTTTATAACCCTGTGTACCATGCCCACCATTCTGAAGTGTCTGTTAAAGTACATAGAAAAACTGAGAAAATATATCTTCAGTCATCAACAATCCCCTACCACTTAAGAGAGGATAGAGATTGTTGAAGGTGGTGAGTTTTTTCTGCCCTTCAGAAAAGCCATTCATTTGAGCTGTTACACCTGAAAGATTTGCCACCTCCCTTGTCATCCTCTCATCTGTTCCATTCTTTCATAAAGAAGAAAGTTGTGGATGCTGATAAATATTTATACCATCAGGTATTTTTTGTTTCTCCTTTCTTTTCTTTAATCCCAACATGTATTAATTACTTTTACATTGAAATATAGAGCTTAGCTGTGGGATATGTTGTTACATTTCTTTTTAGCATTTCATCCATCATTTCTTTTGGAATCCTAATATAGGTTTTCTTTCTATCCTACATGCAGATATTGGAAAAGAAAACTCTATAGAAAACTCAAGTTATTTCAGTAAATGCATCAGAAGTGGCCAGGCTACAGGTGTCTGAGCTTGATGCAGGGTTTTGTAATACACCTTAGCTTAATTGAGGAACAAATATTTCATGTCTTGTAATTTTAAAATTATATGATGTCTCTTTGGAATAATGTAACTTTTTTTGTTCTTGGGAACTAATTCAATAATGAGATTGTCTTTAAAGTTAAATTTCCCTTCAGGAAGCTCATGTCAGTGTTATGAAAGTGAAGTTGAAGATCAGCAGGCACAGAAGGAAAGCACTTGGCTTAAGATCCAGAGGAGCAGTTGAAGAGTAGTTACTTCCATAGATTGTGCAAATTGGGAAACTGAAAATCAGTACTTTTTGAATGGCTTTTCTTATATCTGCTTTGGGGGATTCTGTTCTCAGGTTTTCAAACCTTGAAATGTGGCCCCAGGACCAGGATAGAAAAAACTAGTCTGTAGGAGTGATTAACATCTACAATTAGTTGACACTACCTAAGGTAGAATACTCTCTGTAATGTAAGTGGGCCTCCTTCAGTCAGGCAAAGACCTCAATAAAAGTGAGATTTCCTAGGGAATAACAAATTCTGCCTCAAGACAGCAAATTCAGCTCCTGATGATTTTCCACACTGCCAACCCAAGGCCAGCTCCCACATTCATATGAGCCAACACCTTACAATAAATCTCATAACATATGCACCACATGCAAATATGCATATCTATCCATATATATACACATAGATATATGTACACATGTGTATATATACATTCACTTTTATATGTGTGTGTATATATGTTCTGTGGAGAACCTTGACTGAAACAAGAATCTTCATATAAGCCTACTAACTTAACTAGTGATTATTTCATCAAATATGGTGATCACCCCCTTTGAAGAATGTGTGTGAGAAAGCATATGGTGAGAGGGACATGGAGGAAAAGAGCCCGTTCCCCTTCTTTCACATTATGAGAAATTACTTAAATTCTAAATAGCAGTAACATCATACAAGAATATTATTTGGAAATATGGATACAAATAGCAGAAAAATGTGTGAAAGTCTTGAACATGCTAAACTCAAATTAGGGGTTGAGAAGTGGGAATAGGTCCCTCCTGTTTTCAGTGTAATCCTTCTATCTGTGTTTTACAAGAGATCCATATTCTTACTTTAAATGTGATAGTTATTTAAGGCCATATACAGTATGATCCCCTTTATGTGACATTACAGAAAAGGAAAACCAAAGAAATAGTAAACGTATCATTGGTTGGCAGAGATGGGGGTGGGGATGACAGGTTGAATAGGCAATGCATCTGTAGGATACTTTAATGGTAAATAACTGTTATTAAGCATTTTCAAAAGCCATAGAATTTCATGACACACACTGTGAACATTAATGTATGTAAAATTAAAAAAAAAAATACTCTTGGGAACTGGTGATCCCAGGATGGAAGGTAGGTCATGACAAAAACATCATCTAACTCTGTTACAAATCTCTAAAGGTGACTCTGCAGGTGATGAGATCAGTGAGTGAAATCTGTAAATTTAAAAGGAGCTGTACTAAAGCATTGACTTCTAGTTGATACCATTACTTCCCACAGGATGTTGGTTAATTAATTCTAAATCATTATACTCACAACTCAAACACTTGAGTTGGACCTTAATTCAATAGATGGCAGTGGGTGGAGCCAGATTTCTTGCTGCAGAAGTAGAAGGTTACAGAAACACAAAATTGGAGAAAGCAGAATATCCATATAATAATGGATTAGAGTTGGACACATGTTTAGCATAATGTACATCCAGATGGTTCCATGCAGTCATTTTTATTTGCGTATACACAGTTTAGCATACAGTCACTCATTTCCTTACACCATCTCCTAAGATGTGAAAGAAACAAGGTTACCTGAGTGGCAAAGAGCACACTTAGCCTCCTGATCCAGATTTTTAATATCTTCATCCAGTGAAAGGATCCAGGGATCCTTGGAGAAATGGCTGATCCTAGGACTGGGGAAAGAAATATACAATATGACCCTGCATAATCTTAGAGTTCAAGAAAGAAAGAAAGAAAGATGGTGCTAATCAAAAAAAAAAAAAGCCCTGTGATGGTGTTAGGTACGCACAACATGGAAGTGAACCAAAAGAGCTCCCAATGGCCAAGGTGGGAGGGATGTGAGTAAAATTGAAATAATATAGTAAAATTTAGAACTAAAGTATAAAATAAATAGCTATGAGTCAAGAAACATAAATAAGTGAAAAAAGTTTATTGGGGTAAACATCTAGGAAAGTTGAAAGGGAGAGGAAACTGGATGGCACAGGGAAGCCCTTCAGACTGTATCACAGTTCTGACTCTTTTTCAAACTATTATGGTGTTAGCCTGCTGACTGCTTTGAGAGGCCTCTTCAAACATCAATATAATTGTCCTATAAGGCAAAAAGGTCTTGGTTTACATAGTTTGATCTTATTTTTACCCATAAACATTTTGTCTTTACCACATTTCTCTGGACCCTGATTTATATTTCAGTGTGTTCTACAACTGTGTGTCTATATGTGGTGAAACAACTTGACTTCTGATCTCAGCTAGAGCTCTGATTTAACCATGTGCACATTCTCACAATTATCACTTCTTCACCTGGTAGAAGCTGAAAGTTAAAATAATAGGAACTCAGCACCTTAATGTTTGAAACTGGATTTGAAATCTCAAGGTCCAAAACCTATAAGCCTTAGTTTAATTTCTGTAATCGATGAAACATTGTGAGTGTCAGAGTGCAAATCATATCATTTGAACTCTGAGTAGGTGAACATCCAACATAGAGCAGATGTTTTGCGAGATTCATTCTTCATGTACTTTATCTCTTCATCCTCAAATAGAGCTTATAAAACCAATATTACCCCTGCCTTGTATATTACAAAATTGAGGTTCTTGGTAGCCTCCAGAAAAATGTGGTGTTAGGAGCTGAGACCTAGGAACACAGGCAAAGAATAAGGCTCCTGCGTGACATGTTTTTGGGCATGAAGCCCGGAGTCAGGGCTCCCTAGAGGCTGTAGGGGATGTGGTGATGGAGGTCCAGCTGGGGCAGCCCATGAAGGCCCTGAAAGACCCACAGAGAGTCTCACTCATTCTGGAGGCCAAGGTAGCCTCTTATTTCAACCAGGTCCTGCCTTCACTTTCAGGTTCACTGGGGCATAAGAAACCTAAGCAGACAAAATATCCTGTCAGAACTAAATTAAGTTTCCTAAACCTATAGGGAATTCTTTCACACTGATGTAAAACCTTCAGAATCCTAAGAGAAATGAAGAATATTTATTTCAGATTATGAACTAAAGCCTTTATAGCAACAATGAAATTTTCATCAAGAAATTTCTTGTGTTGACTCTTTCACCATTTGAACATCCAAACAGCAGCTCTGTCGCAGTGTGCGCTCGCCCGGAGGGCTGCTGCAGGGGCGGTGTGGGCTCAGGTGGAGGGCTGCAACACATGGAGGTGCCTTCCGAGAAGGTGCTCCGGGGCCGGCAAGGTGCGGAGGACGCGCGGTAGGAAGAAGACTACCGAGGAGACCAGGATCTGTGCGCAAGTCTGATTTATTCAGGAAGTACAGCAGTTAATATAGGGCGAAGATGGGGGAGGGGCAGGGGGCATGGCTGGGGGGTGGCAGATGGCTGATAGGTTCGTGCAGGGGTGCATCACTGGTTGCGGGCAGAAGACGGGGTAGCCAGGGTTCTCGGCGGCAGCGAGGCGGGGCTGTCATGGCGCGGCAGTGGCCCTCGGGGGAGAGGCGGCGTTAGGCCACCGAGGGGGAAGCGGGTGCAGCTGGGCAGAGGGGCGGGCAGTACACCCTAACCCCAAGTGGAGGGCCTTAACGCCCGTTCCCGCCACCCGGGTCCGACTCGCACCGGCGCCTGGAGACGAGCCGACACTTGCTGTCACCGCGCTCCCACATGGTGCCACCCTACATTTACCCCTTTTCTTTTATTAAGCACCAAAGAAGGTGGAAGAGGAAGGGCCAGCGCTCATTTTGTAGGGGGGGGCCTCACCAGGCAGCGCATTTGAGAAGCCTGTCTTGCGGGGGGTGAAGGTGGGTGGTGGCGGCCGCCGGGCCCTTTCAGCTTGGGCTAGGTGGAGTAGCCGCAGAACTTATTGGCGGAGAGGGTCGGGCTCGGCATTCAGGGTCATCATGGCCATCCGAGGGGCGAGGTGTCACTGGCGACGTTTCTCTCTCCAGGTCAGGCGGTTCGGCGGTGGTGGGCCAGATGAGGCGTCCTGGGATCCAGATGGGCTGGGCGGCGTCATCTGGAAAGACACAAGCAAAACCCCTTCCCTGGGCAAGGAGGGGGGCAGGCCCTGACCAGATGTTAGTCTTGGCGTCTTTCCACTGAACAAGGGGGGCCTGTGTGGGCCAGTAGGACGGGCCCCAATGAGCATGTACTGGGGAAAGGCCATCCTCATCAAAGCAGAGGAGGTTGTGGTGGATTAAGGCAGAGGTGACAATTTCTCCAGGTGTGTGGCGGGGATGGTTGCTCCTTTCCTTTTGAATAAGATGCTTGAGGAAGAGATGAGTGCCTTGACCTTGGGGGTTGAACGGAATTCCAAAGTGATGAGTGATGTTGTATAGCCTCAGGAACGTGGCGAAGGAAGCGCTGCGATATGCTGGTCCATTGTCGGTTTTCAGGTCCCATGGGACTCCCATAAAGAGGATGGCTTGTCTGAGGGCCTGAATGCAGTGCTTGGCTGTTTCTCCTGGGAGGGGAATGGCATAGCACAGGTGGGAGAAGGTGTTGATGGCCACATGGAGATACTTGAGCCTGCCGAACTGGGGCACGAGGGTGACGTCCATTTGCCATCGGGCATTGGGGTGTAGCCCGCGCGGATTAACTCCTTGCGGCTGTAGTGGCCCAAGGGGCAGAAGGGGTGCAGAGGTTTGGCAGCATTTGACCATGTGCTTGCAGGCCTGGATGGAAAGTTCCGGGAACAACTTGTGAAGGCTCCTGGCAGAGAAGTGAAATCGAGAGTGGAGTAGCTTGGCTTGGTTGAGGAGGTCGCCAGGTGGAGGGGCGGGCGGTCGGCCTCCTGAGCACTCTACTGAGGCTGGGAGGGCTTGGACGGCTTGATCGGCGAGGTTATTGCCAGCGGCAATAGGTCCAGGAAGGCCAGAATGGCTCCTCACATGGGCGATGTACCAGGGCGCCGTGTGGTTTTCCAAGAGACTCTGGAGAGTTAGGAGTGCTTGGTCAATAGGCCTTTTGGCAGGGAAAAACGTGGCAAAAGCCAAGACTTGGCAGACTTGCAAGGTGTACAGGCTGTTGGTGAAGATGTTGAGGGGTCTGTCGGGACAGGCGCGGAGAGCTAGGACAATGGCTTGGAGCTCTCCTACCTGGACAGAGTTCACGTTGATGTGGATGAGTATTTGAGGCTCTGACATACCAGGCGAGTAGATGACAGCTGTGAACTTGTGCTTGGAGGCATCAGGGAAGGCGGTGGTGGCATGTGGGTAGGGGCAGCGAGATGGGAAGGGGTGGTGCGGCGGAGGGATGAAGGATAACTGGGAGATGCCCTGAAGCAGCCGATGACTGGGGTAGTGGTTGTCAAATTCGCCATGGAAGAGTTCCGCAAGGACTTGCATGTCTGGACTGCACAGAAGCAGCGCGGTGGTTTTCTTGGCATCAAGCGGCCACACAATGGTGTCAGGGGGAGTACCATATGTGTGGGTGCATTGCCGGACGAGGTCAATGGCCAAGGAGATCCAGAGGGTGACTTGCGGGCCGATTTTTCTGAGCTTGCTTTTGGCGGTATGGAGCCAGAGAAGGGGCCCCTTCTGCCAGAGGAGCCCGGTGGGCATACCCGTGGTAGGCAGGATCAGTGCCAAGATGGCTTGGGTGGGGTCGTGATGCTGCAGTTGGCATTCTCGCAGGGCATCATTGACAGCTCGGATGGCCTCCTGCGCAGCCGAGGTAATAGCGATTTTCTTTGTTACGGCCTGCAGAGGGTCTTGGTCGGTTTGCAGGAGGGCGAAGAGGGGTTGTAGTTGAGCGGTGGTGATCGGGAGAGCCGAACGGAGCCAATTGATGTACCCACAGATTTGCTGTAGCTCTGTCAGAGATAGCTTCTGCGGAATGGCCAGTTGGGGGGCCTTAGGCGTGATGGTGTTGTGGATGTTGAAGCCTAGAAAGGTGAAGGGGAGCTCCATGCGTACCTTATCTTGTTGGACTTGTAGGCCAAGGTCGTTGAGATGGCGCAGTAATGCCGTGACGATGGCTTGGAGGTCTCTGGGGGTTTCATGTGCCACGAGAAGGTTGTCCATGTAATGAACAATGTATGCAAAGTTCTTTAATGGCTGAATTGCCTTATTGACATAAAGCTGGCAGATGGCCGGGCTGTTTCGCATGCCTTGCGGGAGGACTCGCCATTGGTAATGCTCAGCTACTTCTTGGTGATTGGTGCACAGGAGCGTGAAGGCGAATTTTGGACGGTCTTTTGGGTGCAGTGGAATGGAGAAGAAACAGTCCTTGATGTCGATGGTGGCGGCGCACCAGTGTCTAGGTATAGCCGTGGGGTGGGGGCACCCCGTTTGGGGGGAGCCCATTGGGCGGATGTGCTTGTTGATCTCACACAGGTCGTGGAGGAGCGGGTACTTGCCTGACTTCTTCTGAATGACAAAGACGGGTGAGTTGTACGGACTGGTGGATGGCTCAATGTGTCCTGCGTCGAGCTGGTCATAGACAAGAGCTCGGAGAACTAACAGTTTCTGGGATGAGATGGGCCACTGCTCCACCCAAATGGGCTCCTCAGTATCCCATTCAAGAGGAGTGGGTGCTGGAGGTGTAATGCCAGCAGTGGCGTATACCATTAGGGGGGAGCCATGGATAGAATGGCTCCGCAGTTCAAGAGGACATCCCGGCCTCAGAGGATATTGTCGATGCCGGGCAGGACAAGGGGGTGGAAGGTGCCTTGGCGGCCTTCCTTGTCCTTCCAAATAAGATCTCGGCTGGTTTGGAATGAGGGAGCTGTTCCAGTGGCTCCAATGATGCGGGGGCCGGGGAGCACACCCCAGTTGTGTGCGGCTGTTTCTGGGAAGCAGGATATTTCTGCCCTGGTGTCAAGGATTCCCTCGAACCATTGGCCTTCAACCTCTAACTCCATTATTGGTTTCTTGGGTCCCAGTGGAACGGTCCACATTACGGCAGGGGGTGGTGGCGTGGGTGAGCGGCCTCTTGCTGGCGGGGCTGAGGCTTGCCCCCTCTTGCATTTAAAGGCTGCCGTTGGCTGTTGGCAGTGCGGCAGTCACAGGCCCAATGGTATCCTTTGCCGCAGCGGGGACATGGGGTGGGAGGCACGCATGGTCTGGCTCCTCCGGTGTCTCGAGGGGTGTTCGTGGATGGTCGTGGTCGGGCGGCATGAGGGCACTCGCGGGCAAAATGTCCGGTTTCTCCGCATTTGAAGCAGTCGGAGGAGAGGGACATGGCCGTGGCTATGGCCTGAGCCAGCGCGGTGGCCTGCGGGTCTATGTGGGAGCAGGCCAGGATCCAGTCGTATACTCCCCTTTCCTTCATTGGTAGGATGGCTTGTCGGCAGGCATTGGTGGCCCCTTCCAGAATGAGTTCCCAGGCGAGGGTTTGTTGCGCACACTCGCCAGGGACCTTACGCTTGCAGGCCTCCTGAACCTGGGATACGATGTCGGTGAAGTCTTCGTCTTTTCGTTGGACTAGCTTGGCAAGTGGCTCAGGTCTGGTGGCGGAGCAGCTGCGGAAAGCAAGGAAGCCAGCTCGCGAAGTTGGAGCCAGAACTCGGGGGGGGGGGGGCGTTGTGATATATTGGGCCAGATTGGCGAATTGGCCCGTGCCTGTGTAAGCGTCCAGGGGATGGCGAGCCCCGACACGGGCGTTGTGTGCCACTTGCTTTTCTGCCTCTGATGTAAAGTGAGCACGCCAGTCGATGAATTGGCCGGGGGTTAGAATGGCCCGAGCGAGGGAAACCCAGTCATACAGAACCGCGAGCTGAGTGCTAAGCTCCTCAAGCAAATGTTGGGCGTACAGGCTACTGAGGCTGTCCTCTTTAACAGCCTTGCAGAGGTTTTTTATTTCGTTGGCTGTAAAGGGGTACCAATCCTGCGGACGGTGCCACGAGGGGGCGGCATTCAGCGGGTATAAGAGCGGCGTCTGATGTGCGGGGGCCTCTGCCCGCGGGGGCCAAGTACCCATGGGCCCTCTGGCGGATGAGGGATCCGCGGCGGGGGGTGCCCAGGGGGTGGGGCGAGAACGTGGCATGTCCCAAGAAGGCGGCACCTCACAAGATGGCGGACTGCCCCAGGGGGTAGGTGGCTTGTAAGATGGCGGCCGCTCCTCTTCCGGCGGGGGCCAAGATGGCGCCGTGGCTGGAGGGGGCGGGTATAGGGGGAGGGACTTCCCTTTATCCTCCCAAGAAGAAGGCGGAAGTTCGCCATCTTGGGGCGAGGTAGGCGCGTCCGGTTTGGGCGGGCAAGAGTCCAGGGCGTTGTTGAGGCAGCTGGACAAGGACTCGGTGTCGGAATCACTGTCTGACTGAGACCCCTCTCCCTTGCTCTTACCGCAGGTGCAGTGGAAAGCGTCCCGATTGACAGGGGTGCCCTGGAGGCACGAGCGAATGGCCATGAGTGTGGGGAGAAGGCTGGGGGGAAAACGCTTGTTCTCATACTCCATAGCCGCCGTGACGCAGTCAATGAGGTTAGTGTACGTGTCCAGGTCCCACAGCTGGCAAGTGGAGAGCCATGGGTTGAAAGGCAGCAAAAGGTCCCAGTACATTTGGAGCTGCTTTACTGAGACATTCATATGATTGGTGTCTAAAAGGCCAGCAAGGGCCCTAACCTGAGGCGCCTGGTGGGAGGAAAGACGGCCGCCCATGGCGCCGACGGCAGGGCCTAGCGAAGACGGGGGTCCTTACCTTGCAGGCGAGGCGGGTGGGGGTCCGGCCGGGAAGTTGTTGCCCCCACGTTGGATGCCAAATGTCGCAGTGTGGGCTCATCTGGAGGGCTGCTGCAGGGGCGGTGTGGGCTTGGGTGGAGGGCTGCAACACACGGAGGGGCCTTCCGAGAAGGTGCTCCGGGGCCGGCAAGGTGCGGAGGACGCGCGGTAGGAAGAAGACTACCGAGGAGACCAGGATCTGTGCGCAAGTCTGATTTATTCAGGAAGTACAGTGGTTAATATAGGGCGAAGACGGGGGAGGGCCAGGGGGTGTGGCCGGGGGGGCGGCAGACGGCTGATAGGTTCGTGCAGGGGTGCATCACTGGTTGCGGGCAGAAGACGGGGTAAGCCAGGGTTCTCGGCGGCAGCGAGGCAGGGCTGTCATGGCGCGGCAGTGGCCCTCAGGGGAGAGGCAGGGTTAGGCCACCGAGGGGGAAGCGGGTGCAGCTGGGCAGAGGGGCGGGCAGTACGCCCTAACCCCAAGCGGAGGGCCTTAACGCCCGTTCCCACCACCCGGGTCCGACTCGCACTGGCTCCTGGAGATGAGCCGACCCTTGCTGTCGCCGCGCTCCCACACAGTGCCACCCTACACAGCTCTAACTAGGCACCATGCTTGCCTCCAAACTTCTTGCTCAAACAGCTGTCCTGACAGGGATCACCTTCCAGGTTCAACTGCTTGAATTAAAGAAACATCCATTATACCCTCATTATTTCCAGTGCAGTTCCATCTCCCTCTTTTGCATTCCAGGGCTCTCCACTGGTGCTTCCACTGAAGGTGATCACATACTCTGTGCAGGGCCATGGCAGTGCCCCTCTTCTGAGGGCCACCTTAGGCTCTTGAAGTTAGAGGTGTGTCTTATCCCTGATAGAGCCAGTCATGAGGCCAAGGCTCCATACATGGCTGCAGAACTGATATTTCTATAATCAACCTTGTTTCTTGTTGTCACGAACACCTGCAGTGGGGTGAGGAAACTGCCATCGTGTGTCCTAAAACACTTGAGGAGAGTTACAAAGTTCTCAGCCAGATTGACCCTTACATTGGAAAACCCAAGTAGCAGCTGCCACTCTTGCATGAAAAGAATTCATACTGTTCAAATCCTTTTACCAAAGATGGAGGGGGAGGTGGTGGGGGAGATCTGAGAGGCCCCCAGGGTGGAGGAGGTGGCTCTGTCTCAGCATTGGTGGTGGAGGGCCTCCCACATAATGGGGCATGAAGGGATGTCCTGGGAAAGGAGGGGGCCCCCTTGCAGCCATATTAACCAGCAGAGAAGAATGACATGAAGTTTTGAAATACACTCACATGACAGACGAAATGCAGACACCACCAAAGCTGAAACCCAGTGAAGCAAGTCAGTGACTGGCACCTTCCCCTCAGCCAGATCCCAGAGAGCATCAGTCCCAGGAAACTGGACCCCCCCACACTCAGTCCCATGGACAGCTTAAGGCATGGGTTCTTAACAAGGGGTCCATGAGCTTGAATTTAAATGAAAAAAAAAAAAACTATCATTCTTGTGGGGAAGTGTCAATGTGGGTGTGATATATATATTAAATAATACAAAGTTTAGTGTGGGCATTGTAAGGGGTCCCTGGCTTTTGCCTGTCTGAGGGGTCCATGGGAACATAAGAGGTTAAGAACCCCTGACTTAAGGGGAGAGAGGCTAAAGGGAAACAGGAGAGAGAAATACTGGGATCACACAGCACTGCCTGTGTCTTCAAATGAAGGAAGGGCAAGTGGGCTCTCTTAGAGCCTTAAGAGAGGTCATTCCAAACTAAGAAAAGCCCACAATCCAGGCAGACAGGTGTCTACTCCCAGGCACTCCAGCCTCCCTTCAGCAACACACAGAAGCTCACTCTTTGAGTATTGGAAACAGAATGAGAGGGGATGAGAGGTCCCTTCTCTACACAAGGAGTGGAAGCTGCTCTTCAGAGTCCTTCAGCAGGCCCCTGACTTCTCACCTCCCATTCTAGAACTATGAAAGTTAAGTCTTACCAGACTGCTCTGAGTCTCAGGGACAGAAACCCTGAGAGGAATGAGAAACTTTGCTCAGGGTCACAGCTTGGATGAGGCAGGATGAGTTTCAGTGCCAGCTCTGCCTCCCAGGCCTGCTCCTTCTCCCTCTGCCTTTGCCCTAGGAGAGATCTTCTCCCCTCTGGAGCTGCTGCCCCGGTGCTCTGAAACCTCTTGATAGACACATTACCTGGAGCTCTGCAGGTGACTGGGGAAAGGGTTTTCAGACAGAAAAGTGAGGGGAGCTCAGCTATCATATTTCTGAACATCCACAGGTAACACTATTTTAGGTACAACCCAGATGGAGGCTTAATTTTGCCCCATGGAAATATGACATGGGAATTCTCCATGTCTGAATTAAATGTGCTTTGATTTCAAGGTGGAGAAGTCCCATAAGGATGTTCACAGGACTTGATGACCCTAACAGTCATGGAGGTGTCACTAGAGCACATTGATGGGAACCAAATTTAAAGGCTCTGCTCTCCAGGACATAAGCAACTTTCTCTCCTCACTATTTCACTCATGTACATTTCTACTTAATTTTGTCTTTTCTTATAATTCATAATAATTTTACAAAGGGAAAGGGAGGAGGGATTCTACAATAACACAATTTTCAGATATGGGGCAATGATGGATTATGGCATTTCCAATGAAATTATTTTGTTGAGGGGCACTCAAAATTGCATGAAGCACATAGTGAAATTGGAAGATGAGTTTTTCACATTTTTTTGAGTAATGAGGAGGAGAACAGTTTAAACAGAAAAACAGGAAATCAGCTTCTCCAAATGAGGAAAGACAGAAATTAACAGCAATGTCAAAAATCACATTTTGGTAACACATAAACTAAAGGATATCAGTAAGGAACCAACTGCACCATGGATTGTGAAGTAGGGGAATAATGGGTCTTTCTCTTCCAGTTCCTTCCAGAAATATAACCGTGCAAGCCCTTTAGTCCTAAGCCTCTAAGAACTTACTGTTTCTGGAGGCATCTCCAATGGTGATCTCCTGGGACTGGCACTGCCCACACCAACATGAGGTGAGAAAGGATTTGAATAAAGTGATAAAATTTTCCTGAAACAGCTGCTTACCATTGAAAGTGAGGCAGCACTTGCCTTGCCCTCCTCTGTCCACCCAGCAGGGAATGAGCTTCTGGAGCTGCTGTTCCTCAGGGGAGCTGCACCAAGTCCTGGATCTATGAAGGCAGGAGAACTGCTGGGGGTTTCTTCAGATTTGGGTGGGGAAGAACAGCAAATTCTCCACTATCTTCCTCCATGACCTTGGGCTCTTTACCCCATTTAGGTTCCCACCAGAGGTCCAGGGTTTCCCAGATGCTCAGATGACCCCAAGAATGGAGGGAGGTACTTTGACCCTTGAGGAGAACATGGTGGGTCTCTCATGCAGGTCCAGATGTTTTTATAACAAATCAAGCAACTGGAGCCAGGGCAGGGCTCAGACTAGCTTCATATTGGCATGAAAACCAGCACAGCTCATACTCTTCAAGCTATGGAGGCTTGGTAAGACATGTGTCTCTACATAACCTGACTTCTATTAGTGACCCAGGATTATATAAACATTTACAAATAGGAATGGCCTTACAGACATTTACAAAGTAGTAATGGGAAAAGGAAACAACTATGAGGCATTAATAGTAAAATGAGAGGGCTACATTCATTAGGTAGAGTATAGTTACCTAGAAATTTATAAAGCATTATCATTAACAGTAAAAAATTAAAATAAGCAACTTGTACTAGACTGTATGTTTGCTAAGACACATCAAGAAAATGCTTCTCTAGGCAGGCCAGAGATGCCACATTCTAAGAAGTTTCGTGTGATTTTTCTTAAAAGAAGGAAAAAGAAACCCTTTACAAGGGGGAAGTGGGTGCTGACTCAAATTCCTGCTACTGCCATCTCTCCAGTTTATGAAACCCCGAGGTCAAGGTGGAGGGAGTTAGCTGTCACCTGAGGGATGTGAGCTCACACTGGATGGACCAAGGAGACCCTGTGGCTAGGGGACATAAGATGATAGCATCTGGTCCTCCCTGAAGTAGGCTGCTCTCTTTGGTAAGTGGGTGGAATTCTTAATTGTAGCAGAAATTAATTCAGGGCTCCCCAAAGGGTGCTTCCTACATCTGTGCAGAGGGGTGTCCATATCCAGCATTCCCAGCACCAGCATCTTATTTCTCTGGGATATTTCCAGTCTGGAAGAAGGGAAAGAATGCAATAGAATGAAAATCAGAAAACCATGCCTTTAGATCAAGAACAGGATTGGTCTTTTTTTTTTTTCTTTTTCTTTTTTCCTTTTTTTTATTGACTTTGTAAATAATATTACATTAAAAATATGTATGTGAGGTCCCATTCAAGCCCACCCCCCCACCCCACCTCTCCCCCCCTCCCCCAGCAACACTCGTTCCCATCATCATAACACATCCATTGGATTTGGTAAGTACATCTTTGGGCACCTCTGCACCTCATAGTCAATGGTCCACATCATGGCCCATACTCTCCCCCATTCCATCCAGTGGGCCCTGTGAGGATTTACAATGTCCGGTGATTGCCCCTGAAGCACCATCCAGGGCAGCTCCATGTCCCAAAGACACCTCCACCTCTCATCTCTTCCTGCCTTTCCCCATACCCATCAGCCACCATGTCCACTTTTCCCAATCCAATGCCACCTTTTCTATGTGGACATTGGATTGGTTGTGTCCATTGCACCTCTATGTCAAGAGGAGGCTCAGATTCCACATGGATGCTGGATGCAATCCTCCCATTTTCAGTTGTAATCACTCTAGGCTCCATGGTGTGGTGGTTGTCCTTCTTCAACTCCATCTTAGCTGAGTGTGGTGAGTCCAATGAATCAGATTGTAGGTGCTGGAGTCTGTTGAGGCTCAGGACCTGGCTATCACATTGTCAGTCCAGAGATTCAAATCCCCAAAATATATCTTAAACCCCAACACTAACTGCACCTCCAGCACATTAGCATGAAAGTCTTATGAAGAGAGATCCCATCTGAGTCCAGATTCATCACACATAAACACCATTTCCAAAGAGGGGCCATCTGACCTGGTAGTTAACCCAATCGGCCATGACCATAACTCCCATGGGTCTCTTTAGCCCTCAAAGGAACCAATACCTGGGGGTTGTATCTGCTTTATCTGTCTCTCAGACTCTGCTCAGTTGTGCATAAGGGCAATCCTTCTGCCAGCCTCCAGACTCTTTTTTAGAAACTCGTAGCCATATAAACTCATTTCTCCTTTTCATTTCCCCCTTACATTAGGTCAAACAGCATTTTAAAGTCATGTTATTTTATGTAGACAGGGATATTCTGCTGATCCGCATGGAACCTTCCATATAAGGTCATTTTCCAGTTGCATCATCAGTTGGTAGGTGATAGTGGTCCCTCGGTGCCAGGGAGGCTCATCCCCGGGTGTCATGTCCCACGCTGGGGGGAAGGCATTGCATTTACATGCTGAGTTTGGCTTCGAGACTGGCCACATTTGAGTAACATGAAGGCTGACAGGAGGAAAGTCCTAGGCACAATGCTGCTCTAGGCCTTGTTCTTATTTTAGGCTTATCAGCTCACAAGCATAGTCATTAGTGTCAGGAGCTCACTGTTGAACCCTCAGTCCCTCCCGGTCCCCACCGCTGCACCTGGGAGACTGTCGCTGTTCCCCTAGGGACCACGACAGAGCACCACTGGCCAGGAACCCAGTACCCCCCTGCTGTGGTTTTTAATTGTTGCCACTATGAGTATATCCAAACGTTTCCATGCACCCTGGACATACATTCTGTACAGCTCCCTGTCAGCCATATATCACCTGTCAATGGTATCCCATACTAGTATCCCTCCATTGCCATTGTTGAACCACTCTGTGATCCAGAACTCCCTGAAATTTGAAGCCCAATATAATGTCAGGGTCCCTTACTAGGAAATGGCATATAGCGATGGGTTCAAAGGTTAAATAAAGAATACGTGTTGACTTGGAAAAAATTCTACATCCTATCTTTTTCTTTTTTTTTTTTTTTTTCCCCTAATTATTGAGCTTCTCTTTACAGGAGCCCTAGACCACAGCAATGCATGTATATAATATACAGCACTCCCAGACATCCACACAAAACCTTTTCCCTTCCACAGAAATACCCTTACACCCTATTCACATCATATTTACTTAACATGATGTACAGAGTCTGAGACAATAGCTTTCTAACAAGGTGACATCTGTGCTTACATTGTGGTACATACTTCAGGATACACAGTTTTTTACATTCTTAGTTATCCTATGTTTTACATTATGCTTTACATTATCAGTCTGTCATCTCCTATATGTTATGGTGTAATATTACATGTTTTATATCCATCCTTGTGTACTCTCACGAAACTCCTCTCTTACCCCCCATTTACCTTGGTTCCACACACTTAACGTCCATTTTCCCTTCCACCTTGGTGCCCACAGTGACAGCCAACCTCCGTTTCCTGAGGAGCCACTTCCAGAAATAGATGGAATAGTGTTCAGGGCCTAACTTGCTCAACTGCCCCAAAGCCCTGGGAGCCACCCTTTCTCTCGAGGGATACAGTTCCCTCTATTTGATGGCATTAGTCCTCCCCAGGATGTGGGTCCACCCCCACTCTCACTACTTGGGTTTCTACCCCATGGTGTCACCCACTCTGGCAGAATGAGCATTTAGACATTCCCCAGGAGCCCGTCCTGCATCAGACCCTTCCCTCCGAGCATTCTAAACAGGTAACCCTCTTTATTATATTTTGATATGATTTTCTCGGCATTTTACTCTCCACCAACACCTGACCCTCTCCTGTGTTCGTATGCTCCCCCTCCTTCCCCCCACTTTTGGGCAACGTTACCCATCCGTCCCTCCCCAGCCACCCTCAAACCCGCAAAGCCCCAACCAAAGGCAACCCCTTGCCCCCATTCTATCTCTTCTTTGTGTTCATACTTACCACCATCTCGTCTTAAATTCCACCCCTGCAGACATCGGCTCACATCCTTCCTCCACCCTCTGATTTCCTGTAAGCCTATCGTTCAGTCTCTTGCTATCTGGGGCAGCTTGGTTATTTCATATCATTGAGGTCATGTAGAATTTGTCCTTCAATATCTGGGTTGCTTCACTCAACATAAGGTTCTCAAGATTCATCCATGTTATCACATGTGTTTGTAGTGTGTTTGTTCTTACAGCCGAGTAGTATTCCATTGTGTGTATATACCACATTTTATTGATCCACTCATCTGTTGATGGGCATTTGGGTTGATTCCAACTTTTGGCGATAGTGAACAATGCTGCTTTGAACATTGGTGTACATATATCAGTTTGTGTCCTTGTTTTCAGTTCTGCTGGGTATATACCCAGCAGTGGTATTGCTGGGTCATATAGCAAATCTATGGCTAGTTTTTTGAGAAACCGCCAAACTGTCCTCCAGAATGGTTGGAACCTTCCGCATTCCCACCAGCAGTGGATGAGTGTTCCCCTTCCTTCACATCCTCTCCAGCACTTGTATTCTTCTGGTTTTTTCATAGCTGCCAATCTTATGGGTGTAAGATGGTATCTCATTGTAGTTTTGATTTGCATTTCCCTGATAGCTAGAGATTTGGAACATTTTTTCATGTGCTTTTTTGCCATTTGTATTTCTTCTTCGGAGAAGTGTCTGTTTAAGTCTTTTTCCCATTTTTTAAATGGGTTGTTTATCTTTTTATTTTCAAGATATAGGAGTTCTTTATATATGCAAGTTATAAGTTTCTTATCAGATATATGATTGCCAAATACTTTCTCCCACTGTGTGGGCTCCCTTTTTACTTTCTTGACAAACTCCTTTGAGGTGCAGAAGGCTTTAATTTTGAGGAAGTCCCATTTATCTATTAGTTCTTTTGCTGCTCGTGCTTTTGGTGAGATATTCATAAATCCATTTCCTATTACAAGGTCCTGTAGATGTTTCCCTACACTGCTTTCTAAGGTTTTTATGGTCTTGGCTCTTATATTTAGGTCTTTGATCCATCTTGAGTTGATCTTTGTATAAGGTGTGAGATGGTAATCCTCTTTCATTCTTCTACATATGGCTATCCAGTTCTCCAGACACCATTTGTTGAATAGGCCACTCTCTCCCAGTTGAGAGGGTTTGGTGGCTTTATCAAATATTATGTGGCTGTATATGTGAGGTTCTATATCAGAGCTTTCAATTCGATTCCATTGGTCTATGTGTCTCTCCTTATGCCAATACCATGCTGTTTTCACCACCGTAGCTTTGTAATATGTTTTGAAGTCAGGTAGTGTGATTCATCCAATTTCGTTTTTCTTTTTCAGTATGTCTTTGGCTATTCGGGGTCTCTTTCCTTTCCAAATAAATTTCATAGTTAGTTTTTCTAGTTCCTTAAAGAAGGCTGCGGTGATTTGTACTGGGATTGCATTGAATGTGTAGATCAGTTTTGGTAGGATAGACATCTTAATAATGTTCAGTCTTCCTATCCATGAACAAGGAATAGTCTTCCATTTATTCAGATCTTCTTTGATTTCCTTGAACAATCTTGTATAGTTCTCGGTGTATAAGTTCTTTACCTCTTTAGTTAAATTTATTCCTAAGTATTTGATTTTTTTATTTACTATTGTGAATGGTATTTGTTTCTTGATTTCCTCCTGATCTTGCTCATTATTGGTGTACAGAAATGCTACTGATTTTTGCGCATTGATCTTATAACCTGCGACTTTACTAAGCTCATTTATGAGTTCTAGAATCTTCATTGTAAATCTCTCAGGGTTTTCTATGTATAGGATCATGTCATCTGCAAATAATGAAATTTTGACTTCTTCCTTTCCAACTTGAATGCCTTTTATTTCTGGTTCTTGCCTCAGTGCTCGAGCAAGTACTTCTAAGACAATGTTAAATAGGAGCAGAGACAATGGGCATCCTTGTCTTGTTCCTGAGTTTAGAGGGAAGGAGTCTAGGATTTCTCCATTGTAAACAATATTGGCTTTAGGTTTTTCATATATACTCTTTATCATGTTCAAAAAATTTCCTTGTATTCCAATCTTTTGGAGTGTTTTTATCAAGAAAGGGTGCTGTATTTTGTCAAATGCCTTTTCTGCATCAATAGATATAATCATGTGATTTTATTCCTTCAATCTGTTTATATGGTGTATTACGTTGATTGATTTTCTTATGTTGAACCATCCTTGCATACCTGGGATGAATCCCACTTGGTCGTGCTGTATAATACATTTAATGTGTTGTTGAATACGATTAGCAAGTATTTTGTTAAGTATTTTTGCGTCTAGGTTCATTAGAGAAATTGGTCTGTAATTTTCCTTTCTTGTGATGTCTTTGTTTGGCTTTGGTACTAGGGTAATGTTGGCATCATAGAAGGAGTTGGGTAATGTTCTTTCCGTTTCGATTTTTTGGAATAGTTTCAGCAGGATTGGTGTCAGTTCTTTCTGGAATGTTTTGTAGAATTCACCTGTGAAGCCACCTGGCCCTGGGCTCTTCTTAGTTGGGAGATTTTTAATAACTGATTCTATCTCTCTGCTTGTGATTGATTTGTTAAGATCATCAATTTCTTCTTTTGTCAATATGGGCTGCTTACGTGTTTCTAGGAATTTGTCCATTTCCTCTAGATTGTCATTTTTGTTGGAATATAGTTTTTCAAAATATCCTCTTATGATAGTCTTTATTTCTGTGGGGTCAGTGGTGATATTGCCTTTCTCATTTCTTATTTTGTGTATTTGCATCTTCTCTCTTTTTTTCTTTGTTAGTGTCACTAAAGGTTTGTCAATTTTGTTAATCTTCTCAATAAACCAGCTCTTGGTCTTGTTTATCTGTTCAAGTGCTTTCTTATTTTCTATTTCATTTTGTTCTGCTCTTATCTTTGTTATTTCCTTCCTTCTTCTTCCTTTTGGGTTACTTTGTTGTTGTTTTTCTAATTCCTTCAAATGTGCTCTAGTTCTTCAATTTTTGCTCTTTCTTCTTTTTTGATATATGAATTTATGGGTATAAACTTCCCTCTCAGTACTGCTTTTGCTGCATCCCATAAATTTTGGTATGTTGTGTTATCATTATCATTTGTTTCAAGGTAGTCATTGATTTCTTTTGAGATTTCCTCTTTGACCCACTGTTTTTCTAAGAGTGTGCTGTTTAATTTCCAAATCGTGGTGTGAAATCTGGGCTTCTGTCCCTTGCAAATCTCCAGCTTGACTCCACTGTGGTCAGAGATAATGTTTTGTATGATTTCAATCTTTCTGAATTCGTTCAGCCTTTCTTTGTGGCCTAGCATATGATCTATCTTGGAGAATGATCCATGTGCGCTTGAGAAAAATGTATATCCTGCTGTGTTTGGGTGTAGCGATCTATATATGTCTATTAGATCGAGCTCCTCTAATATACTATTCAGATGTTTTGTTTCTTTGATGATTCTCTTTTGAGATGTTCTGTCCAGAGTTGATAGTGGTGTATTAAAATCCCCCACTATAATTGTAGATGTATCTATTCTTTCACTTAGTTTTTCCAGCGTTTGCCTGACGTATTTAGAGGCACCCTTGTTAGGGGCATAAATATTTATGATTGTTCGATCTTCTTGACAGATTTTCCCTTTCACTAAAATGTCATATCCTTCTTTGTCTCTCACAATTGTTTCACATTTAAAGTTTATTTTGTCTGATATTAATATAGCTACTCCTGCCTTTTTTTTGGTTATTGTTAGCTTGTATGATTGTTTTCCAGCCATTCACTTTCAATCTCCATGCGTCTCTGGGTCTAAGATGTGTCTCTTGTAGACAGCATACGGATGGGTCATATTTCCTTATCCAATGTCCCAGTCTGAATCTTTTGATAGGTGAGTTTAATCCGTTGACATTCAGTGTTATTACTTTCAAGGAATTATTTGTGTTAGCCATATTTTTATTGGATTTGTGTTTGTCATATTTTGTTTGTATATTTTTTTTGTCTTTTTTTTTGTTGTTGTTGGTCTTATACTCTCCTCCAATTCTGCCTTTCCTGTTTTTTCCTTTCTTCCTGCAGAACTCCCTTTAGAATTTCTTGAAGGGGAGGTTTCTTGTTGGTATACTCTTTCAGTTTCTGTTTGTCTGCGAATATTTTGAACTCTCCATCATGTTTGAATGCTAGTTTAGCTGGATAGAGTATTCTTGGTTGGAAATTTTTTTCCTTTAGTACCTCGACTATATCATACCACTGCCTTCTTGCCTCCATGTTTCAGAAGAGAAATCAGCACTTAATCTAATTGAGCTTCCCTTGTATGTGATGGTTTTCTTTTCTCTTGCTGCTTTTAGGATTTTCTCTTTGTCTTGAGCATTGGATAATTTGACAAGTATATGTCTTGGGGTTTATGACTAGTGGAGTGCGCTGTGCTTCTTGGATATGTACATCTGTGTCTTTCAGTAGATTTGGGAAGTTTTCAGCCATTATTTCCTGCAACACTCCTTCTGACCCCTTTCCCTTCTCTTCACCTTCTGGAATGCCTATAATACATATGTTTGAGCGTTTTGCATTGTCATTCAGGTCCCTAAATCCTAATTGGATTTTTTCTATCTTCTTATTGACCCCTTCTACTATCTGTTTGATTTCTGATGTACTGTCTTCCACATCACTAATTCTCTGCTCTGTCTCTTCTAGTCTGCTGATATTTGCTGCAAGTGTATTTTTGATTTCTTGAACTGTGGTGTTCATTCCCATCATATCTGTTATGTTTTTGCGTATGTCTGCAATTTCCCCTCCAAGTGATTTCTTCATGTTGTTAACCTCTTTCATTACTTCATCAAATTTGTCGGTGATAAATGTTCTGAGATCTTTCATTGCTTGTGCCAAGTTTTGCTCCCCATCGTGATTATTGGTTTGTTGATTGGATTCAGCCATGTTTTCCTGATTACTTGTTTGGTTTGTAGATTTTTGTTGCTTTCTGGTCATCTGTTTATCTTGACGGATTTAATCAGTTCCTTAGCTTCTTTGTCTGCTCTTGGAGGTTAATTAGCTGTTATTTTTGCATAGGTGTTATATCTTCTCTTTGCCACTTTTTTCTTCTTATTCTAGTTTCTTGTTGTTGGTTAAGTTCACTTTCCACCCAATCGATGTCCCGACACTTCTGCCCTGCAAAAATCCTGAAAAAGCCTCGCCTTGGAGAACCTGCCACCGCACCCAGCCGTCTCTTCCCAGGACAGACCACAAAGGCAAGTTCACTCAGCGACCATCTTGTCTCCTCCAAGCTCAGGATTGGTCTTAAAAACACAAAAATGCATTGAAAAAAAAAATAGATGTCAAAATCTTGTCCCTGTAATGTTTATGGGCTCAAGGATCATGATATGTACAGCCTAGTCTCAGACATTTACCAAAATAGGTAAATGGATGGAAGGAAGGAAGGAAAGGAGAGGAGGATGGAGGGAGGGATGAAGAAACAGAGGGTGACAGTAAATGTGGCAAAATATTCAAATTCGTGGGTCTGGGTTGGGGGACATGTTGGAGTTCTTTATGTGGGGTTTGTTTTATTTAATTTGAGAGGTGTTCTGAAACTTTGAAATTATTTCAGTTTTAAGTTTAAAATAAAATCCTGTACCTGTGTTTCAAGTAGGCAGCTTCCCTGATCTGCTCAAACAATGCCCTCTCTAAAGCATATATTTTGAACTATGGGGTGAAACACATCCATCTTGAGTTGTAGTTGACTGTGCTCAGAAGGACAGAAAGGAAAAGAATAAAATCTTACCCAGCTATCATGAGCTTTCACCTCATGAAGAGCAACCTGAAAAAGACAACAAATAACAAAGAAAACTGTGTGTTTAGTGTTCCTGAGGGCCATTATAATCATGTGCATGAAGTGGTGAAACATTCTACAACAGTCGAAATGGGTGAAAGTTACTTGTTGTCTCAATGATCTCTCTGTTTGCTGCAAGTTTTGTTCCATTTCTGCAAATTCTTTGCCTACAAATGACAATTGATTAAGCAGGTAAAGCACAGGACTGCTGACCCCATTCACTGATCTGCTTCTGTTTCCATGACCAAGACAGTTGGCCCCTTGGAGACATTATCCCTACATGTACAAGCTCATGGCACATGATTACCAAGGCAAAATATGATAAAAGCCTTGTACCATAGTGGCCCCATTTATTCATTACTGACTGGAAGGTTCTGAGTGATATGCTATAATGTTCTTACCCAGTCTCAGTATTTCCCTGATTATTCCTGATAGAATATCTTTCATCATAAAGCTTGATTCTTCCTTTACTCATATCCTTAGCTTATTGCCCAAGGGTCTGATGACTAAGGCTGTCAAAGGCACAATTTTACAGCTCATGGTTCATACTACACCAAGCTGCTTAACTAAAGAATTATGACAATTTACATTGTTGTATAATTCAAGAGAGGTTCAATTATTTGCATATAGAGAGGCCAGGACTCAAGAATGATTTTGAGAAGGAAAAATGGTTTATTGACGGCTGGCCAGACTCGGGAGCTTTCTGTTTCAATCCCGGGGCCCGAACAAGATTTTCAAATTTCTTTTATACAGAGAGGAAAGGCCAAATGGTCCCTTTGTTTCAATTCTCAATAGGCTTGAATTAGCATATCTATCTTCCACACCTTAGGTAAGCTTTTAGCATGGACTTCAGACATTCTAGATAAGCTTTTAGCATATTTTGTTTGCATTTCCCCTAAATACTTAAAGTTTATAGACCTTGCATTGTTAAAATGTTTCCTGGGACTAGAGTCGTTGCCATTGTCACTAAGGGCAGGACTGCAGCCTCTTACCGTTCCACACCCACAAGTCCGACAGCTTAGGTTATCTCTGAAGAGACAGAGAGCCTCCCACCCATAGCCCACATCAACATCACCCCAGAAATGTTCGCATGAACAACATTCCT
Source organism: Dasypus novemcinctus (assembly GCF_030445035.2). Taxonomy (NCBI): domain Eukaryota; kingdom Metazoa; phylum Chordata; class Mammalia; order Cingulata; family Dasypodidae; genus Dasypus; species Dasypus novemcinctus. The sequence goes on from NC_080697.1 coordinate 64,099,081, forward strand.
GCACACTCTAGCTAATAGTGAGGATCTGGAAATTGGGGTAACTTTATATTCTTCCTTTGTAAGCTTATTTATGTGTGTGTGTCTATGTGTGTGTGAATTCTCTGTGTGTTCTGGCCATTCATGGTTTTGCACTACCCTTCCCAAACAATACACAAAAGGTTAACAACAAAACATTTCAACTGTGATATTCTGAGCCATGGTGTCTGGTAGGTGAACTCACATGTAGTGCTTGACTTCCTCTGCCACCACCCTTGCTTTTTCCTCTTCCTCTAAAAGCTGTAAGTGGCATTCATGTCACTCATGTGCTTCATGTTCCAGCTTCCTAAGATGGAAAAGAAAGGAATATACACAATAATCAGCTACCCAAGTGAAGTTTTTACAGTTTATTCTGTTGAGACCACAGCACACAAAAATGCAGAGAGGCTTCTGGGGACCTGGGGGAAGTCTTTGGAGGCTGCAGTTGAGATGCTGGGAAGGGGGCTTCAGGGATGGGGCTGGAGGGACCACCAGGGACTCAAGGAGGAAAAGAACCTTGTACCCTGCAGAGGGGGTTTGAGCCACCCCACAGGGAGTGGCATGTCCTCCAAGTTCTTCAGCCTGGAACGACATGAATTCCAGTGTATATTCTAGATAGTTCGAGAAATGGGGAGTAGGAGGAAGATTGGGATAGGAAAGATGGAGCCTTTGGAGGGAGAGTAGGGCAGCAGATGGGACTTAAGGACGCTAAAGAAACAACCAGTATCAGCAAGAAAGCAATTAGTATTTAGGGAGCCATCTGACCATATGAGGCAGAGATTAGTTCTTTAAAAACAGTGACTGAAATGAGAAACTTTCCCTCATTAAATGGGAATCTTAACAGAATTTGGTAAATAATTAGGGGACACTTGGTAAGATCAAAAGGAAAAATCAATGAGTGGCCTAGGGTCACGATTTATTGGCATAAGAGAGTAGTGACCTGAGCAATGAAAAAAGAGAACCTGTATTTCTTAACACAAGATGTGTTTTCTCACAGACTACTGTATAGTCCAAAGGATAAAGTAGAGGAGCAAACACAAATAGCAATGCCCCTGAAAGCATGTTCTCAGAGAAATTGAGTAATTTTGTGGAAGAAGAACTAAAAATCACAATAAGCATGTATATTTCAGAAGTTATCAAACACTAAATTTGAGAGGCACATTGTGAGAAGTATTGAATTACCCTAGTATATTCTCCAAGCCTATATTCCTTGCCTAAATGTGGTATAATATTTGCTTGGTAAAGGAGTTTGAGGGGTAGAGGATGGTTGCAAGCTGACACCTACCTGGGTGAAATCTATGATAAGCTGGAGGTAAGTATTTGTACAGGGAAGGGATAAATTAGGGGCATAGGGATACTTTTGGGTGGGGCTTTGTGGGTCTAAGGGGGGCTAGGAAAGGGAGGCTGGGCAAGATGGCCCAAGAAATTGGGGAGGGGGTGGGGGAACATTTGAATATAGGAGATTGTCAGGTATGTGGTTGAAAGTACAATGCTCAGAAAAATTTTTGAAACTATAATAAGGAAGGTTACCTGTCTAAGATGCTTAAAGGGGAGAATCTGACCCAGGTCAGGCTTCTAGGGAGTGTGTGAGTGTTCATTTTGTCATAGTGGGTTATATCATTGGGTAGAGACCAATACAATGAGAGTGAAAATACACCCATATCCTGGGGAGGAGTGATGTTCTCAAATGGAGGGAGTTGTACCTCTTGAGAGAACTGGTGGCTCCCAATGGGTTAGAGCTGTCAAGCATGTCAAGCCCTCAACTTTGTTGCCAGTATCTCTGAATATAGTCATTCAAGTATTGAAGATTGATTGTCACTGTGGGCCCTGAGGGGAGGGGAAAGAGGTGTTGATTACATGGAATTAGGGTAACTGTGGGGCAATGGAAATGTTCCACAGCATTATGTAAAGATGGATATAGGACATGTTAAATTACACCAAAAATGGTATAAAAGCCTATGGGCTAAAATGTAAATCATAATGTAAAGCATCAGATAACTGAAAATTTAGAAAATTGTATAGTCTAAAATATAAACCATAATGTAAACCCAAGTGGAACCATGCTTGAAATATATTGTCTCAATTACTGTACATCAGTTGCAGCAAATATAATATGAACATGTAAAAAGATCACTGCTGGGGAAGGAACAAAGTGTTTGATGTTGGATATGTGGGAGTACTGTATATTGTACATATGAATTACTGTGATCTAAAACTTTTGTGAAGACAAACTTAATAATAAGAAAAAAAAAGAAAAAGAAAGAATGTGGACACTGATGAAGAAATGGAAGAAATTGCCTTGCCACTGTACATACAGGGCAACACTTATTGCAGTGATAAAAGGCAACACATCAAAAACAAAGTTTTTTCATTTTTAAATTTTTTTATACCCCCTTATTTTTACTTTAATTTTTCTAAATTAGTATGTATCGTATTTCTAACCTTTAAACCCATCACTATTTTCCATTTTAATATTAATGGAACCTGGCAATATATTAGGCTTCATTTTTGAAGAAGTTTTGGACCACACAGAGGCTCAACTATGGCAGGAGAGAAACACTGGTGTGGGGTATTATTGATAGGACCACATGGTTGGGAGGGAGTTCTCCAGGGCATGTTTACAGGGTCCACAAAAATGTTTGGATATTTTCATAGTGGTTACAGTTTAAAACAACAACTGAGGAAGTGCTGAGTTCCTAACCAGGGGAACTCTATCACATTCCCCAATGGAACAGCAACAATCCCCCAAGTCTAATGGCTAAGACCAATAAAAGACAGTCCAACAATGAGCCCTTGATACTAAAGACTATGCTTGTGAGCCTGTGCACCTGAAATATGAAGTAGGCCTAGAGCTGCAGGGTGCCTAAGAGTTACCTCCTGAGAGCCTCTGTGTTGTTCAGATGTGGCCACTCTCAAAACCACATTCAGCATGTAACTGCATTACCTTCTCCCCTTCATGGGACATGACTCCTGGGGATGAGCCTCCCTGGTGCCAAGGGATTACTACCAAGTAACAGCTGATGATGTAACTAGAAAATGACCGTAAATAAAAGGGTCAACTCAGACCAGCAGAATATCTCAACCTACATGTAATATCAGGTGTTAAATATGCTTTTTGACCTTGAATAAAAGAGGGAAATGGAAAGGACAAATGGTTTATATGGCTATGAGTCTCCAAAAAAGAGTCAGGAGGTCATCAGAGGGGTTGCTCTTATACATGTCTCAGCAGGGTCCCAGAGACAGCCAAAGTACATACAAACCCAAGTATTGGTTCTTCTGAAGGCTACAGAAACCAACAGGTTCTATGGTCATGGCAGATGGAGTTCAGTACCCTGTCAGTTGTCCGTACTTCGGAGTTTGTGTTCCTGAATGTGATGGAGTTGGGCTCAGATGTGATCTTTGTTCACAAGCCTCGCCTGTTAGTTTTACCAGACCTGTGATTGGCCCTGGGGTTTGGTGTATACTCAGGAGACCTGAATCTCTGGACTATCCATGTGATAGCCAGGCCCTAAGCCTCAACAGCCTTCACCTCCTATCCTCTGGCTTATTGGACTTACCCCAGCCATCTAACAGGGAGGTGAAGGTCAACCACCACACCAGGGAGCCAAGAGTGCCTAAAACTGCAAGCAGAATTGCATCCATCATCCATGTGGAATCTAAGGCCCCTCTCACTATAGAGGTGGAGTCGGCATAAACATCTCAGGGTCCACAGGATGGAGGAATAGAGTATGGATTAGAGTGGACTTACTGATATTCTATTCTAGAACTATTGTGATTAGTAATGGAGGGAAATGTAGCATTGATGTGGAGAAAGTGGCCATGGTAGCTGCTGAGTGTAGGGAGAGGGAAGAAGAGATATGATGTGGGGGCATTTTCAGGACTTGGAGTTGTCCTGGGTGGTACTGCAGGAACAGTTGCTGGACATTGTATGTCCTGCTATGGCCCACTGGGTGGACTGGGGGAAGTGTAAACTATAATATAAATCATTGTCCATGTGGTGCAGCAGTGCTCCAAAATGTATTCACCAAATGCAATGAATGTCCCATGATGATGAAAGAGGTTGATATGGGAGGAGTGGGGTAAGGGGGTGAAGGGTATATGGGGACCTCATATTTTTTGAATTTAACATTAAAAATAAATAAAGACAAAAGAATTTCCCTTTATGTCTAAAATGCATGCCACTTTTGATAGTTAAAGATTCTTTAAAGTATTTGAAGATTTTATTCTACTGAAAAACATGTCTTGTTGTAGAAGTTGAGAGAGGTTCAACTATTTCCATATAGACCAGGACTGAGGAATGATTTTGAGAAGGAAAAAATGGTTTATTGACCACCGGTAGGACTCTTGCGGGCTTTCTGTTTCAAACCCGAGTCTCAAACAAGATTTTCAAGTTCCTTTTATGCAGCGTGGGGAGTCAAATGGTACTTTTATCAAAGAAAACTACTTTCTTTGTTAGTTTAGTCTTTGCCTCAGTATGAGGTAAGTTTTGAATTAACATATCGCCCACACCTCAGGTGAGCTTGCATTAGCATCTTGCCCACATTCCCTCTGGATGCAACCTTGAATACACATTCAGTCTTACCTTCTTTCTGAACATTCAAAGCCCATATTGCTTAGCTGGATTTCTAGAGACTAGGCACACTTGGATACAGAATTAGATGATTTTGAAGCTATGCACAGCCTATATTATATTTCCCATTCGAGGCCAAGTCCAAGTTCCCTTAAGTTTTGGCATCACCACCATCAGAGTTTCCCTGGACTGACTGGTATGTATATAGAGTTTGCTAAATGGCCTCCCAGGACTGGAGTCATTGTCAGGGTCACCAAGGACAGGACTACAGTTTCTTACCATCCCACACCCACAAGTAGGACAGACAACTTAGGTTATCTCTGAAGAGACAAAGAGCCTCCTACCCATAACCCACCTCAGTCCTACAAAACAGTGCAGATTTTTAAGAGCTAATACAACAAATGGAAGAGAACATCTGAATCAAGTAACTTGGTCACAAAGAAAGCAAACATAAAGCAAGTACTGGAATACAGAGTGGAAACAGATCATTAAGAAGTCAGAAAGTATCTCTGAAACTAGCAAGCATGGAAAGAAAATTGGAAATCAAAACAGTAAGGCAAACTAATTCTGTACTGATTAAAAGTAGCAAAAATATTCTGTGGGAGTTGGTGTAGCTAAGTGTTTGAGCACCTACTATGCTTGTATGAGGTCCTGGGTTCAATCCCCAATACCTCCAAAAAAAAAATCTGTTAAATATTCTAAAAGGTGACAATTATCAGTTTTGGGTCCACACATCCATCACACAGTCACATTATAACCACAAAAATGAACATCTTACTCTTCGGTGGCCATCCTTGACTCAGCTTTTTAAAAAAATCTACACTTTGAGCCTTAGGGTTTTGCATTCTGCTTCTGTTGCGGCTTTCACAGACCTCAATAAGTAGCAATCCTCTTCCATATCCTCATTGTGTTCTGTAAATGAGAACACCTTTGTCCTCTCTGTGTCTGCTTGAGGCAGGGAGAAGACAGTATAGAAATCCAAAAGCAAGAAGTCAGGCTTGGGAAGCAGACTTGGCCCAGTGGTTAGGGCATCCATCTACCACATGGGAAGTCCATGGTTCAAACCCTGGGCCTCCTTGACCTGTGTGGAGCTGGCCCATGTGCAGTGCTGATGTGTGCAAGGAGTGCCGTGCCACACAGGGGTGTCCCCACATAGGGGAGCCCCACATGCAAGGAGTGCACACTGTAGGGAGAGCTGCTCAATGTGAAAGAAAGTTCAGCCTGCCCATGAATGGCACTGCCCACACGGAGAGCTGACACAACAAGATGATGCAACAAAAAGGAAACACAGATTCCTGTGCCACTGAAAACAACAGAAGCAGGCAAAGAAGAATACGCAGCAAAAAGACACAGAGAACAGACAATTGGGGTGCAGGAGAAGGGGAGAGAAATGAAAAAAAAAAAAGAAGTCAAGTTTTACCTTACTAGGGCAAAATCATTTCCACTAAATGGGAGTTTCCTACAAGCAGCATACCTTGCAGCTTACAGTTAGTAGACATCAAAGTGCTCAGCTGACATTTTAATTGTTTCATATCATCCTCAGCTGCTGATATGGCCATTTTTTCTTGTGAATTCCAAACAGAGAAATACAGATAAATGTGAGGGATAAGTAAAATTTCTTGGCAGCACATAGGACACTGTAAAAGTTTTATACCCAGTACACATCCATCATCTGTATCATGTGAAATTTCATCTTAGTGTTCATATCACCTAAACCACAGAAATGTTAAGTTGCTTTAAGCTCTTTTGTATCCTTATTTGATATTGGCTTGATTCCAGAGTCACCAAAGTAAACTTATTTTAATGTTCAAACATTCAAAAAGAAACAAATTAGCCAGCACATTTGAATAGGATAATTGACTTTTAATATTTACATATTACAGACAAACCATATTATTTATCCTTTTAGTGAATATAGTTTAGCAGTTCCTCCTATATTCACACACAGAAGTTATGCAAAATCCCCAACATTTTCATCACCCCCAAAAGGAAACCTCATTAACAGTTACTCCCCATTTATCCCAAACCCCTCTCCCCAGGCTCCAGTAACCACTAAACTAATTTCTTTCTCTAGGAATTGACCTATTCAGGGCATTTCCTATGAACAGAATCATACAATATGTGACCTTTTCTATCTGTCTTAACTCAAAAAATTGTTTTCATACTTTATTCATGTTTTTGTGTGTGTCCGTATTTCATTTATTATTGTGAAATAACACCCCATTGTTTAGATACACCATATATTGTCTTTGTATTAATCAGTTCAGTCATTCATTTCATCTCCTCTTTGAGGCTCCTATAATAAAGCTGCTTGGGATGTTTCAGTGCAATGTCACATGTGGACATACATTTTCATATCTCTTGGACTATACTAGGAGCAAATTGCTGGGTAATAAGGTAATACTGTTTCACTTTTTAGTGACAGCCATGAGCTTTTTCCAAGTGGCTGCACCTTTGTACAATTCTAACCTTAATGTGCAGGGACCAGAATTTCTCCCCACCCTGGTCACACTTATTATTATTTGTCTTTTAATCATAGGCATCCTCTAGGTGTGAAGTGGAATCTCAGTGTTTTCTTTACAATAATACTGTAATTAAGATATACCCCACATGCAATACAGTGTACCTTTGTCAAGTGTATACTTCACAGAAATGAGAAGTGAGGGTTTCTGTGTGCCCCTGCTCTGCCATGCCCAGCACCTGCTTGGCCAGAAACACGCAGCTGGGGACACAAGTCCAGGGCTGGGAGCCCAGGAGGGCAGTACTGGAGAGGGGATGCAGCTGGCTGCAAAGAGCATTTGAATACTTAATCAAGGGGAAACCCTTCTGGCCTCAGTGGGGTTGATCTTACCTGCCAGTTCCCCACTCATCTCTGTGGCTGTCCTCAAACGCACTCTCAGAGACACTCCTTGTTAGAGGTTTGCAATAATTAACAAGCTCTACCTCAGTTTCCCCTAATATGCAATGGGAAAAAGGTAAATGCCCCCCCTTTGTCTGAGGGCATAGCACTTTCCCACAGGTTAAACAAAGGAACCCCCTAGAGACAGGAGTAAAGGAAGATAGAGATCTTCACCATCTGCTTATAAGAGGGATATGTAGATCTTTATTACCTCTACCTGCAAATCAGAGGGAGACTCAGACAGAAACCTTCACTATTTTCAAACCCTTTAAAACCCTACAGATGAAAAGAAATATTTGCTCCTGCAGCATTCCAAGAAGCCAGAAACTCCTTCAAACCCCTCCTACTACCTCACTGGAAACCTCAACCCCCCTCCCACTATCATTTCACCACCTAGGAAAGTTATGTATAAATTAAGTCCCCCCCTTCCAGGAGTGGGTTGCTCTCTCTTCAAACCCCCACCATGCTGGTGGGGGGAGGGGGCTGAAGTCTGTTCTTAAGACCTCTCCGTTGGGAGAGCTTCTCAATAAATTATTTGCTTATGGTCAATCAGTCTCTTTGTCCCAGTAAGCACCGTATTTTCTCCAACACTTCTCAACTGGAAAATGCAATCAGTCAAAGCCTAGAAAAGGAACAAGACTGTGTCAGAAAAATCTCTTAATTTTAATTGTGCAGATTTCCAACATTATTCCTGAGATGAACATATAGCAATATTATTGATTTTTTCAGACTAAGCTCCTTGCAGATCTTTCTGGGTCTTTTCTAAGATAATGATTTGTTCCAGGAGGTCCGAGTACTCTCTTTTCTTGTGTTCAATTTCCTGCTGTAACTGTAAAGGTAAAAGAATGCATTAATAAAGTCAGGATTTCCACACAGTGGGACCACATGCCTGAGGCAGGACAGGGGGACACTAGGCCCCTCCTTATCTTGTCATCCTAGTGTCTTTCCAAGTCCTTGGTAAAGAATAGGAGGGAAGACTTTCAAAGTTCCATGCTGCATGAGGGCAGAATTGGGTGTGTGGAGCCCCAGAAGTAGTTGTCAAGGAAGTTGATCCAATGACAGTTGAGAGCATCCTTCAGAAAGCCCTTTCGGGCCCTATAAAATCAGTCCACAAGCAGGAAATTCACATGTCTCACTTCCGGTGTGGATGGAAGGGCCTGGCTCAGTGTGTCCCAGGCCTGGAACCACACAATGGAACTGCCTCTGGTCACTGGGGCAGTAACTGCCATGCCAGGGTCATCAAAGCCTGCTCAGTTGTTGTAGCAGTTGAGAGAGGTTCAATTATTTGTGTATAGAAAGGGGAGGACTCAGGAATGATTTTGAGAAGTAAAAACAGTTTGACAGCCGGTTGGACTCAGGAGCTTTCTGTTTCAATCCCAAGCCCCAAACAAGATTTTCAAGTTCTTTTTACACAGGGTGGGGAGTCAAATGGTGCTTTTATCAAAGAAAACTACTTTCTTTGTTAGTTAAGTCTTTGCCTGAGTACCAGGTAGGTTTTGAATTAACATATAGCCCACATTCCAGGTGAGCTTGAATTAGCATCTTGCCCACATTCCATCTGGATGTAACCTTGAATACACATTCAGTCTTACATCTTTTCTGAACATTCAAAGCCCATATCACTTAACTGGATTTCTAGAGACTAGGCACACTTGGATACAGAATTAGATGATTTTGCACTTATGCACAGGCTGTATTATATTGCCCATTCAAGGCCAAGTCCAAGTTCCCTTAAGTTTTGGCATCACCACCATCAGAGTTTCCCTGAACTGACTGGTATGTATATAGAGTTTGCATTGCTAAATTGCCTCCTGGGACTGGAGTCGTTGCCGTAGTCACCAAGAGGAGGACTGCAGCCTCTCACCTTTCCACACCCACAAGTCAGGACAGACAGTTTAGGTTAAGGTTATCTCTTAGGAGACAAAGAGCCTCCCACCCATAGCCCACATCAAGTCTAAACAGCTGTCATCCCCCATGGGCAACTCAGGGTAGAATCTGGTTGGTTTGGGACAGGACAAAGAATGAACCTCAAGAAAGTCATGAAAAAAATTGAAGAGACAAGAAATGTGCATACTCACCCCAGCCCCTGGGACACATTTCAACCTTTGCCAATGAGGAGATAATTCTGCACTCCCCTGCCCAGACTTTCAAGCAGATTTGAAACAGGACAGTGAAGAAGGCAAGATTTTCAGTTGTCTTGATATGGGCTATAGGTGGGAGGCTCTTTGTCTCCTAAGAGATAACCTAAACTATCTGTGACTTGTGGGTGTGGGATGATAAGAGGCTGCAGTCCTGCCCTTGGTGACCAAGGACTCCAGTCCCAGGAAACAGTTTAACAATGCAAGGTCTATAAACTTTTAGTATTCAGGGGAAATGCAAACCAAATATGCTAAAAGCTTATCTAGATAATGCCTGAAGTCCAAGCTAAAAGCTTACCTAAGATGTGGAAGATATATATGCTAATCCAAGCTTATTGAGAACTGAAACAAAAGGTTCATTTAACCTTTACTCTCCATATAAAAGAAACTCCGAAAGTCTAGTTCCAGGCTCTGGTTTGCAATAGGAACCTCCCGAGTCTGGCCAGTGGTCAATAAACCATTTTTCCTTCTCAAAATCATTCCTGAGTCCTGGCCTCCCTATACGCAAATAATTGAACCTCTCTCAAATTCTACAACAGTCTTGTTGCCCAATCTCTAGAAGTGACTTTTCTTTACCTTCTTCTCTTGGGACTTAAACTCAACATTTTCCTTCCACACCTTCTCATGTTCTGTCTTAGCTTTCGCCTCAATGATTTTGGCTTCATGAAGGGCATTTTGGACCTAAAGCAAAATATTCTCATTAAGAAATAAATTTCCAAGAATAAAAAAGTTACACAATTCCCACTAGTCATCATGTAATTTTAATTTTCTAATACATGTTGTTCCCCAACAAAGCCAAGGAATGCAATGAAATCTTAAGGAATCCTAGGCAACTATACCTCATTCATGTCAGAAGTAGTCTTCAAAATAAAGTCTCTCAAGTCTACAATGATCTTTTCTTTTTCCAAAATCTACATTAGGATAGAAACAAAATATGTATTAGGATATTTATTGGAAACACTGGGCGGATGTGCTAAAAAGAATATCAATGAAACAATTGCACTGGTACCCCTATTTTCATACAAAATGAGTTGATCCAGTTTATACCCTAGAAGGAAATTCAAGCACAGAAAGAATTTAGAAATGAAGAAAATCCTTGAGGCATAACTATTCTAAGTCCTTCACCACTTTTTCCCAAGACAAGGATGACAAGGGGAACACAGAGAAGGTGGAGAAATCTTTCAAGTCAAACCGCATTGATGAAAGACTTTCCTTAATGGGAGAAAAAAACAAACATCACCACTTATAAAGCTCTCTGTTATGCAGAACATGTGTAGTTCTGTGGTTAAGCACCTGCTTTGCACAGACAACATCCCAGGTTCAATCCCCACTACTTCCTAAAAACATGTTTAATAATTTCTCTGTTCTGCATTAAGAGTGATGAGGAACACTCAAATTGTCTCCAAATCCTGGGTGATCTCACCCAGCCCCTCAGTTCTGCTACTTATTTTGAATGGCAAGCCAAATGATGAGACAATTACTAATGATTGTGAAAATCTATAATTCCCAGGCCCTAAAAAATTAAAAGAGTAAAGGTTACTCCAGATCAATGTTGAGAGGAAGATCCAGATTTCAGAGCCCCTATTGTTGTAGAATTTGAGTTAGGTTCAATTATTTGTATACAGAAAGGCCAGGACTTAGGAATGATTTTGAGGAGGAAAAATGGTTTATTGACAGCTGGCAGGACTCAGGAGCTTTCTGTTTGAATCCCAAGCCCCAAACAAGACTTTCAAGTTTCTTTTATACAGAGAGGAAAGGTTAAATGGTCCTTTTGTTTCAGTTCTCAATAGGCTTGAATTAGCATATATAACTTTCACATCTTAGGGAAGCTCCAAGCATGGACTTTACACATTCTAGATAAGCCTCTAGCCCATTTGGTTTGCATTTTCCCTGAATATTTAAAGTTTATAGACTTTGCATTGTTAAACCATTTCCTGGGACTGGAGTCTCTGCCATGGTTAGTAGGGGCAGGACTGTAGCCTCTTATCATCCCACACCCACAAGTGACAGGCAGCTTAGGTTATCTCTTAAGAGACAAAGAGCTTTCCACCCATAGCCCACATCATTCCCCCCTTATGCCAAAGTTTAACTTGCTAAGCTTTGACATAATTATTGTTGGAGCTATGAGGTGGATGGCTTTTTGTTGTTTGGATTGATTACTTTACTTATCAATTTTCAGTGTAGCATCCAGAAGCATGGTTCCAAAAGTTTAGAAGTTTTCATTCTGGACAGCAGAATCCTGGGATGGGGGCCCCTTTGCTGTCATCCTGGGGCCACCGGCACTCATGGGGATTTCCAGTCAGGCTCCAGATCCATCTATTAATTTTGTTTTACCCTTAAAGAGTTTACACCTTTAATCTTAAAGGGGTGCTGAGGGGAGATGATCTCTTTTCTGTAACTGCTTCCTGCTGGCCATGGGCTGTAGTCATTGCCTAACAAGATGTAAAACTCTTATTTTATTCTAATTGGAGGAAGATGGATCTGGCATTCTGTACAAAGTTGGATGAAGTTTTCATATGGTTAATAAGATGTTCACTCTAAAAGAAACTTAATTAAAAATTTGGAATACCCATTTTTAAAAGAGGACATTGGATTACAGAGGTAGACAAGGTTAGGTGCTTATAAAGATGGCACCCCTTTTTAAAAACTGAGGGGGAACAGTAAATATATATACTTTTTCTAAGTTATTTATCTTTAGAGAGAAATTGCAATAGATACTTAGGTTTTTTTGAAGACACATTTCAAGCTGTTTAATGATTGGCAATCATGTGCTCTGTCAGATGCTCCTGGTGAACTGGCACCCTTTGGGCAATTGGTTTCATTCAGAATTAGTACACCAAGTTGGACATTTTCTTAGTTTTTAGCTGTGGGAGTGATCAGAACTACAGAATAAAGGTTTTTTACATTTTGGTTTTAATTGTACAATTTTCAGTAATTTTGACTTGTTCAATAGGTTACTCATTATTAGCAAGCAAGCCTCATTTTTGCTACACAGTAGAGTACAGAAGAATATAATAAGTTGACTGAGCCTGGCTGAGACTGCCACCTTATTCTATATACATGTTTATTAACTGTTTAGAAAATGAATTTACTAGGAATCTAACATGTCTAATATACTTTTGCACTTGATTCAAAATAGAAAAGATAATGTTATAATTATTAGGCATGTATCTAGTAGAGGATAAGAGTACAGCACTTAATATTAGTTAATCTATTACTTAATGCAATAGTTAGAGTTGCAATTAATAGTTTTAAGTTTCAGGTTTGTAGTACTTTACATGTTATCTCTCCATGAGAGCAGGCCATAATGTCATTTGTGTTTGAGTTTTACTTACAGTATCCTGGTATCATGGCTCCACTTAGCATGTTCTTCACACAGTGAGCAAGTTGCAGCATCATTGATTTCAGAGAGAGTTTCTGGTATTTTACCAGCCTGGTGCAAAGTGCTCTCTGGCACTATGGAACAGTGCCAGTCTGGAGGTGATATCCATTGTTGTACTTGGCTACAGTACTTGGCTGTACTGAGTCATCATTGGCTGCTGCAGGAGCTTGAAACTGCAACATAGTTTCCATCAACTTCAGGAGCAGAACCAGAGGCTGCTATAGCAAATATTTTTAATTGAGGGGTCAGTGGCCAGCCTAGCCAATAACTCACATGGAGAGGCAATCTGTAATGTATTCAAGGCCTGGTTTGAATGCACAAAAGAGTTTGACAATGTTAAAGTTTATTGCTTGTGTTTTTATATATATTTTTTAAACAATTTCATGCAACACATCATATATGAAATGACTGTTTACTTACAATTTTATCATGAAGATAACAGTAGGTACTTTGCTTTAGTAACAGAGGGAAAAATTATTTTTCATTGTTAAAATGAAAACAGAGGATTCCCAATAGAATCAAGATAACTTTTTATTACTATTTACTTAAATATGCACCTTGTGGTGGCCTTCACACAAGTTTTATTACCACGAAGTTATTTTTTGCAACCAATACCAATCCAAGTTTTTAGTTAATAATGACTTCTAGAACTAGAACTATTTAAATGTTTTCATTTTGGAAGATGTTTTACAAACCTTTTAGAATTGACTACAACCACATTGACTAGTTACCTTATATTTAAATAAACTTAGTAAATTATAATTACTAACCAAATAAATTTACTTTATTTATGAGAGGATATCTACAATCTTTTTTCTTTAGCCTAATTTCACCAATGCGAACTTACAATTTCCATTACTCTAAAGATTTTGTACATATGATGTTAATTTAGTTTGTAAGTTAACTATGGGAGATTACAATCAAGTTCAATAAAATTGAAACCATTATAGTTTATGCAAGGAATGTTCTCTTTTTTCCTTACAGGAAGCTAAAAATTTCTTTTTTTTTTTGTTTAAGTTATGAAAATGAATAATTTTTAAAAGCATACTGACTACCAGGTTTTAAAACACATTACACAATTACTTAATTTGTTTAATCATAATCCAGGAAAGATTTCTTCATAGTTTTTATAGACTTTTTTTTTTAACTTACTGAAATTTGTTAACAGAGCCACTAATTACCTTTATTTTTGTTGGAAAGAAATCTTCTTCTGGAAGAAAATAAGGCTCACCCGATTGTGGAGAAGAAAAGAAATTATTTTCAATCTTGCAAGAAGGGGCACACAATGAGAATATATGGCTGGTGCCCCAAACAAAGGAAAATGACACAATTTATATCACTAAGCCTAGCACACAAGCTCTTCCTCTGTTTCTCCATAGATTGGATACTTCAGAAGTTACAGCCTACCCAAGAAGATCTACCTTTCCCATGCAAAATTTGTGATTTAACTGCTTCCTCTATCACATTCCAACTATTTTAGTTTTTTTACCTGCTCCCTTTGTCAAATAAGGAATGGAATTTAGTGCTGAATTGGTATTGACTTAGCTCTTTCTTGGGCATCCCTTATTGCCTATAGGACTGGCTTTAAGCTGGTTTCCTTTGTTGCTTTTTAACCTGGGAGTGGGAGACTGAGGCACTCAGGTTACATTAATTAGGTTACATTAATCAATATTTTCTTCCTTTATGTGAAAACTAAACTAATCTTTGTTTTCTACATTTTATGGCTGACAAAAGGTTTAAACTGGGAAATTACAGGGCAAACTGATTCTTAATTTCCTAGCCTAGTACATAGGTTTAATCTGCCACACCTAGTCTTGCCTTCAAAGCTCTTACAAAGAGGAGGCCCTTTCCCAATTGTTTCTATAATCAGATTTCTATATGACTTTTCATCCTGCTTAGTCTAATTTGGGCTCCAAGATTATTTATTCACATATATACCTGCATATTTAATTTTTAACAATTTGAATAGAGCTCTTTTAGGAATTTCCTCTTGTTAATTTGATATTATCATCCTGATGTATGAAGGCATACACTGAGCAAATGTGCAGATACAAAGAGTTAGACACAGAAACACAACTCATTGATGTTACTTATAATTTGCATTATTTTATACACTGTTTAGCTTAATACGGGGTCTGGAAATATATATTACTTATGTAACTGCATATTTAACCTCAACAATTTGAGCAAATAGGCAGACATGAATAGTTTGACACAAAAACATAACGTTAGTTACTTAAAACTTCCATTTTTCACAAAATAAGTGTGACTGCAAAACATTTCAGACTCCTGAAACTTTTCTTAATTTGCACTGTGACTGTGCAGTTTTGCACTATGACCATGCAGTTTTACACAAGAATTTTGTTTCTTAACTAATGGCTTGTAACCAAAATGTTCCCAATGCTCCAACACAATTCTCTTTTGTTTCAGAACTTTATATTTTACCTTGAATTTGGCAGAATTTTGATAAGCAATAGGACTAATTCTATGTATATTCACTGAGGCTATTGGAAGCCTCAGGGAGACAAACTGGTTTCTCTCATGAATTGCCACTCCTGGGAACACTGACAGTTAAGGCAGAAGACTCCCTTTACTCCCCCCAGTCCTTGGAGATAATAAAACTCCAGTGGTCCTTTAAACACAAGCGCTAAGAATTCCACCAGGCAGCAATCCAGTCCACACTTAGATTCATGAGAGAAAGCAGGGTTACTAATACCAGTAGGACAGGAGCTGTTATGAAACAACCACAGGCAAAGGCAAAGGGTGAGGCTAGACACAAAGCAACCATAAATGAAGGTAAGGTTAGTTTAGAATTTACACTTAAATAATAGTTTCAGGCTAAATTCATCCAGCTATAATTTCAGTTATTAACTTTCAGCTGTTTTATAATATAAATGCATTTATAAATGATCTTAACTCATTTATAGTTTTTATTAATTTTTTTAGCCTTAAGGTGAATTGGATACCCTTATTAATACCAATTTTTTGAAGTCCTGCCTTTTCTTAGTATTGGAACAAATTCTTATCTGCAAGTTATGCATTTAGTTCACCAGCAAGAGAGCATTGGCATTTAAAGATTCATTTTAAACTACCTTTTTACCTTTTTTACCATGAATTCTTAGGCGCCAGCAACTGACAAAAACTAAACATAGATTTTAAAGTGGGGTTTCATTCCTTTTTTTCTGTTCTCTCTGTAGTTTCACAACCCTGAAATTCTCAGCCAGACCATTGAAAAGGCTATCAAGTAATTAGTGGTCTCTTGTTTCAAGTGATAGTCTCCTTTCTTCAGACAAGTTTACAGTTTTAAAACATTTCAAAGTATTTTTACAGTCTTACAGAGAGAGATTCAAAGAAGCTGGGCTTTGTATTCTGGGCTTTGTATTCTGGGCTTTGACGCCCTAGGGAGGGAACTTTACTGCATTTATTTTGATTCCACTTTTCATCCCCTTCACTTTCCCCCCTTCCAGGCAGTTGGGTGTACAACAATCAAATAGGAATGTGGCTTATGAATAGAAGGTGTGGATTCACTGGAAAGTGGCAAGCCTTTACCCCCTTTCCAGCTTTCTGCCAAAAGGGGCAGACAGAACCTACTCAAATTCAGCACCTCTCCTGGGGACTCAGCCACCCTGACTGGGGCAGCCTCAACAAACCCAGGTGCATGGCACAGACACAGATGGCCTCCAAGCCCTGGCAAAGGGGTAGACCAGAGACAAGGCAGGAGAGCATGCACGCATCCAGACTCTGCAGTTTTGCCCCATAATCAATTCACCCGCTTGCCAATGAGGGTTCCAGCTTAATCAAATTCTACTTTACATAACTACACAACTCCAACACTAGCATTGAGCTGACACAGAAGCACAAAGGTCACTAATCTGACCCACAAGTTCTATATATATATATATATTTTTTTCAGCATGGCTGCCCCCACAGCCATCACAAACCTTAGAATACCTAACATTTGGTATAAAGTGAATTGATTCACAATTCAGCACCATAACAAAAGATTACAGCTTGACCTTTTTCACTGTTTAACTTTACACCCAGACCAAGCTTCACTAGAAAAGCCAATCCATTTTCCTGTTACCAAGTTTTTTAAAAATCCAGACCAATTTCCAGGATGTTAGGACGGGAACCTATAAACAACCCTTCCTATTAAAATCAAGTCTCCACTCCTTCAGTGGATGTAGGACCAGTACCAGATTCTAACATGCAATTAGACAAACCCAAAACACCTGGGCTTTTTCCTGGTTTCTCTCCTTTTTCCAGACCTAGAGAGAATGGCTTCCCCCCAATTTTCTGGGGCTACTAGGGTTCTCTCAGGAGGTGATCAGTCTCCCCTTCCTAGCAATTATAGCTAGGGCTTTCCAGAATGTGCTCACCCAGAGTGTCTTACCTTCTTTCATGTTCAGAGTTCTTTTTCATTCCCAGAATCTGTCTCTTAAGACCTTCCATTGCCCTCAGTTTTCATCGGGAAGATTCTGGTGGAGCCCACATCTTTTCTGGATTAAATTTAATCCAGGGGTGCCCAGATTTGGGGTTCACCTGAGTCCTCCCAGCTTCCTTGGGGAATTGGAAGGGGCAACAAAATGCTACCATCTCTGGCCTTCATTTGCAATCCCAGACAAGCCTCCAAAAATGTAGAATTTGAGATAGGTTCAATTATTTGCATATAGAGAGGCCAGGACTCAGGAATGATTTTGAGAAGGAAAAATGGTTTATTGATGGTCGGCCAGAATCGGGAGCTTTCTGTTTCAATCCCGAGCCCTGAACAAGACTTTCGAGTTTCTTTTATACAGAGAGGAAAGGTTAAATGGTCCTTTTGTTTCAGTTCTCAATAGGCTTGAATTAGCATATATAACTTTCACATCTTAGGTAAGCCCTAAGCATGGACTTTACACATTCCAGATAAGCCTAGCCCATTTGGTTTGCATTTTCCCTGAATATTTAAAGTTTATAGACTTTGCATTGTTAAACCATTTCCTGGGACTGGAGTCACTGCCATGGTTACTAAGGGCAGGACTGCAGCCTCTTATTGTCCCACACCCACAAGTCACAGACAGCCTAGGTTATTTCTTAAGAGACAAAGAGCCTCCCACCCATAGCCCACATCACAAGTAAGTGACTCTCACAGAAATAAAGAATTACTCAGCACACATGATGCCTGGTTTGAATTTTCTGTGTTTCTAGAATATAAAATGTACACCAGGATGAAAAATGAAACAGCAAAATACCTGAACAACAAGAAGGTAGAAGTATTCAAGGTAAAGCCATAAGAAAAGAAAATGAAAAGATGATTATACTTCTTTTCCAAATTGGATATTTTATCTGGAATTATGTCATTTTCCTCCATGCAGATATTGATCTTCCCCAAAATTTGCTGTAAATTCACTAAAAAGAGATAAAAACAATCTCTAAAATTATTTGGAAAATCTTATAAAATTGAATTACCCCAGTATATTAGGAAAAAGACACATTATTTGGTGCTATGAGTGTAAACTCCTTAAAATTAATATCATGGCTAAAAGAAACAATTTTTAGCAAATGACACATAAATAGATTTTATAAAAATATGAAAATAAGAATCCTACTTTACTGAGATTCATATTTAATTTTTTTCAAAGATTGAGAATCACAGTAAAAATGTCTTGTACTAATAAATCTGGTGTACCCTTCTTAGAAAATATGATTACTTCAAATTTCTGTACTATTGCCAGAGATAAAGGAAAGAAAACCTGAGCATCCTGTCCACTTACATTTCTGTCCTCTAATTATCAAGATCAATAAGTATGTCACTGCCATGGCTTTACAAAAGAAAAACTCATGCCACCTCCCACTTTTAAAAGCACACAGTAATTCCTGGAGTTCCTTTTGAAACATCACCTGTTGGGCCTAATAGAAGCATACTGGGTTGTTCTGCAGTCCAGCTGAACCCTTTTCATGATCAGTAGGGTGGGGTTGTCTGGAGACCATTGGTTTGGGAATCAGATGCCCCTGGTTGAAACTTGGCATTACCATGTGGTCTACAGAAGGCCATGAACATCTCATAGTATCTCTAAGTCACAAGATTTTTCATCTCCAAGGTGAGAGTGTTATCTCCCATCATTCAGGTAAACAGCCAGCACATACCTTACAGGTGGACACCATTTATAAAGCACCTCAAACTGGGTCCAGGAAGCCAGACACCTCAGACTGGCACTTAATTCTCTCACCTGACCCCAAAGAGCACACTTTTCTACTATTGCCCAGCACAACAGCTCTGGTGCCTTGAGGCCAAGCTTCTAACCACAACAATGCTATCACCCTGTAATAAACAGCAACATGTGAGGGCCTTCAATGTGCCATGCAACCATCCTGCCCTTTAGAGTGCTCCACTCAATTATCACCATCAACAAAGCACATGGTGATTTCATCTTCTCCACTTTACATTCCTTTTGTACATTCTGCCTGGTATCAGTGGCCTTTCTAGACCCCCATAGAATCTGTTTGAAACTTCTATAAGGACACATCTTCTGCCTAGGAAGTCTTGGACACCCCTGGGCTTTAACTTCTCAACAGACACAGCTACCATCATTATCCTCTTACTTTCCTCTCACAGCCAGGTTGTGCCTGATACCTCCCTGCAGGCTCTACTCATCTCATCAACACCATCCTAAACCTTTTCCTCCTCCACATCACCTGTCTCACTGGTTGCACCTCCATTTACTCTGTTATCCAGGATGATAGTCCAGGAATAGTAAGATTTCAAGAGGTAAAAAGTGAACCAGACATCAGAAATCACCATATTTCCTTCTGGTTGAATTAGAACCCAGATCAACAGCAGTGTTTAGAAAATATTAGAAAGACAATATAAGTCTAAAATCATACCTTGATACATTTGAGACTTTACCTAGAAGAATGAAACCAAAATTAAATTTGATGTCAAAACATATTGCTAATAAAAGTCTTTAGTTTGTTATAAGACAAAATAGTAATTCAATTACAAAAATTGTTTAGTTCAGAATAATGTATTCACTGACTTAAAATCTGAAAAAAAAAATGGAATAGCCTGTTTAAATGGTGATAATTCATGAATTATTTCAGAAAAAAAAACCACTAAGTTAAATCCCTTATCTTGATCTAAAGATCTGTTAACACACTTTTTTTGTTTTTTTTTAATGAGGTACAGGGGTTTGAACCCAGGACCCCCTACCTGTGAATCCCATGCTCAATCACTGAGCTACACCTGTCCACAATACTATTTTAAATGAACACAGTTTAATTCACTCTATGAAATGTGCACACATTTATATTATAAATATGCTAATGTGTAATTTACTTGAAAACATTTTTTGTTAAATCCATTGGCCAGAGTGATGTTCATATCAGGGCCGCTGAAAAAGTTTCTTAAAAAATGAAAAAGGAAAATCTTTGGGTTGAGATATGCCTCTTTCATTCACCAGAAAGTATCTAGGATATCAAGTCAGAGCTGGCTATATGCTGAATTGATAAACAAATCCAACTAAGCAGGTCCTATGAATGTTTCAGACCCATAAACACAGAGGTCATCAAATCAGAAGTGAAGTGGGAGATGAGCAGAGAAATGCACAATCAACATTGTTATAGATTAGCGATATTGACCAGACTCAGACTTTGAATATAGTTTCAATTGAGAGCTTTGTTAGCCGTGCGGTGACTGTCCGATCCTATGCAGAGGAGGGAGCAGCCCTGAGTCTCAAGGAAGGGGTGGTTTTATAGCTTTTTAGGAAGGGGGGTCATCTACTAATAAGCAAGCAAGCAGGCACAGAAGAGGAACACTGTGGTTAGCTAAAGATAATGTATCTCTGTTTTTTCTTTTTGAAAGGCTTCTTCTAGTAAACAGTGCCATTTTATTTATTGGCACTCTCCTTACAGGCCGTCCTGTTATTTATTGGCACTCTCCTTACAGTCTGTCCTAAGTTATTTATTGGCACTCTCCTTACAGTCTGTCCTAAGTTATTTATTGGCACTGTCTTTACAGACCGTTTTAAGTCATTTATCTATTTGAAGGCACTTGCAATTCCCACCTCCCAATGTAATTCTATTCCTATTTTCCCAATGTGGCCTTACCCTTACAACACCAGAAATGACAACCCCATGTGTGGAGAAACTGTTTTAGTAAATTAGAAAGAGAATGCCTGGTTTCTGTTTTCTTCTTCATCTTGGAAAAAGAGCATTATCCATGTCCTGAAATGCCTTTGAAACATGAATTTTAGTATGTTCTGTGAGGATGTACAATGATGTAACTCTTTCTAGGCTTTAGATAACTAGGGTTGTTGCCACATTTCACTGCAATAAATACCATGCTATCAGCTGTTCCCCTCCAAGGTCTTATATGCATGTTTGTTTTTTCATATGGTTGATTACCATATATGGATTTATACTGAAAAAAAGGGATATGAACATTTTAAAGGCCTCAACTCTATTTCAATATTCAACTGCTTTGCTTTTCAGGTGAGTCCACAATTCCATGAACACTGTATGAAGGGCTCAGAAAATGCTTAATATTACTATTTCATTTTGATAAAAAGGATTTATAAATGGAAGTATTCTCATGAAGATTATATACTTGTCTTGGCTACTGAGTTCTTATTTAAAAGATTAGATGGTTTCATACCATTAAGTTACATTTCAAACATTAACTAGTAATCATGTTGTAATCTAAAAGCAAAACAAATAAAAGGTTACAGAATTTGCAGCTTATTTAAGAGCCCAAGCACACATATGAGGCACTTGTTATACTCACAGGAAGCATAGAGCTCTAGATGAAAATGACCAATGAAGCAATTCCCAAGTAGGCAGCAATAATGATAGGCTTCCAAGGAATTCCATAAAAAGCAGGATCAGGACAAAAACCATCAGGCAGATATTCAGACAGCTGGAAAAATAATCAGGAGCCTCAAGGAAATTTTCAGGTAGTGGTCACAAAGAATCAACCACAGAAACCCTAAACCAGTCTCCAAGAGATAACAATACTGTTCCAACATTTCCAGTGGATTCAGGATTCCAAGAAAGACTGGGAGTTGGCACTTCACGTTGCCTGTGGGGCTGTTAGTGGTGTACATTGTGTGTGCTTCCTTAAGTAGAGAGCAATTTCCAGGTCACCATGGGTCCTACCCATGCCTGTGTCTAAGGCTGGGCACAGTGTTCTCTTGGATACCTTGATTTCTATCACTTAGACATGAGTATAGGGCAATGAATTATAAAAATGCATTAGAGAAATGATTTTGTTCAAAAGTAATCAAATTTTAGAGTTTAAATAGAACTTAAATGGTGATAATGAAGGTGACACTAATGTGAGATTTCTTTATGATTCTTGCTTTTAATTCACTACACTCTGCTGTGAATGAAATAAAGTATATAATGACCTTGATAATTGGTCTAGACTGCTCAGACAGTAACTAGGTTTTTTTTTTTTTTTTTACACTTGATGCTGTGATAATGTATCCTTGAGGACAATGCATTAAGCAGACATGACTCAGAAAGGTGAAGGAATGAATTACTGACCTTGGCAACAACATGAATGAATCTCAGAAACATTCTAAGCAGATGTCAGACAGACACAAAAGAGTACATGTGGTAAGTGTCTATTTCTTTGAAATTCTACAAGCAAAAGTAACCTCTGATGAATGCAGGGAAGAGCTGTGTAAGAGTGTAAGGGCTTTTTCTTCTTTTTTTAAGTTTTTTATATTTTTTATTTTTTTGAAGGCTTTTTCTGACCTGGATTTGGATTATTCTGCCATATGTATTTGTCAAAACTCCATCAATGTTCATATAAGTTTTGTGTATTTTTACTCAGAGTAATGTAAATCTTATATTAAAAAATTCTCCCATATATATAGAGCTCTAGTTAATGACAAACATGTGGAATATTTACCATGAGTGACAGTAATGCCAGCAATTTAATTTAAAATGGATCAAAATTAAGATGTAGAGAGGTGGTTTTAGCTCAGTGGTTGAGCACTTGCTTCCCAGGTACAAGGTTCTGGGTTTAATATCTGGTACCTCCTAAAAAATCAGAAAAGTCACCAAAGTTAAGATGGATAGATGGAGGACAGATGGATGGATGGGTAGATGGATGCATGGATGGATGCATGGATGTATGGATACATGGATGGATGGATGAATTGGAAGAGATGTGATAAGTCAACATTAATTAAATGTTAATTAATTAACAGTGCTGTCTGCTTGAAAATTTTCATTATAAAATATTAAGAATCCTTAGTGAAACCAAACTGGCACAAGCCAGTGACAGTTCTTTTGAAGAGGACTGACAAAAACAATTGTTATTAAATGCCTAAGTGTTTGAACATTTTTAGGCAAAATCCTAGTTGTTTTTAGTTTTCAAACTAACTCAGCAGTGAATTGTAAAATGCAGATATACAGTGGGACAACCACATAGAATGCTTAATTCTCGTCATGAAAAAAGGGTTAAATCCTGCCCGAGCTCTCTTTCCAAGGTAAAGGATAAACAAACTGTAGTATGTCATACAAAGGAATTATTTTAATTGTTGAAAAGGAACAAACTATGAATACGCAAAACAAGATAGATAAATTCCAAAATTATTGTGCTGACTAGTGGAATCCAGAGCAAAAAAAAATGCATCCCGCAGGATTCCATTACATAAAATTCCATACAACTGCAGAACCGTGGTTGAGGGGAAATGCTTGCAATGGGAAGAAGGGATGGAAAGATGGATTACAAGGAGCACAAGAGAACCATAGCTTTCATTCTATATGTCCATGAATTACTTGACTTAAATCCTTTATAAAATTTCCAAAAATACATTCAACCTGTGTGAATGAAAGCAACACAATAGCAATCAAAATTCTATATTAAAGATTCAATTTATATACATATGTTTACAAAATGGACCTGACTGATAGGCAGTGGTTATTATACTGGTATTATTATTATTCCAATAAAAATTTAGGACAAGATATTGTTAAGCCCAAGATTCTAAAGCCACTGAAACTTTCCATATTCTTTTTCCTCTCTAAGTCAGGGCATGTAATATTAGATTTTTGTAGCACATATTAATAGATTTGCTGAGAGAGGAATCCTGTACATTATATCATTAAAACTATAAGGATTGTAGCTAGTTTGAAACAGAATTTCCAATAGCCACTAGCTAGAATTCACCTTCATACTGCATAGTAGTCCACTGAAAACAATAGTAACCAAGAAGACTATTATGCAAAAAGAACACAAAATTCCTGGAATGTATGCTCATTGCACATCAAAAAGGAAGCATATTCATAACATAATTAAATATTACAAGGATTTCAGTTGAAAATAAATTTACAACTCAATTCTACTAATTAAGCTATAGTGTCCTGCATCTGTCAACAAAATAACCTCAGAGCTCTTAAGCACTTTCATCTTCAGCCATCACAGCTCAGGGGGTAAAGTGTGTGCTCGGGAAAAACTTACATTATCTCTGAAAAATCACAGTCAGGAAGAGCTGTTCCTCTTGGTGCAATCTTTAAAGATGCAGAACAAATGCACAAAAAGGAGAAAGACCATTTTGTCCCTAACTGGCAAAAGCATCCCCAGTCACAGGCATTCTTGGTACACCTTGAGTCTGTATTATACGTGGACCACTAGCTAGATGTGATCAAAAAGGACCACAGAAATCTGTGTTTCTGTTAATATGAGAAATTTCAAAGCATTAAAAATAAATAAATACTGCACGATGAAGTTAAAAACACAGAAACAACCATTTGGATAGACAAATGTGAGATAACTTAAATTTTCCTAATGTACAAGATGTATCGAAGACAGAAGAGACAGGGAAAACACACATTTCCTTTTCAGGAAAATAGTGATGAGAGAATCTGAACAACAAAAGAAATCCAAAGTCTGTGAAGAAAGACAGATATTTTCCTTTGTTTAACTTTTAACAGTAAGACATAGGTGATATCAATTCTATTTTTAAATGGGGTGATATTAATGTTCTTACAATCTTACAAGTAATTTTGCACTTGCTGTGTCTGTTCATCTTCCTTGTTTCTTTAGGAGGCACTGGAAGTGAACCCAGGGCCTCCAAT
The DNA here is from genome assembly GCF_030445035.2 of Dasypus novemcinctus. Classification (NCBI taxonomy): domain Eukaryota; kingdom Metazoa; phylum Chordata; class Mammalia; order Cingulata; family Dasypodidae; genus Dasypus; species Dasypus novemcinctus. The sequence goes on from NC_080697.1 coordinate 64,124,151, forward strand.
GTGGGATGGAGGTGCCTACTCACTTGAGCCACCTCTGTTCACCTTCCCCTTTTCATCATATTCAGAAATACATTTCATTGCTGTTAATTGCATTCACAATGTTTGCTACCATGACCACCATCCATTACCAAAACATTTCCATTTTTCCAAACAGGATTGCTGTACATTTTAAGTCTCAACTTCCTATTCCCACCCCATCTATGTTTTAGATTCTGATTCAATGAATTTGCTTATTCTAATTACTTCAAATCAGTGAGATTAAACAATACCTGTCATTTTGTGTCTGCCTTATTTAACTCAACATGGTGTCTTCGAGATTCCTCCATGTTGTTGCATGCATCAGGACCTCATTCCTTTTAACAGCTAAATAATATTCCTTTATATGTCTATACCACATTTTATTGATGCATTCATCAGTTGATGGTCACTGGCTTGCTGCCACCTTTCTGCAATTGTGAATAAGGCCTTTAAGAACTTTGGCATGCAAATATTTTGAGTCCCTTGTTTCTATTCTTTGGGGTATATGCCTAACAGTGGGACTGCCAAGTCATATGATAATTCTATACTTAGCTTTCTGAGGAACTGCCAGACTGTCTTCCACAGTGGCTGCACTATTTTACATTGTCACCAGCAATGAATGACTGTTCCCAGTTCTATAATTCCTCACCAACATGTCATTTTCTGTTGTTTTTTTTTTTAATAGCAGTCATTCTAATGGGTGTGAAATGGTACCCATGGTGATTTTTTAAACAAATAAATTTTGTAAATATATATTAATAAAGCATACAATTCATGCAAAAGTGTACAATCAATGGTATTTGGTATAATCACATAGTTGTGTATTTATCATTTCAATCATCTTTAGAGCATTTTCATTATTTCAAAATTATAATAAACACCAGAAAAACAAATAAGAAAATTCTTTACCTCTCAATTTCTCTATGCTTACATCTACACTTATAGTGGGGGATTTTAATACACCACTATCAACTCTGGACAGAACATCTCAAAAGAGAATCACCAAAGAAACAAAACATCTGAATAGTATATTAGAGGAGCTCGATCTAATAGACATATATAGATCGCTACACCCAAACACAGCAGGATATACATTTTTCTCAAGCGCACATGGATCATTCTCCAAGATAGATCATATGCTAGGCCACAAAGAAAGGGTGAACGAATTCAGAAAGATTGAAATCATACAAAACATTATCTCTGACCACAGCGGAGTCAAGCTGGAGATTTGCAAGGGACAGAAGCCCAGATTTCAAACCACGATTTGGAAACTAACCAGCACACTCTTAGAAAAACAGTGGGTCAAAGAGGAAATCTCAAAAGAAATCAATGACTACCTTGAAACAAATGATAATGATAACACAACATGCCAAAATTTATGGGATGCAGCAAAAGCAGTACTGAGAGGGAAGTTTATAGCCATAAATTCATATATCAAAAAAGAAGAAAGAGCAAAAATTGAAGAACTAACTGCACATTTGAAGGAATTAGAAAAACAACAACAAAGTAGCCCAACAGGAAGAAGAAGGAAGGAAATAACAAAGATAAGAGCAGAACTAAATGAAATAGAAAATAAGAAAGCACTTGAACAGATAAACAAGACCAAGAGCTGGTTTTTTGAGAAGATTAACAAAATTGACAAACCTTTAGCAACACTAACAAAGAAAAAAAGAGAGAAGATGCAAATACACAAAATAAGAAATGAGAAAGGCGATATCACCACTGACCCCACAGAAATAAAGACTATCATAAGAGGATATTTTGAAAAACTATATTCCAACAAAAATGACAATTTAGAGGAAATGGACAAATTCCTAGAAACACATAAGCAGCCCATATTGACGAAAGAAGAAATTGATGATCTTAAAAAATCAATCACAAGCAGAGAGATAGAATTGGTTATCAAAAATCTCCCAACTAAGAAGAGCCCAGGGCCAGATGGCTTCACAGGTGAATTCTACAAAACATTCCGGAAAGAACTGACACCAATCCTGCTGAAACTATTCCAAAACATCGAAATGGAAAGAACATTACCCAACTCCTTCTATGATGCCAACATTACCCTAGTACCAAAGCCAAACAAAGACATCACAAGAAAGGAAAATTACAGACCAATTTCTCTAATGAACCTAGACGCAAAAATACTTAACAAAATACTTGCTAATCGTATTCAACAACACATTAAATGTATTATACAGCACGACCAAGTGGGATTCATCCCAGGTATGCAAGGATGGTTCAACATAAGAAAATCAATCAACGTAATACACCATATAAACAGATTGAAGGAAAAAAATCACATGATTATATCTATTGATGCAGAAAAGGCATTTGACAAAATACAGCACCCTTTCTTGATAAAAACACTCCAAAAGATTGGAATACAAGGAAATTTTTTGAACATGATAAAGAGTATATATGAAAAACCTAAAGCCAATATTGTTTACAATGGAGAAATCCTAGACTCCTTCCCTCTAAACTCAGGAACAAGACAAGGATGCCCATTGTCTCTGCTCCTATTTAACATTGTCTTAGAAGTACTTGCTCGAGCACTGAGGCAAGAACCAGAAATAAAAGGCATTCAAATTGGAAAGGAAGAAGTCAAAATTTCATTATTTGCAGATGACATGATCCTATACATAGAAAACCCTGAGAGATTTACAATGAAGATTCTAGAACTCATAAATGAGCTTAGTAAAGTCGCAGGTTATAAGATCAATGCGCAAAAATCAGTAGCATTTCTGTACACCAATAATGAGCAAGATCAGGAGGAAATCAAGAAACAAATACCATTCACAATAGTAAATAAAAAAATCAAATACTTAGGAATAAATTTAACTAAAGAGGTAAAGAACTTATACACCGAGAACTATACAAGATTGTTCAAGGAAATCAAAGAAGATCTGAATAAATGGAAGACTATTCCTTGTTCATGGATAGGAAGACTGAACATTATTAAGATGTCTATCCTACCAAAACTGATCTACACATTCAATGCAATCCCAGTACAAATCACCGCAGCCTTCTTTAAGGAACTAGAAAAACTAACTATGAAATTTATTTGGAAAGGAAAGAGACCCCGAATAGCCAAAGACATACTGAAAAAGAAAAACGAAATTGGATGAATCACACTACCTGACTTCAAAACATATTACAAAGCTACGGTGGTGAAAACAGCATGGTATTGGCATAAGGAGAGACACATAGACCAATGGAATCGAATTGAAAGCTCTGATATAGAACCTCACATATACAGCCACATAATATTTGATAAAGCCACCAAACCCTCTCAACTGGGAGAGAGTGGCCTATTCAACAAATGGTGTCTGGAGAACTGGATAGCCATATGTAGAAGAATGAAAGAGGATTACCATCTCACACCTTATACAAAGATCAACTCAAGATGGATCAAAGACCTAAATATAAGAGCCAAGACCATAAAAACCTTAGAAAGCAGTGTAGGGAAACATCTACAGGACCTTGTAATAGGAAATGGATTTATGAATATCTCACCAAAAGCACGAGCAGCAAAAGAACTAATAGATAAATGGGACTTCCTCAAAATTAAAGCCTTCTGCACCTCAAAGGAGTTTGTCAAGAAAGTAAAAAGGGAGCCCACACAGTGGGAGAAAGTATTTGGCAATCATATATCTGATAAGAAACTTATAACTTGCATATATAAAGAACTCCTATATCTTGAAAATAAAAAGATAAACAACCCATTTAAAAAATGGGAAAAAGACTTAAACAGACACTTCTCCGAAGAAGAAATACAAATGGCAAAAAAGCACATGAAAAAATGTTCCAAATCTCTAGCTATCAGGGAAATGCAAATCAAAACTACAATGAGATACCATCTTACACCCATAAGATTGGCAGCTATGAAAAAACCAGAAGAATACAAGTGCTGGAGAGGATGTGAAGGAAGGGGAACACTCATCCACTGCTCTTGGGAATGCGGAAGGATCCAACCATTCTGGAGGACAGTTTGGCGGTTTCTCAAAAAACTAGCCATAGATTTGCTATATGACCCAGCAATACCACTGCTGGGTATATACCCAGCAGAACTGAAAACAAGGACACAAACTGATATATGTACACCAATGTTCAAAGCAGCATTGTTCACTATCGCCAAAAGTTGGAATCAACCCAAATGCCCATCAACAGATGAGTGGATCAATAAAATGTGGTATATACACACAATGGAATACTACTCAGCTGTAAGAACAAACACACTACAAACACATGTGATAACATGGATGAATCTTGAGAACCTTATGTTGAGTGAAGCAACCCAGACATTGAAGGACAAATTCTACATGACCTCAATGATATGAAATAACCAAGCTGCCCCAGATAGCAAGAGACTGAACGATAGGCTTACAGGAAATCAGAGGGTGGAGGAAGGATGTGAGCTGATGTCTGCAGGGGTGGAATTTAAGACGAGATGGTGGTAAGTATGAACACAAAGAAGAGATAAAATGGGGGCAAGGGGTTGCCTTTGGTTGGGGCTTTGCGGGTTTGAGGGTGGCTGGGGAGGGACGGATGGGTAACGTTGCCCAAAAGTGGGGGGAAGGAGGGGGAGCATACGAACACAGGAGAGGGTCAGGTGTTGGTGGAGAGTAAAATGCCGAGAAAATCATATCAAAATATAATAAAGAGGGTTACCTGTTTAGAATGCTCGGAGGGAAGGGTCTGATGCAGGACGGGCTCCTGGGGAATGTCTAAATGCTCATTCTGCCAGAGTGGGTGACACCATGGGGTAGAAACCCAAGTAGTGAGAGTGGGGGTGGACCCACATCCTGGGGAGGACTAATGCCATCAAATAGAGGGAACTGTATCCCTCGAGAGAAAGGGTGGCTCCCAGGGCTTTGGGGCAGTTGAGCAAGTTCGGCCCTGAACACTATTCCATCTATTTCTGGAAGTGGCTCCTCAGGAAACGGAGGTTGGCTGTCACTGTGGGCACCAAGGTGGAAGGGAAAATGGACGTTAAGTGTGTGGAACCAAGGTAAATGGGGGGTAAGAGAGGAGTTTCTTGAGAGTACACAAGGATGGATATAAAACATGTAATATTACACCATAACATATAGGAGATGACAGACTGATAATGTAAAGCATAATGTAAAACATAGGATAACTAAGAATGTAAAAAACTGTGTATCCTGAAGTATGTACCACAATGTAAGCACAGATGTCACCTTGTTAGAAAGCTATTGTCTCAGACTCTGTACATCATGTTAAGTAAATATGATGTGAATAGGGTGTAAGGGTATTTCTGTGGAAGGGAAAAGGTTTTGTGTGGATGTCTGGGAGTGCTGTATATTATATACATGCATTGCTGTGGTCTAGGGCTCCTGTAAAGAGAAGCTCAATAATTAGGGGAAAAAAAAAAAAAAAAGAAAAAGATAGGATGTAGAATTTTTTCCAAGTCAACACGTATTCTTTATTTAACCTTTGAACCCATCGCTATATGCCATTTCCTAGTAAGGGACCCTGACATTATATTGGGCTTCAAATTTCAGGGAGTTCTGGATCACAGAGTGGTTCAACAATGGCAATGGAGGGATACTGGTATGGGATACCATTGACAGGTGATATATGGCTGACAGGGAGCTGTACAGAATGTATGTCCAGGGTGCATGGAAACGTTTGGATATACTCATAGTGGCAACAATTAAAAACCACAGCAGGGGGGTACTGGGTTCCTGGCCAGTGGTGCTCTGTCGTGGTCCCTAGGGGAACAGCGACAGTCTCCCAGGTGCAGCGGTGGGGACCGGGAGGGACTGAGGGTTCAACAGTGAGCTCCTGACACTAATGACTATGCTTGTGAGCTGATAAGCCTAAAATAAGAACAAGGCCTAGAGCAGCATTGTGCCTAGGATTTTCCTCCTGTCAGCCTTCATGTTACTCAAATGTGGCCAGTCTCGAAGCCAAACTCAGCATGTAAATGCAATGCCTTCCCCCCAGCGTGGGACATGACACCCGGGGATGAGCCTCCCTGGCACCGAGGGACCACTATCACCTACCAACTGATGATGCAACTGGAAAATGACCTTATATGGAAGGTTCCATGCGGATCAGCAGAATATCCCTGTCTACATAAAATAACATGACTTTAAAATGCTGTTTGACCTAATGTAAGGGGGAAATGAAAAGGAGAAATGAGTTTATATGGCTACGAGTTTCTAAAAAAGAGTCTGGAGGCTGGCAGAAGGATTGCCCTTATGCACAACTGAGCAGAGTCTGAGAGACAGATAAAGCAGATACAACCCCCAGGTATTGGTTCCTTTGAGGGATAAAGAGACCCATTTGAGTTATGGTCATGGCCGATTGGGTTAACTACCAGGTCAGATGGCCCCTCTTTGGAAATGGTGTTTATGTGTGATGAATCTGGACTCAGATGGGATCTCTCTTCATAAGACTTTCATGCTAATGTGCTGGAGGTGCAGTTAGTGTTGGGGTTTAAGATATATTTTGGGGATTTGAATCTCTGGACTGACAATGTGATAGCCAGGTCCTGAGCCTCAACAGACTCCAGCACCTACAATCTGATTCATTGGACTCACCACACTCAGCTAAGATGGAGTTGAAGAAGGACAACCACCACACCATGGAGCCTAGAGTGATTACAACTGAAAATGGGAGGATTGCATCCATCATCCATGTGGAATTTGAGCCTCCTCTTGACATAGAGGTGCAATGGACACAACCAATCCAATGTCCACATAGAAGAGGTGGTATTGGATTGAGAAAAGTGGACATGGTGGCTGATGGGTATGGGGAAAGGCAGGAAGAGATGAGAGGTGGAGGTGTCTTTGGGACATGGAGCTGCCCTGGATGGTGCTTCAGAGGCAATCACCAGACATTGTAAATCCTCACAGGGCCCACTGGATGGAATGGAGGAGAGTATGGGCCATGATGTGGACCATTGACTATGAGGTGCAGAGGTGCCCAAAGATGTACTTACCAAATCCAATGGATGTGTCATGATGATGGGAACGAGTGTTGTTGGGGGGGGAGAGGGGGGGTGGGGGAGTGGGGTTGAATGGGACCTCACATATATATTTTTGATGTAATATTATTACAAAGTCAATAAAAAATTTAAAAAAAAAATTTCTCTATGCTTCCCCTCCTGATAGAGCTATTTCAAACTATTCTTTCATATATATTACTTTATTAAGCACTTTCACTGAAATATACTCACATACAATCTGATCTAGCCAAGGTGTAGTCAATGACTTTTTGAGATATTCTGCTGGTCCAAGTTGACCCTTTTATTCAATGTCATTTTCTAGTTACATCATCAGCTGGTACTTGGTAGTAATCCCTCAGCACCAGGGAGGCTCATCCCCAGGAGTCATGTCCCATGCTGAGGGGAAGACAACACATTTACATGCTGAGTTTGGCTTCGAGACTGGCCACATTTGAGCAACATGGAGGCTCTCAGGAGGTGACTCTTAGGCACCCTGCTATAGGTCTTTCTTCTGCCATTTTGCTATTTAACCGCCATAAGTCTTATATTATATTGTCTCTCACTTCTTTAATACCTACTGTGGTAGTTTGAGGCTATTTATGAATTTCAAAAAGGGAGAATATATTTGTAGTCTGGTCTGTTCCTCTGGGTTTGATATCTTTTCATTGTATTAGATTCAATTGAGATGTCTTTGATTAAATTAAGATTAGGGCTTTGATTTGACCACCTCAGTAGAGCAATAAGTCAGTTTAAGTTCCTTTCCTCTTGATGGGCTATATAAATGGGCACTCACTCAAGAAAATACACAGAAGATATACAGAAGAAGAAAGAGAAAACTTTGTCGGTTTTGATCCTGGGGCCCTGAATAGAGCAGAGGCATTCACCTGATAGTTTGCAGCTGAAGAGCCCAGGGCCCTGAGCAGCTGAGAAGGCCCAGAAAGAAACAAACTCTCCAGCCTACAGCTGAGGTTGGGAAGAAGCTGTGCCCATGGAGCTTTAAGAGGAAGAGGAAGACTGAACCCTCAAGAGATCAACAATCAACATGCTTCGATGTGGCAACAGTCTTTGGAGACAAAGTACCTTGAATTGGACTCTTTAGGGCCTTGTAATTGTAAGCTTTTACCCCAAATAAACACCCTTTATAAAATCCAAAAGATTTCTTGTACTTTGCATCAGTACCCCTTTGGGTGTGAGATATTTGTTACAATTTATGAAAGAACATCATCAAAATCTTACTACTAACTGTAGTTCTATCTTAAATTTGGTGTATTTGCCCTGCCAACCTACCCTATTATTATTTTTTAAATATACTTTTATGAGAGAAGTTTTAAACTTACAAAACAATCACGCACATGTGCAGAATTTTCAAGCAATACCCCTCCATCAACATACCACACTGTGGTGGAACATTTGTTACAGATTTTGAGATATTATCATCAGATTATTACCAGGTCCACAGGGTACATTTGTGGCCACTTTTTCCATACTCCCCTATTATCAACTCAGTACATCTTTGGCATAGATGAACGAACATTACATTATTATTCTTAACAAAAGATCAGAGATCACTCCAGTTGTACCTTTCCCATGCTTCTTCACATTCCCACCACCCTGCAATAGTGATGTACATCTGCTCTAGCTCACAAATAACCCTCTTGCATCTGTACCATCACCCACAATTCTCATCCACTTCTGTGTTTACTGTGCTATTCAGTCCCTAGATTATTCTCTAACTTTCTATCCACAGTCATTTACATCCCTAGATCACCATTTTCAGGCATATTCTCATTTATAAACCAGCTGTTAATCACTATAATATGTTACTATCAACTCTGTCCATTTTAAACCTTTACAGTAAAGTTAATTAAAACTTCTACATATATTAAACATCAGTAGTCCATCTCAGTCTTCCTATCTTCTGTAAGAATCCACCACCTGACACCAAGTCTTTATGATATTTTCCTACATTTTCTTCTAGAAGCTTTATGGTTCTTGCTTTTGTATTTAGGTTTCTGATCCAATCTGAGTTAAATTTTTTTTGATAAGGTGTGAGATAGGGGTCCTCTTTCCTTCTTTTGGATTTGGATATCCAGTTCTTTCAGCACCATTTGTTGAATGGATGTTCTGCCCAAGTTGGGTGGATTTGACAGGCTAGTTAAAAATCAACAAACAAACAAACAAACAAAAACCCCACCCTGCTGTGATCACATAAGGATATCCAAAGGACATCAAGATTAGATACAATCTGGGTACTTCTCAGATTAATATCCATTTTGTATTCATTCAATACTAACACAAAATATCAAAGGAAGTAACACCTTATACTGAAATTGAGGATATATTGGTGCAAATATATTACAAATTTTTATGCAAACTTTCAGTGCAGGAAGATAATTTCAAACAAATGGATAAAGTAAATAAAGACTTCCAAGAAAAATCCTGGCAGTTTGTAAAGCTGCATGCTTATTCTGCCTATTCCCTTGCTTCCAACAATAAAAGTCATTTTAGAAATATATTCGATTAATATAAAACTTGAGCACTCAGGATGAATATACTTTCCAAATGTGAAAAACAAAAAAAGAAAAGATATGGAAAAGGGAGAAATCACTGGATGAAAGCTATCAATGTTATAGGAAATAGGCATATCAAAAAATAAGGAAATAATAAACATAATATATGTTATATATAACATAATATATGTTATAAACTATAAACATAAAGGTAAACATAATTTACCTTTGAGGTGGGGGAAAAAAATTCGAGTAAATGCCTTCTGCATTACATTTTTGAGAGAATATTTATTTTCAATGAATGCATGTGACTTCCAGCCACTGCTGTAACTCTTACATATTCTGATTAATACTATAGAAATTTCATCTTAAGTGGTTTTAAGCAACATATAGTATCAATAATTGGTAGTAAAAAAAATAGTACCAAGCTCTGGTCTTCTAAAACGGATTCATGAAATATTAACAGTGCAATTTATCCCAAATTGGAAGTAGGCTTGATAACTTTTCTTAAAAACAATAAAGGTCCAGAGGGTCTTGTGACAGATGTTCCAGTAAGATGAAATTAATTAAAAACGATTTAAGATGGTTAAACACGGCAATTTGCTCAACTGAAAATGAGATAAGGTAAGAAATATATATTTTTAAAATATTACTGATAAGTATGCTTACGTTCAAGCCAGAAAGATTGCATTATAATAGAATCTGGTTTAGGAATAAGTTAAATATTTAAACTTCAAACAATGTTGTGGGTTTGAGAACCTACTCTTTACTCTTCTAGTATTTTCCTACTTAAAAACTACTCGGAAAAAACCACAACATTAAAACGGTGTACTAAAAACCTGTATACAGAGCGGCATCCTCCCCTTCCCTGGGGTCGAAGAAGTCCCGTGTCCCCCGACTCATTCCCTGGAAGGTCCCATCATTTTGGGGTTCAGTTCCCGCTGGTTTCCCTTTCTGTGAATTTGTGTCTGGACTTTTCCCCAGAAACAATCCCGAACAAGTAAAAAGACGGCAGCGTCCATGATTCTGAGGCGCAAGCCCCTCGATCACGTACGTTTTTAATAAAATTAGTCCTGTAAATTATTTTTAAAAATTGAACCGTAAAAGTTGGAAACGGTCCAGAAGGTGGAAGGTTCTGTGATCGCTGTGTAAGGAAAGTGTTTCAAGAGGAGCCGCGGGAAAGCGCCCTCAGCCCTCGGGGCCTGAAAAAGCGACTTTTCGACCCACCATCCGCGCGCCAAGCTGGTCCCAGAGGCCGCGGCGCCTCCGCGGCGGCAGGACCCGCCCGGGGCCGCGGGGCCCCCACAGCGCAGAACCCGCCCGAGGCCGCGGCGCCTGCGCGCAGCGATGACTCCGCCTCCCCGTGCTGCGCCCGCGGCCTCAACAGGCGAGCGCGGGCGCCCTCCGCCGCTGCGCCCCCTCGCGGCCGTCCTGGGAACCGCTCAAATTCTCGTTTCTCAACGCCCGGGTCTCTGCCCTTAGCGATGCAGATGCCCTGTTCAGGGCAAGCGTGCTCGCTAGGCCGCCCCTTGCTGTGAACAGGGCTGGGAAAACAAGGAAATCCGCATGCATTCTAGTCATTAAAAAAAAAAAAAACCTTTTGGCAGATGGAATGCCAGGATAGACTTCAGATTTCCACAGAGAAGAAGTGCTGTCACCAAAAGCCATGAGACACAAGCCACCTGCTTCTGCCATCAGATTCTCCATCAGATCTACCAGCTCTTCGACACAGAGGACTTCAGTAAAGCTTGAGATTCGACCGTCCTGGATAAATTGCTCTCCAACCTTGACTGCAATCAGGAACCTCCAGCAGTGAAGATGAAAATAGAAAATCTGACTGGTCCCGATTTGGGAACTGTTTATCCAAGGAATGTCATGGAGGGATTTATTCTCTATCTGAAATCAAAGGACTACAGTCGCCGTGCCTGAATTTTATCAGAAGGGAAACTGAAGTGTGCGTTTCCACGTTTAACATTCCCACTGCAAAATTAGGATGTAAAGGAGAAAGTTACCTTCAGGATTCCCTGTAATTTGCTCCTCTAGCCCCAGAAAGCAATCTGGCCTCACACTTCTGGATCAGCTGGAAACTAGCTGAAACCAAAATCATGGGATAATATTAGCAATATGTTGTACATCGTGAGATACAAAAGGTCTTTATTGGATTTTTTACCCCTCTGTGTGGTCTTCAGTGCTTTCTTTATATATAATTTTTTCTTTTTCCCCCCTTTGTTCATGCCCTGTAAGCAGGGCATGATCAAAGATGCTTTCAATCTCTCATTTACCACTAAATATCACTCATGTTTCATTGCTGATTTCATGGGTTGGCTAAAGGTTGAGATTCTCATGATCCCATTCACACTGGTTTGTATCATTTGTGGAGTTACTGGCTGTGTAGTTGCATTTAAGTGTTGAGAGATCAGATAATGACTGAGGAATATTATGATTAAAAGGATAACAAGTGCCCCTATGTTTACATCTCTGAACTAAGGTCCCCATGAACCACAACTCAGGCCAATCAGATTCTGGAGGTATGTCAGCTGAGATGGCTGCTTCCCTAGCACAGGCTTCTGCTGCCACTGCCTCTTGGTGAACTTCCTTTTGACTGTTTTTTACAAATACACAGCACTGGTTGCCCACCAGCACACGCACACCTCCTTGGGAAATCAGAATATAGTCTAATGCCAGTTGATTTTGTAGAGTCATTTTTGGAGTTCTGTTTCTTCATCAGCTAGTGACCTGATTGCTTGCCCTAAGTGGGCAATAGATTTTTCTAACTCTAAAACTACCTTTTCCAATAATCTCATGACTTATCTTCCAACACAGGAGGTTGCTCCAGTGACAAGGAGTTATACTAAGAACAGAACACCTGTGAGTGTAGCCTGAGTTAGTGGGTTTTTCTAGGATGCTTTTAGAGCTGTATCTCATCCACTGTAGAGTATGAGAAGATGCCATAAGAGCCCTCATTTGTCTAAGTTTCCCTTTGGAAGCATATCATAAATAGTCATTTGGGGAACAGCATAAGCTATGTAATGGGAAACAACCCAGTTTATGGTGGTACCATAAGGGACTGGGATATTGGCTTGTTGAGCTAATTGGGTATAAATTCCAAAATGAGGGCCATAGTCATCATCTTCATCATCTTCTGGTATCTTGGTGCCACTTAACCAACTATTTCCCTTGTCTGACACTTCAGCCACCAGAAATTTGTGTCTTAAGTGGAATAACTACTTATGTTATTAAAACTGTGGAGAAAAATGTGTCTCTAATGGAAATCTGGCTCCCACAGTCCTGTCTCATGAAAGCAAAAGGAGTCTTGTCATGTAGAAACTGAATATTTACTATGCCCTACAAGGTGGCCATTGTTATCTGCCTTGTTTCTAGAAAACATCACATTCCTTGGGTTAAAGAGGCCACATTTTAATCCCAGTCTCAGGCACTCTTAAATCACAGCCCAGAGTCATTCCAAAAAGGAGATCTAGCTGACTGGGTATGATGTTTCCTTACAGGGCAAGGTCTACAAGTGGAAGGGGGTGGTTGTTAGAGGAGTACCTGTTTTGAGACTAGTGGGGGGTGGGCACAATCCTAGTAATTACTTTTGCTCAAGGAAGGGGAATCAGGTAAAAGAAGATAAAAGGAAATCATGGCAAAGGTAGCATATGGTTGGGGATGGAGATTGGGCATTGTGAGGGGAATAGTCTGAATAACAGAATGTTAGGCAAATGGGGAAAAGGAAGAGACAGGGAATAAAGAAATCCAGGAGAGGAAGTGAACATTGCTCAACTAATAGAGTGTCCATGTACCATATAGAGGGTCCAGGTTTCAATCCCCAGGGTGTCCGGACCCATGTGGTAAACTGGCCCATGTGCAGTGCTGCTGCACACAAGGAGTGCCATGCTATGCAGGGGTGCCCCCACAAAGGGGTGCCCCAGACACAAGGAGTGCACCCCATAAGGAGAGCTGCCCTACCTAAAAAAAGGGCAGCCCACCCAGGTGTGGCACTGCGCACATGGAGAGCTGATGCAGCAAGATTATGCAACAAAAAAGGGCACAGTTTCCCAGTGCTGCCAGATAATGCAAGCAGATGCAGAAGAACACATAGCAAATGGACACAGAGAGCAGACAACATGAGGGAAGGGGAGAGAAATAAATAAAATAAACCTTTAAAAAAAATCCAGTAGCCTCTTGATCTATGATCTTGGCCATGATCTGCTTGGGTAAAAGCTGTCTACCTCATTACTGTCTGCTTCTAGAATCCTCCTGTCAATTATAGTTTGAGGCCTGAAATGGCAGTGAACTCCCAAGTCCTTGGATCATGTTTCAATTGTGACATGTGGAACCAGGGACCAATTCCCTGTAGTTTTATTGCTGTAGTGATGGTTGATAAGACTTGATAAGGTTCTCTCCATCTAGGTCCTAAAATAGTCTTTCATTGATGTCTCTTCCAGTATACCAGTTCTCCAGGTTGAAGGTCATATAGAGTCTACTGTGGAGAAATATTGGGAAAGGAGCTTGGTTTTGTGAATGGTGGAACTGGGTAGATGCTATTAGTCCCTTACAGTAATTAGCAATTTCAAATTGTAATAGATTGGAGCCTGGTACAGCGGGAGAAATAATGAGCTTCATGGATCTTCCCATTATGACTTCAGAGGGGACCCGCTGGTGTTCTCTCAAGAGTCTAAGTTTTATGGTCATGAAAGTTAAGAGAAGAACCTTAGGCCAAGGTAGAGAGAGATTCATATCAATTAGCCAATTTAGGTTTTCAGATAGATTTCACTCTTTTTACCTTTCCTGATGATTGAGGATATTAAAGACAGTGTAGCTTTTCGCTGATGGGTGAGAACTTGCAAAGTTCCCTGATTACATTTACAGTAAAATGGGTGCCCCTATCATTTGAGAGCATAGCAGGAATTTCATAGTAATTGTTTTTTCTTTTGTTTTGTCTTGGTTTTGGTTTTTAGCTGCTGTGAGAGCAGTAGCCTTGTGACAAAGAAAGGCCTCTATCCATCCAGATATAGACAAATGATAACAAGGACATGTTCACATCCCATAGACAGGGGGAGCTGCATAAAGTCCATTTAAAAATGTTCAAAAGGGCCCTGTTGCTGGATGTTTTTGGCCCAGCCCCAGCTGTACCCTTTTACCAGGGTTATTAATTAACAGGTGGAACATGATTCATATACTTGCCTTGCTTCTCAAGTAAAGTCTGTTTTTTGTTCTTTTTTGTTTGTTTGTTTTTTGCTGAGGTTATGATGTGGGCTGTGGATGGGAGGCTCTTTGCCTCTTCAGAGATAACCTTAACCTAAGCTGTCTGCCTGGCTTGTGGGTGTGGGATGGTGAGAGGCTGCAGTCCTGCCCTTGGTAACCATGGCAATGACTCCAGTCCAAGGAAACAGTTAATCAATGCAAACTCCATAAACTTTAAATATTCAGGGAAAATGCAAACCAAATGTGCTAAAAGCGTATGTAGAATGTATGAAGTCCATGCTAAAAGCTTACCTAGGATGTGGAAGATATATGCTAATTCAAGCCTATTGAGAACTGAAACAAAAGGACCATTTGGCCTTTCCTCTCTGTAAGGGACTCAAAAATCTTGTTCGGAGCTCGGGTTTGAAACAAAAAGCTCCTGAGTCTGGCCAGCTGTCAGTAAATCATGTTTCCTTCTCAAAATCATTCCTGAGTCCTGGCCTTTCTATACGCAAATAATTGAACCTCTCTCAAATTCTACAACAGTAAAGGCTCTCACCTGTAATTGATTCACATAATTTCAGGGAAGCATCATAGTAAAACAATGCAGCTGACAAGGAAATGTGGTTGTTTCTGGGGCATGAAACATTTTTAAAGAATAGCTAATGATGACCAACACCATGTTGTGGTCTAATATCAGGCAGATCAGTATTAGGACACCTTGTGGGCAGTGAGGACATTGTCAAAGCTCTAGGATATATGATTTCTGAAATATTTAATTCATAACATTTTCCCATACAAATTTGCCCAACAGAATGTTAGAAAACCCCCTTTAATTTGACAGTTTCCATGCAACTCATGATATATCAAATAAAACTTTTTCTAGCACTTCTCTTTATATAAGGTGAAAGAACAAATCCTTTATGCTTTTCTAGGGACCCTCTGGATAACCCCAGAGGCAGACTGAAATAAAAAAGATATTTGGGGCTTGATTTTGAGAAGGCAAAATGTCAAAATTTGTCAGGAGGTTTGAACACTTGGTTAAATCAGATAATATGTCACTGGTAAACAATAGTTGGCTCCCTATTTAACCAAAGTGACAATAAAATTTTTTTTCAAAGTAAATGTAGGAGGTAACATGATTGTAAGCAAAAACAAAACCTTAATTCTTTTAAAAGTGAGATCACTTGTTCTCTTAATAAGGGCAATGTAAAGCACAGAATCTTTGCCTTCTGGGAAGATTACTCAAATGGTTAAGAAGTTCTCCAACCTATTACCAACAGCTGACCACTAACCCAAGAAAATTTCATCATATTAACAAAGAGAAGACCAAATTCTAGTTTGGACAAATATACTCTTTAATATGAACAATCTTATAAAAAAGCCTACAGATCTTAAGACCTACTATGACAATATTCATTTCCACCAGCCTTCCACTGTTTCCACATCCTTTCAGGTTTTGTCCTACACTTTTCTGTTTCTCATTCTGCAACAACCAGTCAACTTTTTCTTTTCTTTTTTCTTTTTTTTTACTTTAGGACTCAATTATTCTGTTTTTCCTTAACAAAAGCACATTATGCCTTACATATTTAAGATCCTACAAAGATATTGGAAATTGTCTTCAAACTGACATCCTAAAAAAGTGCAAACTTTTGAAATAAATTTTATTGGAGTAATAGCTCAACTTGGTGGGTTCCAGGGCTGCCTGGGCATCCCCTGGGCCCTGGAGGTTTGGGTGTGTGAGTGTCAGTCTAAGTGTCTGAATCTGAGTGTGTACGTGTGTCCCTGGGCATGTCTCTGTATGCTTCAGTTGTGTAATCTGCCTGCATTTCTGTGTGTCTGAGTTGTGTTTGTGAGTGTGTGAGATTCTGTGTCTGGGAGGGTGTTGATCGTGTGTGTTGTGTTTTCCTGTGTGGCTTTCTTTGGGTGTCTCAGGGTGTGTTTGTGTGTCTGCATGTTGCCAGTGAGGGTGTGTCAGTTGTGCATATCTGTGTGTCTGCACCTGTCTCTGTGTGTGTGTCTGTGTGTGCTCCTGCTGAAGTGCCTGTGTTTTGTATCTTTGCATGTGAATTTGCCCCTTTGGGTATTCCTGTGTGCGTGTGCCCACTGTGTGAGTCTGCCCTGTGGGGCCTTTACTAGAGCCCTGAGTGTGTGTACCTGTGTGTATGTGTTTCCCTCAGGGTGTCTCTGCCCTGCTGCAGTGTGGGTCTGGGTGTGTGCCCAGGTGTGTCTGGGGGTGATAGTGTGCCCGGGTACATCTTGGTTCTCATCGCTTCTGTATATTTCCCTGTGTGTTACTGTGCACCCCAGTAGTGGGCAGCTGTGCAGGGCCCCTCTCCGAAAGCCCCCAGCGGTGGGTGAGAGCAGGGCACCAGATGTCCTTCTGCCACCCTGGAGGGGTGGACCCCTGCTGCCCCTGCTGCTCTCAGCAGTAGATGTCCTCCAGGTGATTACATTTCTGACCCTGGGCGATGGGGCCTGGGAGAGCTCCCAGCAGCTGGAGAGGGTGTTTGTGGGTGTGAGAAGGTTTCTGGGGAGGATTCTGTGTCCCAGGATAGGGCTGGGCAAGTCCTAGGTCCCTCAGAAGGAATGACTGGATGGGCTTCCCCAGGGAGGGTGCAAGGCAGGGCTTCGAGGCTCTTACTAGGGATGAGTGGGGGGCAACTTGGGCATGGCTGGGGGGGTCCTGGGGGAGTCCTGGGGGAGTCCTGGGCTCCCAGTGGGACTGCTCTGGCCTTACCCACCTACAGGACACAGGCAGAGCCAAGCAGGGGCTGGGGTGACCCTCTTGGGCCTTGGGGTACGTGGCCATCGAAAGGGCATGCAGGGTCACTATGGGGGTGGGGGAACAGTGAAGTCTGGTCCTGGGCTTATCTCACATCAGAGGTTGGGGAGAATTAGGGAGGAAAGTTCTGGAAAGTGCTCTGCACAGGTTGAGACACAGAGGGAACTCACAACACAGGGGCGCTGTTGATGCTGATGTTCATATTTTATTATCCCCCACCAAGGCCCAGTGCTCACCTGGGAAATTCAAAGGGATGGAGGACTTGGAGGAGGGACAGTAACTGCAGTTCGATTAAAAGAACAAAAATGGTCAGGATCTTGGTGCTCCTGATTCCCCCCCTCCAACCAAATTAACTCTCTCAAAACCCTCACCCCCATCACCACAGTGGGAATACTGAGGCAGCCAGGGCTTTGCTCACTTGGGGAGTCTGAGTTTATGGTCTTGTTGTTGACTACATCTGAGCAAACTCCTTTTTCCAAAGTTCACGCCATCTAAACTTGCCAGAGACAGTTTGGGGCAGCTCTGGGACAAACTCTACTTGGGTGAAGATAGAGCAAAGCCACTGTGGCTTAACCTGGCTATCATTCCCTGACAATTTTCCACTCCCCTCCTTCACCCTGCACAAGCCCTCAGGGAGGCTGACACCCTGTGCTGGCATTAATATGGTCCGCCGGGTATTTCAGGTCCTACTGACTCTCAGATGTTGGACATAGCCACATGGCTTGCTTTGGCCAATGACACGGCATCTCTAGGCAGAAGAGGTCAGAGCAATTGTGATGGGGGCCCTCTCTCTCCATCTCCCATAATACCCAGCAGGTACCTACATAGGGATTGCTCCTTTATCCTGGTCCCAGAATGAGAAGATGTGGAGAAGAGGTCCCTGGAGAGCTATGGTGGACATGTGCATGAGAAAGAAATATGCCTCCAGTGTTATATGCATCTAAGCCTTCAGGGCTGCTTGTCACCTGCCACATAACCCAGCACATCCTAACTGGTACACATCACCTAGTCTACTCTCTATGAAGCAGCAAAGCCTAGCATTGAAAGCATGAACTTGGCTGCCAGACACCTGGATTTGAGCTCCCTCTCTGCCTTTTATGACCTGTAATTTCAGGCAATTTACTTTGTTGTTGTTGTTGTTGTTGTTTTTTAAAGATTTATTTATTTTATTTATTTCTCTTCCCTTCCCCCCACCCCAGTTGTCTGTTCTCTGCGTCTATTTGTCGTGTGTTCTTCTTTGTCCACTTCCATTGTTGTCAGTGGCACAGGAATCTGTGTTTCTTTCTTTGTTGTTGTGTCAGCTCTCCATGTGTGCAGCACCATTCCTGGGCAGGCTGCACTTTCTTTCATGCTGGGTGGCTCTCCTTATGGGGTGCACTCCCCTACATGTGCGTGGGGCTCCCCTACATGGCAGGGCACTCCTTGAGCACATCAGCACTGCGCATGGGCGAGCTCCGCACAGGTCAAGGAGGTCCAGGCTTTGAACCGCGGACCTCCCATGTGGTGGACAGATGCCCTAACCAATGGGCCAAGTCCATTTCCCGGCAATTTACTTTGAATGTCAGAGCCTCAGATTCCTGTCTGTAAAGTGGGATAGTTATACCATCTCAAGTTGTGGCAAGGATTACATGAAATAACAGTGCATGCAGAGAATTGAGGGCAGGGCTTAGCGCACACTGTAAGTACTCCTTAAGTGTTGGCCTCATAGCTACATAATAAGAGGCCACTTAACCTCTTTACACATTGGTTTCCTCATCTTTAAAATGGGTATAACAAGAGTCCTTAGCTCATTGCTTTTTATGAGGGTTAACTGTGTTGGGGCATATAAGTGCCCAGTAAATGTGAAGCATATCGCTGCATAATATGCATTTAGACAGTGCAGCAAAGAAGGGAATGCTACCTTTTTGTCATATGTATCTTTTCAATTTTCTTTTTAAAATAGGAGCATACTATGTATAATATTTCATATCCTGCTCTTTTCTCTTAATACTATATTAAGAGTTTTTTTATGTCAAAAATTAAGATCTGCATCATCAATTTTTAGTAAAGGCTAATATGCAATTTTGTGAATGATTTAAATAAACTTTCTATCACTGCACATTTAGATCAGTAATTTTCAAAGTTCAGACTGTGGTCCATTAGTGGGTTGTGTTTTTAACTTTGTAGATGCCAATCACCATTTAAAAATTAAAAGACTAAAATTATCAGAATATATTGCATGTTTTAAGGATATGATTTTGTTAACTTTTGTCTGTTTATGTGTGTATGCATGTATGTTTGTTTATACATGTATACATGTTATATCTATCATCTCTCTAGAATTGCTATATAAAATGCTTTTCTTACTACTAATCATGTTTTTAAAAGTTTTGAAGCTGCTGATTTTGATTTCTTTTTCAAAACTTGCAAGACTATAAATAACTTTCTTGGATGTATAACTTTGGTGCTTGTCTGATTTTTTCTTGAGGTTAACTTGCCAGCAATAGATTCCTTTTGCATGTCTGACACAGGATAAAGGTTTCCATTGATGTCTATGCCCCCCACCCCCTACCAAGCTGAATTGCCTCTTCAGTCACAGAAAAGTCTAATGCCATCAGTTTACTAGGCTTCTAGCCAGCAGCCCTAGCAGACTTATGGCAGCCAAGCCTGGGTCAGACCCGATCCACCTGCCCAGCTTACCTTCCTGGGGTACTTGTATGAGCCTGTTACTGACTTCACATGTTGCTGCAGCTCCTTGGTGAGCTGGTCCTGGTCATGGGACAGGAACGGCAGGGTCAGGACAATACATGCCTTCACCACTTGCAGGATGGGAGTGGAGGCTCAGGGTGAGGGTCAATAATTTATATAGTTATGAAAAAGTAATTATTATTGAATGACCAGAGCAGCAGGTTGATGCTGAGCCATAAAGTGGCTAAGGGCATGGTGGCTTTGGAAAAGGGCAGGGCCAGCTTCAAATCCAATTTCCATTCCATGCCTTGCAAAGTTACTTAATCTGTCTTAACCTCAGTTCCTTCTCAGTGAAATGGGGACAATAAAGTTTTGTCTCACAGAGTTTCTGTAAGAGACTCCATGAAATCATACATGTAAGATGTCTGATTAGTTTCAACTTAAGTTTTATTCCTCTCATGATTATATCACCATCATTCTTACTATTACTGTATGTATGGTTTTGTGCCTGGGACCTGGTGGATGTTTGATATGTGTTGGTAGTTTATTATTATAAGGGTCTTTTTAAAAAAAAATTTATTTCTCTCCCATTCCCCCCACCCTGGTTGTCTGTTCTCTGTGTCTATTTGCTGTGTCTTCTTTGTCCACTTCTGTTGTTGTCAGTGGCATGGGAATCTGTGTTTCTTTTTTTGTTGCATCATCTTGTTGTGTCAGCAATGTGTGTGTGGCACCATTCCTGGGCAAGCTGCACTTTCTTTCGTGCTGGGCAGCTTTCCTTGCAGGATGCACTCCTTGCACATGGGGCTCCCCTCTGCAAGGCATGGCACTGCACTCCTTGCGTGCACCAGCACTGTGCATGGGCCAGCTCTGCACGGGTCAAGGAGGCCCGGGTTTGAACCATGGACCTCCCATGTGGTAGATGAATGCCCTAACCACTGGGCCAAGTCCACTTCCCAAAAGGGTCTTGTATATAGTAGGTGCTCAATAAATACATGTTGACTCAATACATGCATTCTCCACAGTCAGGTTGCTTAGATTTCCTTTCTGGCCCTGGCACTTATTAGCTGTGTGATTAGAGCAGCTGCTTAAACTCTTTATTCATCTGGGCCCTTATCTATAAAAAGGGTATATATTTGAAATTGGATTGTTCACCCACTAATTTAAAAGAAAAGGGGGGAAGAGGACTTGGCCTAATGGGTAGGGCATCTGCCTACCACATGAGAGGTCTGTGGTTCAAACCCCCTGCCTCCTTGACCCTTGTGGAGTTGGCCCATGTGCAGTGCTCATGTGTGCAAGGAGTGCCATGCCATGCAGGGGTGTCCCCCATGTAGGGGATCTGCACACACAAGGAGTGCACCCCATAAGGAGAGCTGCCCAGCATGAAAGAAAGTGCAGCCTGCCCAAGAATGGTGCCACACACACGGTGAGCTGACACAACAAGATGACACAACAACAACAACAAAAAAAACAGATTCCCAGTGCCACTGATAAAGATAGAAGCGGTCACAGAAGAACACTCACTCCCCCAGGAACCAGAAGTAACCCTCTGCATCCATAGTTGTATTGTCCCCGGTTTTGTAAAAATCCCCACACTCCACTTTGGCTGTCCTCTTGGGGTCACCCTGCAAAGATAAGAGCACCCCGGCTAAAGGCAGTCAGTGTAGAGACGATGAGCCTGGCCCTGGAGTAAGATCTGGTCTCCACTCCTGCCTCTAGCTCTTTCTGGTACTCAGGCAAGTTTTGTTATCTCTCCGAGTCTATTTACTTCCCAGGTAAGCACTCAATGCAGGTTATCTCTTACTGTGTTCCAGGCAATGTACTGAGGTAGATCCTATACTTACGGTTCAGATTTTGCAGATGAAAAAGCAGAGGCTCATAGAGGTTCAAAAGTTGCCTAAAAGCACAGCTAGCAATTGGCAGAGCCAGGATTCAAACCCAGGCAGTCCGATCCACACTATATGCATTTAACCACACTGCTAAACTTGTTTGATACACACACTAACTTTACAGGAATTTAATGGTAATCTTGGTGAAGGAGGATGGGGCAAAGAATGAGGGAGAGAAAGAGTGGATGATATATATCTTATATATTTCTTATATTGTGTAAGACATATATATATATATATACATCATTCCACATGATATATATCTGTCCTGGTGTGAACTTGAGATGGCAGGCAGAATGTGTGGTACCCTCAGTCTGCCTTGATTTTTAGGAGCTTCTTCTAGACCGAGACTGATATAAGCTATGAGTGGGAGCTGTTCATCTCTTTGTAGATAACCAGAGCTGTGTGTGTCAGATGGTGAGAGCTGTCTTGTCTACAACAAGACCACTTGGGATGGTTCTAAATGTAAGTTAGCTACTTTATATGGTGTTCAACCAAAGAAATTACAAACAATCCCAATGCTGTGACTATTGATCTTCCTGAGAAAGAATATTGTGTGGATTCTGGGTGATTTAAGACATTTTTCAAGAAAATTCTTGATTTTAACTGTTTTCATTTCATCTCTGGCTTTAGACTCTAGCATAAGATGTGACTTTGCTGAGATATTTGCCTTTAGGATTGAAGCAAAGAGCTTTAAAAACAGGTGTTACTTCATGAAAATAAGCCCATTATGATTTACATGTGTAATGTGAAAACTGCTGGAACATTTACAGAATTCGAGTTTTGGAGGTGGAAAGGGCATTTTCTTTCTCTAATATTTCCCTAACTTTGTCCCTGTGCCCAAAGGCAGAGAAAAAAGAACACTTACCACTCTTCCCCTAGGGGATTCAAAATGCGCCAAAGCTGCCTGCCAGCTGTGGCCTCAGTTTTTCTTGAAGTCTCAAGTTTCATCTTAAAAATTCATTTGAATCTTTCACTCAATTTCTTAATATATGTATTTTCTTCTAGTGGCTCCTACTTTAAACAACCTTCAGCAGGTCTGGGAATATAGATATGAGTAGGGCTGTGCATCCTACATCAGGACTAGTTGCTTCTCTGCCCTTGGAATTCCTCTTCTCACTTTCCTCTCTTCAGTCCCTTGGTGCCATCTTGAATCTCCTCTCCTCTCTTCATTCTTCATTTGGAGTTAAGTAGTAACCACACTGATGTCTGAACTTTCCCTCTGTCTCTACCACCAACAATTAAATCAGATCTTCAGGTGCCCCACTGGACTCTAACTTCTCAACCTGATGCCCTGTTCTGAATCTTCCTGCCGCCCCAATGTCTTTATTATTGCCTGGTTAATTTCTATGAAGAACTGATTTTTTTCCCCTCCACATTTCTTCCCTGCATTAACACATGTGTCCTCTCTCCAGGAAAACACCAAACTCCCCATCCCAATATTCAGTCACTGCCCACTCTCCATCTATCTCTCCCACAATTCCCATTCTTTATTTCAAAAGGGTGACCCTTCATAGATAGTCTTCCTGGCTCTAGGCCTTGCTATGTGCTGTGACCATGGTTGGAATGTTTTCTTTTGTTACTGCTCCTTCTAAATTCTCATTATCCCAAAGGGCTCAACTCAAGTTTGGGTAGCCCATGGGCTGTCTTTTAGTTCTACAGAAGACAAGGCTCTTTTCCCCATCCTCTCTCT
Source organism: Dasypus novemcinctus (assembly GCF_030445035.2). Taxonomy (NCBI): domain Eukaryota; kingdom Metazoa; phylum Chordata; class Mammalia; order Cingulata; family Dasypodidae; genus Dasypus; species Dasypus novemcinctus. The sequence goes on from NC_080697.1 coordinate 64,147,867, forward strand.
TTCCTTGCTGCTAATGTTTTATTCCACATGATCTTGCCAAATTAATAAACTATTTTAAGTGTGAGAGAATATGAGCATGAGAGATAAAGAGACAAAGAGAGAGAGAATATGAGCAACAGAGAGCTTGAATGTTGTGAGCATGCAAGATGGAATGGTAGAATGAGAGAAGTTATTCAAAAAAGAATGAGAGAAGAGTACACACCGAGGGAGGAGGCAAGATGGTCGCTGAGTGAACTTGCCTTTGCGGTCTGTCCCGGGAAGAGACAGCTGGGCGCAGCTGCAGGTTCTCCAAGGCGGGGCTTTTTCGGGATTTTTGCAGGGCAGAAGTGCCTGGACATCGATTGGGTGGAAAGGTAACGGAGAGGATTGGTCTAGTAGATATAATTTGGGTTCTATTGCCAGCAGGTGAGACCTGCACATGGGGTCCTCCCTATTAGGGGTGGGGGGAGCCGTGGTCCTGCCCGGCGGCTCCGCTTTTAGATGACTCTGAGGTGCTAAGGAGTTCGCGACTTCTGGGCTAGCTCTTGGCGGGTTGATGCGACGGGTCACCTTTGCGGATCGATTTGGGAAGATAGACGGTGTTTTGTTGTGAAGCAGGAGAAACTTTTGATTGCGAATACAAACAATAGCGCTTCCGCCTGAAGCCCCACCCCCAAAAGCCCGGCAGCCAATATCCAACCCAAATAGGCTGTAGGCAATAAAGAGACATAAATAGAAAATTGTTTTAGGCTGCGGCAAGGGAGGGGGACACGTCTGGAAGCCGATTAGGGAGTATTTTGCGAAGCTTGGGAATTTCGGTTTTGGAATCTGTTTTTGGAGTCAGAGGCCGGGCTTCGGATTTGTACTAGTAAAGTGGCTGTGGTGTAGAGGTGCCCTCTAGTGGCAGTGGTTTGGAATCACAGGACGGGAGCTGTCCAAAACCTGAAGTGAGAGATACCCATACTAATGAGCCCAGCTAAGTAAGTGAATTGCAGGGTTCAGTCATAATATAGAGTTTGCGGATCTGACTTCCCCCATAGGGCTGGCACCCAGCTGTGGGGATCCCTGAGGGCTGTGTTACACTGCAGGACTCCCAGGCTTCCTGTTGACCAGATTGGAGGTTGCCAGGTCTGAATTCCCTAAACTCTGGAGGCCCACACCACAGAGACTCAAACCTCTTGAGTCCTCAATATCTCAGACTTTCCATCCCTGAATCCATCACGCACTGAGGTCCATCTGAGGTCCTTAAATGCCCTAGCCTTCAACGTTGGCGTTTTTTCTTTATCGTTTCATTTTGTTTTGTTTTTATTTTCATTTTGACTTATTCTTTACTTTTTTCAATTTCCTGATTGATAATACCGCATTATCCCCTAGTCTTCTCTCACAGCGTATCCCCCAAAGTCTTTTTTTACTCAGTTATTTAAGTTTTTTTGTGTGTGGTAGGTGCTGTGTAGTGGGTATTTTAATTCTGGTTCGTGTATATCTGTTTTTTTTTTGTTTCCCCTACATGTTCCCCACCCTTTCCCCACCCTCTTTTCCTTTCTTCCTCTCGTCCCTTCCCCCCCCCTTTTTTTTCTTTTTTGCTGTTGTCTCTCTCCCTCTTGTCCCTCATATTCTACTTAGCTTATTTTAACTCAATTATACAATAGGTGCGGCAGGAAACACCTCACATTCGCTGGGTTTTCTCATCCTCCACTGCCTCATTTCTGTGTGAACTGATTTAGGCTACCTACACTATCCTCTTTCCCCTACATCTTAATATCCGCCACCATCTACTGTCTCTCCTATATTCGACCTCCCACCTCCCTTTCTTCGATCCATGAAGGGTCTAAGACTTACTTCCTAATACCTTTGTTTTGTTTTCTGTCTGTTATCCATTCTTGAAACAATTACCTTTCTTTTCTCTTTCCCTCTCTCATGAAAACAATAACTTTTTAGCTCATAACATATTCCTCCCATATTCAATCATCTACCTCATAATAAGTACTCTACCTACTGCTATAACTCTACTCAATTTACATGAATCTAACCTCCATCCTCCCAGATCTCATATTCTTGCTTTGTTAACATAAATAACCAATACTACTTTACACTTTTGCCTTGCTTACACAATTGCCTTTCCCCAACACTAATACTTTCCTTTAAAGTGAACTTAACCAACAACAAGAAATTAGAATAAGAAGAAAAAAATGACAAAGAGAAGATATAACACCTATGCAAAAATAACAGCTAATTAACCTCCAAGAATAGACAAAGAAGCTAAGGAACTGATTAAATCCGTCAAGATAAAGAGATGACCAGAAAGCAACAAAAAGTTACAAACCAAACCAGCAATCAGGAAAACATGGCTGAATCCATTCAACAAACCAAAAATCACGAAGCAGAGCAAAACTTTGCACAAGCAATGAAAGATCTCAGAACATTTATCACCAACAAATTTGACAAAGTAATGAAAAGGTTAACAACATGAAGACATCACTTGGAGGAGAACTTGCAGACATACGCAAAAACATAGCAGATATGATGGGAATGAACACCACAGTTCAAGAAATCAAAAATACACTTGCAGCAAATATCAGCAGACTAGAAGAGACAGAGCAGAGAATTAGTGATGTGGAAGACAGTACATCAGAAATCAAACAGATGGTAGAAGGGGTCAATAAGAAGATAGAAAAAATCCAGTTAGGACTTAGGGACCTGAATGACAATGCAAAACACTCAAACATACGTATTATAGGCATTCCAGAAGGTGAAGAGAAGGGAAAGGGGTCAGAAGGAGTGTTGCAGGAAATAATGGCTGAAAACTTCCCAAATCCAGTGAAAGAGACAGATGTGCATATCCAAGAAGCACAGCGCACTCCAATAGTCATAAACTCCAACAGGCCCACCCCAAGACATATACTTGTCAAATTATCCAATGCTCAAGACAAAGAGAAAATCCTAAAAGCAGCAAGAGAAAAGAAAACCATCACATACAAGGGAAGCTCCATTAGATTAAGTGCTGATTTCTCATCTGAAACCATGGAGTCAAGAAGGCAGTGGTATGATATAGTCAAGGTACTAAAGGAAAAAAAATTCCAACCAAGAATACTCTATCCAGTTAAACTAGCATTCAAACATGATGGAGAGTTCAAAATATTCGCAGACAAACAGAAACTGAAAGAGTATACCAACAAGAAACCTCCCCTTCAAGAAATTCTAAAGGGAGTTCTGCAGGAAGAAAGGAAAAAACAGGAAAGGCAGAGTTGGAGGAGAGTATAAGAGCAACAACAAAAAAAAAAAAGATAAAAAAAATACAAACAAAATATGATGAACACAAATCCAATCAAAATATGGCTAACACAAATAATTCCTTGAAAGTAATAACACTGAATGTCAACGGATTAAACTCACCTATCAAAAGATTCAGACTGGGACATTGGATAAGGAAATATGGCCCACCCGTATGCTGTCTACAAGAGACACATCTTAGACCAAGAGACTCATGGAGATTGAAAGTGAATGGCTGGAAAACAATCATACAAGCTAACAATAACCAAAAAAAAGGCAGGAGTAGCTATATTAATATCAGACAAAATAGACTTTAAATGTGAAACAATTGTGAGAGACAAAGAAGGGTACTACATTTTAGTGAAAGGGAAAATCTGTCAAGAAGATCGAACAATCATAAATATTTATGCGCCTAACAAGGGTGCCTCTAAATACGTGAGGCAAACGCTGGAAAAACTAAGTGAAACATAGATACATCTACAATTATAGTGGGGGATTTTAATACACCACTATCAACTCTGGACAGAACATCTCAAAAGAGAATCACCAAAGAAACAAAACATCTGAACAGTATATTAGAGGAGCTGGATCTAATAGACATATATAGATGGCTACACCCAAACACAGCAGGATATACATTTTTCTCAAGTGCACATGGATCATTCTCCAAGATAGATCATATGCTAGGCCACAAAGAAAGGCTGAATGAATTCAGAAAGATTGAAATCATACGAAACAATATCTCTGACCACAGTGGAGTCAAGCTGGAAATTTGCAAGAGACAGAAGCCCAGATTTCACACCACGATCTGGAAATTAAACAGCACACTCTTAGAAAAACAGTGGGTCAAAGAGGAAATCTCAAAAGAAATCAATGACTACCTTGAATCAAATGATAATGATAACACAACATACCAAAATTTATGGGATGCAGCAAAAGCAGTACTGAGAGGAAAATTTATAGCCATAAATTCATATATCAAAAAAGAAGAAAGAGCAAAAATTGAAGAGCTAACTGCACATTTGAAGGAATTAGAAAAACAACAACAAAGTAACCCAACAGGAAGAAGAAGGAAGGAAATAACAAAGATAAGAGCAGAACTAAATGAAATAGAAAATAAGAAAGCACTTGAAAAGATAAACAAGACCAAGAGCTAGTTTTTTGAGATCAACAAAGTTGACAAAACTTTAGCGAGACTAACAAAGAAAAAAAGAGAGAAGATGCAAATACACAAAATAAGAAATGAGAAAGGCAATATCACCACTGACCCCACAGAAATAAAGACTATCATAAGAGGATACTTTGAAAAACTATATTCCAACAAAAATGACAATCTACAGAAAATGGACAAATTCCTAGAAACACATAAGCAGCCCATATTGATGAAAGAAGGAATTGATGATCTTAACAAACCAATCACAAGCAGAGAGATAGAATCAGTTATTAAAAATCTCCCAATTAAGACGAGCCCAGAGCCAGATGGCTTCACAGGTGAATTCTACAAAACATTCGGAAAGAACTGACACCAATCCTGCTGAAACTATTCCAAAAAATCGAAACAGAAAGAACACTACCCAACTCCTTCTATGATGCCAACATTAGCCTAATACCAAAGCCAAACAAAGACATCACAAGAAAGGAAAATTACTGACCAATTTCTCTAATGAACCTAGACGCAAAAATACTTAACAAAATACTTGTTAATCGTATTCAACAACACATTAAACAAATTATACACCACAACCAAGTGGGATTCATCCCAGGTATGCAAGGATGGTTCAACATAAGAAAATCAATCAACGTAATACACCATATAAACAGATTGAAGGAAAAAAATCACATGATTATATCTATTGATGCAGAAAAAGCATTTGACAAAATACAGCACCCTTTCCTGATAAAAACACTCCAAAAGATCGGAATACAAGGAAATTTTTTGAACATGATAAAGAGCATATGTGAAAAACCTAAAGCCTATATTGTTTACAATGGAGAAATCCTAGACTCCTTCCCTCTAAACTCAGGAACAAGACAAGGATGCCCACTGTCTCTGCTTCCAATTTAACATTGTCTTAGAAGTACTTGCTCGAGCACTGAGGCAAGAACCAGAAATAAAAGACATTCAAATTGGAAAGGAAGAAGTCAAAATTTCATTATTTGCAGATGACATGATCCTATACATAGAAAACCCTGAGAGATCTACAACAAAGATTCTAGAACTCATAAATGAGTTTAGTAAAGGTTATAAGATCAATGCACAAAAATCAGTAGCATTTCTGTACACCACTAATGAGCAAGATCAGGAGGAAATCAAGAAACAAATACCATTCACAATAATAAATTAAAAAATCAAATACTTAGGAATAAATTTAACTAAAGAGATAAAGAACTTATACACCGAGAACTATACAAGATTGTTCAAGGAAATCAAAGAAGACCTAAATAAATGGAAGAATATTCCTTGTTCATGGATTGGAAGACTGAACATTATTAAGATGTCTATCCTACCAAAACTGATCTACACATTCAATGCAATCCCAGTAAAAATCAACACAGCCTTCTTTAAGGAACTAGAAAAACTAACTATGAAATTTATTTGGAAAGGAGAGACCCTGAATAGCCAAAGACATACTGAAAAAGAAAAACAAAATTGGAAGAATCACACTACCTGACTTCAAAACATACTACAAAGCTACGGGGGTGAAAACAGCATGGTATTGGCATAAGGAGAGACACATAGACCAATGGAATCGAATTGAAAGTTCTGATATAGAACCTCACATATATAGCCATATAATATTCGATAAAGCCACCAAACCCTCTCAACTGGGAGAGAATGGCCTATTCAACAAATGGTGCCTGGAGAACTGGATAGCCATATGTAGAAGAATGAAAGAGGATTACCATCTCACACCTTATACAAAGATCAACTCAAGATGGATCAAAGACCTAAATATAAGAGCCAAGACCATAAAGACCTTGGAAAGCAGTGTAGGGAAACATCTACAGGACCTTGTAATAGGAAATGGATTCATGAATATCACACCGAAAGCACGAGCAGCAAAAGAACTAATAGATAAATGGGACTTCCTCAAAATTAAAGCCTTCTGCACCTCAAAGGAGTTTGTCAAGAAAGTAAAAAGGGAGCCCACACAGTGGGAGAAAATATTTGGCAACCATATATCTGATAAGAAACTTATAACTTGCATATATAAAGAACTCCTATATCTTGAAAATAAAAAGATAAACAACCCATTTAAAAAATGGGAAAAAGACTTAAACAGACACTTCCTCAAAGAAGAAATACAAATGTCAAAAAAGCACATGAAAAAATGTTCCAAATCTCTAGCTATCAGGGAAATGCAAATCAAAACCACAATGAGATACCATTTTACACCCATAAGATTGGCAGCTATGAAAAAAACAGAAGAATACAAGTGCTGGAGAGGATGTGAAGAAAGGGGAACACTCATCCACTGCTGGTGTGAATGCAGAAGGATCCAACCATTCTGGAGGACAGTATGGCAGTTTCTCAAAAATCTAGCCATAGATTTGCCAAATGACCCAGCAATACCACTGCTGGGTATATACCCAGCAGAACTGAAAACAAGGAAACAAACCGATATATGTGCACCAATGTTCATAGCAGCATTGTTCACTATTGCCAAAAGTTGGAATCAACCCAAATGCCCATCAACAGATGAGTGGATCAATAAAATGTGGTATATACACACAATGGAATACTACTCGACTGTAAGAACAAACACACTACAAACACATGTGATAACATGGATGAATCTTGAGAATCTTATGCTGAGTGAAGCAACCCAGACATTGAAGGACAAATACTACATGACCTCAATGATATGAAATTACCAAGCTGCCCTAGATAGCAAGAGACTGAACGATAGGCTTACAGGAAATTGGAGGGTGGAGGAAGGATATGAGCTGATGTCTGCAGGGGTGGAATTTAAGACGAGATGGTGGTAAGTACGAACACAAAGAAGAGATAAAAGGGGGGAAAGGGGTTGCCTTTGGTTGGGGCTTTGCGGGTTTGAGGGTGGCTGGGGAGGGGCGGATGGGTAACATTGCCCAAAAGTGGGGGGAGGGAGGGGTAGCATACGAACACAGGAGAGGGTCAGGTGTTGGTGGAGAGTAAAATGCCGAGAAAATTATATCAAAATATAATAAAGAGGGTTACCTGTTTAGAACGCTCAGAGGGGAGGGTCTGATGCAGGACAGGCTCCTGGGGAATGTCTAAATGCTCATTCTGCCAGAGTGGGTGACACCATGGGGTAGAAACCCAAGTAGTGAGAGTGGGGGTGGGCCCACATCCTGGGGAGGACTAATGCCATCAAATAGAGGGAACTGTATCCCTCGAGAGAAAGGGTGGCTCCCAGGGCATTGGGGCAGTTGAGCAAGTTAGGCCCTGAACACTATTCCATCTATCTCTGGAAGTGGCTCCTCGGGAAACGGAGGTTGGCTGTCACTGTGGGCACCAAGGTGGAAGGGAAAATGGACGTTAAATGTGTGGAACCAAGGTAAATGGGGGGTAAGAGAGGAGTTTCATGAGAGTACACAAGGATGGATATAAAACATGTAATATTACACCATAATATATAGGAGATGACAGACTGATAATGTAAACCATAATGTAAAACATAGGATAACTAAGAATGTAAAAAACTGTGTATCCTGAAGTATGCACCACAATGTAAGCACAGATGTCACCTTGTTAGAAAGCTATTGTCTCAGACTCTGTACATCACGTTAAGTAAATATGATGTGAATAGGGTGTAAGGGTATCACTGTGGAAGGGAAAAGGTTTTGTGGTGGATGTATGGGAGTGCTGTATATTATATATATGCATTGCTGTGGTCTAGGGCTCCTGTGAAGAGAAGCTCAATAATTAGGGGGAAAAAAAAAAAGATAGGATGTAGAATATTTTCCAAGTCAACACGTATTCTTTATCTAACATTTGAACCCATCGCTATATGCCATTTCCTAGTAAGGGACCCTGACATTATATTGGGCTCCAAATTTCAGGGAGTTCTGGATCACAGAGTGGTTCAACGTGGCAATGGAGGGATACTGGTATAGGATACCATTGACAGGTGATATATGGCTGACAGGGAGCTGTACAGAACGTATGTCCAGGGTGCATGGAAATGTTTGGATATACTCATAGTGGCAACAATTAGAAACCACAGCAGGGGGGTTACTGGGTTCCTGGCCAGTGGTGCTCTGTCGTGGTCCCTAGGGGAGCAGCGACAGTCTCCCAGGTGCAGCGGTGGGGACCGGGAGGGACTGAGGGTTCAACAGTGAGCCCCTGACGCTAATGACTATGCTTGTGAGCTGATAAGCCTAAAAAAAGAACAAGGCCTAGAGCAGCATTGTGCCTAGGATTTTCCTCCTGTCAGCCTTCATGTTACTCAAATGTGGCCAGTCTCGAAGCCAAACTCAGCATGTAAATGCAATGCCTTCCCCCCAGCGTGGGACATGACACCCAGGGATGAGTCTCCCTGGCACCGAGGGACCGCTATCAACTACCAACTGATGATGCAACTGGAAAATGACCTTATATGGAAGGTTCAATGCGGATCAGCAGAATATCCCTGTCTACATAAAATAACATGACTTTAAAATGCTGTTTGACCTAATGTAAGGGGGAAATGGAAAGGAGAAATGAGTTTATATGGCTCCGAGTTTCTAAAAAAGAGTCTGGAGGCTGGCAGAAGGATTGCCCTTATGCACAACTGAGCAGAGTCTGAGAGACAGATAAAGCAGATACAACCCCCAGGTATTGGTTCCTTTGAGGGATAAAGAGACCCATTTGAGTTATGGTCATGGCCGATGGGGTTAACTACCAGGTCAGATGGCCCCTCTTTGGGAATGGTGTTTATGTGTGATGAATCTGGACTCAGATGGGATCTCTCTTCATAAGACTTTCATGCTAATGTGCTGGAGGTGCAGTTAGTGTTGGGGTTTAAGATATATTTTGGGGATTTGAATCTCTGGACTGACAATGTGATAGCCAGGTCCTGAGCCTCAACAGACTCCAGCACCTACAATCTGATTCATTGGACTCACCACACTCAGCTAAGATGGAGTTGAAGAAGGACAACCACCACACCATGGAGCCTAGAGTGATTACAACTGAAAGTGGGAGGATTGCATCCAGCATCCATGTGGAATCTGAGCCTCCTCTTGACATAGAGGTGCAATGGACACAACCAATCCTATGTCCACATAGAAAAGGTGGCATTGGATTGGGAAAAGTGGACATGGTGGCTGATGGGTATGGGGAAAGGCAGGAAGAGATGAGAGGTGGAGGCATCTTTGGGACATGGAGCTGCCCTGGATGGTGCTTCAGGGGCAATCACCGGACATTGTAAATCCTCACAGGGCCCACTGGATGGAATGGGGGAGAGTATGGGCCATGATGTGGACCATTGACCATGAGGTGCAGAGGTGCCCAAAGATGTACTTACCAAATGCAATGGATGTGTCATGATGATGGGAAAGAGTGTTGCTGGGGGAGGGGGGGAGAGGTGGGGTGGGGGTGGTGGGGTTGAACGGGACCTCATATATATATATTTTTTTAATGTAATATTATTACAAAGTCAATAAAAAAATAAAAATAAATATAAAAAAGAGTACACACCTTAAAAAAAAAAATGAGAGACATATTCAAAAAAGAATCCATGAGTCCCATACTGATTCTAAATTACGTAGACAATAGGCACATGAGACATGTTGATAGATAGTTAAAAAATAGGGAAAAAAAGCTAATCTTTAAAGAAGAATTCTAACTAGTTAAAAATAGAGAGGATGAGAGAGATAGAAAATCACTGTTTAAAACCACCATTATAGTGTTCAATTCAGTCAAGAATCTTCAATGGATACTAAAACTATTGGGTGAAAGACAGTTGTGGAATATGGTACTCACAGTTTCATAAACATTACACTACAGATTACTTATTACTTGCAGTGGGCAAAAGAAGGCTTTACAAAGGAGAAGTCTGGCCAATACTACCTTATTAAAGTGATCAAATGAGATCACTGATGATGAAACAGACCAACTTCCTACATCCTATGATGTGATGCACTGAGAAAGTAGGACAACACACTTGCAGTGCTCTAGCCAAAAGTGTGTAGCCCAAATGTAATCAGGAGGAAAGACTCATAAATATAAACATAAGATCATTGTGCAACTGACTTGGACTCTTCAAAAATATCACTGCCATGCAAAAAAGACTGGGGGACTGCTCTAGATTAAATGAGACTGGAGAGACTGACAACTAAATGCAGTGCATGATAGTTGACTGGATTTAAAGAAAAAATATAGCAAATATAAACATCTTTAATAGGACAGTTGAGGAATTCTGACAATAGATGTATATATTGTTATCATGTTAGTCTTCTTGTATGATAGTTCTAGTGCCATTATTTGAAGGAAATAGCTTTGCTCTGCTGCAGTGTTTATGGGTGAAGTGACACAATGCAACTGATTCTGAAATGATCCCATCAAAGAGAGGGAGAGAGAGAGGAGAGGGAGAAAAGACACACACACAGACAGAGACAGAGTGGCCACAAATGTGCAAAATGCTAACAATTGGTGAATCTTTTAAAAAGTGAGAACATCTAAGAGTGTGCATGAGAAAGAATGTAAAAGAGAGAAAGAGAATGCATGAGATTGTGTTTGAGAGTTGATAAACATGAGAATTTGAGGAAGAGTGAGATAATAAGAGGGAGTGTAAGAAAGATTGAGAAGAAGAAAGAAAGAGGGAAGATAAGGTATGTTCTTTGCCAAACGATTGTTAATTCCCAGAGGGCAGGGAGGCTTGCTCTGTAGTGCCAGCTTGAGGAGCTGAGGCCAGATCCTCGGGGCAGGGTCCCAATGACCCAGGACCAATGGGCTCGAGGTCAGCCCTCAATTCCACTGGGGTCCCCTTGAATCACTGACCTGTTCAGAAACAGCCCATGGTCACTAGCCACCACCCAGGCACTAGGAGAAGAACCAAGACCAGACCATCCCCAGGTTGCAGGCCACAGGTCTGCAAGAAGACTTTGGCTACATGGCAGGTTAGATCTGTCATCTCACCAAAGTTCCACTTCACTTCATTCCGTTCATTATTCACCCACCACAGAGCTGGGTTGGGACCTCTCCTGCCCTCCTGGTCAATGGCATACACAATGTTTTAGCTCCTACTTCAAGAGAAAAAGGCACACATTTGACCAATCCACTGCCATGGTTGCATTTCAGTGTGAACCAAGCTCAAGGGCTGAATTCCATTTATAGAGCCAAGAAAAGTGAGAGGCAGGGTAGGATCCATTCAACTAATTCTGGCCTTGTGTAGCAACCAACCCTTTCCCCCACAAACCTGCCAAGCCCCATATGACCATGAACAGCCTTCAAGTCATCTGTTGAAGATTTAAAACATCATTCTCTCATATGTCATTCTTAGTCCCATAGGAACAGTGAGTTCCTGTCTGTGCCTCAGTTTTCTCAATTATGAAATGGGGACAATACTGCTATTTACAGGTAGTAAAGTTTTAAAGGTTTTAATTAAATGAGTAAAGTGCTTATAATTGGGCCTGGCACATAGTAGGTGCTCAACAATTATTATTATTATGACAACAAAATAAAATAAAAGAGGGTAACTTAATTTCTCAATTACAAGGGAATATTTTAAAAATTAAGTTACTTCTGTGTGATCAAATATAAAAATCAATAAATATTTTCAGAATATTTTTTGCTCACAATATAATATTAAGTTAGAAAGCAAAAGTAAAACCATATATGCATTCTAATCCATATTTATGTTATAATATTCATTTGCTCATTAGATATTTACTAAGCCCTCATTATTTGTTAGGCTCTGTTCCTTGACAAAAAGGACACAAGAGTGAATAAGACAGACTAACACATACATATGTATATGGCTTAAAAATCATAGTTCATCTTCTTTTCTTGTTTAATTAACTTTCTTATTTTCCTGACATTTTCTATAATAAGCATGTTTTAAAAATAGTTTTCATATTCTTATTCTCAGAGCAGAGGATATTCAGAGTAAAAACTTAGGCAATCAAAAGCTTTTGAAGTGAGAAGAGGATTTGGCTCAACTGATAGAGCATCTGCCTACCACATGGGAGGTCCAGGGTTCAAACCCCGGGCCTCCTGACCCATTGGTGAGCTGGCCCACATGCAATGCTGATGTGTGTAATGAGTGCCATGTCATGCATGGGTGTCCCCCACATAGGGGAGCCCCATGCACAAAGAGCGCTCCCCATAAGGAGAACCACCCTGCACAAAAAAAGTGCAACCTTCCCAGGAGTGGCAACACGCACATGGAGAGTTGATGCAGCAAGATGATGCAACAAAAAGAGAAACACAGATTCCCAGGGCCATTTACAAGAATGTGAGTGAATACAGAAGAATACACAGTGAAGGGACACAGAGAGCAGATGGGGGGAGGGGAGAGAAAAAAAAAACTTTTGAAGTAAGCAGAGAAAATCCTTTAAATGCCTCATCTCATTTTTCACTCCCTGGAGGTCAACAATAGTAACTGGTGTATATTCTTCTAGATATTTTTCCACCTATGGGCAAACATGCTTCTATTGCCTTTACATCAGGCGATTGGAACAAAGAAATCTATCTTATCTGATGTAAGAGAAGATGAGATTAATGTATAAGCACTTTATATATGTACTCACACATATAAGAAAAACGTATTATGAAAAAGTCCCTGCAACATATAAAAGAATATTAAAAAGTATAAATGAACAATTATGCACTGCTTTTATATAGGGAACAAGGTATGTGTTACTCTTGTAAGTATTTACAAAATGATGGGAAAGTTGCTGTAATAAAGTAGAAAACAAATATTGTTGCTCAGATACCTGACTAGTGTTTTTAGACTCTAACACTTGCAATTTGGAGAAGATATTCCTAAAATTTATGCATCTCCTTCTGGGAGAAAACATTGCCTTTTCAATTCTTGATTTTGGACTCTCATAGCCTCAAAACCAGGAGCCAAAAAATTCTCATTGTTTAAGCCAGAAGCCAACCAAACAAAAAGTAAAACAAAACAAAATGAAAAATTATGGATTGGGAGCAGATGTACTTCAAGTGGTTGAGCACCTGCTTCCCACATGATAGGTTCTGGGTTTGGTCCCCAGTGCCTCTTAAAAACAAAAAAACAACAAGCAAACAAATGAAAAAACCAACTCAGATTAGTGGATGTGACTCAGTGGTTGATTGCTGGCTCCCCAAATATGAGAGCCCAGTTTAATCCCAGGCCCTGGTACTTCAAAAACAGAACAAAAAAAAGTTATGAACTGTGCTCACTTTGGCAGCACATGTAGTAAAAGTGCAATGGTGGACATAGGACACATTAAATTACACCAAACATTTATAAAAGTCTATAGGCTAAAATGTAAACCATAATGTAAAACATAAGGTAAATACAATCTTAGGAAATTGGTCACATGAGAAGAGATTGTTGGAAAAGGCCTGAGGGAAAAACAATGCTGCTTGGACAGAATATTTCTGCTCTGAAACAACCTGAGCTGTGTCTATGCTGTGGGGAAGGAAATCACTGGTCTAGCCTATGTCATTCTAATCATCATAAGAATGGCACCCTCTTGTCAGGAAACTTCCAACCAACCTGCTCCCAGCCCCGCTCAAAAAGGGGGCTTTCCTGGTGCAGCAGAGCAATCCCGGCTCTCCCCGATTCTACACAGTGCCCTGGATTTATACCTCGCCACAACAGGAAGTGCAGTTGTAGATATTCCTATGGCAAAACCTGTTATTCTGCTTCCAAGACACCCCCATCCATGTAAAAATGGGAATAAAAGGACATTTACTAATTGGCATAGTTGGACTTCTTGAGAGAAGTAGTCTTAAATCACAGGGAGTTAGATTGCATACAGGAGTAATTGACTGTGACTATCAAGGAGAGATTGTTTTCATGCTAATTCTGATGGGGCCTATTTAGCCAAATTAATAAAATTAGTACAAAATTTTTATCAAGTGTTTAAAGGAATTTTCAGTTTTGAATCAATAGCTTACTCCTGAACTTCAAGTCTTAGTGTAGTTTTAAAGAGTAGCAATCCAAAAAATATGTTAACTGTCTAAACTGTTAAATAAGAGCTTAAGAGCATTCATGCTGCTCAGGTTATCCTAACTGATTGCTGATTACTAATAAGTGTTTCCAAGAACAAGCTTGCATGTTACAGGCAACATGATTCCAGAAGAAATCCTAAAAGCAGTAAAAACTAAGATGTGAAATGATGGAGAGCTTAAAAAAAAAAAAAAGCTATACCAGAAAAGTAAGAATTATGAGTCAAATGTAAACTTTGTTTCTGTTGGTGTGTTGTAATTGTTTTTGTTTTTGTCTGTTTGTTCAATGTCAATGTATATTTTAATACCTCTGGATGGTATAAATAAATAAAAACATCTGAAAGAACTCTATTCAAATGGCCAAAAAATTAAATAAGCACTTATATTATTACCTGTTTGAAATGTTAATGAGATCTCTATAGTTGTGTAATAGAAATGTATATAGTTGATTAATAGAATTACTATGTCTCTTCAAAAAAAATAGTTCTTGCTTAAATTGAGATGAATATTTTTCTTCATAGGATAAAATGAAAGATGTAAAAGTTAAGCAAATATTGAAAAAGGTAAAAAGTTTGTGGGAATGCTAACTGAAATTTAATAAGGTGTATTTTGTCCTAAAATAAAATGGTTAGTTTTATAAAATCAGAAAATGGAAACATGCAGAACAGAACTAGTATGCATATAGCAAGTTGTAAAAATATTGTGGTAGCATTTAATGAGATAATGTGTTTTGTAAAAGTAAAACAAACCTGAATGAATACAAAACATGCAAAAACTGTGTGAAAAGGACTTTTGCAGTTCTTTAAGGCTTTCTGCCTGGCCTGATGGCAATGAATCCTGCTGCGTAAAAGAAACCTGTGGCAGTTACCCTACTGAGAAACATCAGAGACAATGGTATTTTGTTTTATTTATTTATTTTTTTTTAAGATTTATTTATTTATTTAATTCCCCCCCCCTCCCCTGGTTGTCGGTTCTTGGTGCCTATTTGCTGCGTCTTATTTCTTTGTCCACTTCTGTTGTCGTCAGCGGCACGGGAAGTGTGGGCGGTGCCATTCCTGGGCAGGCTGCACTTTCTTTTCACGCTGGGCGGCTTTCCTCACGGGCGCACTCCTTGCGCGCATCAGCACTGCGCATGGCCAGGTCCACACGGGTCAAGGAGGCCCGGGGTTTGAACCGCGGACCTCCCATATGGTATGACGGATGCCCTAACCACTGGGCCAAAGTCCGTTTCCCGACAATGGTATTTTAAAAGCCTGGAAGAGGCAAACAATTGAGACAAGCTCTAAGGTCCCTTTTACTCTATCAAATTCTTAAATGTTGTTTGGTTGGATAAGACAAAACTATACTTTCTGTTGTAATTGATAAAGTACAATGTTTTCTAATGTTAAAAGAATTTGTAATATTGTTGGAATACTAAAAATCTTTTATCCCTCACTCAGATGTGTTAATTGGGAAAGGTCCTTCATGGGAGTAGCTTTTTTAAGCAGGCTGCTTAAAAAAAAAAAGAGGGAGAAGGTGGATGTTGACCTAGCCTGTGAATTGGATGTGGTCAGTACCATTATTGGCTTTGGGTAGGGTTTGTGGCAAAGGCAAGATTCTAATTGAGTACCCCTTGGGTCTTAGTCACAATTGTGGGAAGGGGTTGTAAGTACAATATAAAAAATTAATTATGTGCAGCATAGGAAGCCCTGCTGAAAGTGAAAGGCTTAACCCAATACTGTCTGGTTACTCTGAAGACTGCCATCCTTATCCAGGGGTGGATTGCAAATACTAAAAACAAGACAGGAACAACAGACTGTTGTGAATTACTCTCCATGGGGGAGAGATCTGTGGAAGAAAATCTGGGACACCTGCCAGCAGTGACAGGCAACTGTCTGTCATGTCCCTGCCCACTTCTCTAAGATGCCTCTCAGGACTGTTGAGGCAGATGACTCATGAAGATCCAGAGCCATGAAATTGGGATCTGAGAGAAAGCAGAGTAGCTCCACTGGTAAAGGGAACATCATGAGTACCAGACTTTGGGATGCCTAATGCAGCAGTTCCTGTTGCCTACTATTAACCAACAGCTTGTGGCCTTAATGCTCATATCAATGACTGTGACATCAGCACCCTCCTCCTCCTGGAAGGGGAAAAATATGCTTTCACTGCTACAGAAACTGCATCAGGACTCTTAGAACAAGCCAGCTATTGTTTTCTGCCTGAGAAATGAGTCCTCACCATGATGGACTAAGTTTATATTCAGCACTGAGTTGTGGCCCCACGTCCAGCGAAGAGGTTAAAAGCAGGACCAAGGAAGATATTGGAGTTATGTGATAAACTTCCAGCTGCCCCACAGCCCAAAATGGGGAAGTAAGAATTTGTCATTGCCTATGCCTCAAACTCTGCAAATTGGGGAAAATGAGGTCATTTTGGATCAAGTACTGGCCCATATAGCCTTTCTGGTAGGAAATCTTAAGCCCTTGAGAAATGAAAGTTTAGCCATTAAATGTCTGCTATTGGAAATCTTTTGTGTGTGTGTGTGTGCATGTGCATGATTTATTTATTTATTTATTTATGTTGTTTTTTTAACTTTATTTTTTAAATGTTACATTAAAAAAAAATGAGGTACCCATATACCACTCACCTCCTCACCCCACTCCTCTCCCCATAACAACAACCTCCTCCATCATAATGAGACATTCATTACACTTGGTGAATGCATCTCTGAGCACCACTGCACCTCATGGTCAATGGTCCACACCATAGCCCACACTTTCCCACGGTCCTCCCAGTGATCCATGGGAGGACATACAATGTCCAGTAACCGTCCCTGGGGCACCACCCAAACAACTCCAAGTCCCAAAAATGCCCCCATATCACATCTCTTCCTCCCACTCCCTACCCCCAGCAGCCACCATGGCCACTTTCTCCACACCAATGCCACTTTTTCTTCAATTACTAATCACAATAGTTCATGAATAGAATATCAGTAAGTCCACTCTAATCCATACACTATTCCTCCATCCTGTGGACCTTAGAATGGTTGTGTCCACTCCACATCTCTATCAAGAGGGGGCTTAGATTCCACATGGATGCTGGATGCAATTCTCCTGTTTTCAGTTGTAGGCACTTTTGGCTCCCTGGTGTGGTGGTTGACCTTCTTCACCACCATGTTAGATGAGAGGGATAAGTCCAATAAACCAGAGTGTGGGAGTTGCAAGTCTGTTGAGGCTCAGGGCCTGGCTATCACATGGTCAGTCCAGAGATTCATGTCCCCTGGGTATTTATTAAACCCCAGCACCAACTACAGTTCCGGTAAAAGTAAAAGGAGAGACTTGTGGACAAAGATCACATCTGAGTCCAGCTCCTTCACACAGAAACACACACTCCAAAGTAGGGCCAACTGACATGGCACTGAACTCCATCTGCCATGGCCATAGAATCTGTGGGTCTCTGTAGCCCTCAGAAGAACCAATACCTGGGCTTGTATCTACTTTATCTGTTTCTGGGGCTCTGCTGAGGACTGCATAAGGGCAACTACTCTGATAACTTCCCAGCTCTTTTTGGAGACTCATAGTCATATAAACTCATTTGTCCTTTCCATTTCCGCCTTTGATTCAGGTCAAAAAGCATTTTTAACTCCTGGTATTATATGTAGACTGAGATATTCTGCTGATCTGAGTTGACCCTTTTATTCAAGGTCATTTTCTAGTTACATCATCAGCTGGTACTTGGTAGTGATCCCTCAGTACCAGGGAGGCTCATCCCTGGGACTCACATCCCATGTTGGGGGGGAAGGCAATGCATTTACATGCTGAGTTTGGCTTCAAGACTGGCCACATTTGAGCAACACAGAGGCTCGCTCTCAGGAGGTAACTCTTAGGCACCCTGCAGCTCTAGGCCTTGTTCATATCTCAGATGCACAGGCTTACAAGTATATTCATTAGTATCAAGGGCTCCTTGATGCTTTTTGATCTTAGAAATATCATAGCCCTCAAAGACAATTAAGTTCTCAATGAAATAATGAAATCTTGCACAACAGTGGGTGCTCAGTAATATCAGCTACCTCTTCCTGAGACTTTATTCAACTAAGTCTGTACTAACACTAACTTACCCAGAACAGTAGCCCCCATGCTTCAAGATGCCCCACACATCATCAGATCATGTTTTCTTCATTGGAGGCAGCTGGGTATAGAATATTGTTGACTCTTGATGGATATTAAGGACCTACAAAATGATTATTGTTCCAGGTATTTACTCTTTAGACTCCCTCCATTTTCTTGATCTTGTAGTAAACCAAGGAATGATAGTTTCAGTATCATTCAGAGGAATCAGTTGCATTCTCTGTGATTTAAAAGAGAATGTTAAATGCTATAGACTAGAATGTGCAAATATCTTCATCACATACAAGAATATTTTACCCACCCCTTAATCAATTTTAGAGGAAAAAAGATAAATCAGGGGTAAAATATTTTACATTTCCTTTAAGCTTGCTGCCTGATTTCCTGTATACTACCTCTGATTCATATACACACAAGCACTTTAATTCAAATATATGAATTATCACAAATTTCAGGATTTTTTTTACCTAGTAAAAAGGCTGTTCTGACTAGACAGGTAGTTACTGAATCTAGATTGGAAAAGATATAAAGATACATAATAAAAGGGATACTCTATTTTTCAAAGAAATTACAATGAGATATCATTTCATACCTACTAGAATAACCACTAGTAAAAAACATAAAAATTACAAGTGTTAGAGAGGATGTGGAGAAATAAGAATGCTTAGTAAGTGTTGGTGGGAATGTAGGCTGATACAGTTGCTTGTAAGAGTGTCAATTCCTTGGAAGTTAAATATAGATCTGCCATGGGATCTGGCAATCCTACTTCTAGGTATACATAGTACTCAGAAGAACAAACACTGTATGATCTCACTGATATGAACCAAATATAAGGAGCAAACTCACAGAGTTAAAAGCTAGAATGCAGAATGATACGGCCACTGTGGAGGACAGTTTGGTAGTTCCTAAAGAAGTTAAATATAGATTTACAATATGACCTTAAAATACCACTACCGGGTATATACCCAGAAGAATTGAGAGCAGTGACATGAATAGACATCTGCACAACTATGTTCATAGTGACATTATTCATGATTGCTAAAAGTTGGAAACAACACAGGGGTCCATCAACCAGTGAATGGATAAACAAACTGTGGTGTATTCACATGATGGAATATTATGCAACTGTAAGAAGAAATGAAGTCATAAAGCTTATGAAAACATAGATGAATCTGGAGGACATTAGGTTGAGTAAAGCAAACCAGACACTAAAGGAAAAATACTGTATGATTGCATTACTATGAACAAAAAATAAACAAAATATATTGTGTAACATATTGTATGATTAAAAACATAAAATTTATATGTATCCAGTATATTTAATTGAGAACTGTATGTTTTATTCAACTGTATTTTCTTATTTTTAAATTACTGTTTATATTTTCAATTATTAAATGTACAAAATAAAGTTTAAAAAATCTTTAAAAGGTAGGCAAAAGTTTTGAATTGATATTTGTCCAAAGAAGGAATACAAATAATGAACAAACGCATCAAAGAATGTTCAGTGTTACTAGTGATTAGGGAAATGCAAATCAAAACTACAATGACAGGGAGTGGATGTGGCTCAAGCAGTTGAGTGTTCACCTCCCATAAGGGAGGTCCCAGGTTTGATCCCTAGTGGCTCCTAAAGACATGCTGATGCAACAAACTGACACAATGAACAGGGTATAGATGCGACTCAAATGGTTGGGTACTGGCCTCCTATATAGGAGGCCCTGGGTTTGGTTTCTGGTGCTTTCTAAAGAAGATAAGCAGAAAATGAGTGGGCACAAAAAGCAGAAACAATGAGCAGATACAGCAAGCAAACAGATGAGGGAACCATCTCAGGGGGAAGAACTGTAATGAGGGAGGAGATGTGACTCAAACTGTTGAGTGACTGCTTCCCCCATGCGAGGTCCAGGTTTCAGTTCCTGGTACCTCCTACAATAAACAAAAACAAACAAGCTAGTTGCAACAACACTGAGGGCTTCACACACTGGTCTGTCCTCCCCTATTAGGGACCATACAGGCTTGAAAGACTCACACCCCTCTATTTGAGAACATAGCAGGCCTCCCCAGAATGCTATGCAAGTCCACCACCTTGCCACCTTGCCACTCATTATATGTGTCTACACTCACTGATAAAACAAACTATGGCAAGATGAACACTCACACACTCCATAGAAGCCTGCCCCAGGTGGGCCCTTTCCCAAATGTTGCCCACATCCAGCACTTTCATAATGCCAAAAAAGCATTCCCAGCATTGTAGTTTCAACTGTGTACCTGCCAATTCCCAGTTTTCACCTGCTCCCTCCTCCAACCCTCCCCTCACTTCCATGGACAGTCCAACACACCCTCCCCAATCCACCCCCTAACAAACCAGCACCAGCCAACCCAACAGCATCATTATACCACTGTCATGCCCATCCACTACACAACTACATACTTACACTTCATCATATCTTTTACCCATATGGGTGTTGGCTCACAACTTCTCCCTCTCCATTTCCTGTAAACCTGTCTTCCAGATTCTGCTTTTTGAGTCTGCTCAATTTGCCTAATTCATATGGGGTCATGTAATTCCATGGGGTCATGTAAGATTTGTCCTTCAGGGTCTGGCTTGCTTTGCTCAAAATAAGGTCCTGAAGAATCATCCATGTTATCCCATGTGTTAATACTGCATTCCTTCTTATAGCTAGTAACTATGAATCTTGTCCTTTAAGGAGTGAAGCCGGGTGGTTACCATGGGTCCTGAGGAGGGGCGGTAGAGGAATAGAATAGGTGGAACAGGGGGCATTTTTGGGGTGATGGAAGTGTTCAACATGATCGTGCTGTGATGGATACAGGCCATGTTGAACTGCATCAAAGTTTATAAAAGGGTATGGTCAGAAATATAAACCATAATGTAAAGCATTGACCATGTTTGGTAGCTATGTTTCAATATTTGTATATCAGTTGTAACAAATGTATCATCCACATTAAAAATATTATTAATAGTGGAAGGGGGATAAAGGTGAGGATGTCAGGTATTTTGCACATGACTTTTCTGTAACCTAAAACTTCTTTGAGGACAAAATAAAAAAATTAAGATACTGGGGCAATAAAAAGAAGAAAATGTCAATGTACATATAGGAAAAAAGGTCTTACAGTGATGAAAGGCAAAACATCAAAAAAGTTTTAAAAATGTTTTTCATTATTTTTTATCCCAAATTTTTATTTTTTTAATTTTTACTTTTAAAATTTTGTATTTAATTTCTTATTTTTAAAGCTATCATTATTTCATTTTATTATAAGTTGTGTTAGGCTGTTTATTGGCTTCATTTTTGAAGAAGTTTTGGATCACAGCAGGGTTACCACTGTAGCAGGGGAGGATCATTGGTATGGAGTATCAGTGATGGGGGATGCATGTGAGGAAGTCCACCTGGGCATACATGGAAGGGATATAAATGTGTTCAAATAATCATGAGGAATCATTGTGGAGGGTAGAGATTCACACAATAACTGAAAGAATATCAAATTCCCATCCTGGGGAGCTCTGCCACAATCTCTAATGGATCAGCAAGAAATCTCCTGAGTACAGGGGCAATGACCAGTGAAGGAGGATGGTCCATTGATGGGCACTTGATATTGGTGACTGTGCATATGAACCTTTACTCTTGAAATTGAACCTTAGCCTAGCATTACAGGGTGCTTAAGAGTTTGCTCCTGGGAACCTCCTCGTTCAAATGTGGCCTCTCTCTAAGCCACAATCAGCATATAAATACATTACCTTCCCCCCAGTGTGGGGCATGACTCCCAGGGATGAGCCTCCCTTGGATAACTGCCAAACCCCAACCAGCAATGCAACTGGAAAAAGACCTTGACCAGAAGGGAGAAAATGTAAAGACCAATAAGTTTATATGGCTAAGAGTCTTCAAAGTGAGTTGGGAGGTCATTCCAGAGGTTGATCTTATGCATGACTCATCAGGTTCTCATTGATTGCCAAAAGTAGATACTGCTCCAAAAAGTGGGACTTCTGAGGGCTCCAGAGACATCAAGACACTATAATCAGGGCAGATAGCTCAGGAGTTTGTTGCCTTGCCAGTGGACACTACTTTGGAATTTATGCTCCTGAGTATGGCAGTTGGACTCAGATGAAGTTTACCTACACATGGCTCTTCTGTTCTTGTATTTGAACATATAATTAGTACTAGAGTTGGTATGCGTACGTCCAAGAGACAAATCTTTGGACTCTCCAAGTGCCAGTTGGTCCCTATATCTCAACAGAGATGCAACACCTACTCTCCAGTTCATTGATTTCACCCAGGGGATGATAGACAAATACCATATACCAAGGAATTGAGAGAGTCTAAAACTGCAAGCAAGAAAGTTCCATCCATCAGCCCTAATGGATCACAGTCTCCCCTCAATTATAGGTGGAGTGGACATCAACATCCCAGAATCCTCTGGATTGTGGGAAGAACAACAGACTAAAGTAAATTTACTGGTATTCTACTATAGACTTATTGTGATTGTAGCAATGGAGAAATTATATCATTGTTGTGGTGGCGTGGCCACTGAAGGTCCTGAGGGATGGGAGAGGGAAAAATAGTTGTAATATAGGAGGGTTTGGGAATTGTCCTGAATGACATTGCAATGACAGATGCTGGCCCTTATATATCTTGCCAAAACCTACAGAATTGAGTGGGAGAGAGTGTAAACTACAATGTAAACTTTAATCCTCATTTAGTGGCAATGCTCTAAAATGTGTTCATCTATTGCAATGAATGTACTTCACTAATGAAGGATATTGTTAATGTGGGAATCCCTTATAATTTTTATGTGACATTTGTGTAATCTAAGTATCTTTAAAAAAATAAAATAAGAATTCATACAGAAGCTAAACAAATGGAAAGAACAACCCATGGGAGCAAATGAAACTCAAGGGTTGAGCAGCAGCTTCCCATGTATGAGGTCTCAGGCTCAGTCCCTGGTACCTCAAAAAAAAAAAAAAAACTACAATGAGATATTATTTCACACCTATTAGGCAGGCCACTATTTAAAAAGACAAAAAATCACAAGTGCTAGAGATGAAGTAGTGAGATAGGTAAACTTATTCACTTTTGTGGGAATATAGAATGGAACAACCACTGTGGAGGACTGTTTGGCAGCTCCTATGGAAGTTGAATGTAGGCTGGACATGTGAACTGGCAAAACTACTACTGAGTAAATACCCAGAACTGAGAGAAGTGACATGAACAGACATCTGCACACTGATGTTTATAGCAGCGTTATGTATGATTGCCAAAAGATGGAAACAACGCAGGTGTCCAATAACTGAAGAATGGATAAACAAATTGTGGTGTATACACATGATGGAATATTATGCAGTTGTAAGAAGAAATGAAGACATAAAGCATATGACAACATGGATGTACCTAAAGAACATTATATTGAGTGAAACAAACCAGACACAAAGGACAAAACTGTATGATTGCACTACTAAGAACTAAATACGTTGTGTAATCCTATGAGATTAATAACTTGAATATGGGTCACTAGAAAAAAGAATGAGGTTAAAGAAAGAAAAGTTAACAAGTTATTTCGTTAACTTGTGCAGAATTGGTAAAAAGGATGTTTGTTCATCTTGGGAAAGGAATAAAAAAGGTGAAAGCCAAACATAATGTCTGTAACTAGAAGTACTATTGTGTGGGTATGAAAGGGGTTTAAAGTGAAAGTCTAAGGTCATGTATATTTCTAAAAAGAAGTATAAAATAGGTAACATGGAAGTGTATAGCATAGTGAAACCACATGTGAAATATGAATATGGGTAAAATTGCACATATAAGACTGGTTTTCTTTGAAATTGAACAAGTATGCTAAAACTATAAGATGTTAATATCAAACTAAACAATTTTCTACTAAGTGAAAGTAACCAGGCAGAAAGTACTACATATTGTATAATTCCATTTATATAAAATGTAAATATAAATCAATTTATAAAACTGAAGTTTGATTAGTGGCTATGTGGAGTTTTTTCTTTCTAGAGTAATGAAATTGTTATAAATTCTTTTGTGGTGATGTATGGACAACATTGTTATTATACTAAAAGACATTTATTATGCACTTTGGATAGATCATATGGTATATGAATGTATCTCAATAAAACCGCTTAATAAATAAGTAATTGTGCAAGAAGAGCCAGAAATAGCAGCTATGTACAGCAGGGGAAGTATAGAGAGATTGAGGGGCAAAGAATTATCATGTTTGTTTTTATTATCATTTTTGAAATAATGAAAATGCTCTAACGATGGAGGTGATGAATACACAACTATGTGATTATACCAAATAAGATTGTGTAACTTGAATGAATTGTATGCTTTATTAATATGAATCAATAAAACTAAAAAAAAGTCCCTCTGAAGGAGTTTCTATAAACAAGTCTTGCAAGCAAGACTGTTCCATCCATCTTCCCCATGGGATCTAAGCCTCTTCTTAATCAAAAGCAGAGTGGGCATCACAATCCCCAAATCCTCAAGACTGAGGAATTAACAAACATAAGAGGGGAATGCAAGTATGAATGAAAGTAAACTTATTATTATTCAAGTAATGGAAAAATTTGTAATATTAGTATAAAACAGTGGTCACTAGAGGTCCTGACGGGAGCAAGAGGGAAGAACAGATGTAACATGGAGATATTGGAATTGTTCTCCATATTGCAGTGATGGATACACACCATTACAATTTTGTCAAACCTATAAAATTGTGTGGTGCAAAATGTCAACCATAATACAAACTAAAGACCATAGATAGTAGCAATGCTTCAGTATTTGTTCATCAATTATAACAAATGTACCACACTAAAAGAAAGTTATTAATAGGGAATAAATGTGAGAGGGGGAGCAGGTGGAGTATATGAGCATCCCCTATATTTTCTTTGTAACTTATATGTAATTTAAAACTTCTTTAAAAGTAAAAAATCACTGAAAAAATTTCTGAATTTGATGAAAGTGAAATAATTCACATAATATAACTTTTCATTCAAATGACTAATGAATAATAAAAGCTAACTTAGAAGCATCACTTACTTCTTACTAGGCCCTATTCTAAGAGTTATATAAACATGTAAGTCTTCTCAGCTCCATCAGGTAGTTTTTTAGATGAAGAATCTAAGACAGACAGAGGTAAATGGCAGAGCTGGGATTAAAACCCAGCCTTTCTGCCATCAGAGTCCATGGATCTAATCACTATATTTTACTGCTTCTTTGAGATAAAAAATTAGCTGTAAATTGGACTCTTGAGAAATAATACAAATAACCTTTTTGACCTGTAATCTGGATGCAGCAGGTTTAAGGTTCTGGTAGGTAACTCTGTGTAGAATTAAGGCAGGGTTCATCCTGGAGCAGCCCATAGAACATCGGACATGGAGACTACTTGACAAAAGGAGCAAGGCTCTGCAGTAAGCAAAAGAAATCCTTAGGAGGTATTTCTGAGCCCTGGAAACACAAGAGAACTGAAGCTGGGATCATCTCTACCTCAAAAAGTGAGCACCAAGAGCAGACAATCTTGGAGACATAGATGCACAAACTCCTGTCGGGATCTAGTAACATTCCTGGGAGGTCAACTAAACATCACTTAAAAGTGATGAAAGATAACCAAGAGTGTCTGCAACTATAATCTGGAGAATCCCATCCATCAGCTAGGTGTGATCTAAACCCCCTCTCAATTTAGAGGTGCAGTGGACATCATCATTCCTGTGTCCACAGGATGGAGGAATAAAATATGGATTAGAATGAACTTACTGGTATTCTACTATAGAACAATTGTGACTCAAGCAATGGAAGAAACTGTAGCATTGATGTGGAGACAGTGGCCACGGTAGTTGCTGAGGGCAGGGAGAGGGAAGAAGAGATGTTATGTGGGGGCATTTTCAGGATTTGGTGTTGTCCTAAATGATATTGCAGGGACAGATGCTGGACATTATATATCCTGCCATAACCCACTAAATATACTGGGGGAGAGTGTAAACTACAATGTAAACTATTATCCATGGGTGCAGCAGTGTTCCAAAATATATTCACCAAATGCAATGAATGTGCCACAATGATGAAAGTGGTTGTTGATGTGGGAAGAGGGGGATGGGGAATGGGGGTATATGGGAACCTCTTATATTTTTCAATGTAACATTTTGTGTGATCTATGTATCCTTAAAAAAGAACAATAGAACAATAAATAAATTTTAAAAATCACTAGTGGAAAAAATATATATGATAGTTTACATATGCATGTGAATATATGAATATATGTGTATGTGTATATTTCATGGTTTCCTGCCCTTGAGAAAGTGTTGATGATAGCTAATATTTGATCATTAAAATTGTACAAGGTGTTTTATGACTGTTATCTCAGTACATTTTTGTGACAAAGTAAAAAAAGATGATGAAAAATTCTTAGGCTGGGGGCTGCCTCCCTCCCTACATTCAGTGTTATCACTCCTGGCCTTTTTAACTAGAGAGGAGAAGGACTAGTGTTGAGTGAAAATGCCACAGGTGGTAGCCAAGGCAAGAAATCAAGACCTCATTACCATCTGGTAGTGTTGGGCCCTTGGAAATGTCATTGAAATGTGGGTGAAAGTGACAAAGTGATTCCTATTTGAGATTAGCCTCAAACAAAGATTATAAATATAGTGAACATGTCTTCTGTTTTGTGCCTATTGCACAGGCATCTAGACAGCCCACTCTTCAGGCTCAAAGGTGACACAATTTATCTGATAAATCCAACTATCAGACTTCTGACTCAGTCAAGATGGAGAAGCCACATTCCTTGTCAGTCCTCCATCCTACAAGAAAAAGTGGGCATAATACACCAAACATAGGAAGACTCTGAAGGGTGGAAAGAAAAAAGTGAATTGGCTAAGGACCTCAGGACTTGAGGAAAAATGTGGTGGTGAGTTCCTTGTGCCTCCCATATATCCCAAATAGGGTGCTAGGGAAGCCCACAACCCAGAGCCAACCACTGCAAAAAAAGAGGCTTCCCTTCTAACCAAAGGACTGGAAAACGTACATACAATAAAACTGTTTTTATAATACCCACCCACACAAGCTTCAAAGAAAAATCTTCCCTAGTGTTAGTGGGGCTGAACGGGCAGCTGAAAGTCCATTCCAGTTGCAGGAAAAGCCAGGGCGAGGTGGTGCAAATTGGTGCTTTGCTTTTTTAGGAGTGGTGTCAGCAGGGTGCTCCAGAGAGTTGAAACTCACTCATCACCCAGTCCACAGTGAGGTGGAATGATCAGAGTAAGGCGGCGATCCTCCCCATTTCACTCCAGTATCACTTCTCCCACCCCCAGTCTCAACCTCATCACTGCTAACCACCCAATTGCTCTCCAGCCCTGCTAATCCCCTGGCTATTCCTTTTTTAAAACTTTCTCTCCCCTTCTCCCCCCTTATCCCCCCCCCCAGTTGTGTGCTCTTTGTATCCATTTGCTGCATGTTCTGTTGTTGTCAGCGGCATGGGAATCTGTTTCTTTTTGTTGCATCATCTTGTTGTGTCTGTTCTCCGTGTGTGCGGCACCATTCCTGGGCAGGCTGCACTTTCTTTCATGCTGGGTGGCTCTCCTTATGGGGCGCACTCCTTGTGTGTGGGGCTCCCCTACACAGGACACCCCTGTGTGGCAGGGCACTCCTTGTGTGCACCAGTGCTGTGCATGAGTCAGCACCACATGGGTCAAGGAGGCCTGGGGTTTGAACCATGGGCCTCCCATGTGGTAGGTAGATGCCCTATCCACTGGGCCAAGTCCACTTCCCCTGGCTATCCCTTGAATACACCAGGAACACACTCCAACATCAAAGTTTACACTGGGATGCTATTCCTCAGATATCCGCAAGCCTCACTTATTCTTCCCCCAAGTACTGCTTAAATGATCCCTCTTGGTAATACCCTCCATGACAGCCTTTAGAAATGTACTCTCCTCCCCCAACACTTACCCACCCACTACCTTGCTCTCACTTAATTTCCATAGCACTAACCTTCCCATGTATGAAATTATACTTCTATCTTGTCTATATCCCATCCTCACCTAGAATATAAACTCCTTCAGACTGAGTTTATTTCCTGTTTTTCCATTGTTCTTTCGCCAGCAATGGGAATTATGGCTGGCCAAAACAGGCCATCCAAGATACTTGTTGAATAAAAGAATGGACATGCTTAGCAGCAATCCTACCATGACTAGGGTAGCTCTGACATATAGTGTTTATCCTGGCCGATCAATGACAATGCACCAAGGTGTTCTTAATTATTAGATATACTGAGTACTTACTAGGTCATGTGCTGTGCTAACTGCTGTACATGAATTTTTCCTTCAATGGTCTCTGCAATCCTTTCAGAGTGATCTTACCCTATTTTACAGATGGGAGGGAAAGCTGACCTTTAGAGCTTTCCAGAAAAGTGCTAGTGGTCACACAGAGGGCAAGAGGAAGAGTCCAGACAAGAGTGGGATTCAAATCAAGAATGTCTGTCTCCAAATCCCAGGCTCTCAATCTCCAATTATAATGCTTATCCATTCCGTAAATTCAGTCTAAAGAAGACCACAATCATGTGGTGCATGTGGGCAGCAATCCCATGGTCTGCTAGAGAACAGACTACAACATATTTATCATAATATATAAACAATTTAACAGAAGTAGGAAGAAGCAGATGATGATGGTGAAAGGGAAATTCTATTATTTATTGAAGAGTTAACATGAATGTGCAAAGCTGTCTTGCTTCAGACCAACTTCTATAAATATCATTTTTTGATTTTGTAAGTATTGGTCAGAAGAGCATTTGAGGTTTTGCTTTGACGTCTATGCAAAGTGCAAGTATCATGTTACAATATATGGGCAGTTCATACCCCTTGGTCATGAGTTGAATTCAAGTATGGTTTATAAGATGAACTACAATGTGCATGGACAGAAGCTCATTGCCTCCATGTGGAGATGGCCAGGAAAGCAGCTGGTGCCAGTGCCTTAATTTCTCCAAGGAGAAATGCTAAGTCCATTTCAATGAAAGGCAAATGGACACCTAGAGTCCAGGTGGAGGCCATTAAGGATAAAGATCTCCATGCTAATTCTTACTAGGCAGGTTCTTTACATGTATTTTACCGAATTCTATGCATGCCATTAAAGTAATATAATAATGATGAAAAATTTTTAAAACTTTGGTTAAGCGTCAGAACTATCTTTAACCTTTTAACTCCAAAGCAGCTTATATTAATTGAGCTGACTCTGCTGAATGGTTAACAAAGGGTCTTTAAAATGACATTTCAATTCTTAAATAGACAATCTTAGGTTATCCTCTCTGATGACAACTGTTCATACAACTCCCAGTTGCTGGTAATAAACCATATCATAACTATATGGGATCATGCTTTCTATTTCATTTTCAACATCTAAAGAAACATGCCATCTGAACTGAGAGAAATTCTGGGGCTAAAATGTAAGAAGCCCATGCAGAGTGCTGGCCCTGTGCAGAAGTGCGGTCCTGCACAGGAGTGCTGCCCTGCATGGGAATGTCACCCGGAGTGGAAAGGCTGCCCCGTGCAGGAGTGCTAGCCTATGCAGAGAGCTGGTGCAGTAAGATGACACAAAAGACACAGAGAAGAGAAAATATGAAGACGTAGCAGAACAAGGAGATGCGGTGGTGCAAGAGAGTAATCGCCTCTCTCCCACTCCGGAAGGTACTGGGATCAGTTCCTGAAGCCACCTAATGAGAATACAAGCAAACACAGAACACACAGTGAATGTGCACAGAGAGCAGACAATGGGGGAATGGGATGTGTGTGGGGGGCAAGAAATAAATAAAAAATAAAACTTTAAAAAAAAGTGAGAAGAAAGTACCCAGAGAATAAAGAGCTATTAAGTGTTCCCTTTTTAAGTTGACCCTGTGCTTGACACTGTGAAAAGATCAGGGACACAGAAAGGAAAAAGACTCTTTCCTGTCCTGGGGAAATTTAAAATCCTTATGGAGAAAACAGGCTTAGAAATCCAATATTACATTATAAGCCAGTAAGTTCCACACAGAGAGTGTAGCAGAGAAGAACACAGAGGGAGAGACCAATTCTTCCTGGACCCTTGGGAAGAGGTACCATTTCATCCAATGTAAAACAATAAGAAGGTTTTCCCGGGATGAGAAAGAGGTGAGAAAACAACTCAACTGATTATGAGGCAGGAATTGAGAATCATAACCTGCACAAACCTGATTACCTCCTTGTGGCAAGAAACTCCTTGTAAGGAAGTGCAGGAATTAAAATTAATATGCACGTCATGGGTGACATCCACACTCAGTGCTTCTCAGCACCCACTGAGGTCCTCGTTAAAGTGTCTGAACACTGGGTATGGCATGGTGGTAGCCTAAAGAGGTCAGAGGAAAGGATTTGGAAGTAGGACATGAAACAAGCTCTTGTGTAAGAAAGAGGAGAGCGGTTCATTTAGAATTAAAATTGACTTGACTCAGACAAATTTAGAAGCTTCCTATATGGAGCCTTTCCTCAACTGTGTATGGGTAAATACCCTACCTAAATATATCACATTTACAAGGCAAATAGTGAGTTTTTTCCATTCATCACTACTTGCACATCTATGATACCAGGGTTTTCTCACCAAATCCATGGCATCTTTGGTGGCAGCTCTTAATTGGATTTTATTTGGGTTTTCAGGGGTAAGAGCCAAGGCCAGCTTCCTGGTCCCATGCTTAGAAGGGCTCTGTGCTTTGTTTAATACTCTGCTTTCATGATCCTGAAATTCTTAACAGGGCAGTGAAGCAGAGGAGACATACACAATATGCTTGCTGCCCCATTAGCATGTAGCCTCCATAACTTCCCATCAGCACAAAATTACAATGAACCTATGATGCATGAGAGTTCAGAAGGTCTCAATGTGATTACAAAGGTAAGTGTGTTACCTCTATGTCTAAAGGAGATGTTAACAGCTCCAAGAGGTCACACTTTCAAACTAAAGCTTACTCCCAAGGTAGAAGAGAATGACCTTCTAAAAACACAAAACAACCAAAAACTGCTATCATATCCTTTCTTACTCGTGTTGTCCTCTATTAGTCAACCACTTACAGTGAAAATGATGACAGAAGGAAAGGGAAAAACAGGGCAACTAATAGTTTATTTCCTTCAATCTTTCTTTATCTATCACTAAGCAAAAGATAGGGTGTGTTGCTCAAATGTGCACATATCAAAAAGCAAAATAAAGGTATTTGCATTAACTTTTTGCAGAGTTTCAACTATTCTAATAATTACAAAATACATGCACAATGAAATGAGGAATTGTGTAATTTATTGATCCCACATACAAGTTAAAGGCTTTTATACTTGTATTTAAAAGTGACATTGCATAATTTAATGAACAGTAAAATTCATGCAAATAATTTATTAAAATAGTATTAAGTAGGAAGCAAAAAATACCTTGAAATTAGAGATATCATGGGAGAAAGGAAAAAGCTTCCTATTTTAGTGTAAATAATGGCATATTTTCTCCTGATTTTAGAACAAGGGCCCAACGTTTCATTTTGCACTGGATCCTGTAAATTATAGCTGGACTTGGATTGTGATTTTCAAAATATATATAGAGAGAAATAAATATACACATAATTGTCTTTAAGTACATACTTATATATGTACATATAGATACACACTTACACAGGACAAGTATTCATATATTGCCTAGTTCTGTCTACTGAGAACTGTAAGCAATGACATCATAATAGCTATGAGCCCCCTAGCACCAAGATCTTAGTTTCTTTTATTTTCTTTTCCTTTTTAATGCTTTGCTTTTATTTTTTTATTTTTGCAATAATAAAGTTTGTTTTTAGAGAAGTTTTAGATTACATCAAAGTTACATCAAAAGTATAGATCTATCCATCCATGGTCCTCTCAATCAGAAAGTGAAGGGGCATCACCATTCCAAAATCATCAAGATTGAGGAAAGAACAAACAGGGGTAATGCACCTATGGACTAAAGTAGACATTATTATTCTAACAATGGAAGAACTTGTAACATTGATATAAAGCAGTGGCCACCAGAGGTTCTGAGGGGAGGGAGATTGAAGAATAGGTGTAACATGGGGAATTTTGGGGACACTACAATTGTCCTGGATGACATTGCAATGATAGATACAGGCCATGAGACATTTTGTTAAAACCTGTAAAACTGTGCAGGGCAAAGTGTAAACTACAATATAAACTAGAGACTATGGTTAGTAGCAATGCTTTAATATGTGTTCATCAATTGTACAAATGTACCACACTAATGAAAGATGTTAATGGAAAAATTGTGGGAGGGGAGAGTGTGGGGTATGTGGGAATCCCCCTATGTTTTCAATATAACATTTATGTAATCTAAAGCTTCTTTCAAATAAAATAAAATTTAAAAATATAGGGGATTCCCATATAACCCCCAAGTCCACTTACACAATTTCCCCTATTATTGTCATCTTACATTATGGTTTATACTTTGAGCTGTACAGTTTCATATTGTTTCAGAGCATTTTTAGTGCATTGGAATTGTTCTGTATGATACTGCAATGACGGATACATGACATTGTACAAATGTCAATGCTTATGAAGAGGCATTTAAAGGTTAAATTGGCTCCTACCACCGTGCTACGATGCAACCACTCACCAGGACAAGGTTGCCTTGCTCTCTTACTCTCCTCTTCTCCATCTATCCTTCCTTCTGCCTGCTGAAGTACCACCTGCTCATGAATCCAATCTCATCTCCTCTCTACCTTCATTTTACTCTTCTTGCACATTCACCCTGGGCCCAGGAAATGAAATGATCTTTGTTACCTTGAGTTGGACTCTTAAGGGCCAAACTGTAAGCTTTTAGCCCAAAGAAATACCCTTTATAAAAGCCAACAGACTTCTGGTACTTTGCATCAGCACCCCTTGGTTGACTAATACGGAGAGCATGCCACAATGACTGTGTCTCATTTATTATGCTGCAAGGTAATATATATTGATGTTAATTGGTCTGGATCTTTCGCATCCATACAGTAACAAGCTCAAATATAATGCATATTAAAAATGAGAGATGTCCTCACTTAAAGTTGTATGTTCCTCCACTGCTATTAACCAAATTTTCCCTCCTCCTCTTCATGGGGTTTCCAATCTCATCACTAATTGTCAACAATAACCTCTGCCTTTCTTAATCCAATAAACACATTTTTGCCATAATAAATAACTGCATTAGTTAATTAAACAAGAAAGCAAGCATTATGCTCTCTCTACTCTGGGAAAAGCTGGATTAGTTCTCAGATGACCTCAGGTTAAGTTCTAGGCATCAATTCATTCTAAAGCAGTGATTCTTAACCTTTTTTGCTCCATGGACCCCTTTGCCAGTTAGGTGAACACCATGGATCCTTTACTATGTCCACACTATACTGTGTATATTTAATAAATATATTACACCCTCACCAACATGTCCGCACAGGAATAATTTTTTAAATTTCAATTCAAGCTCATGGACCCCTTGTTAATAACCCCTACTCTAAGCCTTTCTTGCACTAACTACTAGGCTCCCTTAATATGCTCTAAATATCCTTTACCTCTTCCTTCATCTCATTGAATTAATTTAGGAAATTAGTTTGGACCCCTTTGATTAGTTATTCCACATTCTGTGTCTCCTCCAACTTTTTCATTTGTTCATTTGAAAGAGCCATGTCTGACTGTTTCTTAGTATGGCTTGGAATTATTTGCTGGAATTCTAGGCATCTGTTATCTTGGTTTATTCTGTTGGACAGTTTCTCTTTCTTGCCCAGAGTATTATTTTTGTTTGGCTTTTTGTTAAGGGTCTTCTTGGACACTCGGTTCCACTTCATATAAATATTTAGAGTTGCCTGTATTTAACTGAAAAAAGTAAAAGAAAAAGGAAGGGCAGAAAAAGAAAGAAAATAAATAATAAAAAGAAAAAAGCATGAAAGATAAGAAAACAGGAAGAAAAACCAGAAATGGAGAAAAATAGGAAAAGGAAGAAAGAAAACAGAAAGAGGAAAAGAAAATGAAGAAAAACATAAAGTAACAAAGACAGAAGAAAGAAAAATAAAATGGAAACAACTTTTCCTAATTTTTAAAAATGCAGAAGGTACTACTATTCACAATAGAATAATAATGGCCTTTAATTTTGTATAAGAATAAGGTCAATGTAAATTATTATTTTTATGATTTTATGAATTTGCATTTTGCCACCATAGCAAACGGAGTAGAGTGTGTGTTCATCTGATCTTAGATGTTTGTACACTTATTGTAACTGTTTTACTGATGTGGAAAATAGCTATATTATCTTCTTAAATTAAATTGCTTAGGAAAATAATTCATCTATGATTTGATATTCAAATATAATGGCACACTATAATGAATGGAAAATAAAATTGCTTCTCTTGATATGAAGATTTTTCACTTATATTAAAAAATGGGCAAATCTCTCTTCTTCACACTGTCCTCTGAACTAATCCTAAAAAATTAGATGACACTCATGCCATCTTTTCTTTGTCCATCTCTAACGTGTGCAGTTGTGAATTGGAATTTCCTTGTAAGTATCCCTAATGGTGATTGGTATAGATCCTAAAATCTGGGAACTAGGACTTGTTGTTTAGAATCATTCCTGACTCACGTGGATGCAAGGTAAACATATTCCCTCACGGCAGCTGTGCCTGGGAAGGTGCATAAAAGCTAACCAAAATGGTGTGGAGTTGCCCATTAAGTCACTTACATGGGCTATGTGTTGAGGAAACATGAGTACAATCACCAGTTGCCATGAGGAGATGGGCATCAGACTCAGATGAGATGGCTGTTTGGAAGAGGTTTGAATTTCTCAACATTTTTCATTTCTGGGCCAAATATGAACTGAATAAAGGTTTGGAAGCAATCCAATAGCAAATCCAGCAGTTTCAGTTTGTCAATGCATAAAAGACTAGTTCAGCTAATGTACGTGTAGATTGGACATCTGTGTAAATATCCAAGGGGCTGGGGTGATGGGATTGGATTTAATTTGAAATGTAATATTTTGGAGGGTAAGAGGTGGAGGAATTATTAGGTAAGGAGAGACTGAGGAAAGAATATGAATGATGAATAATGACAATCAGGAGGGAAAGAGAGTGGAGGGGCATGAAGAGAGCACACTAGGAAGTCAGTAGAATTCTGTTTTACCAAGGAGAGTACTTAGCATGGATACCTCATAAGGCCTCCCTTTAGGCAAGAAAGATAATATTAGTAGGAATCTTAATTTTGGATTCAATCTGGGTTTATTAGGACAGGTTCCACAGTTACTTAAGATGGTAAAATTAGTGTTACCATCATGAGGAGGCGTACATTAAATTATAAATTTTACAGATTTCACCAAGCAAGGTTAGGCCACAGGGCAAGTAAACTGCACTGTCTGGAAAATCACTCTTTCTGGCAGGGCTCACTTTAAAAAACAGGACTTGACAGTGTGATTATTCATTGAAAATTTGAGGGTGTCTGGGGTCTTCCGTGGATGGTGAGCCTGTCCCAGTTCAGGTGTAGCTGGGACACCTGACAAGCATTTAGGCTGCAGGGGAGAGTGATCTCCAACAGTGAACTCTTGGGCTGGAGAACTATTTAGTCTGAGGTGATGTCATCTGTGGCAGTGAGCTTCTGGGCTGCAATGAAGTCATCTGGGATGTGGGGAAGGGTATCCTTCCCAGAGGAGACCCACTTGGATTGATGAGGCACATGACATTAAAATGAGGCAGAGATGCTTGCAGAATATTTTCCTGTGGACATTTTATTTAGACTCAGAATCTTCTTCACAATCATCACTCTTTTTCTTCCTTTTAGTTGAACTTTTACTTTTATTTTTTGTCTTTTTTTTTAATGTTACATTCAAAAAATGAGGTCCCCATATACCCCCTAGCCCCCTCACCCCAATCCTCTCCCCATATCAACAACCTCCTCCATCATCATGAGACATTCATTGCACTTGGTGAATATATCTCTGAGCACCGCTACACCTCATGGTAACTGGTCCACACCATAGCCCACACTCTCCCACAGTCCACCCAGTGGGCCATAGGAGGACATACAATGTCTGGTAACTGTCCCCACAGCACCACCCAGGACAACTCCAGCCCCTGAAAATGCCCCTACATCACATTTCTTCCTCCCAATCCCTACCCCCATCAGCCACCATGGCTACTTTCTCCACACCAATGCCACATTTTCTTTGATTTTCTTTGATTACTAATCACAATAGTTCATGAATAGAATTTCAGTAAGTCCACTCTAATCCATACTCTTCCTTCATCCTGTGGACCCTGGAATGGTTGTGTTCCACTCCACATCTCTATCAAGAGGGAACTTAGATTCCACATGGATGCTGGATGCAATTCTCCTGCTTTCAGTTGTAGGCACTCTCGGCTCCCTGGTGTGGTGGTTGACCTTCTTCACCTCCATGTTAGCTGAGCAAGACCATTCACCTTCCTGCTCATCCTACTTTAACTCAAGTCACAATAGTTTTAGGCACAAAGGTTTTAGTTTTCTCTCAAAATCAAGTTTTAGCTATTTGATGTTACTGCTACAGCAAGCAGATTTTGTTGAAGAATGTATTGAACAGTTTTCACTCTCTTAGTACAAGTTAATATCCTTTCCTTTAAAAAAAAGTTAGACATTTTTGGTTTTAAATTTAATTTTAATCAGAGAATAACAGTAAGACATTGTACATATTTAAGCTCAAACTACAAAGCCCAAATCTGTCACATATCTGGTGGCATTCCACTACCACTGGCTTCATGCACAGGCCATGGGATGTGGAGTGCTGAGCTCACTTTGGCACAGTGCACGCAGCCACTTGTGACTTCTTCACCACAATGTCCTTTCTGCTAGCAGAGTCATCAAGCAGCTTTACCGTGGGCAGGACTTAAGGCTGTTTTTCATAGTATGATGATGAATTGTGGCACAAAAAACATAATATAACCACTGACCAGAGCAAATAAAACAAACAAATGTATTTTACATGATTTGATTACTATACAAAAATAGGCACATCTGTTTTTAACACAGTATTAATAGTACCTAATTTTTTTAAAAAAACCTGTAAATTAATGAAATAATTACTAATAAAGTTGAAATTAATTTGTGAGAGAAGAAAAGTATAAACAAATACTCAAGCCAAAAAACAATAATGAATTTAGAACAATTTGTAATGAAATAACAGCTTAATGAAAAAGGGAGAAATATTACACTTTCAGTGGCAGGATAAGCTATTATACTTTAAGGGAATTGGGGTTAGTTTCCAGTCAAGGACTATAAAACGTTTGATGACAATATGCTATTTTTATTAATTGAAAATGGTGCTTAATTTCTAGGCAACAAGTTGATAGAAACATTGGGTTTATCAAGAAAATGAATTTCCTAAAACATTTTTACAAAAACTCCTGTCTCTTTAAATACAGAAGTATTATACAACTTTTAAAAGGCAAATAATTGAAAGAACAACATCTCTTCTTTATATATAAAGGTAAAACATGGTATTTTGGAAAAGAATGTGTTTGAGAAAATGAAATAAGCTAACTGAACCCTTTATTATAAAAGTGTTCAGAATCTTAATAATGATGGCAATTTCATCAACTCTAAATAATAAAACCAAATTTGAAAACATTTATCTTTTAAACAGGGAGTGGGCTGGGGAAAGAATGGTGCCGAATGTCACTGCTATAATAAGATTAGGCTTTGCCCCTCTCAGCTCAGGCTAGGGTCCCAGCACACTTTGAAAACAAGGGTGTTTCAGACTAAGATGACACCTTTGTCTGCTTCTCAGTCTCCTCATAATATTGGTGCAAAAGTCAGGAACAGGGTGGGGGGCTTCTCTCATTTTTTATAAAAATATGGCTGTATTCTGAGAGTGCATTTTTATTTCTCCTGTCCTCTAGTCTGATTTCTTAGTGTTAATAATCTTGTCTGAGAGAAGAGGGAATTCTATGCACATGATCTGTCTTGTGACATCCATCATTTCCAAGGAAAAGTGCCAATGGCAGTTTACCAGATTGTAAATACTGACATAATCTCAAGGCATTCCAAATACCTCCAAGCAAGTCCTGTTTGTCCTGTATGTGTTCCCAGAGCAGCCTGTACTCTCAGCCACTGGGGGAGCCCCAGGAGTCTCTAAGAATTACACCCATAGGCCCTTTGTGTCTTTGGTGACACTCCACATCTCTATCAAGAGGGGGCTTAGATTCCACATGGATGCTGGATGCAATTCTCCTGCTTTCAGTTGTAGGCACTCTTGGCTCTCTGGTGTGGTGGTTGACCTTCTTCACCTCCATGTTAGCTGAGTGGGGTAAGTCCAATAAACCAGAGTGTAGGAGCTGCAAGTCTGTTGAGGCTCAGGGCCTGGCTATCACATGGTCAGTCCAGAGATTCAGGTCCCCTGGGCATACATTAAACCCCAGCACCAACTACAGTTCTGGTAAAGTAACAGGAGAGGCTTGTAGACAAAGATCATACCTGAGTTCAGCTCCATCACACAGAAACACAAACTCCAAAGTAGGGCCAACTGACATGGCACTGAACTCCATCTGCCATGACCATAGAACCTGTGGGTCTCTGTAGACCTCAGAAGAACCAATATCTTGGGTTGTATCTACTTTATCTATCTCTGAAGAGCCCTATTGTTCAAAACAATGTTTATGGTGGCAGTCAATGAGATCCTGCTGAGAGATGCATATGCGTAACCTCTGGAATGGCCTCCAGACTCACTTTGAAGACTCCTAACCATATAAAATCATTGCTCTTTACTCTTTCCCCCTTTCAGTCAAGCTCTTTTTCCAGTTGTGTTGCCAGTTGGTGCTTGGAAGTAATCCCTTGGTGCCAGGGAGGCTCCTCCCTTGGAG
Source organism: Dasypus novemcinctus (assembly GCF_030445035.2). Lineage (NCBI taxonomy): Eukaryota > Metazoa > Chordata > Mammalia > Cingulata > Dasypodidae > Dasypus > Dasypus novemcinctus. The sequence continues at coordinate 64,187,188 of NC_080697.1, forward strand.
TCATGTCCCGTGCTGTGGAGAAGGTAATGCATTTATATGTTGAGTTTGGTTTAGAGAGAGGCCACATTTCAGAAACAAGTAGAAATACTACAAGTAGTATTTCATTGGTAACCTATAATACTGGGCTAACTTTCAATTTCAAAAGAAAATTTTCATAAGTATAGTCATCAATATCAAGGGTATGTCAATGGTCCATCCTCCTTCACTATTCACTGCCCCTGTGCTCAGAGGATCTTTGTGGCTCATTAGAGAATGTGTCAGAACTCCCCAGGATGGGAATTTGATATTCTTTCATTTATTGTGTGGATCTCCATCCACCATGAAAATGTCCCATTAACAATTGAATCACTGATATGACATATTTATGTCCCAGTTGAACCTCCTCCCATGCATCTGACACCCCACACCAATGATTCTCCCCTGCCACAGTTGTAACAACTGTGTATGATTTTTTGTCTTGTATGTATAGTGACATTTTCTTCTGTTTATTCCCCCAATGTCTTGCTTTTTTCATTTTGTCTTCCAGTAACTCTCCACTGCCATATTTGCCAAAATAAGCATTTTCAATATTGTAGTTTCAACCACAATCCCACAAATCCCCAGAGTTCATTTGCTCCCTTCCCTGAACCTCCCCTCAATTCCAAGGACAGTGCAATCACCCCACCCTATCCCCTTACAACTACAACCTTCCATCTTTTAGATTTTGGCCATATCGGCATTGGTTCACAACCCTCTACTCCCTCTATGTCTCCTGTAAACCTATTGTCCAGACTCTAGTTCTGTGATTCTGCTCAATTTGCTTAATTCATATCAGTGAGATCATGTAATATTTGTCCTTCAGTGCCTGGCTTGCCTCACTCAACTTAAGGTCTTTAAGGTTCATCCATGTTATCCCATTTGTTAATACTGCATTCCTTCTAACTACTGGGTAATATTCCATTGTATGCGTATACAAGAGGTTGTTCATCCTTTCATCAGTTGATGGACATTAAGGTTGTTTTCAACTTTCAGCAATAGTGATTAATGCCACTAGGAACTTTGGTGTACATATATCTGTTCATGTCTCTGCTTTCAATTCTCCTGGGTATATACCCAGTAGTGGATTGCTGGGTCATATGGCAGTTCTATAGTTAGGTTTCTGAGGAACCACTGAAATGTCCTCCACAATGGCTGCATCATTCTGCATTCCCACCAGTCATGAATAAATATTCCCATTCCTCTACACCCTCTTCAACACTTGTAGTCCTCTGTTTTTTAAAATAGATGCCAGTCTAATGGGTGCAAGATGATATCTCATTGTAGTTTGATTTGCATTTCCCTAATAGCTAGTGATATTGAGCATCTTTACAGGTACTTTTTCACCATTTGTATATATTTTCTGTGGAAGTGTCTATTCTAATCACTTGCCCATCTTTCAAATGCTTGTTTGTATTTTTATTTTTGAGATATAGTATTTTTTTATATATGCTGGATATTAGGCCCCTATCAGATACATGATTACCAAATATTTTCTCTCATTAAGTAGACTGCCTTTTCACATGCTTGACAAACTCTCTTGATATGCAAAAGTTTTTTAATTTCAAGGAGGTCCCATTTATCTACTTTTTGTTTAATTGATTGTGCTTTTGGTGTAAAGTTCATGAAACCATTTCCTAATACAAGATCTTGTATTGGGTGCTTCCCTACATTATCTTCCAAGATCTTTATGGTCTTGGATCTTATACTTATATCTTTGATCCATCCTGAGATAATTTTTGTATAATGTGTGAGATGATGTTCCTTTCTTAATTTTTGGATATCGATATCAAGTTCTTTAAGCACCATTTGATGAAGAGGCCATTCTCTCCCTGTCAAATGGGCTTGGTGGCCTTGTCAAATATCAGCTGACTGTATATTTGAGGAACTGTATCAGAACTCTCAATTCCATTCCAGTGGTCAGTATGTCTATCCTTGTGCCAATGTCAAGCAGTTTTAGCCATTGTAGCTTTGTTGCATTGTAGTTTGTTTCTAATGTCAGGTAGTGTGTTTCCTCTGATTTTGTTTTTCTTTTTCAATATGTCTTTGGCTCTTCAGGGCCCCTTGCCCTTTCAAATAAATTTCATAGCAAGCTTTTCCAATTCAGTAAAAAAAAATATTTTTCATAATTTTTATTGGGATTGCAATCTGTAAATCAATTTGGGCAGGACAGACATCTTAATGATGTTTATTATTCCTATCCATGAACAGGGAACATACTTCCATTTATTTAGGTCTCCTTTGATTTCCTTTAACAGTACTGAATACTTTTCTGCATACAAATCATTTATATCTTTAAATTTATTCCTTGATAATGATTCTCTTAGTTGCAATTGTAAATGAGATTTTTTTAAAAATTAGAAATGTTACTAATTTTTGCATATTGTTCTTATAATCTGCCACTTTAAAGAACTCAGTTATTAGCCCTAGAAACTTCATTGTAGGTTTCTCAGAGCTTTTGAGGTATACAGTCAAATCATCTGCAAATAGTGAAATTTTTACTTCTTCCTTTCCAATTTGGATGCCTTTCATATCTTTTTTCTTGCCTAAGTGCTTGAGCAAGTACTTCTAACAGAATTTTAAATAAGATCAGTGGCAGTAGGCATCCTTGTCTTGTTCCAGATCTTAGAGGGAATGCTTTTAGGATTTCATCATTGAATATGTTGTTAGCTATGGGTTTTTCATATATGCCATTTATCATGTTGAGGAAGTTTTCTTTTATTTCTATCTTTAGAAGTGTTTTTAATCAGGACAAAGTGCTGTATTTGTCAAATGCTTTTCCTGCATCTGTGGAAATAATCATGTGATTTTTTTTCTTTCTGTGTTTATGTGGGTATTATTTTGATGGATTTTCTTATGTTGAACCACCTTTGCATATCAGGGATGAAACCCATTGGGCATGGTGTTTAATTCATTAGATGTGTTATTGAATACAATTTTCAGTATTTTGTTGAGGATTTTAGCATCTAGTTTCATTAGAGAGATTGATCTATAGTTTTCCATTCTTGTGTCATATTTGTTTGGCTTTGGTATTAGGGTGATGTTGGCATCATAGAATTAGTTAGGCAATGTTCCCCCCACTTCTATATTTGGAAGTGTTTTAGCAGGATTGATGTTAGTTCTTTCTGGAATATTTGGTAGAATTCACCTGTGAAGTCATATGGCCCTGGGTTCTTATTTGGGAGGTTTTCAGTGACTAATTCTGTCTCATTACTTGTGATTGGTCTGTTGAAATCATAAATTTCTTTTCACGAGTGTAGATTGCTTGTGTGTTTCTAGGAATATGTCCATTTCCTCTAAATTATAGGTCTTGTTGGCATACAATTTTAGAAAGTATCCTCTTATGATACTCTATTTCTGTGGACTTGGAGGGTCATAAGCCCTTCCTCACTTATTATTTTAGGGATTTGCATCTTCTCTTTTTTTTCTTTGTCTAGCTAAGGGTTTGTCAATTTTATTAATCTTCTCAAAGAACCAACTTTTGGTTTTGTTAATTTTTTCTAACACCTTCTTATTTTCAATTTCATTGAGCTCTGCTCTAATTTTTGTTACTTCCTTCTTTACTACTTCCTTTATGGTTACTTTGTTTTTCTGATACTGCCAGGTGTGAAATTAGTTCTTTAATCTTAGCTCTTTCTTCTTTTGTGTTACAGACAATTTTGGCTGTGAATTTCCTTCTCAGTACAGCTTTTGCTGAATCTCATAGGTTCTTTGGTGTGTTGTGTTGTCATTTGCATTGATTTCAAGTAGTTACTGATTTTTTTTTTGCAATTTTCTCCTTTATTGTTTAACTTCCATATCTTTGTCCCCAATCTGCTTCTCTGCCCCTTACTGATTTCCAACTTCATTCCATTGTGGTCAGAGAAATTGTTTTGTATAATTTCAATCCTTCTGAATTCTTGAGAGTTATTCTGTGGCCTGTCATGTGGTCTGTACTGGAGAATGATCCATGTGCACTTGAGAAGAATGTACATCCTGCTGCATTTGGGTGTAGTGTTCTGTATGTCTTTTAGGTACAGATCCTCTAATGTATTATTCAAAGTCTCTGTTTCTTTATTAGTTTTCTGGTTAGGTGTTCTGCCTAATCATGATAATTGTATATTAAATCCCCCACTACCATTGTAGAGGCATCTATTTCTCCACTTATTTTTTTCCAGTGTTTGCATCATGTATTTTGAGGTGCCCTGTTTATGTGCTTAAATGTTTATGATTGCTTTTTCTTCTCATTAAACTACTCCTTTTATTAATATATAGTGTCCTTCTTTGTTGCTTACTATAGTTTTGCATTTATTTTATTTATTTCTCTCCTCTTTCCCCCCTCCAGTTGTCTGCACTCTGTGTCCATTCACTGTGTGTTCTTCTGTGTCCACTTGTATTCTTGTCAGTGGCACTGGGAATCTATGTCTCTTTTTGTTGTGTCATCTTGCTGTGTCAGCTCTGTGTGTGTGTGGCCCCACTTCTGGACAGGTTGCACTTTTTTTGCATGGGACAGCTTTCCTTACAGGGCCCACTCCTTGTGCATGGGGCTCCTGTACAAGGAGGACACCCCTGTATAGCATGGCAATCCTTGTGTGCATCAGCGCTGCACATGAGCCAGCTTCACCACATGGGTCAGGAGGCCCTGGGTTTGAACATTGGATGTCCCATGTGGTTGGTGAATGCTCTATCCATTGAGCCACATCTGCTTCCAAAGTTTTGAATTTAATGTCTATTTTGTTTGATATTAGTATATCTAATCCCATCCCTTTTTTGGTTATTGTTTGCATGTAAAATAGTTTTACAACCATTCATTTTCAGCCTCCTTGTGTCCTTGGGTCTAAGGTGAGTTTCTTACAGATGGCATATAGATAGGTCATATTTCCTTATCCATTCTGCCAATCTGTGTCTCTTGATTAGAGAGTTTAATCCATTAACATTCAGCATTATTACTTTTAAGGAATTACTTACATTAGCCATATTTTCTTTAGGTTTATGTATGCCATATGTTGTTTTTATTTATCTTTTTTATATTTAAGGTTTTCTTACACTCTCCTCCAGTTCTCTCTCTTCTGTGTTTTCCTTTCAACATGCAGAACTTTCTTTACTATTTCTTGAAGGGCAGGCTTCTTTTGTACAAACTCTCTTAATTTCTGTTTTTCTTTTTTCTGTGAATATTTTGAACTCTCCTTCATTTTTGAATGTCAGCTTTGCTGGGTAGAGAATTCTTGTCTTGAAGATTTTTTCTTTTAGCACCTTAACTATACCATGCATCCATGGTTACAGATGAGAAATTAGCACTTAATCTTATCAAGCTTCCCTTGTATATCATGGGTCTCTTTTCCCTTGCAGCCTTCAATATTCTCTCTTTCTCTCGAGCATTGGACAATTTGACAAGTGTATGTTGAGATCAGGCCTTCATCTAATAAGATTGAAGCCCTTTAAGCAAAAATGGAAACCAGAGGAGAAGCAAGAGAAGGAGAGAGAGTTTTCCATGTGATGAATGCAGAAGTGCAACTACAAGTTAAAGAACCCCAAGGATTATTGCAAGCTAGCACCAGAACACTAGAAATTCTGGTAGAAAGCATGGCATATGAATACTAGAATATTGGGATTCTAGCACTCAAAGCTGTAAGATAATAAATTCCTGTTGTTTAAACCCATCATTATGTGTTATTTGTCATAGAATTCGTGGTACACTAAGTCACTCAGTGAATGATACAAGAACTAATTTTGGAAGCATGTCTTTATATCCTAAGGTTAGATATCCCAAGATGTTGCAGTGTAAAGTCAAAAGTTCAGTGTTCTTATTGAGCTTATTATGTTTACAGGCATACTATCTAAGGAGGGAGAATGGGAAGCATCTTCCCCTTTCCTCCTTATTAAGTAAAGAAAATTTCATCCTTTTACCCTAACACAACTGAGAAAGGCAATTTGAATATATGTTAATAATTTGAGTACCCAAGAGAGCTGTGTTTCATTTTTATAACATATCGAAATTATTGATACATATTAGTAAAGCATAAATCCACCCAAATTGCACAACCATGGTATTTGATATAATCACAAAGTTGCGCATTCATCAATTCAGTTTTAGAGCATTTTCATTATTCCAGTAATAAGAGTAATACTAAAAAAAAACAATGAAACAAAAACAACATCACCATTCAATCCTCTGTTTCTCCTTCTGTGCATAACTGCTATTCTGTTTCCATCTCTCTAGTTTATTTGTATTTATATTTTTTAAAAACAGCCTTATATATGCAATGTTACACTTTTTATGTTTTCTTCTAGTAAATGTCCTTAGGATTTCCCTTTTAACCATTGTCAAGCCCATAAAATAGCTCTGCTGCTCATGAACAGCATGATGTGGTCTCACAATTTCCATTCTTTTCAACTTTAAAGTAACATTTTTACCAATTCTTCACAGATAAACTCTCAGCTTTACATTCTCTACCATTATCCGATTTTCTGGTCAATATATTCTAATTATTAATTACATGATTTTACACAATATAACTTAGCTTGTAATAGCACAATCGTACAGCATTTGCCATTTTTATGTCCGGCTTGCTTCACTCAACCTAATAAATATCCTCTAGGTTCATCCATGTTGTCATTGCTTCATAATATCATTTCTTCTTACCACAGCATAATAGCCCATCATATGTATACACCATAATTTATTTATCCATTCATCAGTTTATGGACACCTGTGTTGTTTCCAACTTTTGGCAGTTGTGAATAATGAAGTGTGCAGATGTCCGTTCATGTCACTGCTATAATTTCTTCTGGGTATATACCTAGCAAATTCCACACGAAAAGTTGATATTTAAGTTCCTTAGGAACTTTCGAACTGTCCTCCACAGTGGCTGTACAATTCTACATTCCCACCAAAGGGAATATGCATTCCTATCTCTCCACTTCTCCTGTTGAATAGTGGCCAATCTAATAGATGTGAAATGATTTGAATTTTGATTTGAATTTCCCCAATTGCCAGTGACGTTGAACATTTTTTCATATATTTCTTCATCATTTGCATTTCTTCTTTGGACAATTGTTTTTTCTAGTCTTTTGCTCACTTTTCACTGGGTAGTTTGTCTTTTTATTGTTAAATTGTACGATCTCTTTCTATAAGATATTAAGCCATTATCAGATATGTGATTACCAAATATTTTCTGCCATTGAGTTAACTGCCTTTTCACCCATTTGACAAAAATCTTTGAGGGGTAAAAGTATCTAATTCTGACTAATTTTTTTTTTCTTTTTTTGCTCATGCTTTGGGTGTAAGTTTTAAGAAACTGCCATCTACTAAAACATCATGAAGAAGTTTTCCTACAATTTTATCTAGGAGTTTTAAGGTTGTCACCTTTTATATTTAGGTCCTTGATCCATTTTGAGTTAATTTTTGTCTAATTTGTGAGATCAGGATAGAGTTTTTTTGGGATATGGATATCCCATTCTGCCAGGACCATTTGTTGAATACATTGTTCTGGTCAAATGGGTGGGCTTAGCAACCTTGTCAAAAATCACTTGATTACAGATGTGAGGGTCTATTCCTGAGTTCTTGATTCAGTTCTATTTTCAAATAAGTCTATCTTTATGCCAGTACCATGCTGTTTTTGCCACTGTAGGTAATATTCTTTTATGCCTGGAAGTGAGAGTCTTCCAACATCATGTTTCTTTTTTAAAGATTTTTTGGCTATTTTGGGCCACTTGCTCTTTAAAATAAATTTGCAAATTGTCTTTTCAGTTTCTTCAAAAAGGCTGCTAGGTATTTTATTGGGATTGCACTGAGTCTGTAAATCAGTTTGGTAGGATTAACATAATGATATTTCGTTTTCCAATCCATGAACATGGAATGTTTTTCCATTTATGTAAATCTTCATTTTCTATTAAAAAAATTTTGTAGTTGTCTGAATACTGGTCATTAATGTCCTTGGTTATGCTTATTCCTAAATATTTTATTGGTTTAATTGATATTATAAATGAATTTCCCCTAATATTCTCCTCAGATTGCACAGCAGTAGTATACAATAAATTTATTGATTTTTGTATATTAAACTTGCATCCTGTCATTTTGCTGAACTTGTCTATTAATTTTAGTAACTGTGTTGTGGATGTTTCAGGATTTTCTAGATATAGGTTCATACTATCAGCACATTGTGAAGTTTCACTTTTTCCTTTCCTACCTGGGTGCCTCTTATTTCTTTATCTAATCTAATTGCTCTAGCTAGTAATTCTAGCACAATATTGAATAATAATTGTGACAGGGGCATCCTTGTCTTGTTCCTCATCTCAGCATTAAAGATTTCAGTCTATCACCATTGAGTACAATACTAGCAGTAGGTTTTTCGTATATGAACTATTCCAATCTCTTGGAGTGTTTTTTTTTTTTAATCAAGAAAGGATGGTGTATTTTGTCAAATGCATTTTCTGCATCATATGAGAGGATCATGTGATATTTCTTCTTCAATTTATCAATTTATTACACTAATTATGTTTTAGTTTGCGTTGAACCACCCTTGTATACCTAGGTTAAAACCACTTGATATTGATGTATAATTCTTTTGATGTGCTTTTGGATTCAGTTTGCAAGTATTTGTTGAGGATTTTTTCATCTATGTTCTTTATGGATATTGGATAGTAATTTTTTAAATAGTATCTTTATTGGGTTTTGGTATTAGGGTGATGTTGGCTTCATATAATGAGTTTGGTAGTGTTCTTTCCTGTTCAATTTTTTGGAAGAGTTTCAGCAAGATTGGTACAAGATTGTCTTTGAATAACTGGTAGATTTCATTGAGAAGTCATCTGGACCCTGGCATTTCATCTTTGAGAGTTTTTTGATGACTGTTTCTATCTCTTCAATTGTGATTGGTTTCTTGACATCTTCTATGTCTTTTAGGGTCAGTGTTGGTGGGTCCTGTGTTTCTAGGAATTTGTCCATCTTGTCTACATTGTCTAGTTTTTTGGTATAGAGTTGCTCATAGAATCATCTTATGATCACACCTATTTCTGTGGGTTCAGTAGTCATGTTCTCCCTCCCATTTATTTTATTTATTTGTGTCTTCTCTCTTTTTCTTTGTCATTATAGCTAAGGAGTTGTCAGGTTTGTTGATCTTATCAAATAACCACTTTGGTTTTGTTGATTCACTCTATTTTTTCTCAATTTCATTTCTTTCTGCTCTGAACTTTCTATTTCTTTCCTTCAGCTTGGTTTGGGATTAGTTTGCTGCTCTTTTCTAGGTTTTCCAGGTAGCAGTAAGCTCTCCAATTTTAGTCCTTTCTTCTTTTTTACCATAAGCATTGAGTCTGTAAATTTCACTCCCAGTACTGCCTTTGCAGTGTCCCATAGGTTTTGATATGCTGTGTTTTCATTTTCTTTCATCTCAAGATATTTGCTGACTCTCTTGCAATTTCTGATTTGACCCACTGATTATTTGAGTGTGTTGTTTATTCTCCATATATTTATTAATTTTCCTTTTTCCAACACTATCAATTTCCATCTTCATTTTGTTATAATCAGAGAAAGTGTTTTGTTTAATGTCAATCTTTTTAAATTTATTGAGGCTTTTCTTGCCACCCAACATATGGTCTACCTTGGAGAAGGATATATGAGTGATTGAAAAGAAAGTTTATCCTGCTGTTTGGGGTGCAATGCTCTATAGGTGTATGTTAGGTCTAGTTCATTTATCATATTATTCAAGTTATCTGTTTCTTTATCCTCTGTCCACATGTTCTGTCTAATACTGAGAATGATATGTTGAAATTTCTGTTATTGTAGAGACATGTATTTCTCCCTTCAGCTTTGCCAGTAAGTACTTCATGTATCATGGAGCACTTGGGTTAGATTTTTTTTTTTTTTGGTGACTTGATCCTTTTATTACTATATAGTAGCCTTCTTCATCCGTTAACACCATTTTGCATTTAAAATCTCTTTGGTCCAATATTAGTATCACTACAGTAGGTTTTTTGGTTATTATTTGTATGAAATAACATTTCAGTTTTTATCAGGATTTGTCCTTATGTCTGTGGTGAGTCTCTTGTAGACAACATATAGTTGTTTCATTTTAAAAATCCATTCTATTAGTCTATGTCTTTTGATTCAGTGTTCAAGACATTAACATTCAAGGTTGTTAGTTTAAAGGCATTATTACTTCATGTATTTTGTCCTTTGGCTTTGTGTTTTCATGTCATACTATTATCTGTCTATTTACACTTAAATTTATCCTTCCTGATAATCTTCATCTCTACATTCTTCTCCAAATCTCTTGCCTTTGCTTTTTCCTTTCAGGATGTAGCACTGCCTTCATTAGCTCTTGCAATTGCCATGTTTTGGTAAAATATTCTATCAGGTTTTGTTTGTCTGTTTAGACTTTGAACTCTCCCTCATTTTTAAGGACAGTTTTCCTGGATACAGAATTCTTGGCTGACAGTTTTTTCTCCTTCAGTACCATAGAAACATCATACCACTTTCTTATTTCCTCCATGGTTTCTGATGAGAAGTTGGTACTTAATTTTACTGATGTTCCCTTGCAAGGGATGTTTTGCTTTTCTCTTGCTGATTTCAGAAGACTCTGTTTATCTCTGATATTTGTCCTCTGAATAGTAACTGTCTGGGGGTAGGTCTATTCAGATTTATTCTGTGTGGAGTATGTTGTCCTTCTTGGCTATTGATATTTATGTCTTTCATAAGGGGTGGGAAGTTTTTGGTTATTATTTTCTCAGATATACTGTATGTGTCTTTTCCATTCCCTTCTCCTTCTGGGAAACCAATAATGTGAATGTTATTGTCTTTCACATTGTTATTCAATTCCCTGTGACCCTCATCCATTTTTTCCATTCTCTTTCTTTTTTCCTGTCTTTTCCAATTCAGATGTTCTATCTTTAAATAAGGCTTGTTTCTTTTTTTTATTTTTAGGCTTGTTACTTTTATTTGCAAGCTTTCACATGGTTCTTTATGCTCACCCAGAGTCTTCTTAATATCTTTTATCCTTTTAGTCTTACTTCCTTTCAATTCTTTGAATCGATTTAGGAGAGTTGTGAGATTTCCGTGTCTTGTCTTAAATCCCATATCTCTTCTGGAGATTTGGTTTGTTCATTTGCTTAGACAAACTCTTCCTGTTTCTTGATATGGTCTGTAATTTTTTGCTGATGTCGAGGCACCTGAATATGTTGGTGAATTTACTCTTATGGCCAGTTTTCTCTCTCTCACCTATTATTTTTTTTTCACATATCTTCTTTGCTACTTGGTTCAACTTCTTCTATGTTTTTAAAAGTGCCCAGCTTAAGAGCAGATTTCCTTCTAGAAGTTAGGGTACAGAGAGATTCCGATGCAGTTTTATTCATGCAATTTCCATGTGTGCCTGTAAATGGCACTTGCCAGAGCACCTTTCAATGGAGGTGTTTATTTCAATATCTATTTTCCTGTGTTTTGGTCTGGCCAAATCTGAGATTGGAATCAGACTCTGCTGGCTGAAGTCATTGAAGAAAATCCCCCCAATCACTTTTCTTTTCCTTGTAAGAGCTCACAGGTAGGAATATGTTCCTCTCTCAGTCAGCTGCAGGAAGCCAGGGGTTTTACCCCAGTTTAATGACTTGGGGTGGGGGAATGGAGTTCTTCGAGGATGCCACAAGGGTTTGGTTACTTACATTTGTAATTTTTACGTCATCTCTCTGGCCCTCACTCTTCTGGGAATTGTGAAGCATGGTCCTGGTCTGCTGACTCCAAAATCAGACACCTTGTAGAGCTTTTGGCTCTTTCTCCATTGTTTTTGTCTCATATGATGCAATCTTCCCATAATTCTGGTTTCAGTTGTAATATTAACAGGTTTCTCCTTTGATGAAGTAATTGGTCAGTGATGGTTCCATTCTTGAAGGACAGTTATTCTCTAATTGTGGAACTGTAGCTTTTCTTTGTCCATTTAAAAAATTTCATAGAGCAATTCTGTATATAAGACATGCTCTTTCTAATGTATAAGGCATTACAGAAAATGGTGTGATACTTTGCTGTAAACTGAAAAGACCAGTCCCAAACCAATGTGAATTTTAAGCCTGTTTCATCACCCAATTGTCTATTTTCACTTATTACAAATTCTGTGGTTTGCTTCACCCACTGATCAGGACAGTTGAATAGGAGCATGCCTAACAGTGAGATGTGGGTACTGTTGTACAGGACCACTAAGTTAGTTTCATTAAAACTTTAACATGGCTGGATATTAATAGTTGCCTTGTGGCATCCAAGAATTGCAAAAATAAGGGGGATTCTTTTTCCGATCTCATTAAATGGTTGCATCTGTCCAGGAACTGATAGCCAGACATGATCCACTCCTTCTGTATCAGACACGGAAATACAGAAATTGTCCTAATGTAGGGATCCATCATCACCTGAATAAGAGAAGATATGACATAACTCAAATCTACTCGTTCTTCTATGGTAGGTATGTTTGCTTTCCAGCCTGTACATAAGTGCTACTGAATGCTTAAGGGATGCTTTTACATATTTTAACCACATAGTACATTGAAATGAAGATGGCCATTTCAGTTAAGTTTCTTCAAAAGGCTCATTAACACATAGTTGCTTAAGTTTTACAAATACCTTCTATATTTCCTGGATATTAGACAAGGTCTTATTCAAACCCAGTTTGTAAACATCACTTCTCTGTGGGTGATTTCTAGTTATTGCATTACAGATACTTTGATCAATTTTTCTCTGCTGCAACACATCTTTTGTGAGGACCATTCTCACCAAGATATGCCAATTAGGGTGGTTTCAGCACAGGAGTGGCAATCTTCCAACAAATAATGGGAAAACTACTTTAGTCTTGGTCTGCTAAAGAACTTGGCAGTACAAAGTATTCTGGAAGGCAAGTGGATATCATGTAACCCTTGTTAATGGAACAAACTCTCCACCCAGAAACACCCATCCTACTGATACCTCTGTCCCTTTCTGAGTAACTTCAAACCACCAGCTCTAACACCTCCTCCTCAACCTCCTGAGGGTAGTCCATTTATTTTTTTGACTGATTTGTAGTATTTTTCCCAGCAAATTCAAATATAAAGATTAGCTGCAGGTCTGTTGGCTGGGAAGAGTGAAGTATTTGCAAGGTATACCTTTTTTAGCAGTTTTGACACATGATTTTTCAAAGCAAAATCTGACATTCCTGGAATCTTTACAATAAATAACTAACACTATTGGATCAAATTAGAATTTTGCTTGGGGCCTAGGACTTTCTGCTTCTTTTTGTGTTCATTTGCTGTGCAATTTGCTCAGTCCATTTCAAAGGAACATCACATTTACCAAGAAGAAAGTTTTGTCATGGAATTTCTTAAAATGGCATTGGATCACCTGGAATAAAGAAAAATTTTTAAACTTTTTAAAGTTGAATTTTATCATTCCTAAATGAACATCCACAAACAATAAATGTATAGTAAATGTTGTGAACTTGCAAAAAAACATGCATATCATCATTCAGGGCTCCCATATATTACCCCAACAGCAACACCTTGCACTGTTATGAAACAATTGTTACAAACTATGAAAAGCATCATCAAAACATTACTACTACCTATAGCCAGTATTTTACACTAGGTGTATTTTTCCCACAACCCACCTGGTTACAGACACCCTGTATTAGCATTATAAAGTTGTTATAGTTCATAGGAGAATGTTCTCATATTTGTTCAGATAACCACAGTCCAGCTTCCACCAAATGATTCATTGTGTTATACAGTCCCATGATTTTTAAAATCCATTCAGAGTGTAAACTAAATGGCTCTCATATTCATCACAGAGTTGTGCTCTCATCACCTCAATTTTCCTTACTCCAAAAAGAAAAATCTAATAACCTCTTCTACCCCCTAGAAAATAGAATATGGGTTGAGAATGGGAACTGATTCTTAATACAGGTAGAATTTTTAATAATGTTTGTTGTATATGTGTGGAAATGAATAGATTTGGTGGCAATACATTTACATTACAGTGAGTATAACTAACACTGTTTTTTTTATAAATGTGATTGTGACCAAAAGGGGTAGTCTGTGGATGTAATATTTTAATTGAAAGGAAGGTAGAGAATAATGAGGGACTGTATAATATAGTGATTTTGGTGATGCATGAAGATTGTGGTTAATAGTGTAAGAATATTCTTTTATGAAGTATTAATAAAGGAAAATTTAAAATTACTGCCTATCAGCTTTCCCCACAAATCATATTGAATTGTACCTGTTACAATGCATTTTTGTACAAAATTGACTTCATTTATGGCAATTCTCCTGGTAAAAGAACTGGATTAAGTTTTTTAATATTTGGTTGCAAATTAAATTTATCATCAACCTGGGTCAGTAGCAGGACATAGGATCTGAATGTGGGTCTGGGCAGCTTGAAGGAGAATGTGCTGCCCCCACCTATTCTCCTAGATTCTGGCATTACCAGTGGCAGCACTGGGGCCACCCAATACCTCTACACACCTCTGGGCATTGGGCTCCAGGTGCTGAAGTTCTAGGTCTGCCTGGAACCTGGCTGGGAAGACTGACAGGCCAGTCATGAACAAGCAACTGCCCAAGTAAGGAGCAGGGTACAGGGAAGTCCTATGATTGTGCAGGGGCCCACTACCAGAAGGGGCCCACCACTCCACCATGAGAGACTGCATACACAGGGCCTGTGACCTGCATCTTAGGACCTCTAACAGCTTGTAGAATTTGAAGGCAACATTGGATCAAGTTTCTGACATGCAAATATCTATTAAATCAGGGGCTTTGTAGTGCAGAGCTAGCAACTTGATGCTGCTGTAGTTTGACAAAAGAGCCAGAGCCCAATTAGTAGAATTAAAGCCTCAACTAATGGCAATTGAATGTAAAATCTCCCAACAGTCCAAGGTATGGTTCAGATATGTGATGAAGAGGACACTGTTGCAAAAGGTTTTAAATCATATGGCCAAATTTGGGAGCATGGAGATAATAACGTGTCAGTTTGTTTAGTAATTAAAATATTTGTGCCTGATATGGGGGCTCCAGAAGTCACCTGTATTCACTCCTCCAATTTGTCCAATTCCTATGGGCTGTTTGCCTCAATTGTTTGTTCAGCTGGAGATAGTCAAGCCAGCAAGGTATTTGTACCACAGGGCTTGTATTAGCCAAATTTGATGGCATATGGCTCTCAGCATTTGACATTTTTGTTTGGAAGAATGGCTTATTTGGAGGATTTGAGCCTCTGGATTACAAATCAAGAAAAGCACCAAGAACAATAACAACAACAAAAAAAAAGTCAACAAAATTGTGTAGGTCTCCATTCAATAGACTTTTTCTTGGTTTACCCTGCTTCCCTTCTTGGCATGAATTATTATCAATAATAATATTACAAATAAAAATATTGCTAATATTGTCTGGTTTCATCATGCTGGGAGAGGGTTTTTTCTCCACATTGTTTTCTAATATGATTATCTTTTACAAGTGGAGTTGCTAATCTCCCTTCTTGGTGGTACATACTTAATGTAAATAGTCCTGGAGCACTAATTTAAATTTAGTGAAGGATATTCATAGGGAAAGAGTGATCATCCATCTCACATATGCTGAAAAAGTGGAGCATTCCCAGGTGGTGTGAATTTAGGTTTAAATGTGTCCTATAACAAACAGTCCCATAATAGATCCTGGACTGTAAAATAATCTGTCATTAATGGACCCAGGAGGGTAACTGTCTCAATATGTCCTTCAGTCCTAATGGGTTAGAGGTGAAATAGAAAATCCATTTCATAAGGAAAGATATGGAATAGTCTCAGGTATACAGGATTCTCATAAACATGAAAATGAGACATGCTCCTTTTAAGAATATAAAAGAGCCATGGAACTGTTTGTAAAAATTATTAAGTGATGTAAGTCTTCCCAGAGGTTTAGAATTAAGAGAAATTAAATTTTGGGCAAAAGTGAAACCCAGGCAAGAAGAATCAATGGTGAGAGTTCTGAGAAAATGGCACCAGAGTAGCTCATACAGGGTGCAGCTCTCATAAAAATAAAAAATAGGGAGAAAGCATACACATCCTCCCAGAGAGCTAGTTTGGGGACCTGGAGGAAAGAAGAGTGCCACATTCATCATTGAAGAGAACTGGGGGTGGAGAAATTAAGGGCCCAAAAGGAAAACTGAGCTCCTGACACCACAGCTGGGAATGGCACCCATCCCCCACCCTCAAGGAGAACAAGCTCCATAAAACATGCAGCTAAGTAGCCAACAGAGAGGGAAAAGGGCATATTCCTCCCAGGGAAACTGAGGGTGTGACAGAGGCCTGACTGTGGTTTGTGTTAAGGGAGTTTAACCAGTATAATTTGGTTTCTGAACCATAGTCTATTGTTCAGAAGTCAAAGGAAATTGAAGGATTCATCACAGTGGGAAGATTTGACAAGGAGCACCATCTGATGGCTAGCCAGGAAAGTGAAGAAAGACATGTTTGTTGCCCTGATTCTTTCCCAGCCACTTTAATCTATTCTATGCCACATTATTGGATCCCTGACCCTCTTTTGATAACTTAAACTGGGAAAATTTAAAGTTTTAGAAAAAATTGAGCCAGAAATCAAAAAAGAGCTGTGGAAAAAAAAAAAAAAACACTAGGCAAGAGAAACATATTGATGAACAGAGTAAGATCACCAACATGATTCGATGCCTAGATATCAACAAAATCAACAAAATAACAAAACATATAAGGAGGAATATATGGCCAAGCAAGGAAAAAAATGAAGAATCCAGAGAAGACAAAGGAGTAAAGATAACTAATCAGTGATGTTAACACAAATCTCCTTAATCAATTCCAGAATTTGATGGAAGATATGACTAATGAGATGAAGATATTAAGATGACACTGTTAGGTGCATAAATGTTTAAGATTGTTCTTTCTTCTTGAAAGATTATCCCTTTTTTTTAATATGTAGTGTACATCTTTGTCTCTCACAATAGTTTTGTATTTAAAGTGTATTTTGTCTGATATTAACCTTTTTTGTTATTGTTTGTAAGATTGTTTTCCAGCCATTCACCTTCAATCTCCTTGAATCCTGGGTCTAAGGTGGGTTTCTTGTAGGCAGCATATAGATGGGTCATATTTCCTTATCCATTGTGCCAACCTGTATCTCTTAACAGGTGAGTTTAATCCATTGATATTCAGTGTTATTACTTCCAAGGAATTACTTACATTAGCCATATTTTCTTTGGATTTGTGTATGTCATTTTTGTTTTTATTTTTCTTTTTGTCTTTTTAGTTGTTTTTTTTACACTCGCCTCCAACTCTTTCTCTCCTGTTTTATTCCTTCCTCCTGGAGAACTCCCTTTAGTAATTCTTGAAGGGCAGGTTTCTCAGGTTTCTAATTGGCTTACTCTATTAGTTTCTGTTTATCTGTGAATATTTTGAACTCTTCAACATTTTTGAATGACAGTTTTGCTGGATAGAGTATTCTTAGCTGGAAATTTTTTCTTTTAGTACCTTGACTATATCATATGACTGCACTCTTGCTTCAGATGAGAAATCAGCACTTAATCTTCCTTTATACATGATGGTTCTCTTTTCTTTTGCTGCCTTCAGTATTTTCTCTTTGCCTTGAGCACTGGATAATTTGACAAGCATATGTCTTGGGATAGTGCTGTTGGGATTTATGCTGTTTAGGGTGTGTTGTGCTTCCTAGACATGTACATACATCTCCCTCAGTAGGTTTGGGAAGTTTTCAGCCATTATTTCCTCCAAAACCCCTTCTGTCCCCTTTCCCTTCTCTTCTCCTTCTGGGATGCCTACAATGTGTATGTTTGTGCATTTTGTGTTGTCATTCAAATCTCTAAGTCCCCGTGTATTTTTTCTATCTTTTTATCTATCAATTCTACTATCTGTTTGATTTCAGATGTACTGTTTTCCACATCACTAATTTTTTTCTCTGCCTCTTCAAATCTAATGTTATTTGCTGGGAGTGTATTTTTTATTTCTTTGGTTGTGTCATTCATCACCATTATATCCATTATCTTTTTGTGTATGTTTACAATTTCTTTAGTATGTTCTCCAAGTGTTTTGTTTTTTGTTTGTTTTTGTTTTTGTTTTTTTGATATCCTAATCTGTTCCTTCACTTCATTAAGTTGAACAATGATATTTGTTTGGAGAGCTTTGATCAGTTGTGCAATGTTTTGCTCGTTTTCCTGGTTTTTAGCTTGTTCTTTGGATTGGGCCGTGTCTTCCTGATTATTGGTTTGGTTTGTAATTTTTTGTTTCTGTCTGGTTATCATTTTATGTTGGTGGTTTGTTCAGTTGATTATCTTTGTCTAGTCTCAGGTTTTATTTAGGTTCTGTTTCTGTGCATGTGTTAAGTCTTCCTTTTGACACTTTGTTCTTTATTTTCTATTTCCTTATTGTTGTCTAAGTTCCTTAGACTGAAGGAAAAAGATTAGGGCCAGGGAAAGCAAAATAGGTAAGAAAAAGTATAATTATAGTATTGATAATAAATGCTAGCAGAAGAACCATATAAGACCTAGGTGAATGAATATTAAACTCATATAAGCTCTGTAGAGTTACAGGAATAAAAAGTGGAGTTCCTACAATGAGAATGGAAACTGAATGTGGAGAAGAATATAGTGTGAATTAAAAGACCAGTGTGATCAGGAGAGAGGGAAAGAGAAAAGAAAGAACAATAATGTAAAGAGTGAATAAAAGATAGAAAACAGAGTAGAGGAGTTAGAAATAAAAAAACAGAAAGTTTGGTGGTTAAACAAAGAGAGGTGGAATGTAAGAGCAACAACAGAAGATGGAAGGTAGAAAGATGTAAAGGAAAGGAGATAGAGCTGGTAGCCAAAATCAGTACATACAGAAAACTGAGGGAGTGTTGAGTTCCCATGTGGGGGAGCTCTGTTGCATTCCCCAATAGAAGAGCAACAATCCCTCAAGTACAAGGGCAAAGTGAAGTGAAGAAGGATGGCCCAATGATGGTCCCTTGATACTGATGAGCCTATCCTTATGAGTCTGTGTACTTAAAATTTGTACATGACCTACAGCTGCTGTGTGCCTATGAGTTACCTCCTGAGAGCCTATCTGTAGCTCAAATATGGCCACTTTCTAAGCCAAACTCAGCATATAAATACATTACCTTCCCACCTGCATGTGATATGACTCCCAGGGATGAGCGTCCCTGGCACTGAGAGATTACTAGCAATTCCAGCTGGTAATGCAATGAGAAAAAGACCTTTAGTAAGAGGGGTGAATGGTAAAGACAAATGAGTTTATTTGGCCAAGAGACTTCAAAATGAGTCAGGAGATCAGCAGAGGGTCCACATTTATGTCTCAGCAGGATCCCAGAGACAGCCAAAGTAGATGCAGTCTGAGGTAGTGCTGCTCCTGAGGGCTACAGAGACACACAGGTTCTACAGTCATGGCAGATGGCTCTGGATTCAGTGCCTTGCTAGTGGGCTCTACTTTGGAATTTGTGCTCCTGAGTGTGAAGGATTTGGACTCAGATGAGACTTCTCTACACATGCCTCTTCTGTCACATTTACTGAACTTGTGGTTGTCACTGGAGTTGGTGTATGTTCAGGAGACTTGAATCTCTGGACTGTGCATGTGCTAGCTGGGCA
This sequence comes from Dasypus novemcinctus, assembly GCF_030445035.2. NCBI lineage: Eukaryota > Metazoa > Chordata > Mammalia > Cingulata > Dasypodidae > Dasypus > Dasypus novemcinctus. Next base: position 64,206,764 of record NC_080697.1, read on the forward strand.
CTGAGGCTCAGCAGAGTTGCAACACCTCTCTTTCTCAATGGACTTACTGACAGGGAGGTGAGGATGGTCAACCACCATGCCAGGGAACCAAGAGAGTCTAAAACTGCAAGCAGGAGAATTACATCCATCAGTCACATGGGACCTAAGCCCCCTCTTGATTTAGAGATGGAGTGGACATCACCATCCCAGGGTCCTCAGGATGGAGGAAGAAAATATAGATTAGAGTGGACTTCCTGGTAGTCTACTATAGAACTATTGTGACTCTAGCAATGGAAGAAATTGCATCTTTGATGTGGAGACAGTGGCCATGGGAGTTGCTGGGGGCAGGGAGAGGGAAGAAGAGGTGTGATATGAGGGCATTTTTGGGACTTGGAGCTGTCCTGAATGATATCCGAGGGTCAGATGCAGGACATTATATATCCTGCCAGAACCCACTGAATGGACTGGGGAGAGCGTAAATTACAATGTAAACTATAATCCATGTAGTGTAGCAGTACTCCAAAATGTATTCGTTAAATGCAAAGAATGTGCCTCATTGATGAAAGAGGTTGTAGATGTGGGAGGAGTGGGGGTGGGGAGTCAGGTGTATGGAAAACATATATTTTAATGTAACATTTTGTGTGATGTATGTATCTTTAAAAAAAGACAATGAAAAAAAGAAAGGAATTTTGAACCAAAGAAAAAAAGGTGACACTGTGTTAGCGTAAAGAACAATTTGAAAGCCTGTAAAGAAAAGTACATAACTTATAGAAATGAAACAATAGAATAGATTAAAAATACATTAATATCATATAATAGCTGATTTGATTTGTTTCAGGACAGAATTAGTGAAGTAGATGACAGAGCATCTGAACTTAAAAAGACAGAACAGAAAGTGAAAAGAATGGAAAAGATTTAACAGGGTTTCCAGGAATTGTATGATAGCATGAAACACACAAACAAATGCATTATAGGATTCCAAGAAGAAGAGAACAGAAAAGGGGCAGAAAGAATTTTTAAGGAAATAATGGCTGAAAATTTTCCAAACCTTATGCAAGACATGAATATCAATAATCCAGAATTACAATGTATCTTAAACAGAATAAATATGAATATATTTAATCTGAGACATATTCTTTTTAGAATTTAAAATGCAAGAAATAAAGACGTTTCTTAGAGCAGCAAGAGAAAAGCAATTTATCATTTACATGGAAGTCTCATTAAGTCTAAGTGCTGATGTTGCCTCAGAAACAATGGAGGTAAGGAAACAGTGGCACAATATTTTTAAGGTACTGATAGAAAAAACTTCCAGCCAAGAATTCTGTCTGCAGCAAAATCATCCTTAAGAAATATTTAAAGCCTTCACAAAGAAAATCTGAGAGTATGTCACCAAGAGGCTTGTTCTACAAAACACACTAGAGTGTATGTTACAGGCTGAAAGGAAACAACAATGGTGAGAGACTTGGAGAAGAGTTTAGTGATGAAGATAATAAATAAGCCTTACTGGAAGGGTTAAATGACAGAAAATAGTAAGATATGACAACAGAAATCCAAGGGATAAAATGGACAAGATAAGAAAAGCTTTATAGTGATATTGAATGTTAATGTACTGAACTCCTCAATCAAAAGGCATAGAATGACAGAATGGATTAAAAATATGACCCATCTGTTCATTGACTACAAGAGGCTCACTTTATTATTTTTAGTTTTTTAATGAGGTACTGGGGATTGAACCCAGAACCTCATACATGCGAAACAGGCACTCACTCACTGAGCTACACCCACTCCCTCAAAGACTCACTTTCAATGCAAGGACAAAATCAGCCTGAAAGTAAAAGGTTGGAAAGAGCTATTCCATGCAAGTGGTAATAAAAAAATATCTGGAGTAATGACATTAATATCAGACAAAATAGATTTTAAATGCAAAACTGTTATAATGGATGAAGAAAGTAACTATATATTAATAAATGGGAAAAGTAAACAAGAAGAAATAGCAATAATACATATTTATGCACCAACTTAGTTCCCCAAAGTACATTAGGCAAACACTGGCCAACCTGGCAGGAGAAATTGGTGTATCTACTTTCAGAATTGAATAGAACACATGAACAGATGATAAATAAGTAAAAAGAGAGCTTGAACAATATGATAAATGAAATAGATCTAACATACATTTGTAGAACATTACACAGCCCAAAGCAACATGATATATATTCTTCTCAAGTTCTCATTAACCTTTCTCCAGGACAGACTTATTGTTAAGACATGAATCAGATCTGAATAAATTTAAAGATTGAAATTAAAGAAAGGACTGTCTCTGATCATAATGGAATTAAATTGGAAATTAATAACAAGTTGAAAAAAAGGACAATTCACTAATACATTTAGATTAAACAGTATACTCTTAAACAATCAGTGATTCAAGGAAGAAATTGTAAGCAAAGTCAGTAAATATCTCAAGATGAGTTAAAACAGAGATATAGCATATAAAAATTTATGACGGGAGCAGATGTGGCTCATACAACTGGGCTCCTGCCTACCACATGGGAGGTCATTGTTTCAGATCCCCATGCCTCCTGAAGAAGACAGCGACCTGACATATAGATGAGCATGGCCAGCTGACATAACAAGAGACACAAGAAGAAAAAACATGTTGAGAGACACAAAAAAGCATGAGCAGAGGTTCCTGGTGCCTCCTAAAGAAGACAGTGAGCTAATGTGATGGGAAGGCATGATGAGCTGATGCAACATGAAATGTGGGGAGGAAAAGCAGAATAAGAGACACAACAAAGCAGGGAGCAGAGGTGACTCTAGCAATTAAGCACCTGCCCCCACAGCAGAGGTCTGGGGTTTGGTTCCCAGTGCCTCCTATAGAATCAAGGATGATGAACAGGCACAGTAAGTGATAAACAACAAGGGGGTGGGGAGAAATACATAAAGAAAATCTTAAAAAACCTTATAATAGGGGAGCAGATGCAGCCCAACTGTTTGAGTATCTGCTTCCCATGTATGAGGCCCTGAGTTCAAGCCCCTGTACCTCCTAAAACAATTATGGCAGTGCTCACAATGAAATTTATATCCTTCAATGTTTACTTTAAAAAAGAAGAAAGAGCTAAAATTAAAGACAAATGTACATTTGGAGGAACTAGAAAAAGAGCTACAAACCAACCCAGAAACAAGTAGAAGAAAAGAAACAATAAGATTAGAGCATGGATAGTTTCAGCTGGAGGGGGCAAGATGGTGGCTGAGTGAACTTGCCTGATAGTATCTCCTGCAGGGAAGTGGGTGGGTGGCATTGCAGCCACCTCGGGACCAGGCTGTTTTGGGATTTTTGCGGGTCAGGAGGTATCTGAACATCGATTTGGTGGGAAGGTAACAGAGAAAATACGTCTATAAAATATACACGGAGGCTGCACGCGGAAAATTCTCTCCTTGGGTGGGCAGAGCCGCAGCGGTTTTTTTTTTTGGAGGCTTTGCAGTACTGGGGAATTCATAAGCCCTGAGTGGTCTATTGGGGGGTTAATACAACAGGAGGTGCTTGCAAACCCGGCTGCTGATCTACAGTGGACTTAAAGTGATAGCGCTAAAGAGACGCCACCAGGGTCTGGTAGGGTGGGAGACATTTGGAAGCTGATTAGGGGAATATTTTGCGAAGCGTGGGAATTTTGGGTTTGGACTCTGTTATTAGCATTTCTGGATGGAGCCCCTCCCCCAGACCTGGCTATTGATCTCAGTTATTAAATTGGCTGCAGCCTAGAGGTGCCCCCAGGTGGCCATTCTGGGGGATCACAGGGTGGGAGGGGTCCTGAAGTCAATTGGTGATATATCCACAGAATAGACCCCAGTGAGTGAGTGAATTGTGGGGAACAGAACACAGGATAGAGCTTGTGGATGTGACCCCACCCATAGGGCTGGCACCCAGCTGTGAGGATCCCTGAAGGCTGTGATGCACTGTGGGGCTCCCAGGCTTCCTGTTAACCAGGCTTGAGGTTGCCAGGTCTGAGTCCCCTAAACCCCGGTGGCCCACACCCCAGAGACTCACACCTCTTGAGTCCTCTATATCTCAGACTTTCCATCCCTGAATCCATCACGCCCTGAGGTCCATCTGAGGTCCTTGAATGTCCTAGAACTCAACGCTTGCATTTTTCTTTTTTGTTTGGCTTTGTTTTGTCTTTATTTTTATTCTATTTTTATTTTTTATTTTATTTTTTTAATGCTCTGATTGCTAACATTGCATTATTCCCTAGTCTTTTCTCCCAGCGTATCCCCCAAAGTCTTTTTTTTCTCTCTCTTTTGTCCCCCATCTTCGTCTTATTCTATTTTATCTTAAATATACAACAGGTGCTGCAGCAAACACCTCACATTTGCTGGGTTTCCTCATCCTCCACTGCTTCATTTCTGTGTGAATAGATTTTGGCTATCTACACTATCCCCTTTCCCCTACATCTTGATATCCACCATCATCTACTATCTCTCCTATATTCCACCTCCCTTGCTTTGATCCACAAAGGGTCTAACTCTTAATTTCTAATACCTTTGTTTTGTTTTCTGTCTGTTATCCACTCTTGAAACAATTACCTTTCTTTTCTCTTTCCCTCTCTCATGAAAAGAATAGCTTTTTAGCTCATACCATATTCCTCCCATATTCAGTCATCTACCTCATTATAGGTACTCTACCTACTGCTATAACTCTACAAAATTTACATGAATCTAACCTCTGTCCTCTCAGATCTCATATTGTTGCTTTGTTAACATATATCACCAGTATTACTTTACACTTTTTCCTTGCTTACACAATTGCCTTTCCCTGGCACTAATACTTTCCTTTAAAGTGAACTTAACCAGCAATAAGGAATTAGAATAAGAAGAACAAAGTGACAAAGAGAAGTATAACACTTACGCAAAAACAACACCTAATTAATCTCCAAGACTAGACAAAGAAGCTAAGGAACTGATTAAAGCCGTCAAGAAAAAATGATGACCAGACAGCAACAAAAATCTACAAACCAAATCAGTATTCAGGAAAACATGGCTGAATCCAATCAACAAACTAAATATCAGGAAGGGGAGCAGAACTTCACACAAGCAATGAAAGATCTCAGAACATTTATCACCAACAAATTTGATGAAGTAAAGGAAGAGGTTAAAAATATGAAGACAACATTTGGAGGGGAAATTGCAGACATACGCAAAAAGATAACAGATATGATGGAAATGAACACCGCAGTTCAAGAAATCAAAAATACACTTGCAGCAAATATCACCAGACTAGAAGAGGCAGAGCAGAGAATTAGTGATGTGGAAGACAGTACATCGGAAATCAAACAGATAGTAGAAGTGGTCAATAAAAAGATGGAAAAAATCCAGCTAGGACCTAGGGACCTGAATGACAATGCAAAACGCTCAAACATACGTATTATAGGCATTCCAGAAGGTGAAGAGAAGGGAAAGGGGTCAGAAGGAGTGTTGCAGGAAATAATGGCTGAAAACTGCCCAAATCTACTGAAAGAGACAGATGTACATATCCAAGAAGCACAGGCCCACCCCAAGACATATACTTGTCAAATTATCCAATGCTCAAGACAAAGAGAAAATTCTAAAAGCAGCAAGAGAAAAGAAAACCATTACATACAAGGGAAGTTCTATAAGATTCAATGCTGATTTATCATCTGAAACCATGGAGGCAAGAAGGCAGTGGTATCATACAGTCAAGGTACTAAAGGAAAAAAAATTCCAGCCAACAATACTCTATCCAGCTAAACTAGCATTCAAAAATGATGGAGAGTTCAAAATATTCACATATAAACAGAAACTGAAAGAGTATACCAACAAGAAACCTCCTCTTCAAGTAATTCTAAAGGGAGTTCTGAAGGAAGAAAGGAAAAAACAGGACAGGCAGAGTTGGAGGAGAGTGTAAAAGCAACAAAAAAGACAAAAATAGAAGGGAAAAAAATACAAACAAAATATGAAAAACACAAATCCAATCAAAATACGGCTAACACAAATAATTCCTTGAAAGTAATAACACTGAATGTCAACGGATTAAACTCACCTATCAAAATATTCAGACTGGGACATTGGATAAGGAAATATGACCCATCTGTATGCTGTCTACAAGAGACACATCTTAGACCCAGAGACTCATGGAGGCTGAAAGTGAATGGCTGGAAAACAATCATACAAGCAAACAATAACCAAAAAAAGGCAGAAGTAGCTATATTAATATCAGACAAAATAGACTTTAAATGTGAAACAATTGTGAGAGACAAAGAAGGATACTACATTTTAGTGAAAGGGACAATCTGTCAAGAAGATCGAACAGTCATATTTATGCTCCTAACAAGAGTGCCTCTAAATACATGAGGCAAACGCTGGAAAATCGAAGTGAAAAAATAGATGTATTTACAATTTTAGTGGGGGATTTTAATACACCACTATCAACGCTGGACAGAACATCTCAAAATAGAATCACTAAAGAAACAAAACATTTGAACAGTATATTAGAGGAGCTGGATCTAATAGACATATATAGATCATTACACCCAAACACAGCAGGATATACATTTTTCTCAAGTGCACATGGATCATTCTCCAAGATAGACCACATGCTAGGCTACAAAGAAAGGCTTAATGAATTCAGAAAGATCGAAATCATACAAAACAATATCTCTTACCACAGTGAAGTGAAACTGGAAATTTGCAATGGACAGAGGCACAGATTTCACACCACGATTTGGAAAATAAACAGCACACTCTTAGAAAAACAGTGGGTCAAAGAGGAAATCTCAAAAGAAATCAATGACTACCTTGAAACAAGTGATAATGATAACACAACGTACCAAAATTTATGGGATGCAGCAAAAGCAGTATTGAGAGGGAAGTTTATACCCATAAATTCATATATCAAAAAAGAAGAAAGAGCAAAAATTGAAGAACTAACTGCACATTTGAAGGAATTAGAAAAACAACAGCAAAGTAACCCAACAGGAAGAAGAAGGAAGGAAATAACAAAGATAAGAGCAGAACTAAATGAAATAGAAAATAAGAAAGCACTTGGAAAGATAAACAAAAGCAAGAGCTGGTTTTATGAGAAGATCAACAAAATTGACAAACCTTTAGTGAGACTAACAAAGAAAAAAAGATAGAAGATGCAAATACACAAAATAAGAAATGAGAAAGGCGATATCACCATGGACCCCACAGAAATAAAGACTATCATAAGAGGATACTTTGAAAAACTATATTCCAACAAAAATGACAATTTAGAGGAAATGGACAAATTCCTAGAAACACATAAGCAGCCCATATTGATGTAGAAGAAATTGATGATCTTAAAAAACCAATCACAAGCAAAGAGATAGAATCAGTCATTAAAAACCTCCCAAGTAAGAAGAGCCCAGGGCCAGATGGCTTCACAGGTGAATTCTACAAAACATTCTGGAAAGAACTAACACCAATCCTGCTGAAACTATTCCAAAAAATTGAAACAGAAGGAACATTGCCGAACTCCTTCTATGATGCCAATATTACCCTAGTACCAAAGCCAAAGAAAGACACCACAAGAAAGGAAAATTACAGACCAATTTCTCTAATGAACCTAGACACAAAAATACTTAACAAAATACTTGCTAATCATATTCAACAACACATTAAATGAATTATACACCACGACCAAGTGGGATTTATTCCAGGTATGCAAGGATGGTTCAATATAAGAAAATCAATCAATGTAATACACCATATAAACAGATTGAAGGAAAAAAATCACATGATTATATCTATAGATGCAGAAAAAGCATTCGACAAAATACAGCACCCTTTCTTGATAAAAACACTCCAAAAGATTGGAATACAAGGAAATTTTCTGAACATGTTAAAGAGTATATATGAAAAACCTACAGCCAACATTGTTTACAATGAAGAAATCCTAAAATCCTTCCCTCTAAACTCAGGAACAAGACAAGGATGCTCATTGTCTCTGCTCCTATTTAACATTGTCTTAGAAGTACTTGCTCAAGCACTGAGGCAAGAACCAGATATAAAAGGCATTCAAATTAGAAAGGAAGAAGTCAAAATTTCATTATTTGCAGATGACATGATCCTATACATAGAAAACCCTGAGAGATTTACAACAAAGCTTCTAGAACTCATAAATGAGTTTAGTAAATTCACAGGTTATAAGATCAATGTGCAAAACTCAGTAGCATTTCTGTACACCAATAATGAGCAAGATCAGGAGGAAATAAAAAAACAAATACCATTCACAATAGTAAATAAAAAAATCAAATACTTAGGAATAAATTTAACTAAAGAGGTAAAAAACTTATACACCAGGAACTATACAAGACTGTTCAAGGAAATCAAAGAAGACCTAAATAAATGGAAGAATATTCCTTGTTCATGGATAGGAAGACTGAATATTATTAAGATGTGTATCCTACCAAAACTGATCTACACATTCAATGCAATTCCAATAAAAATCAACTCAGCCTTCTTTAAGGAACTAGAAAAACTAGCTATGAAATTTCTTTGGAAAGGATAGAGGCCCCGAATAGCCAAAGACATATTGAAAAAGAAAAACGAAATAGGAGGAATCACACTTCCTGACTTCAAAACATACTAAAAAGCTACAGTAGTGAAAACAGCGTGGTATTGGCATAAGGAGAGACACACAGACCAATGGAATTGAATTGAAAGTTCTGATATAGAACCTCATATATACAGCCATATAATATTCGATAAAGCCACCAAACCCTCTCAACTGGGAGAGAATGGCCTATTCAACAAATGGTGCCTGGAGAACTAGATAGCCATATATAGAAGAATGAAAGAGGATTACCATCTCACACCTTATACAAAGATCAACTTAAGATGGATCAGAGACCTAAATGTAAGAGCCAAGACCATAAAGATCTTGGAAAGCAGTGTAGGGGAACATCTACAGGACATTGTAATAGGAAATGGCTTCAGGAATATCACACCAAAAGCACGAGCAGCAAAAGTGTGAATGCCCCGGCCAGCGGGGCAGCAAACGGGGGCTTGTGGCTTGCGTGGAGGAGAATGATGAGACAGGAGACGCGAGGAATGACAGCGAGACAGGGTGAGGATCAAGCTGCAAATTTTATTGAGGGGAACAAAGCATATATACTCTTGGGAAGGGGAGGGGTAATAGGCGAGGGTGGAAGTTAGGGATTGGTTATGGTTGCTACTGACGTGTAGGGTGGGTTTCAGTTTCCCCGCCTTGCGCCTGCGTACTGCTTTATCAATCTGGGCAGTGGCGGGAAGACGGAGAACAAAGACCTGAAGGGGAAGAAGAATAAGGAAGTGACAGGGCAGATTTGAGTTCTGCCATGATGTAGGCCCCGCCATGTTGTGGTGGGCTAATTATAGCTTGCTCAAATGAGAAAGTTGGTTCCTCTCTGGCAGCCGTGCTGTTAATTCTCACTGAGTTCGGCATATATTCCTTTTATCGCTCCCAACAAAAAGAACTAATAGAAAAATGGGACTTCCTCAAAATTAAAGCCTTCTGCACCTCAAAGGAGTTTGTCAAGAAAGTAAGAAGGGAACCCACACAATGGGAGAAAATATTTGGCAACCATATTTCTGATAAGAGACTTATAACTTGCATATATAAAGAAATCCTATATCTTGAAAATAAAAAGTTAAACAACGCATTTGAAAAATGGGAAAAATATTTAAACAGACACTTCTCCAAAGAAGAAATACAAATGGCTAAAAAGCACATGAAAAAATGCTCCAAATCTCTAGCTTTTAGGGAAATGCAAATCAAAACTACAATGAGATACCATCTTACACCCATAAGATTGGCAGCTATGAAAAAAACAGAAGAATACAAATGCTGGAGAGGATGTGAAGAAATGGGAACACTCATCCACTGCTGGTGGGAATGCAGAAGGATCCAGCCATTCTGGAGGACAGTTTGGCTGTTTCTCAAAAAACTAGCCATAGATTTGCATTATGACCCAGCAATTCCACTGTTGGGTATATACCCAGTAGAACTGAAAACAAGGACACAAACCGATATATGCACACAAATGTTCAAAGCAGCATTGTTCACTATCACCAAAAGTTGGAATCAACCCATATGCCCATCAACAGAGGAATGGAAAAATAAAATGTGGTATATACATACAATGGAATACTACTCAGCTTTAAAAACAAATACTCTACAAACACACGTGATAACATCGATGAATCTTGAGAACCTTATGTTGAGTGAAGCAACCCAGGCATTGAAGGACAAATACTACATGACCTCAATGATATGAAATAAGCAAGCTGCCTCAGAGAGCTAGAGACTGGAAAATAGGCTTACAGGAAATCGGGGGATGGAAGAAGGATGTGAGCCGACGTCTGCAAGGGTGGAATCTATGATGAGCTTGTGGTAAGTATGAGCACAAAGAAGAGATAAAATGGGGGCAAGGGGTTGCCTTTGAGTGGGGTTTGTGGGTTTGAGGGGGGCTGGGGATGGGCGGATGTGTAATATTGCCCACAAAATTGGGGGGAGGGAGGGGCAACATACGAACATAGGAGAGTGTCAGGTGTTAGTTGAGAGTAAAATGCTGAGAAAATCGTATAAAAATATAATTAGGAGGGTTACCTGTTTAGGATGCTCAGAGGGGATGGTCTGATGCGGGACAGACTCCTGGGGAATGTCTGAAGGCTCATTTTGCCAGGGTGGGTTGTACCATTGGGTAGAGACCCAAGAAGTGAGAGTTGGGGTGGACCCACATCCTGGGGAGAACTAATGCCATTAAATAGAGAGAACTATATCTCTCGAGAAAAAGGGTGGCTCCCAGGGCATTAGGGCAGTTGAGCAAGTCAGGCCCTGAACACTGTTGCAAGTATCTCTGGACGTGGCTCCTCAGGAAATGGAGATTGGCTGTTGCTGTGGACCCCAAGGGGAGGGGAAAATGGATGTTGAATGGATGGAACCAAGGTAAATGTGGGGGCAAAAGAGGAGTTTCGCGAGAGTACACGAGGATGAATATAAAACATGTAATATTACACCAAAAACATATAGGGGACCACAGTCTAATAATGTATACCATAATGTAAAACACAGGATAACTAAAAAATTTAGAAAACTGTACATCCTAAAGTATGCACCACATTGTAAGCACAGATGTCACCTTGTTTGAAAGCTATTGTTTCGGAGTCTGTACATCAGTCTCAGTAAATATGATATGAATAAGTTAAAAGATTATCACTGTGGAAGGGAAAAGGTTTTATGGTGGATGTGTGGGAGTACTGTATATTGTATATATGAATTACTGTGGTCTAAGACTCTTGTGAAGAGAAGCTCAATAATTAGGAAAAAAGAAAAGAAAAAGATAGGATCTAGAAACTTTTCCAAATAAATATGTACTCTTTATCTAACCTTTAAACTCATCACTATATTCCATTTTACTTGTAAGGGAACCTGACATTATATTGGGATTCACTTTACAGGAAGTTTTGGATCACAGAGTGGTTCAACAATGGTGGCGGAGGAATACTGGCATGGGATGTTATTGACAGGATATATATTTGACAGGGAGTTATACAGGGCATATGTCCAGGGTGCATGGTATTGTTTAGATATACTCATAGTGGAAAAGATTAAAAACAACAGCTGGGGGGTACTGGGTTCCTGGCTGGGGGTGCTCTGTCATGGTCCCTAGGGGAGCAGAGGCAGTCCCTCAGATGCAATGGTAAGAACCAGGAAGGAATGAGGGTCCAACAGTGAGCCCCTGATACTAATGACTATGCTTGTGAGCCAATACACCTGAAATAAGAACAAGACCTAGAGCAGTACTGTGCCTGGGAGTTTCCTCCTGACAGCCTTCATGTTACTCAAATATGGCCAGTCTCGAAGCCAAACTCAGCATGTAGATGCAGTGCATTCCCCCCAACGTGGGACATGACACCCAGGGATGAGCCTCCCTGGCACCGAGGGACCACTACCAAATACCAGCTGAAGATGCAACTAGAAAATGACCTTGAATTAAAGGTTCAATGCGGATCAGCAGAATATCCCTGTCTACATATAATAACATGACTTTAAAATGCTGTTTGACCTAATGTAAGGGGAAATGGAAAGGAGAAATGAGTTTATATGGCTATGAGTCTCTAAAAAAGAGTCTGGAGGTTGTCAGAAGGATTGCCCTTATGCACACCTGAGCAGAGTCTAAGAGACAGATAAAGTAGATACAACCCAGGTATTTGTTCTTTTGAGGGATAAAGAGACCCACGAGTTCTATGGTCATGGCAGATGGGGGTCACTGCCATGTCAGATGGCCCTTCTTTGGAGCTGGTGTTTCTGCTCGATGGAACTGGGCTCAGATGGGATCTCTTTTCACAAGACTTTCATGCTACTTTACTGGAATTGTAGTTGGTGTTGGGGTTTAAGATATATTTAGGGGATTTGAATCTCTGAAATGACAATATGATAGCCAGGCCCTGAGCCTCAAAAGACCTCAGCTCCTACACTCTGATTTATTGGACTTACCCCACTCAGCTAACATGGAGTTGAAGAAGGTCAACCACCACACCATGGAGCCTAGAGTGCCTACAACTGAAAGCAGGAGGATTGCATCCAGTGTCCATGTGGAATCTAAGCACCCACTTGACATAGATGTGCAATGGGCACAACCAATCCAATGTCCACAGAGAAAATGTGGCATTGGTGTGGGAAGGGTGGCCATGGTGGCTGCTGGGTGCAGGGAATGGGAGGAAGAGATGGGGAGGCGTTTTCGGGACTTGGAGTTGTCCTGGGTGGTGCTTCACAGACAACTACGGGACATTGTAGATCCCCTCAGGGCCCACTGGATGGAACGTGGGAGAGTGTGGGCTATATGTGAACCATTGACTATGGGGTGCAGCGATGCCCAGAGATGTACTTACCAGGTGCAATGGATGTGTCAAGATGACGGGAGAGAGTGTTGCTGTGGGGGGAGTGGGGGGTGGGGGTGGTGGGGTTGAATGGGACCTCATATTTTTTGAATGTGATATTATTTTAAAAAATGAATTAAATAAAAAAAAAGACACTGTATTTTCATAACTGAGTAATTGAGTGGTCTTTGCCCCCTTGTCAAATAGGTTGGCCATAAATATGAGGGTTTCTTTCTGACATCTCAATTTGATTCTATTGATCTGGGAATACCATGCTCTTTTCTGTTTGTTTGTTTTAAACAAATCAATTTTATTGACATATTAATATACCATATAATTCACCAAAAAAAAAAAAAAAAAGATTAGAGCATGACTAAATAAAATGGCTAATAAAAATAGACAAAAGAGGGAATCAACAAAACCAAAAGATGGTTCTTGGAGAAGATTAGCTAGTTTAAACAAAGGAAAAAGAGAGACGATGTAAATAAATAAAATTAGAAATGAGATGGGGCATTAATGCTACCTGAGTAGAAATTAAAATATCAAAAAAAGATAATATTAACTGTATGCAAACAAACCTGACAAATGTTCATGAAATGGATGAATTCCTAGAAATCCATGAACAGCCCACACTGACCGTAGAAGAAATCAAAGACCTCAAGAAGCCAATCACAAGTAAAACAAATGTAACAGTCATCAGAAACCCTCCCAAAATGAAAGGCCCAAAACCAGTTGACTTCACAGTGAATTCTGCTAATCATTCAAAGATGATCTAATTCTGATCTTTCTCAACCTCTTCCAAAAGTTGAGCAGGAAGGAACACTACCAAACTCTGTCACTTGAAGTCATCACCTCAATACTAAAGCCAGATAGAGATATTATGAATAAAAAATTATAGACAAATATCTGTAATGAATATAGATGCAAAAATCTTCAAAAAAAAAAAAAACTTCCTAACCAAGTTAAAAAGCACATTAAAATTATGCATCATGATCATCTGTTGTTTTTTTTTTGTGTGAGGTACCGGTGCCAGTGATTGAATGTAGGACCCTGTATGTGGGAAACCAGCACTTACTTAACTATTGAGCCACATTGGCTCCCCCGAGTTAGTTTTTTTCATTTGTTTGCTTTTTTGTATTAATTTTAGGAGGTACTTGGAACTAAACATGTGGGAAGCAGAGGCTCAACCATTTGACCAACATCTACTCCTTGATCATATGGGTTTTATAGCAGGTATGCAAGGATGGTTCAATGTAAGAAAATCAGTGTATTACACCTCATTAATAAATTGAAGATAAAAAGCACTTGGTTATCAAAATTGAGTTGAAAAGACTTTTCACAAAACACATCACTTCTTGATAAAAACTCTCTGAAACACAGCAGTAGAAGGAGTCTTTATCAATAGGATAAAGGCCATATGTTAAAAAACCCAAGACATACATGGTATTGAATGGTGAAAGTTAATTTTTCCCAATCTCATTAGGAAAAAAACAAAGATGTCCACTATTTCTCCTGTTAATCAGTATTGTGCTAGATGTTCTAACTAGAGCAATTATGCAAGAAAACATTCAAAAGGCACGCAAACAGGAAAGGAAGAAGTAAAATGTTCACTATTTCCCAATGATATGGTCCTATATTAGAATATCCTGAAAAATCAATCACAAAATTAATAGAATAGACATTTTCAGCAAATTGCAGAATAAATATTAATATGCAAAACGTCAATATAGGTTCTATACACTACTAAAGAGCAAACTGAGGAGGAAGGTAGGAAAAAAATTCCATTTATAAGAGTGACTGAAAGAATCAAATGTTCAAGGAATAACCAACCAAAGACATAAAAGGCCTGTATTCAAAGAACTACAAAACATTTTCAAAAGAAACCAAGGAAGTCTTTAATAAATTGAAGAACATTCTATGTTAATGTGTTGGAAGACTAAATATCACTAAGAGTTCAATTTTACACCAACTGAACTATAGATTTAATGTAATGCTGATACAAGTTCAAAAAAGCCTTTTTTGTAAAATTGGAAAGGCCAGTTATCAAATTTATCTGAAAGGATATGGGACCCTGAATAGCCAAAACTATCCTAAACTAGAAGAATGAAGTTGAAGGACTCTCACTTTCTGACTCTAAAGCATATTATTTACCTAAAGTGGTAAAAAACAGCCTGTACTGGTATAAAGATAGATTGATGGGATCAACTCAAGAGTTCCAAAATAGACCCTCATATCTATGGTGAAGTGATTTTTGACAAGGCTGTGAAACAAACCCAACTGAATCAGAACAGCCTATTCAACAAATGGAGCTGGGAAAAATGGATACTCATATCTCAAAGAAAGGAAAGGATCCCTATCTCACACCTAATACAAAAATTAACTCAAAATAGATCAAGGACCTAAATGTAAAACTGGAACCATAAAACTCCTAGAAGAAAATGTAGGGGAAACAACTTATAGATCTTGTGTTAAGTGGTGGTTTCTTGGCCCTTACACCCAAAACACAAGCAATGAAATAAAAAATAGATTTAAAGGACTTATGACTTCCTCAAAATTAAACATTTTTGTGTTTCAAACAATTTTTCAAGAAGGTTAAAGGCAGCATATTCAACGGGAGAAAAACCAACAAGGGTTTTATTTCCATGTTTTATAAATAGATCACAGAAGTCAATGACCAAAAAACAACCAAATTTAAAAATGGGCAAAAGAATTGAATAGCATTTTTTCCAAAGAGAAAATACAGATGGCCAAAAGAGCACATGAAAAGATGTTCAGCATCACTAGCTATTAGGGAAATGATCAAAACTGCAATGTGATAATGTTTCGTGCCATAGAGAATGGCCATTATTAAAAAGATAGAGAATTACAAGTGTTTGAGAGGATGTGGAGAAATATGAACAAACCTCCACTTATGGGAATGTAAATGGTTTTGCCTCTGTCGAGGATGATTTGGTGGTCCCTCAGGAAACTAAATATAGAATTACTCCATGATCCAGCAATCCTACAACTAGGAATATATACAGAAGGACTGAAAGAAAGAATGCTAGCAAATACTAGCATGTCCATGTTCATAGTGGCATTACTCACAATTGCTAAAAGATGGAAACAGCTTAAATGCCCATCAAAGAATGAATGGATAAACAAAATGTGGCATAAACTTGCAAGATAATACTCTTCACATATAAGAAGAAATGAAATCAGGATGCATGTTTCAACAAGGATTAACTTTGAGAATACTATGTTGAGTGAAAGAAGGCAGAAACAAAAGGATGAATATTGTATGTTCTCACTGATATGGGCTAAATACTATTAGTAAGCCTATGTAATTACACTTTAGAGTACAGGTTAGTAGGAGATAAAATGCTGGCTAAGAAGGGGGAGGTATATGGAATGTATGTAAAATGTTTAATAAAGTCAGTTGTAAATATGTTGCAATGGAGAGAGTTAAAAGTAGCACATTATAATGGCTATTACATACACTGCTTATTTATAACTTGTGATTGTAGTTGAAAGATGCAGTCAAGGGAGGTTAATGTTAATTGAAAGACAGCTATAGGATAATCTACATAGTGATTTTGGTGGTAGATGAGGATTCTGTTTAATAATATAAATGCAAGAAAGTTCTTCAACTACAAGATATTAAGATTTGTTGATAAATAAGAAAAATACAACTAATATAGACTATTTTTACCAATAATATTGTAATATTTTTGTAGGAAAGGCAAAGGAGGTATTATATCAATGCTAAAGGTAAAAAAATGAGCTTAGTTTTATGAGAGGTGAATATGATTAAAATTTTCTTCATTTCCTTCATTAAGAAGGAGATATAGGTCATGTCATTTAACCAATCTCTGCTCATTTATGTATCTTTCTGAATGTTGTAGAATTTGAGAGAGGTTCAATTATTTGGGTATAGAGAGGCCAGGACTCAGGAATGATTTTGAGAAGGAAAAATGGTTTATTGACAGCCGGCCGGACTCGGGAGCTTTCTGTTTGAATCCTGAGCCAGGAACAAGATTTTTGAATCCCTTTTATACAGAGAGGAAAGAACAAATGGTCCCTTTGTTTCAGTTCTCAATAGGATTAATTAGCATATATATCTTCCACATCTTAGGTAAGCTTTTAGCATGGACTTCAGACATTCTAGGTAAGCTTTTAGCATATTTAGTTTGCATTTCCCTTACATACTTAAAGTTTATAGACCTTGCATTGTTAAACTGTTTCCTGGGACTGGAGTCCTTGCCATTGTTACTAAGGGCAGGACTGCAGCCTCTTACCGTCACACCCACAAGTCAGAGAGCTTAGGTTATCTCTGAAGAGACAAAGAGCCTCCCACCCATATAGCCCACATCATGAACACTAGAGAAATAAATGAGTTTGCTTTTAGGATTAAATATAATAAATGTGACTGGGCAGAAATTTTTAGATTAATGCTTTCATAATTTGTTAAGCCACCTTTTGTATATTATTTTATTTTTTGAAGTTGAGATAAAGTTAGAAAAAAATCAATTGTTACAGACCAGCAATATTGACCAGACTCAGACTCTGAATATAGTTCCAACTGAGAGCTTTATTAGCTTTGCAGCTACTGTCTCATTCCTCTGCAGAGGAGAGAGCAGCCCCGAGTCTCAGGGAAGGGGTGGTTTTATTGCTTTTTAGGAAGGGGGGCATCTACTAATAAGCGAGAAAGCAAGCAGGCATAGAAGCAGAACACTGCGGTTACCTGAAGATAGCATATCTATTTTTTTAAAAGCCCCATGTTATTTATTGGCACTTTTCTTGTGGGCAGTTCTGATTTATTGGCACTCTCCTTGGAGGCTGTTTTAAGTCATTTACTGTCACTCTCCTTGGAGGCTGTTTTAAGTCATTTATCTATCTGAAGGCATTTGCCAATTCCCACCTCCCAATGTAGTTCTATTCTTATTTTCCCGATGTGGCCTTACCCTTACATTTCTCCCTTTCCTTTGTGGTAATTCAAATCTTTTTTCATGGGTAGGCACTAACTGGTAGGGGGCATTTAAAATTATAAGTTTAACAGTTTGCAATTTTTTTACTGATTATATATGGGCTACAAGTAAGCAGTACAAGGAGGATAAACAGGGGCTTTTTATATTGGGTGAACTGATTCTGGTACTTTTAACAAGTTGAAGAGCTCCCTGCTCTTAAGTCCCGGATAGTTATAAACTTGGGGGATTATATTCATTAGGACACAGAGATTGTTGGAGTCAGGGAGACTACAAGGGGTTAGACTTGAGACACAGGCAAAGCAAGTTCTTGGAGGAGGGGCAACCAATACCCAGGATTCATTTGAATGTGTCTGGTTTGTAGTTGCACAGTGTTTACAGGAATCAGCAGAAGTTTAGAAGTTTTTATTCTGGACAGCAGAATTTTGAGGCAGGGCCTCTTGCAATTATCTTGGGGCCACTGGTGCTCACGTGGATTTCCAGTCAGGCTCTAGATCCATCCATTAATTTTGATTTACCTTTAAAGAGTTTACACTTTTAATTTTAAAGGGATGCTGAAGGGTGATGATTTCTTTTCTGTAACTGCATCCTGCTGGCCATGGGCTGTAGTTATTGCTTAACAAGGTGTAAAACTCTTATTTTATTTTAACTGGAGGAAGATGGATCTGGCATTCTGTACAAAGTTGGATGAAGTTTTCATATGGTTAATAAGACGTTTACTCTGAAAGAAACAAACTTAATTAAAAATTTAGAATGCTCATTTTTAAAAGAGGACATTGGATTACATAGGTAGACAAGGTTAGGTGCTTATAGATGGTGCCTTTTTTTAAGCTGGTGGAAACAGTATATATATATATATTTATTTATTTATTTTCAGAGAGAAACTCCAATAGATACTTAGCTTTGTTTGAAGACACATTTCAAGCTGTTTAATGATTGGCACTCATGTGCTCTGTCAGATGTCTCTGGTGAACTGGCACCCTTTGGGCAATTGGTTTTATTCAGGATTAGTACATCAAGTTGGAAATTTTCTTAGTTTTTAGCTGTAGGAGTGACTAGAACTACAGAATAAAGGTTTTTACATTTTGGTTTTAATTGTACAATTTCTAGTAATTTTGACTTGTTCAATAAGTGACTTATTATTAGCAAGCAAGCTTCATTTTTGCTACACAGTAGAGTACAGTAGAATATAGTAAGTTGAGCCTGGCTGAGACTGCTACTTTATTTTATAGACATGTTTATTAACTGTTTAGAAAATGAGTTTACTAGGAATTTAACATGTCTAATATACCTTTACACTCGATCCAAAATAGAAAAGATAATGTTATAATTATTAGGCATATATTTAGTACAGGATAAAAGTATAGCACTTTAATATTAATTAATGTATTACTTAATGCAAATGATTCAGAGTTGCAATGAATAGTTTTAAGTTTCAGGTTTGTAATACTTTACATGTTATTTCTCCATGGGAGCAGGCCATAATGTCAATTGTGTTTAAGTTTTACTTACAGTTTTCTGGTATTATGGCTCTACTTTGCATGTTTTTCACACAGTGAGCAAGTTGCAGCATTGTTGATCCTAGAGAGAGTTTCCAGTATTTTACTAGCCTGGTGCATAGTGCTCTCTGGCACTATGGAACAGTGCCAGTCTGGAGGCAATATTTATTGTACACTTGGCTGTACTAAGTCATCATTGGCTGCTGCAGGAGCTTGAAACTGCAATGTAGTTTTCATCAACTTCAGGAGCAAAACCAGAGGCTGATAAAGTAAATTTTTCTAATTAAGGAGTCAGTGACCAGCCTAGACAATAACTCATATGGAGAGACAACTGTAATGTATTCAAGGCCTGCTTTGAGTGCACAAAAGAGTTTGACAATGTTAAAGTTTATTCCTTGTTTTTATATATTTTTAAACACTTTAATGCAACACATTATATATTAAATGACTGTTTACCTACATAATTTTACTATGAAGGTAATAGTATGTATTTTACTTTAGTAATAGAGGGAAAAATATTTTTCATTGTTAAAATGAAAATAAGATTCTCAATAGAATCAAGATAATTTTTTATTACTATTTATTTAAATATGCACCTTGCATGGCTTTCAGACAGGTTTTATTATTACAAAGTTATTCTTTGCAACTAATATTAATCCAAGTTTTAGTTAACAATGACTTTTAGAACTATAATTATTTTAAACATTTTCAGCTTGGAAGATGTTCTACAAACTTTTTATAATTGATTATAACTTACACTGACCAGTTACCTTATATTTCAATAAACTTATTAAATTATAATTATTAACTAAAGAAATTTATCTTATTTATTTAAGAGAGCACATTTACAGGTTTTTTCTTTAACTTAATTTTATTAACATAAACTTATAATTTTTATTACTCAAGACCCTGTACATACAATGTTAATTTATTTAATGGGCACTTCATAGACAGAGAGCGATTACACTCAAGCTAAACAAAATTGAAACCACTATAGTTTATGCAAGGAATTTTTTTTTTTTAGGAAGCTAAAACTTTTTTAAGCTATGAAAATGAATAATTTTCAAAAGCATACAAATTACCAGGTCTTAAAACACATTATATAATGGCTTAATTTGTTTAATTATAATCTCAGAAAGATTTTTCCAGTTTTTATGCACTTTTTTACTTGTTGGAAACTGAGGCATGGTGGTTTCACAAAGGGAGGTGTGCTGTTTTTATGGCTACCCTTTTAACATAGGAATGCAGCAATTAAGCTTTTCAAGTCAACAGGATAGAGCTGTCCTGGGCAGGGAGAAATACAATTAAACACACTGTGTAGTTCGAAAGGTATACTGAATGTTTGTACTTTGAGAGAAATTCTTTAATTTACGAGTCTTGTTAATGTGTAGTTACACTGCTTGTTATCTCTATAGTTTGAG
The DNA here is from genome assembly GCF_030445035.2 of Dasypus novemcinctus. NCBI lineage: Eukaryota > Metazoa > Chordata > Mammalia > Cingulata > Dasypodidae > Dasypus > Dasypus novemcinctus. Next base: position 64,227,521 of record NC_080697.1, read on the forward strand.
TTTATATAATGCCACATGTAGAAAATAAAGTTGTTTGAGGTGTTATTACTCACAGATTCCTTGATCCCAGCTTGTTAGTTTTTTTTGTTTCTTCCCCTCCTTTTTCTTTTTTACATTCCTGATACCCTTCAGGTCCAAATCTCTAACATTTACTTACTGAAATTTGTTAACAGAACTATTAATTACCTTTATTTTATGGCTGTTAAAAGGTTTAAACTGGGAAATTACAAGGCAAACTGATTTTTAATTTTTTAGTTTAATAGATAGGTTTAATATGCCACACTTAATCCTGCCCTTAAAACTCTTGCAGAGAGGAGGCTTTTTAAAATAGTTTTTTTTTATAATTAGATTTTCACAAGACTCTTTTCATCTTGCTCAGTTTAATTTGGGCTCCAAGAATATTTATTTATATATATAACTGTATATTTAATTATTAATAATTTGAATAGAGCTTTTAAGAATTCTTACATGTTAATTTGATACTATTATCCTGATGTATGAAGACATACACCAAGCAAGTGGGCAGACACAAATAGAGTTAGATACAGAAACACAATTCATTGATATTACTTACAATTTGCATTATTTTATATACTGTTTAGCTTAATTTGGGTTTTAGAAATATTTATTACTTATATAATTGCCTATTTAACCCCAATAACCTGAGCAGATAGGCAGACATGAATAGTTTGTTACAAAAACATAACTTTAGTTACTTTAAAACTTTCATTGTTTACAAAAAAGTGTGACTGCAAAACATTTAAAGACTCTTGAAACTTTTTCTAATTTGCACTATGACTGTGCAGTCTTACACAAGAATTTTTCTTTTAATTAATGGATTGTAACCAAAATGTTTTCAATGCTTTAGCACCATTTTTTTTCCAGAACTTTATATTTTACTTTGAACTTAGCAGAATTTAGGGTAAGCAACAAGACTAATCTTATGTGTATTTACCGAGGCTATTTGAATCTTCAGGGAGACAGATTGGTTTTTCTCATGAATTGCCACTCTTAGGAATACTGACAGTTAAAGCAGAAGACTTTTTTTATTCCCCCCCCCCCCCCCCAGTCCTTGGAGATAATAAAATTCTAGTGGTCATTTAACTTTTAGTTATATTTTTATTAATTTTTTAAACCTGTTAATTTCATAACACTTTTAAATACCTTTCATTTAATTTATAATATATTAAATGAACTTAACTATTACTTTAATTTTTCCTTTGGGGTAAAGGAACAAATTTCTTGCAGTTAGTTTGAAACAAAAAGCTACTTTTTAGGATTTGACTTTTAGAACATTATGTTCTTTTAAAAGAGATAAGACTTTCTTCTTTAAACACTGAGGAAATGATGAGATTAAAGCACAAGAAACTAATTTGTTAAAACAGACTTTCTTTGTATACTGATTATTCAGGAAATTTTTAACAAAACAAACTAATGACTTGAGAGACCTTGAGAAAGAACAAAATTTTTAACTTTGCATCAGTATACTACTTGATACTAAACCTTTTAAAACTTTATAGACAGACCCATCAAATGTTACTCAATTTTAATCATAAAAATTTCTCTTTCTCAAACCTTCTACACTTTCAGTATTCATTCAGGTTTTGTCCCACACCCTACTCTTTCTTAACAATCAATCATTTTTATCTTAGGACAAAATCATCTCCTGTTTCCTTAACAATAAAAACACATTCCATATATCCCACATACCAAGTTACCAGGCAAACTTTTTACAACATATAATTGACATCAACACTAAACAAGCTTGTTAAAACAATGAACCTTCTTTCACTTTAAATACTTAGTAGCATGTAATACCAGAAACAGTCTTTTAGAAGCAAGTTGGCAGGGGAGGCTGGCCACCAAGTTTTCCTGTTATAAAATTACCTTTTATTCATAGTATTATTAATTCAGGTTTTGTTTAATAAAGACTTTTTGGAATTAGTCATTTAAACACCTTAATTTAAACAATGCTTTATTAAACTTTTTATAATTTATAATTTTAAGACAAATTTTATCTTCACAGAACACATTCCCTTAAAGTTACTACAATACATTTTACAACTTGCCACATGCATCAGAGTTACAAGAGTTCATGAAAATCAGTCATCTTATTTTAGGACAAAACACATCTTTCCAGAAAAACTCATTAAATTTCAGTCAGCATTTCCATAAACTTTTAACTTGTTAATATTTATTTAAGTTTTACATCCTTCATTTTATCCTGTGAAGAAAAATATTCATTTTAATTTAGACAAGAATTATTTTTTAATGAAAAGACATAGGAAATTTGTTAAGACTTACAATTTTTGTTATTGTAGAAATCCCATTAACATTTAAACTTATGTATTAATATAAGTGCTTATTTTATATTTGGCTATTTGAATAGAGTTCTTTTTTAAAAAATTTTATTCATTAATTTATATCACCATCCAGAGGTATCAAAATATACACTGACATTGAACAGGCAAACACAAAACAATCACAATGTTGTAGAATTTGAGAGAGGTTCAATTATTTGCGTGTAGAGAGGCCAGGACTCAGGAATGATTTTGAGAAGGAAAAATGGTTTATTGATGGCCGGCTGGACTCGGGAGCTTTCTGTTTCAATCCTGAGCCCCGAAAGAGATTTTCAAATTTCTTTTATACAGAGAGGAAAGGCCAAATGGTCCTTTTGTTTCTGTTCTCAATAGGCTTGAATTAGCATATATATCTTCCACATCTTACGTAAGCTTTTAGCATGGACTCCAGACATTCTAGATAAGCTTTTAGCATATTTTGTTTGCATTTCCCCTAAATACTTCAAGTTTATAGACCTTGCATTGTTAAACTGTTTCCTGGGACTAGAGTCATTGCCATTGTCACTAAGGGCAGGACTGCAGGCTTTTACCATTCCACACCCACAAGTCAAACAGCTTAGGTTATCTCTGAAGAGACAAAGAGCCTCCCACCCATAGCCTACATCATTTCCCCCCTTTGCCAAAGTTTAACTTGCAAAGCTTTGGCATAATTATTGTTGGAGCTATGAGGTGGATGGCTGTTTGTTGTTTTGATTGATTATTAATCAGTCTTTAGTGCAGCATCCAGGACTGTTTTTAGAAGTTTAGAACTTTTCATTCTGGACAGCAGAATCTTGGGGCAAGGGCCTCCTGCAGTTATCCTGCTGCCACCAGCACTCACCTGGATTTCCAGTCAAGTTCCAGATCCATCTATTACTTTTATTTTACCCTTAAAGAGTTTACACCTTTAATTTAAAAAGGGTGCTGAAGGGAGATGATCTCTTTTCTGTAACTGCTTCCTGCTGGCCATGGGCTGTAGCCAATGCCTAACAAGGTGTAAACTTCTTATTTTAACTGGAGGAAGATGGATCCAGCATTCTGTACGAAGTTGGATGAAGTTTTCATATGGTTAATAAGATGTTCACTCTGAAAGAAAGAAACTTAATAAAAAATTTGGAATACCCATTTTTAAAAGAGGACATTGGATTACAGAGGTAGACAAAGTTAGGTGCCTATAAAGATGGCATTCCTTCTTAAAAGCTGGTAGGAACAGCATATATATTCTTTTTCAAGTTATTTATCTTTAGAGAGAAATTGCAACAGACACTTAGCTTTGTCTGAAGACACATTCCAAGCTGTTCAATGATTGGCACTCATTCACTCCGTCAGATGCTCCTGGTGAACTGGCACTCCTTAGGTGACTGGCTTCATTCAGGATTAGAACACTAAGTTGGAAATTCTCTTAGTTTTCAGCTGTGGGAGTGATCAGAACTACAGAATAAAGGTTTTTTATACCTTGGTTCTAATTGTACAATTTCTAGCAATTTTGACTTGTTCAATAGGTGACTCACCATCAGCAAGCAAGCCTCACCTTTGCTACACAGTAGAGTACAGCAGAATATAGTTAAGTTGACTGAGCCTGGCTGAGACTGCCACCTTATTCTACAGACATGTTTATTAACTGTTTAGAAAATGAATTTACTAGGAATTAACATGTCTAATATACTTCTGCACTTGATCTAAAATAGAAAAGATAATGTTATAATTATTAGGCATATATTTAGTGCAGGATAAAAGTACAGCACTTAACATTAACTAATGTATTACTTAATGCATAAGGATTCAGAGTTGCAATTATTAGTTTTAAGTTTCAGGTTTGTAATACTTTACATATTATCTCTCCATGAGAACAGGCCATAATGCCAATTGTGTTTAAGTTTTACTTACAGTATCCTGGTATCATGGCTCTACTTAGCATGTTCTTCATGCAGTGAGCAAGTGGCAGCATCGTTGATCCTACAGAGATTTTCCAGTATTCTACTAGCCTGGTGCATAGTGCTCTCTGGCACTATGGAACAGTGCCAGTCTGGAGGCGATGTCCATTGTACATCATTGGCTGCTGCAGGAGCTTGAAACTGCAGTGTAGTTTCTATCGACTTTAGGAGCAGAACCAGAGGCTGAGATAGCAAATATTTTAATTGAGAGGTCAGTGACCAGCCTAGCCAATAACTCACATGGAGAGGCAAAATGCAATGTATACAGGGCCTGGTTTGAATGCACAAGAGTTTGATAATGTTAAAGTTTATTCCTTGTTTATATATATATATATATATATATATATATATATATATATATATATATATATTAAACAATTTAATGCAACACAGCATATATCAAATGACTTTACTTACACAATTTTACCATGAAGATAACAGTAGGTACTTTAGTAATAGAGGGGGAAAATATTTTTCATTGTTAAAATGAAAACAATATTTACAATAGAATCAAGATAACTTTTTATTACCATTTACTTAAATATGTACCTTGCAGTGGCCTTCAGACAGGTTTTATTATCATTAAGTTATTTTTTTTGCAACCAATACCAATTTAAGTTTTAGTTAACAATGACTTTTAGTACTAGAACTATTTAAACGTTTTTAGTTTGGAAGATGTTTTACAAACACTTTATAATTGACTATAACCACATTGACTAGCCACCTCATGTTTAAATAAACTTATTAAATTACAATTACCAACCAAAGATATTTACTCTATTTATTTAATAGAGCATATCTACAATTTTTTCTTTTAGCCTAATTTCACCAATGTGAACTCATAATTTTATTACTCTAAAGATTTCATACATATAATGTTAATTTAGTTTATAAATTAACTGTGGGAGATTACACTCAAGTTAAATAAAATTGAAACCATTATAGTTCATGGAAGGAATGTTCTCTTTTTCCCTTACAGGAAGCTAAAAACTTCTTTTCTTTGTTTAAGTTATGAAAATGAATAATTCAAAAGCATACTGACTATGAGGTTTTAAAACACATTACACAATTACTTAATTTGTTTAATCATAATCCAGGAAAGATCTCTCCATAGTTTTTATGGACTTTACTTACTGAAATTTGTTAATAGAGCCACTAATTACCTTTATTTTGTTGGAAAGAAATCTTCTGGAAGAAAATAAGGCTCACCAGATTGTGGAGAAGAAGAAAATAATTTATTCTCAATCTTGCAAGAAGGAGCACAGAGCCAGATATGGCTGGTGCCCCAAACAAAGTAAATTGACACAATTTGTACCCCTAAGCCTAGCACACAAGCTCTTCCTGTTTCTCCATTGATTGGATACTTCAGAAGTTATAGCTTATCTGAGAAGATCTAACTTTCCCATGCAAAAGTTTGTGATTTAATTGCTTCCTCTATCACATTCTAACCATTTTAGTTTTTACCTGTTCCCCTTTGTTAAATAAGGAATAGAATTTTGTGCTGAAATGGCATCGACTTAGCTCGTTCTTGGGCAACCTTTCACTGCCCATAGGACTGGCCTAAGCTGGTCTCCTCCACTGCTGTCCAACCCGGGAGTGGGAGGCTGAGGCAGCAGGCCACCAGGTTACACCAATCAACATTTTTTTTTATGTGAAAACTAACCTAAATTTTGTGGGTTTTTTTTGTTTTTTTTTTTTTACATTTTATGGCTGACAAAAGGTTTAAACTGGGAAATTACCGGGCAAACTGATTCTTAATTCCCTAGCCTAGTAGATAGGTTTAATCTGCCACACCTAGTCTTGCCTTAAAGCTCTTGCAAAGAGGAGGCCCTTTCCCAATTGCTTCTATAATCAGATTTCTATATGACTTTTTCATCCTGCTTAGGTTAATTTGGGCTTTAAGAATATTTACATATATAACTGCATATTTAATTTTTAACAATTTGAATAGAGTTCTTTTAAGAATTTTCATTTGTTAATTTGATATTATTATCTTGATGTATGAAGACACACTGAGCAAATGGGCAGACAAAGAGTTAGACACAGAAACACAATTCATTGATATTACTCATAATTTGCATTATTTTATATACTGTTTAGCTTAATTTGGGGTCCAGAAATATATATTACTTATATAACTGCATATTTAACATCAACAATTTGAGCAAATAGGCAGACATGAATAGTTTGACACAAAAACATAACTTTAGTTACTTTAAACTTCTAATTTTTACAAAACAAGTATGAATGCAAAACATTTCAAAGACTCCTGAAACTTTTCTTAATTTGCACTATGTGCAGTTTTACACTATGACCATTTAGTTTTACACAAGAATTTTCTTTCTTAATTAATGGATGGTAACTAAAATATTCTCAATGCTTTAGCACCATTTTGTTTTAGAACTTTATATTTTACTTTGAAATTAGCAGAATTCTGGGTAAACAACAAGATTAATTTTATATATATTTACTGAGGCTATTTGAAGCCTCAGGGAGACAGATTGGTTTCTCTCATGAATTACTACTCTTAGGAACATTGACCGTCAGGGCAGGAGACTTCTCCCCCTTCACCCCCTTTTTGATTTTGGAGATAATAAAACTCCAGTGGTCATTTAACCTTATTCCATCAGGCAGCAATTTATTTAGTTTACACTTGAATTCATGAGAGAAAGGGTTACTAATACCAGGACAGGAGACAGTGATGTTCCAGCTCTTCTCTGGCCTGTAGGGGCAGAAGCTATTATGAAATAACCATAGGCAAAGGCAAGGGGTGAGGTTAGGCTTGAAGTAACCATAAAAAAGGAAAGGTTCGTTTAGAATTTACACTTAAATAATAGTTTCAGGCTAAATTCACTCAGCTATAATTTCAGTTATTATCTTTTTATTGATTTATAATATAAATGCATTTATAAATGATTTTAACTCTTATAGTTTTTATTATTTTTTTTTAAAAAACCTGTTAATTTTATAACACCTTTAACCACCTTTCATTCGACTTGTAACATATTAAATGAACTTAACCATTACTTTAACCTTTCTTTTAAGGTAAAAGAATAAATCTCTTGCAGTTAGTTTGAAATAAAAAGCTACTTTTCAGGATTTGATTTCTAGAACATAATGGTTTTTTTTTTTTAAAGAGATAAGACCCTTTCTTCTTCAAACACTGAGGAAATGATGAGGTTAAAGCACAAGAAGCTATTTTGATAAAAGATTTTCTTTGTATATTGATCTTACTCAATTTTAATCATAAAAATTTTCCTTCCAAAAACCTTCTACACTTTCAGTATTCATTCAGGTTTTGTCCCACACTCTACTCTTTCCAATAATCAATCATTTTATCTTAGGACAAAATCATCTTCTGTTTCCTTAACAATAAAAACACACTCATATATCCCACATACTAAGTTACCAGGCAAACTTCTTACAACATATAATTGCCATTAATACTAAACAAGCTTGTTAAAATAATGAACTTTTCTTCATTTTAAATACTTAGTAGCATGTAATACCAGATAGTTTTTTTGGAAGCAAGTTGGCAGGGGAGGCTGGTTGCTGAAGAAACATTTTCTTGTTATAAAATTACTTTTTATTATTATTATCAATTCAGTTTTTGTTTAATAATGACTTTATGCAATTAGCCATTTACATACCTTAATTTAAACAATGCTTTGTTAAACTTTTATAATTATTTATACCTTTAGGACAAATTTTACCTTCACAGAACACATTCTCTTACTTAAAGTTACTACAATACCTTCTAAGAACCTGGGCAGAATGCAAACATATTTTGGCTTTGACACCCTATGGAGGGAGCTTTACTCCATTTATTCTGATTCTGCTTTTCACCCTTCACTACCCCCCCTTCCAGGCAGTCAAGTGTACAACAATCAAACAGGAATGCGGCTTATGAATAGAAGGTGTGGACTCACTGGAAAGGGGCTAGCCCCTCCCCCTTTTTCAGCTTTCAGCCAAAATGTGCAGACAGAACCTACTCAAATTTAGCAACTCTCCCAGGGACCCAGCCACCCTGACTGGGGCAGCCGCAACAAACTGGGATGCGTGGCATGGACACACATGGCCTCCAAGCCCTGGCAAAGGGGCAGACCAGAGATAAGACAGCAGAGCATGCACAAACATCTAGACTCCGCAAACATCCAGACTCCTCATAGTTTTGCCCCATAATCATTTCACCCCCTTGCCAATGGCAAGGGAGGGCTCCAGCTCCACTGAATTCTACTTTACATAACCACACAACTCCAACACTGCCATTGAGCTGACACAGACAGAAGCATAAGGGTCACTAATCTGAACCACAAGTTCTACACATATTTTTTCAGCACTGCTGCCCCCACAGCCATCACAAACCTTAGAACACTTAACATTTGGTATAAAGCAAATTCATTCACAGTCTAGCACTATAACGAAAGATTTCAGCTAGACTTTTTCCACTGTTTAACTTTACACGCAGACCAGGCTCCACTAGAAAAGCCGATCCATTTTTCTGTAACCAAGTTTTTTTTTTCCAATCTAGACCAATTTCCATAAACAGCCCTTCCTATTAAAATCAAGCCTCCACTCCTTTAGTGGATATAAGACTAGTACCAGATTCTAACATGCAGTTAGACAAACCCAAAACACCAGGGCTTTTTCCCGATTTTTCTCCAGGACATTAGGACTTGAACCTATAAACAACCCTTCCTATTAAAATCAAGACTCCACTCCTTCAGTGGATGAGAAACAAGTACCAGCTTTTAACATGCAGTTAGACAAACCTAAAACACCAGGGCTTTTCCCCAGTTTTCTCCTTTTCCCATGCCTAGAGAGAACGGCTTCCCCCCAATTTTCTGGGGCTTCTAGGGTTCTCTCGGGAAGAGATCAGCCTCCCCTTCCTAGCAATTAAAGCTAGGGCTTTCTAGACTGTGCTCATCTGGGTAGTCTTACCTTCTTCCATGTTCAGAGTTCTTTTTTGTTCCCAGAATCTTTCTCTTCAGACCTTCCATTGCCCTCAATTTTTGTCAGGAAGATTCTGGTGGAGCCCACATCTTTTCTGGATTAAATTTAATCCAGGGGCACCCAGATTTGGGGTTCACCTGAGTCCTCCTGGGTTCCTCGGGGATTTGGAAGGGGCAGCAAAATGCTACTGTCTCTGGCCTTCATTTGCTGTCCTGGCAGAGTCACCAAAAACGTTGTAGAATTTGAGAGAGGTGCAATTATTTGCATATAGAGAGGCCAGGACTCAGGAATGATTTTGAGAAGGAAAAATGGTTTATTGATGGCCAGCTGGACTTCGGAGCTTTCTGTTTCAATCCTGAGCCGTGAAAAAGATTTTCAAATTTCTTTTATACAGAGAGGAAAGGCCAAATGGTCCCTTTGTTTCAGTTCTCAATAGGCTTGAATTAGCATATATATCTTCCACATCTTAGGTAGCTTTTAGCATGGACTCCAGACATTCTAGATAAGCTTTTAGCATATTTTGTTTGCATTTCCCCTAAATACTTAAAGTTTATAGACCTTGCATTGTTAAACTGTTTCCTGGGACTAGAGTCATTGCCATTGTCACTAATGGAGGACTGCAGCCTCTTACCATTCCACACCCACAAGTCAAACAGCTTAGGTTATCTCTGAAGAGACAAAGAGCCTCCCACCCATAGCCCACATCAACAACACATTAGCAGAAACATACAGTTTACAATTGACTCATAATTTTTCACAAATTACACAGAACAGAAATACAAAAAGACAAACAATTAAGACACATGAAAAGACAAACCAGATAATCTGAACTGAAGTCAAGAGCGACATCTCGCTCTGACTGGTGAGTGGGATATATTTCCTGCGTCCAGCAGATCCACTTACCCACATTCCACAGACTCTGCAGAGGTTTTCCAGAAAACAGACTTGAACTGAAGTCAAGAGCGATGTCTTGCTCTGACTGGTGGGTGGGATCTATTTGCTGTGTCGAGCAGATCCCCTTACCCACATTCCACAGTCTCTGCAGAGGTTTTTCAAAAAACAGATTCACTGAGGGACGTTCCATTTGCTGATCCTGGGCCCAGGAACTCCTGACGCTCTCCAGATAGAATTTAGAATTTAGGTGGAGACAAGTTCCAGGGCTCGGCGGCGTTAGGGACAGAGGAACGTCCCTCCGAGGCCTTCCCCTAGACTGCCGGTCCATCCCTGGAATTTTCTTGTCTCCCTGAGTCTGAGGAGATCAACCCTGCCGGAGTGGGGAATCTCATTGATCAATCTCCCTGGGGCCTCCAAATGTTATAGACTAGCGATATTGCCCAGACTCAGACTTTGAATATAGTTCCATTTGAGAACTTTATTAGCCACGCAGTGACTGTCCCATCCTACGCAGAGTAGGGAGCAGCCCTGAGTCTCAGGGAAGGGGTGGTTTTATATCTTTTTAGGAAGGGGGGTGTCTACTAATAAGCAAGAAAGCAAGCAGGCACAGAAGCAGAACACTGCGGTTAGCTGAAGATAGCCTATCTATTTTTTTAAAAGCCCCATGTTATTTATTGGCACTTTTCTTGTGGGCAGCTCTGATTCATTGGCACTCTCCTTGGAGGCTGTTTTAAGTCATTTATCTATCTGAAGGCGTTTGCAATTCCCACCTCCCAATGTAGTTCTAATCTTATTTTTCCCAATGTGGCCTTACCCTTACATAATGAGGGAGTAGATGTAGCTCAAGCGGTTAATTTCCTGCTTCCCATGTATGAGACCCTGGATTCAAACCCTGGTCCTTCTAAAAACAAAATAAAAAAGTGAAATAAACCAACTCTCATTGGAGAGTGGAGGTAGCTCAATGGGTGAGGTTTTTTTTAATCTTTTTTTTTTTTTAATGTTACATTCAAAAAATATGAGGTCCCCACATATCCCCACCTCCTCACCCCACTCCGCCCATAACAGCAACCTCCTCCATCATCATGGGACATTCTTGCTTCCCATGTAAGAGGTCCTGAGTTCAATCTCTGGTACCTCTTGAAAAAAAAAACAACAGTGGTGGCGGGGTGACGTCATCAACCAGAGCCGGAAGCCATACCCTGAAAACACCTCCGCAGATACCCCGGAGGATGGTAGAGACTGGAGAGGGGCTCCACAAACGCCGAATTGAAGAAAGAGAAAAGAATCAGGTAGGAAACTTCTACCCGGGACCAACTGGTCCTCTTCGCTTCCCTCTCAGTGGGGACCCTGCAAAGCTTCTGGGTTCTGCAGCAAGCAGCTTGGATCCCTCTCACCCTGGAAAGAGATTTTCAAGGAACTAATAGAGGTGAGTTGGGACCCCGTGCATATCCAGGCACAGAGATCCAGTGCTGAAAACAATTTGCTGCGGGGTGCTGGAAGCAAAAGGGCCCCCATTCTGGGGGGGTGGATAAGGAATAAAATACCAGCAGACTTGCTGTGGCTGCGCGGTGCACTCATTACATCCAGTTTCTGTCGCTTGAATTCCCTAAATGCAACTGGGCCTTTCCGAGGGTCCCGCCTTTCTGCAATGACTCTCCGAGGCAGGTTACCCTAGCAGGGAAGAAACTTTAGGCAGAAAAGTCTCACAGAGGAAAATGGAGAGGGAGGATTAAACTGAACTCCTGCTGGACTAGAGAGTTCCAGAAATGAAAAGTGTAAGGAAAATGAGGGACTGAGTGAGAAAGATTAAACAAATCTTAGGAGCAGGGGACAAAATTCTATACAGAAACAAAAACAATAGATCAAGATTCATGAAGAAGGAAGAGAAGAAAAACCGGCAAATTATGGCAGGTTGTTATGTTTCTTGTACTGGGGAAAGGAGGGCTTATAAGAGATAGGAATTAAGTTAAGCTTCAGTTTGCTGATGTAGGGCTTAGCTTAAAGGTCTCCATCTAGGGTCTACTTAATTTATTTAACTTACCCCAGTTTGATCTGGCTGTCAGCCATTGAGAGTTGTGATAAAAATTTAATGTGTTGAACCAGTGTTCATTTACTGCCTAAGGCCTTGGGGTAATATTTGCTAGTTGTTTTCATGTTGGGCTCATAGATGATCATGATGTCAGTTTTAACATGATCATAATTTTTAGGTCATTCCAGACATAAAGAAATAATTTGCTGGGTCACAAGTGGTTGGTGACACACATTCAAATCTTTGGGACAGACAGTCCACCAGGGAGATTATAATGAATATTATGAATGATAAAAGGTCCAAATGACCACCTCATAGTATAAGCCAAAGTCCAGTTCCCATGTTTTGACCCAAATGAAATCAAAGTGATCAAAAGTAAGGCCTTACTTGTTTAAGTCATGTAGTGCATTTAATTATTTCATTTCATTTTACCTTAACTTCCACAGAAGTGTGTACCCAAATACAACAGGTGGTGTTGGCAATGACAAAAATGCCTCCCTGTTAAGCTAATAAGTAACAAGTTAAGCTAATAAATCTAATGAGTTGTTGTGCAGCTATAGTTTTAGCAGTAGATTCAGTAATTTCTCCTATTGTGATTCTAATCCTGTTTTCATTTGTGTTAGCCCCAAGCCAAGGTAGCAGCAATCTGCCCAAAGACCCAAACCCAGAATCATTACCTCCTTGGGTGAATTCTCTTTCCCCTGAGACTGTAGCTTGAGAGGAGTAGTCCAGTGAGAAGTTTTAGATTTATTATAAATTCCTAAAGGACTGTGAGGTGACCAAATGCACATTGCCCAGGCATTTTATCAACTGTAAAGGTAATTTACAACCCAGTCAAGTATCTGATAACATTTCCAAAACAAAAATATTGCCTGGGGAAATGGATATGGCTCAAGTGATTGTGCTCCCACCTACCATATAGGAGGTCCAGGGTTTGATTCTCAGGGCTGCCTGTTGAAAGGCAAGCTGGCCATAGTGGTGAGCTGGCCTGAGTGGAGTGCTTAGAACTGGCCCATGCAGAGAGTTGGCACAGCATGATGATGCAACAGAAAGAGGCCCAGAGGAGAGACAATAAGAGATGTAGCAGACCAGGGAGCTGAGGTTGCACAAGAGTTTGAGCACATCTCTCCTACTCTGGAAGGTTCCAGGATCAATTCCCAGGGCTGCCTAAAGAGAAGACAAGTAGACATAGAAGAACACACAGAGAGCAGACAGTAAGTGCAAGGCAATGGGGTGGGGGAGAAATAAATAGATAAAATAAATCTTAGAAAAATTTTTAAAAAATTATTGCCTGGCAGAACAATGTAAATACAGTCAATGTGATGTTGTTTACAGATTTATTAGTAGGAATACTATCATTTGTCCTTAGTATCCAAGGGTCTGTCTTATTGAGACTATAAATGAAAAGCTTTACCAAAAATTATTTGTATTGTGAATATTTTGCAGTTCCAGTAACCTAAACCTGAAAGTAGACTTGCATTGTTAATGTAACTTCTAGTTTGTGGAGGTATGTGGACTATAATGGCAAGTTTTCCAAACTCTTTTGTGATATCTTTATAGTTCTCTCAATCAGTTGTGTCTATTGTGTGGTTTACATACTGAGCAAAAACAGGTACTTTCCTTCCAATGCACTTTAAAGACCAATTCCTGAGACACTGGGTTTCCAAGTGAGAAAGTTTATTTGCTAGGCAAGCAAAGAGATCATTGGTCTAGCAAGGACCCAAAAATCTGCCTCCTTGATTTTGAGGAGATTGGGGTTTTTATGGTTTCAAACAGGGGAGGGTGGAGTGGTTATAATCACAGTAGTAAATATACACAAGCCTAGTTTTCAAATAACCATAAACAAAAGTAAGATCAGACTCTAATAACCATCACAATAGTATGTGTACACAAGGGTGTGCCTAATTTGAAATAACCATAAAGAAAGGTGAGGTTGACCTAGTCAGTTTTAGTAATTTCAGGTATTAGCTTTGGACTATTCTATAATATAGTGAAAAAATAAGGGGAAAAAACATCTGTATAATAATTCAGTAATCATAAACTTAAGTTAATTCTTAATTCTTGATTACAAGGTTCCAGGTCCAAGAAATTTTAAAGCAGAATAAAGAAAACTTGGGTCTAGTATTCATATCTGATATGAAACAAATGGTGCAGTTTGATCTGAAGAGACTGAACCATTTGGGATAAAAAAGAAATTTGTTATGGGTAGAACTAAGGGGTCCCTTGCAATGTGCATATATCAGGGTTGATGGTGACAATTCAGTCTACAAGGTTACATTCTTTTGAAAAGTCTTTGTAGAAACAGACAATGACATTGTCTTTCTAAGCTACTGCAAGGGCAAAGCGTAATGAAATATAAATATTTTATGCATTATGAATATTAGTAAGGTAGCATCTATGCTAGGATTTGATGTGTCACCTTGGGATAGTAGTCTCCTTTGTGACATTGCCTACTTCTCTTCCTGGCTAGTTGGATTTTTAACTCTGCATAATTAGTCCAGGAGTCTGATAGAACATTTTTTTGTTGAGTAATGTGGACCCATGGCCCAATACCCTGTAATTAATTTGCATTACCAGAAGTTAGGAGTACTTGGCAGGGTTCCTTTTAGTCAGGATCTGTATTTGTATGTGTCATTCCAGTAGATCCATTATCCTGGTGTCAGATTATGATTAATGGAGTATCTGTCATGTGAGACAGGAAAAGTGTCCTTTACTTGTTGAAGGTAATCTTTGGCATAATGCATTAAGGATTTGCAAATTGGGTCATATCATTGTGTGACAATGTTCTCAATTTATTCTCAGAGATAGGTCTGCCAGGAAAAATTTCATATGGGGAGAATTTGAATTACCTAAAATAAATGCTATGAATAAACAGAGGGCCTAAGGTAAAATTTGGGGCCTGTAAAGACTAGGTTCTTCAGCTAATTTAGACAGTATTAATTTAAGTTTATAATTATATCTGTTTTACTAGTGGCTGTTTTTGCATGAAAATATGCAAGTGCATTTTTAAAATATTCATGCTCAGTCCTTTTTGTGTAAACCTTTATTTAATAATAGTAACTGTATATGGGAATAAAATGGCAGAAAGGAGATAACTTACTTGTCCATAATTTTCAACTGGCATGCCAGATGTGAGGAACCCTCTTTGCTTCCAGAACATGATGAAATCACTGTAGATTAGGGGCTCTAAACCAGGGTCAAGGGTAGGTTTTCAGGGGGTCTGTGCATTTGAATTGAAAATTTTAATTTAAAGACTTGCTGATGTTGAGTGTCATAAAATTATGTGCTGCTACATTCTGAGTAGGGGTCCATCATGTTCACCAGACTGGCAAAGGGGTCCTTGGGAAAAAAATGGTTAAGAATCCCTGTTATAACTGTTCAGTGAATTTCCTTCTGATGGAAAGCAGGGTTGGGTAAGGGTACAGAGTTCATCCTTTTTGGTGGAAGAAAATTGTGGATGGCTGCCTTATGCAATCAGTGTGTGCATCTTAGTAAAGTATAGACACTCTAGAACTGTAAAAATTTTCCTTGTTTCTTCAGCACAAATATAGTCACATGGGTGACTCAGAAAATATTGGTAGATTTCCATTCCTCTTAGATATACAGATTAATAAGAAACTTTTTGCTATAGGTGTTTTAGACTACTTTCCCAGGACAACCAAAATCCATAAAAGTGTGACATATCTTTGAAAAAGCAGAAAAGTTGGTTTTGAGAGTTTTAGAAGGATGTGAATGCCACAAAGTTGTGCCTTGAGTAGATTTATCTTAACTAACATCTGTGTTAATCTAATTTTGTCATTTGAATTATAGGGCTGATGCTGTTACAACTACATTAAAAGAGAGTTTGCTATCAAAGTGCTGGCTTCTCTACAGAGAAAGAGGCTCTGAACTACACTTGTGATGAAAGCAGCCTCATTAAGACTTGGGCTCCCTGCATTCTCAGTCCATTTGGATTCTCATGAATAAGGGAGAGAATTTTAACCAGGTGGGAGAGTACTCATTAATTTTGTAAATGATTTACTTTTTAATCAGAATGTGTCATTTAATTTGACTAGAGGCAGCTGGATAAAGGCATCTGAAGTCAGGTAGAGTTACTGTGGATATATAATATTTCTGGATTTATAATTATTTGCTCACTTCCAAAGGGAGACTCTTTTACTATATTACCACTCAGGGAAGGATTTTATGCATTTAGACTAGGGGAGAGACCAAAATATGAACAAATAAATAATACTACAATGAAAACCTATATGAGTGATCTGAAAGAATAGTAGAATTTTAATATAGGCTATAGGAAGGGCAAAGGATACTTTTGCTTGGGGTTCAGTGAAGAGATCTCTCAGGGAATGACAAAACAAAGACTAAAAGAACATGAGGATGATGTGGGAATTTTTTTGAGGGGATTTCCATGGAAATGAAGGGTGGTTATAGTGTTCAGTGCTGAAACAATAGATAATATGAATATGTTTGAGTGTTTCTGAGAAATGAGTTCTTATTCAATCCTTGGATGCCTGGAGAAGTCCTAACTTAATTTGAAGGAAATATGTTGTTAAAGTGTCATATTCTTGATTATATTCATCTTGGGTGACATCAAGGTTAATCAGAGAGTTAGCTCTAGGAAAAGAGAATTTATTTTAGATTTGTGGGTTCATGATGGTAGTATTGTCTTGAATTATGTTGGATTTCTGCCTTTACCTATGAAAATAGAGTTGTACACTCAGTTTTGAGCCAACGTGGAGTAAACTGAAGCAATTGAATAGATATGTGATTGTCTTGATAGTGTACAGAAGTGGGAGAGAAAGGGGGCTACTTAAGAAGAAGCCTGTCGTGCTACTAACTCATTCTTTAAGGTGTGTGAGTAAAGCATAAAAGTGTTTATGTAGATTGACCCTGAAAGAATGAAAAGGAAATCAGGCACAAGAGATGAATTAGACACAAGGGGCATTTTGGTTCATAAAAGAAGAGAAACAATAAGGTTAAATGATGAGGTGATTAAGCGTGATAAGAGAGCAGTTGCTAGTAATGACTTCAGAAAGGAATAGGGAAGCCTGTAATTCAGTTAGAGAGATTCAACTTAAAACAGGTGACACGGCTCTTCAATGAGAGAAGAGTAACTAATGGATATGAATGCAGGAATAACTGTAGACACTGGTGGTAAGTTGAGGTGATTTCTTAAAATGACATCATTCACCTAGTTATTATGGGGTTAATCTCCTCTGATAAAAGTAATATGAAATGTGAGAATATATGGATTCAAGCTATGGGACTTGAAGTGATTATGGGAGATGGAAGAATGACTCAATTATCAACATGTAGTCTTTTTCCCAGATATATTTGAAAGCACTATGTATTAGTCATAAAGTGTGACAGCTTAGTAATGTGCTGTGTCACATGCAGTAATAAACATGACAGAAAATTAAAGTCACTTCCTATGTGGGCAGATATGGAAAATAGTAAGTTATCTATTGACACACTGCATAAATATAATGATATCAGAAATGTTCTTGGAAAAAGACCTTGACCAAAAGGGGGAAAATGTAAAAGACAAATGAGTTTATATGGCCAAGAGACTTCAAAGTGGGTTGGGAGGTCATTTCAGAGGTTATAATTATGCATGTCTTAATAGGATCTCATTTACTGCCAAAAAGCAGGGCTCCTGAGGTCTCTGAAGACATCCAGACACTAAAGTCAGGTCAGATAGATCAGGAGTTTGGTGCCTTACCAATGTGCCCTACTTTGGAATTTATGCTCCCCAAGGTGATAGGGTTGGACTCAGTTGTGATTTCCCTACACATGGCTCTTCTGTTCTTGAATTTGAACCTATAATTAGTATTAGAGTTGGTAGGTGTACATCCAAGAGACTTAAATCTTTGGGCTGTCCTTGTGCCAGCTGGGCCCTGAATCTCAATGGAGTTGCAAAACTTACTCTCCAGTTCATTGGTCCCACCTAGGACAACTAACAAGAGGTGAGAATGGACAATTTCCATACCAAAGAACTAGGAAAGTTTACAGCTGCAAGCAAGAGATTTCCATTCATCAGCCCGAATGGATCACAGCCCTCTCTTAATTTGAAGTGGAATGGACATCACCATCCCAGAATTCTCAGGATTGGGAATGAACTATGGACTAAAGTAGACTTATTGGTTTTCTACTTAGACCTATTGTGATCCTAGCAGTGGAAGAAACTATTTCATTGATGTGTAGGCAGTGGCCACTGGAGGTTCTCAGGGATGGGAGAGGGAAAACAGGTGTAATAAAGGGACATTTTTGGAACTTGGGAATTGTCCTGAATGACATTAGTAGTGACAGAGCATGCTAGTATGTATCTTGCCATAACCTACAGAATTGTGTGGGTAAGAGTGTAAATAAACAGGAATGTA
Source organism: Dasypus novemcinctus (assembly GCF_030445035.2). Taxonomy (NCBI): domain Eukaryota; kingdom Metazoa; phylum Chordata; class Mammalia; order Cingulata; family Dasypodidae; genus Dasypus; species Dasypus novemcinctus. The sequence continues at coordinate 64,246,050 of NC_080697.1, forward strand.
AACTTTAATTCATGCTTATTGGCAGTGCTACAAATTGTGTTCCTCAATTGCAATGGATGTACCACATTAATGAAGGACTTGTTAATGTGGGAAGATGTGGGATGTGTGGGGATTAGGGCTTATGGGAATTGCCTATATTTTTTTGTGTAATGTTAATGTAATCAAAATATCTTAAAAAAATAAGTGCAATATGGTTGCATTTTGGGGACATTGGAATTGTCCTAAATGATATTTCAGTGATGGTTACAGGCCATTATATATCTGTGATAACTTAAAAATGCATGGGAAAAAGTTTAATCTATAATGTAAACTATAATCCATGCTTAGTGTCAATACTCCAATATGTGTTCATCAATTTCAACATGTACCACACTAATGAAGGATGCTGTTAATGTGGGAAATTGCAGGAGGGGAGGGAGTGGAGCTATGGGAATCTCCTACATTTTTTTTAAGATTCATTTTTAGTTTTATTACTCTCCCCTTCCCCCACCCCAGTTGTCTGCTCCTCTGTGTCCATTTGCTGTGTGTTCTTCTGTGTCTGCTTGTATTCTTGTCAGTGGCACCAGGAATCTATGTCTCTTTTTTGTTGCATCATCTTGCTGTGTGCAGTGCCACTCCTGGGCAGACTGCCCTTTTTTTCATGTGGCATGGCTTTCCTTACAGGGTGCACTCCTTGTACATGGGGCTCCCCTTCACAGGGGACACCCCTGCATGGCACAGCCCTCCTTGTGCACATCAGCACTGTGTGTGGGCCAGCTCACCACATGGATCAGGAAGCCTTGGGTTTGAACCCTAGACCTCCCATGTGTTAGGTGGATGCTCTATCACTTGAGCCAAATATGCTTCTCTCTCTTACATTTTTTATGTAACATTTATATGATCTAAGTATCTTTTAAAAAATTAAAAAATATATTCTCATGAAACATGCTGAAATATGCATGCTTGGAATACATCTGGCAGTAAATATTACATAAGTTGAGAAGTAATGTTTGGGAAGTAGGTTTGAAGCAGGCAAGTTAAGGAATCAATAGACAGATCTGGAACCTGGCAGAAAAACCACCACCATTGAACATGTGGAAATTGGTACTACCAAGATGGCTGCTACAGAAACTTGCAAGAATCCCATTCTGAATGAGATTTCCTCTGAAGTCAGGAGAATCTCTGGATAGTCTCCAGGGACCTTGTCATTGGTCCCTCCTGGGGGATTGATTGGTGGGGGAGTCAACCAAAACAGCAATCAGCTGGGACTACCCCCTATCATTAGCAAAAGGGTGTGATAATGTTTCTAAATGCAAGTGCAAAGGCCAACTGACCCTCTCTTGCCTTTTGACCCCTGTTCCTGACTTCTGCCCACTGTTCTAGCCTTCTTCACCCCTCACCTGGATCAATATACAAGTAAACCTGGGGATTTATAATCTGTAATGGGGAATTGTAGTCTGTCAACCCTCTTTATCACTCTTGAGCCCCTTCCTCTTTACTTGGGCCCCACGATCTGTTATTTTCTCCCATTTCTCTTCTGACCATTCTCTAATAAGTTACTGGCCTAACTAACCCAGTTTGCTCTTGAAATTAATTTCTTATTGCTTGGCCAAGGACATAGAGAAAATCTGACAACAGGTTCAATGGAAAGGAGATTTTCTTGAACAGGTTTGCTGTTCCTGGGTGTAACTAACAAACTCTATGAAGAGGAAGTTTTGACAACAGTGAGGATCTGAATACTGAAATGAGAGGTGACATTCCATGTAGTACCTAGGTGTGTTATGTAACCCTTATGATACTCAAAATTGGGATATAGGAAGAAAAAATTCAAACTCTAGCTGTGTCTTTCAGTGGCCATATAAATTTGTCATTTTACTTCACCTCTCTGAACCTTAATATAGGTCATTTGTTAAAGCAGTAAGTTAGACTTTATCAGTTGGGTTACTGAGAAGATTAAATTTTAAATAAAATATGTAATTATCCAAACATGTTGAATATAATCATTTTCTTCCTGGAATTGAGGTACAGATGATTAAGTTAATCTTGGTTCTGATCAACCTCATAATAATTATATATATATATTCTTTTTTTCTTTTATTTTAATAATATATATTCTTAAGTTTCTTAGTTGATATCCAAATATATTTGTGTGGGATGTAGAACTCAGTGTTGAGCGGGCTGCATTATACATATGGAAGAATAAAGATAAAGAATCCAGAAATCAGAAATGCATGTGAGAGAACCAATGCTAACACAAAAAAACACTAATATTTATAATGAGAGATTCCAGTCTGCTTCATCTTATGGTGAGGACCCAATTCCAGATATGATTTTGGTAAGGGATACCTATGTTTTGGAATCAGCAGTGAATTAGAAGTCTCCAATGAACCAGAGGCAAGTGTTGCAATTCTGTTGAGGTTCAGGGCCCAGCTGGCTCTTGCACAGTCCAGAGACTCAAGTCTCCTGAGCATACACCAACCCCAGCACCTACCACAGGCTCAGTACATGACAGAAGAGGCATGTGTAGAGAGGCCACATCTGAGCCCAACTTCATCACATTCAAGAGCACAAGTTCCAAAGTAGGGCCCATTGACAAGGCACTGACATGGTCTGTCATGACTAGAACCTGGGTGTCTCTGTGGCTCTCAGGAGCACCACTATTTGGGGTTGTATCTACTTTGGCTTTCTCTGAGATCCTGCTGAGATGTGCATAAGTGTGACCCCTCTGATGATCTTTTGACTCATTTCAAAGTCCCTTAACCATATAAACTCATTTGTCTTCACCATTTCCCTCTTTTAATCAAGTCTTTTTCTAGTTGCATCACCAGCTGGTGTTTGGTAGTAATCACTTGGCATCAGGGAGGCCATCCCGGGGAGTCATGTCCCATGCGGGGGGAAGGTAATTCATTTACATGATGAGTTTGGCCTCAGCAAAGTTGTAACTCCTGCACTTAGGTTCATTGGACTTACCCAGGTCAGCTAACAGAGAGAGGAGAATGGCCAACCAGCACACCAGGGAAATGAGAGTGTCTACAACTACAAGCAGGAGAATCTCTTCCAACAATCATATAGGATTTAAGCACCCTCTTGATTTAGAAATGGAATAGACATCTCCATCTCAGGGTCCTCAGGATGGAGGAATAAAATATGGATTAGAGTGTACTTACTAGTAATTTACTATAGAATTGTGACTCTAGCAATGAAAGAAACTATCATTGATGTGGCAACAGTAGCCATGGGAGTTGGTAATGGCATGGAGAGGGAAGAAGAGGTATGATAAGGGGGCATTTTCAGGACTTGGAGTTGTCCTGAATTATATTGCAAGGACAGGTGCAGGATGTTATATATCCTACCATATCCACTGAATGGACTGGGAGAGAGTGTAAACTACAATTAAACTCTAACCCATGCTGTGTAGCAGTGTTCCAAAGTATATTCATCAAATGCAATGAATGTGTCACACTGATGAAAAAGGTTGTTGATGTTGGTGGAATGGGGGTAATGGGGATATTTTTACTGTAATATTTTATTGTAATCTAAGTATCTTTATAAAAAGCTGTTACAAACGAAAAGAATAAAACTGGCATATTTTCAAAAAAAAGTCTCTGAACATCGTGGGCTAATTAATACATGCAATTCATGGATTTTCATCTTTTTATCTATAATATGAAGATAATCATATCTTTATTAGCCAGAGAAGACAAGATCTCCAACATCTTGACTGTGGGAAAGGAGAGTCCTTCCTTATTTCTCTTGAGCATACCTTATGTTACATTTTGTTTGGGCAGGGGATACTCCAAGGTGAAAATTTTGGCATTCATGATGGGGGGCCTAGAAAATTGTGATCAACACTTGAATCTTAAGACTTCTTTCTCCATTCTCAGCTTTGTTTTCCTTCTGCTTTTCTGCTTGAGAGTGAAAATCCAGAGGAAGACAGATGCCAGCTAAGGTTTTGGCAATGCAATCACATGTGAGTAGGTCATTCTTTTTGCACCTCTGTTGCCAGCATATGAGAAGATTTCTCCTATTGGTGTGCATATTCCAAGTGTATTCAGGAGTTATTCAAGGATCTTATCTTAAGTTTATATATGACTCTTTATTAATTATGGTAAGTAAGGTATGGATCTATGAGTAATCTTCCAAGGTAATTAGAAGAGTTGGTTAAAGCTACCATTAAGTCTATGTATTCTCTGAGATGATTACAGAAGTTTTCGTTTTCTCACTCATCCATGGCTTCACTGAATAAATAATGAAGTCATGTATCATGTTAGTGCTTGAGTTTGGCCTGGCCATATGATGAATAGTGGTGACAGAGGTGAGTAAGAAGAGATGTTTACAGTCAGAAGGGATGCTGAATTTTCAGCTGTGCATTCAGGCAATCCAACATTACAGATACTGGGGTGTAAGGGTAGATATGTTTGTCAGAAGCACATGAGAAGTTTTGTAAATTAAATGAAATTAGAAATAATGTATTTGTTTCCTCCAATTTTAATTTTCTTAAACTTTTGATGGAATATATTTGTACATTTTGAAATATCTTCAAAAAAGATTTATTGAAAACCACTCATTGTTCTCACTCACTGACTGCTCTCTGTGTCTTTTCACTGCATGCTCATCTTCCATTTAAAAGGAACCAGGAACTGTACCTAGGACCTCCCATGTGGGAGGGGAACAACCAATGAATTGAGCCATCTCTTTTCCTGCTAGTTGTGTCTCTCACTGTATTTCCTATTTGTGTCTCTTCATTGCAATATCTTGTTTCATCAGATTGCCATGCCAGGCCATCATATCATTGTCTCTTCATTGCATCATTGTCTCTTAATTGCATCATCTTGTTGTGTCAGCAAACTCTGCCAGCCCATAATGACAGCTTGCTGTCTTGCTCATCTTCTTTAGGGGGACACCAGGACCAAACACAGGGCCTCCCATGTTGTAGGCAGGAACCCAACTATTTGAGACACAAACACTTTCCTTGAAATAATTTTTTTAAAACTACAATTCTCCTTACCACTCTTGCTCAAATGTCCCACCTTCAATTTTGTAAATTAAATTTATTCAAATTTTATAAATGGCTGCCATGTATAGAATTATTTTTTCCTTCATTGTGGCTGTGGTTTCAGAAGCTGTATAATAGAATACAATTTATGTCTTAGTGAAAATTTTTAAAGATTAGTAAGGGTCAGAGGCAATGAACAGGATTGTTTTAATCTTAGCTGACATGAAGATAAAAGTGAGACAATGAAACTGGTCTTTGTAGACCCCAGAGAAAGTTGAGATTGGGAGGTCTTCTACCACAGGAATGGTCAGTCTAAGGCCATGTATCAGTACAACTCTCTCAGGTGCCCCCGGCTTGTGACACTGAACCATCTGTATTTCTACATTACAATGAATACCTGAGCTATGTACCACTGAGCAAATCAGGACTTACTGATTTGAAGCCTATTTCATTTTGCAGAATTCTGGTTATGTTTTCAAGTGTCCCTGCCATTTTAATGAATAATAGCCCTGTGAATTGAATTTAGATAGAAAGCAATTGATACATTAACTTTCATTTGCCAAAATGCATAACATATTCTTAAAAGATTTTATAAATGAGAGGAAAGCAAGCTCATCTATATAGGGGAGTAACCTAACCATATCCATTTTTTAAAATAATACATATAATCCATATTGCTTGCCTTATAATATCTATACATTTACTTAAAATTGTTGACAAATATTGATTTAGTTAATAATGTTCAAAGGAAAGCTGAATAATTAACAGAAAGAGGCAAAATTACAAATTATTGGGATATTTCCAGGTGTATATCACACCTATATCACATGATTTTCTTTTACAATGGGGTATTGTGGGTTCAGAGTGTGTCTGTGCCTCTGAGAACATCTGAAAGGCAAATTGAAGTTTACCATTGATAATGATGTTTCTGGAACCCCAACACCTTTTGAGTTTTATATACACAGTTTCTGCTGCTTTAGTGCTGTTATTTTGTACATCTTACTCAAGACATTGGTAAGGATAGCCCTGTGTGAACACAAATTTCTGTGATTTTTTTAGGAGTTAGTGACCTTCAAGGATGTGGCTGTAGACTTCACCAAGGAAGAGTGGGACCTGTTAGACACAACCCAAAGAAAGCTGTTCAGAGAAGTGATGCTGGAGAATATCAGTAACCTGGTCTCAGTAGGTGGGACTCTCAAAATTGATCTACCACCTATATCTGTGTTTTTTTATCTAACATCTACTTAATCTATCTATATATTCATCATAAATCATTTTTCATTTTTTAATTCAGATGTCTACATCAGCTTCTCCAAATTGTATAAACTTTCTTACATTAAATTTTTATATTTTATAATTTTAATACATTTATATTGTGCTAACAATCCCTAAATGAATTTGTTTCTTCATTTTTTATTATATCTGGTTCACCCCAATAGAATTTAACCTTCTTGACAACAATTTAATGTCTTTCTTGAATTTCAATTTCCAGTAATCATGGCTATGCTGATATAAATATCCTCCTCCAAGTGCTATGCTGAGGTTTCAGAACACAGTAGTAGCAACATTGCATATATCCTTTTCCATATAGAATTTAGATCATTTTTGGAGAATTTATGTTAATTAGATTATTTTTGAAAATAATATTCCATCACTTTGAAAACATAGACTGCGGTCACCCCTCGGGCTGAAGTGTGGTTTGCTGGCCTGGCGGGGGAGCAGCCGCGGCAGGCCAAGCCGCTGCCCCCATAATAGGGTGGCTGGTCAGACTCAATGCCACCCCTGAAGGGAGCTCAGCATGGGCGCAGAGTGCCCTCGGGTCTCCCCTTCTCGGCAGCCATGCTTCCACAGCCGCCCCTCCTCCCAGATGGCGCCACCCGATGCCTTGTGGGGCGGCACCCTTCTTCTTCCTTCTCCCTGCGCAGGCGCAGGGCAGAAAATTCCAGTCTGCCCTTTTCCCCTCCCCTGACAGCAGAGTTTGTTAGTTACACCCAGGAACAGCAAACCTGACAGCAGCAACAGCCAGGCGTGGGCGGAGAAATCCAGTCTACCCTTTTCCCCTCCCCCGACAGCAGATCATTGTTTCCTTAGGCTGTTTTGAAGTACCATCTAGTGTATTTTCATTTCAGCCTGAAAGACTCCCATTAGCATTGCTTGTGAGGCAGGTCTAATAATGATGAATTCCCTCAGCTTTTGTTTTACAGAGAATGTCTTAATTTCTCCCTCATATTTTTCCCTCCCTTCTCCCCTCCACCCTGCTTTTTTCCTGTCTGTGTCCATTTGCTGTGTGATCTTCTCTATTTCTCTTTTTTGGTTTTGGCTTCTCAATTTTCCCTTTAGGATGCACTGGGATTTGATCCTGGTGACCTCTGATGTGGAGAGAGGTTCCCTGTCACTTGTGCCACCTCAGTTCCTGGTTTCTGTTGATGTCTCACCTTGACTATCCCCTTCATCTCTCTTTTTTGTTGCATCATTATCTTGCTGCATGGCTCACTGTGTGGGCACTTGCTCACCACATGGGCACTGGCTTACCACATGGGTTGCCACATAGGCACCACTTACTATGCAGGCACTGGCTTACTGTGCAGGAACTGGCTCAATGTATTGGTTGCCACACAGGCTCTGACCCATCATGTGGGTCACTGCAGTCACTGCCTTGCTACATGGCCCTGGCTCACCACATGGGCACGCCTTTATCAGGAGGCCCCAAGGATCAAACCTGGGTCCTCCCATTTGGTAGATGGAAGCCCCATCACTTGAGCCACATCTGCTTCTCTCTCCCTCATTTTTGAAAGAGCAAATCACTGTATAAATTTTTGTCAGGCATTTGTTTTCCTTCAGAACTTTTAGTATTTCACCCCTCTGCCCTCTTGCCTCCACTGAGTTCTGATGAGAAATCAATCACTTCTCAATCTAATTGGGACTCCTTGTATGTAAAAATGTTGCTTTTCTCTTGCAGCTTTCAAAACTCTCATTGTCCTTTGTGCTTGGTAGTGTAATCAATATATGATGGAGTATATTTTTTCATGGTTATCCCATTTGGTGATCACCAACCTTCTTGGATTTTCATATTCACACCTTCTTAAAAGTTTATAAATGTTTCTGTTATTTTTTTTAATATCCTTCTGGCCCTTTTTATCTTTCTTCTGCATTTGGCAAAGCCAGTTATATTGTCATGCAATAGGCGTTTTAGGCTATTTTCACTTTCAATATTTCTTTTCTCTTTGTCCTCCTCAGCCTAACCCACATCAAATGTTTTTATTCAAGATCACTGCCAACTCCAATCTACTCTTGAAACCCTCCTGAAAATTTCTCATTACCATTTATTGTGGTATTCAACTCTGGTACTATTGTTTTGTTGCTTTTATTTAAATTGTTTACATTTTTCTCTTTACTTAAACTTTTATATTGCTCATTTGTTTTTCTGATATACTTTAGTTCTTTATCTGGACTTTGATTCACTCTCTTTAGAGTTTTTAAGATCTCTCTTTAAAATACTTTGTTCATTATGTCCACATTCTCATCCTCTTCATTAGAATTTTCTGTATTTTTATCTGCTTCCTTCGGATGGACCATCATTTCATATTTCTCCATTTGTATTTTGTTTTTTTCTTGCACATTCTATGTGTTAATATTTTAAATGGCAATTCTTGTATTTATGCCTGGGGTGGATTTTTTTCATTTTCTAAACAGCTGGTGAGAAGACAAACATTTCCTTGGAATTCAGCCCTCTTATCAGGAAAGTTTGTCAAGGCAAATGTACTGTGCAGGGTTTTCCTTGTCTTTCTGGGCCCCCATCTTGTCCTGTGGCTTTGTTTGTTAGTTGTTTTGGAGTTTCACTGTTTACAGGAGTATGGTTCTCTGCTCTTTTCCTAGTATATAGACTGCCCTTTCCTGAGTATTTGAAGCTGTAGGCCTTTGTCTCAGACTGTCCGCTTCTATAGTTTTTTACACATTTCATTGTCTCATGCTGCTTTTGTGCAGAGTGTAAATTCTGGTAGAAAGGTCACCTCAGGGATGAATTTCCCAAGTTGTTTCCTAGCCATAACAGAGCCAAGGAGTAATGAAGGGTTGCAGACTTGCTCCAATGTGTCCTCTGAAGGAGGACAGTAAGGACAGCAAAACTTGAATGCCTTCCTAAAGCTGAGCTTTTCTAGCCTGGAAAGCAAATGCAGCACTTCAACTTGCTCTCCCCCACAACCCTGGGGAAATGCTTCTTTAAATCACCACTGCCTCTGCCTCTGTCCAGGAAAGTTTGGTAGATGCCACCACCTTTGTGCAGAGCAGGTTAAAACAATAACTTCCTCCAGAGTCATTACCCAGTGATCTGAACTCAATAATCAAAAGCTGTGATCAGTGATCAGCTGTTACTCTCCTGTTCTTGGGGGATAGGAATTTTAAATACCTTTCTGTCAGTGATAGCTAGCCAGTGTCTGTACCCACGGGGATGGCCTTTTATAAGAGTGTGTGATGGGCACCAGTAGCTGCCACTCAGAGACTGTAATTACAGTTTTTTATGATGGCTTATTGGCCTCTTCCTCCTGCTCCTCCATGGATGTTGTACAGTGTTATCCTGGACCTGGACATTTGAAATAGGTGTTTCAGATGTTTCCTCCCTGTTTTATAGTTGTGGACAGATTGAGTACTGGAACTTCCTACTCTTGTTATCTTCCTTTTGTCTCAATTTTTATTTCACCTGCAGGTCTCCATCTTCAATTCTCATAATCTCCTGAACAACAAATGGCCTCACACTCACCACAATATTATTCTTGGAAGCCTGATTGTAATCTTGGTTCCAGAATGAAAATAGATATGAGAAACCATGGGCCAGGCACTGGTAGCCCCAACCTCATTGATCTCAGATTAAACCAGTTTGACAGCTCCCTGGTATTCATGGGGGATTCTTATAGTCTCATTTATTCGTACCATTCCTCAAGAGGATGTAAGCATCATGCCATACATACCTGAAATGTGGGGCTTTACCTCTACCTAGGATTGTAGACAAGGTTGAAACATTGGTTGCCACCATCTTTGTGCAGAGCAGGTTGAAATAATAACTTCCCTCAGAGCCATTACTCAGTGATCTGAATTCAGTAGTCAAAAACTGTGCTCATTGATCAGCTGTAGACAGTTTACTATGCAAATGCTTTGGTCCTGTATTGCTCAAGACACCACCACACAAAAGATATGAAAGTTTAAAATAATGGCCAAAAAGTCAACCAATTCCATTCCATAATTCACAAGGCACTCTGCTTGCAGCCCCCAAAATCAGTGGAACAAGTTGCTTTGTAGTGCATCTTGGGAAATAGGCTCAGGCACAAAAAATTTTGTAGTAAATGAACAGTTTATTAATTAGCACAAATGGCCAAAACAAGAGGCAAAAAGATACAATCATGGCCAGTCTCCCAGGCAGGCCTGCTACTCAGGCCAGAGTTGGTTGATGCCTGCTCTACATGCTCCACTAGGAGAGAGTGACTTGTACTGTTTCAGTGTTGAGTATTTATACACTCAGAGGGAAGATGACAATAAATCTTAACATAATTGATCTTATTTCACAATTTGGAATGTTGTGCACTTATATACACTGAAAAACTGGCATTATGGTAAATTACTCTCACCTTGATGGTGCTTTATTCACAGCAGGCCTAATTAAATGCCAGAAAAGATAGCCATTGTTTCATGCAATGATTTGAAGGAATTAAAAAGAATTATCATGTATAGATTTTCATTAATAGCAATGCTTCAATATTGGTTGATCAGTTTTAATAAATGGGCCACACTAATCTGCAATGTCAGTAGTGGTAACCATGTGTGGGTGCCAGGATGTATGGGAATTCCCTAAATTGTTATTGTAATTTTTCTGTAAATATGAATCTAAACATCTCTAAATATAAAGTTAAAACAATCACACTAAAGAAAAAAAGAAAGACTACTATGGTCACTAATAAAGTATAGGTGGTTACAGAGATATCCTTTCATGTGAGGAGATGAAGTGAGCTTCAGGGTTAGTTATGAATTTGAAGGAGGCAGCCATTCAAAGTGCAAGAGTTTCATGGCAGCAATCACAGGAAGCGCAAATGCTTTAAATGGGGAAAGAAGTTCCCCAGTTCAAGGAACAGAAGAGAGAGTGGGGAAAATTGGTTGGGAATGCAATTGGAGAGCTGAGAAGAAAGCAGATCACATGGGACTTTGGAATCTGTATGTAGAGTAGTGGGAGCAGTGTAGAAGCAACAGGAAGAACATGGCATGTTTCTGGGCAAGTTAACCCTTTTTTTTTTAGGATTTTACTTATTTATTTATTTCTCTCCCCTCCCCCCCCCACCTTGGTTATCTGTTCTCTGTGTCTGTTTGCTGTGTCTTCTTTGTCCGCTTCTGTTGTTTTCAGTGGCATGGGAATCTGTATTTCTTTTCATTGCGTCATCTTGTTGTGTCAGCTCTCCGTCTGTGTGGCACCATTCCTGGGCAGGCTGAACTTTTCTTTCACTCTGGGTGGCTCTCCTTACAGGGTGCACTCCTTGTGTATGGGGCTCCTCTACTCAGGGGACACCCCTGTGTGGCAGGGCACTCCTTGTGTGCATCAGCACTGCACATGGGCCAGCTCCACATGGGTCAAGGAGGCCCGGGATTTGAACTTCATACCTCCCATATGGTAGACAGATGCCCTAACCACACTGGGCCAAGTCCACATCCCAAGTTAACCCTTATTTGTTCTAACCTACTAAGGTAAGGAATAGTCAAATGGGTAAGATGTTTCTGCCTAACTTAGTGAATCTATCCAAAATATGCAAATAGATGAACAATATACTTGAATGTGCAAATTTTAATAGGCCTATTTTAGTTGACCTTGACTATGTTGCTTGTCATCTTCCCCCAACAACCTTGCTCAATCACTTCAGATGTCTTCCCTCACTCTCTCTGGCTTTCCCTTGGCACATAAGCATGCTCTTCCCTCTCTTTATGTCTCATCCAAAACTGAAATATCTGCTTTGCTGAAGGCCGTCACCACTGTAAGTACTTCTCCTTCAATCTCTCAGCGCTACGGTTCTTAGATGAGTCTTTCATTACTTCACACTACTTACTCATTTCCAATTCAACTAGCTGTGATCTTGTCACACTTCAGCCAACTACTCCACTGAAACTGCTCTTCTAAGGATAATTTACATTCAAGTTCGCAATTGTAATGGACACATTCCTCTTTATCTTCTTGATCATTTCTTCCTGATTTCTCTCATCATTATTTATAGGTTTGATTATATTTTTCCCTACTCCCACCTTGGCCTACCCATGTTATCCTTTTCAACTTCCTTCCTACCCTTTGGTTTCTTCCTTCTCAGTATAGTCTTTCACCATTTATCCCTTTCCTGTTGATGCCCAAAGCTTCAAACTCCTGCCCATATACCCCTCACTCTAATACAATTTGGAGTGACCACTTCCAAATTATGGATTCAACTGAATCAAAATACAAGTGAACCTAACTCTTCACATGTAGTGAGAACTGTCTCCTCAGCCCCACATCTGAATTTCCAGTTGAATTCTCATAGACACCTCAAACTAAAGCTCTTCATACCATGTTCTTCCCTCTCTTCCCTGTCAGGGTGCAGTCACCATCAATGCTCTAAGCCAGAAGATAGAAGATTTCCTTGGCATGTCCTGCTCTCTCATTCATTAATGCACTTAGTGATGATGTGTCAACTCTACTCCCTAAATACATTTTCTTAATTTCCCTCCTCTTCCCTGTTTTTCCTGCTATAGACTATCCCAAGTGTTCATTACTTGTATCCTGGCTCTCTATCACAAGATTTCTGCTAGTTCCTCTGCCTCTTGATGGAACATTCTCCAGTTCATCCTCTATATTGATGCTATTAAAGATATAACAACCCTATTAAAAATCTTTCACTGGTTTATGTAGTCTCCACAGTAAAGTCCAAATTCCTCAACATTTCATACCAAAAATCTCATAGTCTGGCCACAGTTCATCTCTCCAGGCTCACCCCTAGCATCTCATCAGAGTTATGCTACACTAGAGGTCAGGATATTCTAAAAAGATTCTGAGTAGAAATTCACAAGTTATTAATAAAATTCTGAACAAATAATTTTAATTTGTGAAAGTGGGGAAATTGGTTTAAACACAGTAATGGGCATTAAGAATAGCCAGGAAAAGAACAGAATGTAAGTTTTGAGTACTGAACTCCTGTTTTTGATTGAAAATCCATTAACATCCTTAGGAGTTCAGTTTAGAAAATGCTACTGACAGCATTTGGAACAACTTATAACAGGTCCTAGAATATGCTGTGCTCCCTTGCTTCTCCATCTCTGTGAGATACCATCCATTCATTCATTTACTTTTTTAGTACAAAAACATTAATTGTACATCAACTCTATATAATAAAACTAGTATAGGTTGGACATTCAGAGGGAGAAAATGGTCTACATAAGCCAAATTAGAAAACGTGCTTTAAAAAATCAAGCTGAATGTTATGAACTTGGCAGTATAAAGTATGAGGAACTGAATTGGGGAAGATCATGAGACAGTAATCTTGCCCCATGCTTCTTCTACTATCTCTGAGGTAGGTGTCAGTGTTTTATTTTAGGTATTTTGAGACATAGATATTAAGTATGCATATATTTAAAGTTATATTTTCTTCATGTATTCATTCTTTTGTTATGAAATATCCATCATTGTCTCTAGTAATGTTTCTTGTAGTCTATTTTGTCTGATACTAATATAATTACTCCAGTTCTCAATTGGTTTCTGCTTGAATGATATGTCTTTTCCCATCATTTTATTTTCACTCTATTTGTGTCTTTAATCTAAGATGGGTCTCTTGTAGACAGTATATAGTTAGATCTTGTAAATTCATCCAGTTTGATGATCTCTAACATTGGGCTGTTTAGGCAATTCACATTCAATGGGTTGTTGGCACTTCTGGAATTATAAATCTATATTAGTAGTTATTTCTTTTCTGTGTCTTCTTTCTTGTTTGTTTTTCTGTTTTGTATAAGTTATTATTTAGTGTACCCTTTAAATTGATTTCTTTACTTTTAACATTTCCTTTAGTTATTCCTTTCATATTCTTATTGAAAGATTGCAATACAGCTTATTTTATACATTCTACTTCAGATTAATCCAGAAATACAGACACTTTTCTCCAATGTAACTCTATTTTTTTTCCCTTTCCTTTAGGTTGTTATGATATATATTTTTTATGTTACAAATGCTCCATGTAATAATTATTGATTTATACAATTTTCCTTCTCATAAATTAAAACAAAAAATAAGAAAATGTATATCTATAGGAGCTTTTATATTAACCCACATATTTATCATTTCTTGTGCTCTTCATTGCTTCCCAATGGAGTAAGTTCTTTTCAGTCTGCAGTACTTCCTTTCAGTTTTCTTGTAAAGCATGTACGGTAGTTAAAATGATTTGTCAGATGCGGGACAAGATGGCATCTGAATGAGTGCACCTGATAATCTCTCCTGTGAAGAAGTGGCTGAGTAAGGTTGGAGTCCTGCTGGACCAGGCTGTTTTGGGTGCTTGCAGGGCAGGAGGTGTCTGGACATCAATTTAGCAGGATGATGACAGAGGAGATTCTAGCAAGAGGTAGAATTTTGGGTCTCTTTCACAGAGGTTGAGGTTGTGGGCGGGACACTTCCCCCTGTGGCTGGTGACCTGGTAGTAGCAATTCCTAGAGGCTTTGCTGTCTGTGATGGGGAGTTCCCAAGCCCTGAGTGGGCTGTTTGGGGGCTTGCAGGGTGGGAGGTCTCTGAAAGTTAATTTGGTGAGACAGTAGTGGAGATTCTTGCGAGAGGTGGAATTTTGGGTTTCTGACATGGAGGTCAGAGGTTCTGGGTGGAGCCCCTCCCCCTAGGGCTGGCAGCCAGTCTGAAGTGGTCCCTGAAATCTTTGTTGCATGGGGTGTTCCCAAAACCTGAGAGGGCTGTTTCAGGGGCTTGCAGGGCAGGAAGGAATGTTGCTTTGGTGAGACAGTGACAGAAGAGATTCTTGCAAGAGGTGGAACTTTCAGTTTCTCACACAGAGGTCAGAAGTTGTAGATGCAGCCCCTCCCCCTAGGGTTGGCAGTCAGTCCACAGTGGTCCCTGAAATCTAAGTTGTGCTGCAGCACTCCCAAACACTGAGCAGGCTCTTTCGGGGGCTTGCAGGGCAGGAGGTGTCTGGATGTTGATTTGGTGAGACAGTGACAGAATAGATTCTTTTGAGAGGTGGAATTTTTGGTTTCTGACACAGAGGTCAGAGGTATTGGGTGGGACACCTCCCCCGAGGGCTGGCGCCCAGCTGTGGGGATCCCTGAAGGCTGTGTTGTGCTGTGGTGCTCCCAGGCCCCCTGTTAACCAGATGGTTCCCAGGTCTGTGTCCCCTAAACCCTGGTGGCCCGTGCTCCAGAGACTCACACACCTTGAGTCTGCAATATCAGACTCCCCATCCCTGAATCCACTGTGTCCTGAAATCCATCTGAGGTCCTTGATTACCCTAGCCCTGGGCATTTGTGGGTTTTATTTTTTCTCTCTCTCTCTCCTTGAACTTGGAGGAGTGTACCAGCTGTCCTGGGGAGAGTCTAGGAAGAAAGGAGAGGCAAACCTGCTGAGAAAGCCCAATTTACCTAAAGGTCTGGGATAGGAAACTTGGTCTGGGAGAAAGTGGAGTCAGAAAATCAATTAGACCTCTCCTAGCACACCTAAGGGGAGGGACTATAGGAGGTGCTATCCAAGCTTCCAATAACAAATTTGGGGTTTCTGGTGAGGGGTAGGTGTTCCCACACTGGAAATAAAGAGTCATAGTTTTCTATGTTGAGTTGGATCAACAAGGACCTACTTGAATCTCCTACAGCTTTCCTGCTGCCCTGGGATAGAGAGAAGTGAGGAAAGGAGAAAGGGGGAAGGTCATATCCCTAAGTATATTATTTAAGTGCAAAGAGAATGCCTACCTTGAAATGTTGGTTTTGTTTTTTGGGGTTTTTTGTTGTGTTTTTTTTTTTTTCTTTTTTCTTTTGGCATGGATGCTAATATTGCATTGTCTTCTGGTGTTGTCTCCCACTGTATCCCCCAAGGTCCTTTTTCATTTATTTAGTTTTTTTCTCTTTTTCTTTTTCTTGCTTTTTTCTCCTCCTTTTTCTATGCCCATTTCTCTTCTCTATTTTTAATTTTCTATCTTTTACTTCTTTTTTTATTTTATGTTCTTTGTATAATAGGTGCTGCAGGGAGCACTTTACACTTGCTGTGTTTCCTTATCCTCCATTTCCTCTTTTCTGTGTATATTGATTTTGGCCACCTGCTCTACCCCTTCCCCCTACATCTTTCTATCCTCCATCATCTGCTGTTTCTCTTACATTCTACCTCCCTTTCTTTGGCCCCTGTCTTTTTAATTCTAATACCTTTGTTCTGTTTTCTATCTCTTATCCACTCTTGAAATTATTGTCTTTCTTTTCTCTTTCCCTCTCTCATGAAAACACTGGCCTTTTAATTCATACTGTATTCCTCCCCATATTCAGTTGACTATCTCATTATCAGTATTCTACTTACTGTAATAACTCTACACAGCTTACATGAATAAAATATCCATTTTCCTAGATCTCACAGTGATGCTCTGTTAACATTTATTACCAATACTACTTTATACAATTTCTTTACTTTCTCATTTTGCTTTCCCTGGCCCTAATATTTTCTGTCAAAGTGAACTTAGCAAGCAACAAGAAAATAGAGTATGAAGAACAAAGTGACAAAGAGAAGACATAACACTTACACACAAACAACAGCTAATTAATCCCCAAGACTAGACAAAGAAGCTAAGGAACTGATTAAACCTGTCAAGATAAAATGATGACCAGACAGCAAGAAAAAACTACAAACCAAACCAGTAATCAGGAAAACATGGCTGAATCCAATGAACAAAGTAAAAACCAGAAAGAGGAGCAGAACATTGGACAAGTAATTAAAGATCTCAAAACATATTAGAGACCAACTTAATGAACTAAAGGAATAGATTAACTGTATGAAGAAAACGCTTGGAGAGGAAATTGCAGACATATGAAAAAAGATAACAGATATGATGGTGATGAACAAACACAGTTTAATAAATAAAAAATACACTTTCAGCAAATAGAAGCAGATTAGAAGAGGCAGAGGAGAAAATGAGTGATGTGGAAGACAGTACATCTGAAATCAAACAGTAGAACTGATCGATAAAAAGAAACAATCCAGCTGGGACTTAGGGGCCTGAATGACAATGCAAAATTCACAAACATATGTATTTAGGCATCCCAGAAGGAGAAGAGAAGGGAAAGGGGGCAGAAGGAAATGATGGCTGAAAACTTCCCAAATCTACTGAGAGAGATGGATGTACTTGTCCAAAAAGCACAACACACCCCAAACACCATAAATCCCAATAGGTCCACCCCAAGACATATACTTGTCAAATTATCCAATGCTCAAGACAAAGAGAAAATTCTAAAAGCAGCAAAAGAATGGAGAACCATCTAATACAAGGGAAGCTGCGTAAGATTAAGTGCTGATTTCTTATCTGAAACCATGGCGGCAAGAAGGCAGTGGTATGATATACTCAAGGTTCTAAAAGAAAAAAATTGCCAGCCAAGCATACTCTATCCAGCTAAGCTAGCATTCAGAAATGATGGAGATTTCAAAATATTCACAGATAAACAGAAATTAAAGAGTATGCCAACAAGAACCTTTCCCTCCAAGAAACAATAAAGGGAGTTCTGCATGAAGAAAGAAAAAAACAGGAGAGGCAGAGATGGAGGAGAGTGTAAGAGCAACAAAAAATACAAAAAGAGAAGGAAAAAAACAAGCAAAATATGACAAACAAAAGTCCAAACAAAATATGGTTAACATAAATAATTCCTTGAAAGTAATAACACTGAATGTCAATGGATTAAACTCATCTGTCAAAAGATTCAGAGTGGAAGATTGGATAAGGTAATATGACCAATTTATAGGCTGTCTACAAGAAACACATCTTAGACCCAGGGATTCATGGAGGTTGAAAGGGAATGGCTGGAAAACAATCTTACAAGCAAACAATAACCAAAAAAAGGCAGCAGTAGCTGTGTTAATATCAGACAAAGTAGACATTAAATGCAAAACAATTGTGAGAGACAAAGAAGGATACTACACAGTAGTGAAAGGGATAATCTTTCAAGAAGAACCAACAATCATAAATATTTATGCTCCTAACAAGGGCACCTCCAAATATGTGAGGCAAACACTGGAAAAACTAAGTGAAAGAATAGATTCCTCTACAATTATAGTGGGAGACTTTAATACACCACTATCACCTTTGGATGGAACATCTCAAAAGAAAATCAATAAAGAAAAAGTTTGAACAGTATATTAGAGGAGTTGGATCTAATAGACATATACAGATCATTACACCTGAATACAGCAGGATATACATTTTTCTCAAGTGCACATGGATCATTCTCCTGATAGACCATATGCTAGGCCACAAAGAAAGGCTCAATGAATTCAGAAAGATTGAAATTATACAAAAAAATATGGCTGATCACAGTGGAATGAAACTGGAAATCTGCAAGGGCCAGAGGCCCAAATTTCACACCAAGATATGGAAATTAAACAGCAAACTCTTAGAAAACCAGTGGATCAAAGAGGAAATCTCAAAAGAAATTAATAACTACCTTGAAATGAAAGAAAATGATAACACAACATACCAAAACTCATGGGATGCAGCAAAAGCAGTACTGAGAGGGAAATTTATAGCCATAAATACATACATCAAAAGAGAAGAAAGCAAAAATTGAAGAACTAACTGCACATTGGAGGAATTAGCAAAAAAACAACAACAACAACAACAAAGTAACACCACAGGAAGAAGAAAGAAATAACAAAGGTAAGTGCAGAACTAAATGAAATAGAAAATAAGAAATCACTTGAAAAGATACATCCAAGAACTGGTTCTTTGAGAAGATCAATAAAATTGACAAACCCTTAGTTAGACTAACAAAGAAAAAAAGAGAGAAGATGCAAATACACAAAATAAGAAATGAGAAAGGAGATATCACCACTGACCCCACAGAATAAAGACTATCATAAGAGAATACCTTGAAAAACTATATTCCAACAAAAATGACAATTCAGAAGAAATTGACAAATTCCTAGAAACACATAATCAGGCTATACTGATGAAAGAAGAAATTGATGATCTCAACAAAAATAAACTCAAGATGGATCAAAGACCTAAATATAAGAGACAAGACCATTAAGACTTTGGAAAGCAGTGTAGGGAAGCATCTACAGGACCTTGTAATAGGAAATGTCTTCATGAACTTCACACCAAAAGCATGAGAAGCAAAAGAACATATAGATAAAGGTTTCTGCACTTCAAAGGAGTTTGTCAAGAAAGTGAAAAGAGAGCCTACACAATGGGAGAAAATATTTGGTAACCATATATCTGATAGGAGACTTACAACCTGCATATATAAAGAACTCCTATATCTTGAAAATAAAAAGACAAATGATCCTTTAAAAAAAATGGGAAAAAGATTTAAACAGACACTTCTCCAAAGAAGAAATACAAATGCCTAAAAAGCACATGAAAAAATGCTCCCAATTTCTAGCTATCAAGGAAATGCAAATCAAAAGTACAATCAGATACCATCTTACTTCCATAAGATTGGCACCTCTGAAAAAAACAGAAGACTACAATGTTGTTGAGGATGTGGAGGAATGGGAACACTTATCCACTGCTGGTGGGAATGCAGAAGGATCCAACCATTCTGGAGGACATTTTGGCAGTTTCTCAAAAAACTAGCCATAGATTTGCCATATGCCCTACCAATTCCACTGCTTGTTATGTACCCAGTAGAACTGAAAACAAAGACACAAACTGATATATGCACACCAATGTTCATAGCAGCATTGTTCACTATTGCCAAAAGTTGGAATCAACCCAAATGCCCATCAACAGATGAATGGATAAATAAAATGTGGTATATACATACAATGGAATACTACTCAGCTTTAAGAATGAATACATTACAAAAACACATGATAACATGGATTAATCTTGAGAACCTTATGTTGAGTGAAGCAATCCTGGCATTGAAGGACAAATACTACATGCCCTTGATGATGTGAAATAAGTAACCCAAGCTGCCTCAGAGAGGTAGAGACTGGATGATAGGCTTAAAGGAAATTGGGGGGTAGAAGTAGGATGTAAGCTGACACCTACATGAGTGAAATCTATGATAAGCAGGAGGTAAGTATTTGTACAAGGGAGTGATAAAATGGGGGAATAGGGTTACCTTTGGGTTGGGCTTTGTGGGCTTGAGGGGGCTAGAGATGGGAGGATGGGTAATATTGCCCAAGAAATTTGGGGGAGGGTGGGGCAACATATGAACATAGGAGATTGTCAGGTATTTGGTTGAAAGTATATTGCTGAGAAAACTTTTTCAAAAATATAATAAGGAAGGTTACCTGTTTAAGATGCTTAAAGGGATAATCCAATGCAGGACAGGCGACTAGGGAGTGTGTGAGTGCTCATTTTGCCATAGTGGGTTATAACATTGGATAGAGACCCATATAATGAGAGTGAAGGTATACCCACATCCTGGGGAGGACTGAGGCCATCAAATAGAGGGAATTGTATCTCTTGAGAGAAATGGTGGCTCCCAGGACATTAGGGCAGTTGAGTATGTCAAGCCCTCAACCCTTTTGCAAGTATCTCTGAACATGGCCCTTACAAACAATGAAGATTGACTGTCACTGTGGGCTCTAACGGGAGGGGGAAATAGGTATTGAGTAGATGGAACCAATGTAACTGTGTGGGCAATAGAAGTGTTCTGCAAGAGTACACAAGGATGGATATAAGTCATGTAAAATTACACCAAAAATATATAGGGGCTGATAGGCTAAAATGTAAATCATAATGTAAAACATAAGATAACTAAAAATTTAGAAAACTGTATAGTCTAAAATATAAAACACAATGTAAACACAAATGTTACCCTGTTTGAAAGCTATTGTCTCAATATCTATACATCACTTTCAATAAATACAGTATGAATATATAAAAAGATTATTGCTATGGAAGGGAAAATGGTTTTATATTGGATATGTGAGTACTGTATATTGTATATATGAATTACTGTGATCTAAAACTTTTGTGTAGATAAGCTTAATAATTAGAAAAAAAAAGAAAAAGGATGTAGACACTGAGGAAAATATGGAAGTCGTTGCCTTGCCAATTTGCATACCGGGCAACACTTTTTGCAGTGACGGAAGGCAAAATATCAAAAACAAAGCTTTTGTATTTTTTAATTTTTTGATACCCCAATTTATTTTTACCTTAATTTTTGTAAATTAATATGTATTCTCTATCTAACCTTTAAACTCATCACTATATTCCATTTTACTATTAATGGAACCTGGCAATATATTGGGCTTCACTTTTGAAGACGTTTTGGATCACAGAGAGGTTCAACAATGACAGTGTAGGGATACTGGTGTGGGATGTTATTGACAGGGGACACATGGTTGGCAGAGAGTTCTACAGGACATATATCATAAAAATGGTTGGATATTTTCATAATGGATACAATTAAAAACAACTACTGAGGGAGTGCTGAGTTCCTAGCAAGGGGAGCTCTATCACAGTCCCTAAAGAAACAGCAACAATCCCCCAAGTGCAACAGCAAAGACCAAAGAAGAAGGAAGGTCCAACCATGAGCCCTTGATAATAATGACTATGCTTGTGAGCCTGTGCACCTGAAATAAGAACAAGGCCGAGAGCTGCAGGTTGCCTAAGTTTTACCTTCTGAGAGCCTCTGTGTTGCTTATATGTGGCCAGACTTGAAACCAAACTCAGCATGTAAGTGTGTTGCCTTCCCCCCAGCATGGGACATGACTCCTGGGTATGAGCCTCCCTGGCACCGAGGGATTACTACCAAGTACCAGCTGATGATGTAACTAGAAAATGACCTTGAATTAAAGGGTCAACTCAGACCAGCAAAATATCTCAATCTACGTATAATACCAGGATTTAAAAATGCTTTTTGACCTAAAGAAAAGGGGGAAATGGAAAGGACAAATGAGTTTATATGGCTATGAGTCTCCAAGAAGAGCCAGGAGGTTATCAGAGGGGTTGCCCTTATGCACAACTGAGCAGAGCCCCAGAGACAGATAAGGTAAATACAACCACAGGTATTGGTTTTTCTGAGGGCTACAGAGACCCACAGGTTCTATGGTCATGGCAGATGGAGTTCAGTGCCATGTCAGTTGGCCCTACTTTGGAGTTGGTGTTTCTGTGTGATGGAGCTGGACTCAGATGTGATCTTTGTCCACAAGTCTCTCCTGTTACTTTTACCAGTACTGTAGTTGGTGGTGGGGTTTAATACCTAGGGGACCTGAATCTCTGGACTGACCATGTGATAGCCAGGCCCTGACCCTTAACAGACTTCAGCTACTACACTCTGGTTTATTGGACTTACCCCACTCAGCTAACATGGAGGTGAAGAAGGTCAACCACTACACCAGGGAGCCAAGAGCACCTACAAGTGAAAGCAGGAGAATTGCATCCAGCATCCATGTGGAATCTTGATATAGATGTGGAGTGGACACAAGCATTCCAAGGTTCACTGGATGGAGGAATAGAGTATGGATTAGAATGGACTTACTGATATTCTATTCATGAACTATTGTGATTAACATTCAAAAAATAATGTGGCATTGGTGTGGTAAAAGTGGCCACTGTGGCTCTTGGAGGTAGGGAGTGGGAGGAAGAGATGAGATGTGGCAGTGTTCTTGGGACTTGAGTTTTCCTGGGTGGTGCCGCAGGGACAGTTACCAGACATTCAATGTCCTCCCATGGTCCACTGGGTGGATTGTGAGAGAGTGTGGGCTATGATGTGGACCATTGACCATGAGGTGCAGCGGTGCTCAGTGATGTATTCACCAAATGCAATGAATGTTTCTTGATGATGGAGGAGATTGTTGTTATTGGGGGAGGAGTGTGTATGGGGGGTGGAGGGTATATGGGGACCTCATATATTTTTAATGTAATATTAAAAAAATAAAGACAAAAAAATAAAAAAATAAAATAAAGCTATGGGAGACTTAAAAAAAATACATGGCTTTCCAAAAAAAACCCAAACCTATTATAAAGCTATTGTGATTAAAACTGTGTGGTAATGGTGAAACAATGGAGAAGAAATTAATTGGAAAGAATAAGAAGAAAAGAAGTATACCCACATGTATATAGTTAAGAGTCAACTAATCTATAATAAAGGAGCAAAGGCAATACCAAGATATAAGGATAGTCTTTGCAACATATTTTGCTAGAAAAATTAGAAAACCAAATGCAGAAAGAATGTAGACAAGCACTATATATATTTCTTTAAAACAAACTTAAAATGCAGGTTACATCTAAAATAAAATGCTAAAATATACAATATTATAATATTAAATATTGGTGAAAACCTAGGTGGCATTGGGCTAAGCAATGACTTTTTATGCACAATATCAAAAGCATTATATATTGAAAGAAAATATATATTGGATTTCATTAAAATTTTTAAAAACTATCTGCAAAAGTCACTATTAAGAAAATGAAATGATAAACTAAAGACTGGGAGAAAGTATAAGCAAACCACATATCTGGTAAAAAAAACATTCAAAATATACAAGGAATATTTAAAAGTAAAAAATAATAAATCATACAATCCAATAAAAAATGGAGAAAAAATCTGCACAGACACCTCACCAAAAAAGATATACAGGGAAGTGTACTTTGCCCAGTGGTTAGGGCATCCGTCTACCACATGGGAGGTCCACGGTTCAAACCCCAGGCCTCTTTGACCTGTGTGGACCTGACCCACGCACAGTGTTGATGCATGCAAGGAATGTCCTGCCACACACAGGGGTGTCCCCGTGTAGGGGAGCCATGTGTGCAAGGAGTGCACCCTGTAAGGAGAGCCACCCAGTGCAAAAGAAAGTGCGGCCGGCCCAAGAATGGCGCCACACATAGGGAGAGCTCACAGAACAAGATGATGCAACATAAAGAAACACAGATTCCCATGCTGCTGACAACAATAGCAGTGGACAAAGAAGAACATGCAGCAAATAGACACAGAGAACAGACAACTAGGGTGGGGTGAGAAATAAATAAATAAAATAAATCTTAAAAAAAAAGATATACAGAATACATAGAAGCATATGAAAGGATTTGCAACACCATGTCATTAGGAAAATAGAAAATTTTAAAACTGAGATACCACTACACAGCTATTTGAAGGATTGGAACCCTGAAAGCTGACAACTTCAAATGCTGGTGAAGTCACTGAGAACAAAATCATTCATTGCTTGTGGAAAAGCAAAATAGTACAATAATTTTGAAAGATAGATTGCCGGTTTTTTAAAAAGCTAAATATAGGCTTGTCACAAAATCCAGCATGAATATGGCTTATTTACACAATTAGTTGAAAATGTATATCCACACAAAAACCTGCACAAATTGTTTATAACAACATATTCAAAATTGCCAAAAATTGGAAGTAATCAATACACCCTTCAAAAGATGCATGGATAAACAGTGTGTGATACATCCATAGAACGGAGTGTTTTGCATTGACCAAAAAATATTAGCTGTCAAGTCATGAAAAAGCATAGAGAAATCTTAAATTCATATGAATATGTGAAAAAAGTTAGAAAGGCCTACATATCATCTATGATATTCTGGAAAAGACAATACTACAGCATCAATAAATAATTCAAGGTTGCCAGGGTTTCACGGGGAGGGAGGAAAGGGTGAATTGGTGGAGCACTGGCACTTTTAAGTGAGTGAAACTATTCTGTAAGGTACTGTAATGGACACAAAACCTTACAAATTTGTCAAAACCCATAGAACAATACAACACAAAGAGTAATTGCTAGTATAACCTATGGACTTTCACTGATAAAAATGCATCAATATTGATTCATCAATGGTAAAAATCTATCACATTAATGCAAGATGTTGATAAAAAGACAACTGTGGGCAGAGGGTGTAGAGGGAGGATATCAGGAGTAATTATACTTTCTAAATGCTTTTTCCAGAGAAGTAAAATGGCTCTGAAAAATAAATTCTATTGTGGGAAACTAGAATCTAGGTTACCTGGGTCAGGGTGATTGTAGGGAATTAGGGCTCATTTTAAATTGGTATACAGTTTCTATTTGGGGTGCTGGAAAAATTTGGGTGGTTGATGGTAGTGACAATATTGTGAATGTAAATAATGCCATTGAATTTATATTGGAAAGTCTTAAAATTAACATTTTAGGTTGTATATATGTTACCAGAAGAATCATAGAATTATACAATAGAAACAGTGAATCCTAACATAAACTATAGACTACAGTTAACCATATAATTCTCATAACAGGATTTCATCAAATTAAATGAAATTGCCACATTAATGCAAAGTGTTAATAGGAAAATCTGTTAATGGGAATTCTGTAATTTATGTGTGATTTGTCTGTAAGTTAAAACTTCTCTAATAAATAATTGTTAAAGTTTTATTAAAAATACAAAATAACACACCGTTAATTCCATAAAGAAAAAAACTGGCTCACATTGCCACAGAAAACTTTTTGACAAAATAAATAACCATTCATGATTAAAAACAAACAAAAAGCAAACCAAAGTAGGAATACATATTTAGCATCTTAGTTGGGAAAGACTGAAAGCTTTCCTAATACGATTAGAAACAAACCAAAGATGACACATTTCATCACTGCTTTACATCATTGTCCTGGATAAAGCAGACAGAGGAATTAATCTAGGAAAATAGGATAGACATCCAAATGAGGAAGGGAGAAACAAAAGTACTGCTACTTAAAGACAACATGATTTATATATAAAAAATCCTGTAGCATTCACAAAAATACTTTTAGAGCTAATAAACATTATCAGTAAAGTTGCACAAAAATCCACTGTATTTCTGTACAATAGCAACAAATAATATAAAAAGGAAATTTGAAAAGCTATTTATTTTACAACAGCATCAAAAAGAAAAAAAAATACTTAGGAAGAAATTCAACCAAAGAGGTGGAAGATTTTTAACTTGAAAACTACAAACCCTTTATGAAATATGTTAAAGAAGGGGAGCCTGGGAAACACATTTTGGGAAGGTAACACAAAACCTTATTAACACATATGTGTTAGAAGTAAAAATATAAACTTATTTAACACCACTACTGGTTCATGAGAAATTGTTATACATTGGAATCATGCCAACTGAAAATGAAATGAGCCTCATAGTAAATAGTAAATACTTTTGAAAGATTCATTTTTACTAAATTCAAGAAATATTAAAATATTATATAAAATTTTACACTTAAAATATTTTTTTAAAATTCCATGTACTTCTCAATTTTAAATAGTTTTCACTACATTAATGTTCCAGGAATTATTGCACATTAAAACTTAATAAAGCCATCTAGGGAACCAGATGTGGCTCAAGCCCTTGGGTGCCCACCTACCACATGGGAGGTCCTGGGTTTGATTCCCAGTGCTTCCTAAAGAAGACAAGCAAGACAGCAAACTGAAGTGGTGGGCTGGCATGGTGAGGTGACAATGCAACAAGATGACAATCAAGATGTCAACAGAGCAAGATGATGTTGCAGAAAGATAATGCAAAAAGGAAGCACAATAAAAGACACAAATAGGGAACAGAAGTGGTTCAAGCAATTGGGTACCTCATTCCCACATGAGAGGTCCCTGATTCATCTCCTGGTGCCTCCTTTAAAAAATGAACGCAAGCAGACAATGAGTGCAAAACTGTGGGGGTGGCGGGGGGGGAGAGAAATAAAACCTATCTTTTAATTTTAATTTTATTTTTTTAAAATATTTATTTATTTATTTAATTCCCCCCCTCCCCTGGTTGTCTGTTCTCTGTGTCTATTTGCGGGTCTTATTTCTTTGCCTGCTTCTGTTGTTGTCAGCAGCACGGGAAGTGTGGGCGGCACCATTCCTGGGCAGGCTGCACTTTCTTTCGGGCTGGGTGGCTCTCCTTATGGGTGCACTCATTGCGTGTGGGGCTCCCCTATGTGGGGGACACCCCTGCATGGCACCGCACTCCTTGCGCACATCAGCACTGTGCATGGGCCAGCTCCATATGGGTCAAGGAGGCCCAGGGTTTGAACCGCAGACCTCCCATGTGGCCCTAACCACTGGGCCAAGCCCGGTTCCCAAAACCTATCTTTTTAAAAAAACATGTAATCAGGGGCATCCATGTGCCCTTTCTCCTTGGGCTCCAATGGGGCCCCAGTATGTCCCCAACATATCTTACTGAAAGATCCCAATGATTTGTATATTTGAGTCACAATTGTATATGTTTTCCAAATCTCTTTGGATCTATAAGAATTTTACATAAAAACAACCCTGAATCAGTAAAAGATACTGCAGAATGCTTTGATTGGAAACTTGCATAAGTCTTGCTAAAGTATTCAATGAGAAAGTAAAGAATTAATCCCATAGAAATAGTCCAGAAAATGAAATGTTATGTGCTCCCTGTCTAAGAACAATCTTCTCAGAAAACACATGAAAAATCCCCCTCATCATGAACAGACTGGCTTTTATTCACTGAGGAAATACCTAGGAATAAATCTAACCAAAGTTTAAAGGATTTGTATATAGAAAAATGTAAAACATCACCAAAAGAAATCAAAGAAGACCTAAATAAATAGAAGGAATTTCTGTGTTCATGCACTGGAAGACAAAATATTGTTGTTAATGCTGCCCAGAGCAGTTTATAGAATAACATATTCCCAATCAACTCCAACAACCTTCTTTTCTAAAATGGAAGAGCCAATCAAAATTTATATGGAAGGATAAGGGTTTCCAAGTAGGCAAGACCATCTTGAAATAGATCAATGCAGTTGGAGGAGTCACATTTTCCAATTTTAAAACTTATTAGGGGGAAGCAGATGTAGTTCAAGCAATTGGGCTCCTGTCTACCATATGGGAGGTACAGGGTTTGATTCCTGGTGCCTCCTTGTGAAGGCGAGTTAGCTCACATGGAGAGCTGGCCCATGTGGAGTGTTGGCCCATGCAGAGAGCTGGCCCATGCACCAAGTTGCCAGAGTGGAGAGCTGGCAAGTAAGATGATGCAATAAAAAGAGACACAGAGGAGAGACTATAAGAGATGCAGCAGACCAGGAAGCTGAGGTGGCACAAGACCTTCTCCAGAAGGTCCCAGGATCCTTCCTTGGCACTACTTAAAGTGAAGGTGAGCAGACACACTAGAACACAGAGTGAATGGACACAGAAAGCTGACACAAAGGGGGATAAATAAATAAATCTTTTAAAAACTTATTAGAAATTCACTGTAATTAAAACAGCATAAGTATCTTTGCCTAGATAAGCCTGAACCAAATCTTGGTTTGTATTTCCATCTTCCTCCCCCATTTATTAGCAAGCTCTGTTCTTTTCCCCATTTCCCAATAAATTCTTTTTACTGGCCTAACTAAACTGGTGTGTTCCTAAATTCATTTATGCAAAATAGCCAAGAACCTAGAGGAATCCAACGTTCTCCATCTTCATTTTGTTAACCATTGCCTAGAGAAAATAAATGAGTGGTGCTCCCTGACCCCCACCAGAGAATGCTGTTAAAGGTAAAGGAATTGCCCAGCTGGGGGCACCTAACCTGAGTGAAGCCAGTTTGTCAGGAAAGTGCCAACTCACCAGAGGAACCTGATGGGACATACAAGGATCAGTCACGGGATGGCCTGAAATACATCTTCAAGGACTGTGTCAAAGTCTGTGTCAAAGCCAGCTGTTTCCTGTAACTCAAGCCCCAACACCTATTGCTAGGGGGAAGGAAAGCCAGACACCCCTTAAGAAATCTTATTTGTTTTCATTTCCTCTAATTTCTCCTTATAAAATTACTAAAGGGGAAATGTCTCTTCTTTTCCCCCTCCTAACTGTCTTAAACATAACCACCACCATGGAAAACTGGGACTGACAATTTAAACCAAACCATTTATCTATTACAGTCTCTTTGTAGAGCTAATTAACAGGATAGCAGAAATTGGCACCCCTCTGGCACACTATTACAACTCCCAAATCAAAAGATGTAGAATGACAGAATGGATAAATATGAGTCATCTGTTTGTTGTCTACAAGGGACTCAACTTAGACACAAGGACACAATCAGACTGAAAGTAAAAGTATGGAAAGAAATATTCTGTGCAAATTAGTAATGAAAAAAGATCTGGAGTAGCATTGCTAATATCAGAAAAATAGATTTTAAAAGAAAACTGTTAAAAGAGATGAAGTCACTATATATAATAAAAGGGGCAATTACCAAGAAGAAATAACAATAATAAATATTATTCATCTAACTTATGTGCCCACAAATGAGGCACACGCTGGCAAAACTGAAGGAAGGGATATATGTCTCTACAATAATGGTTGGAGAGGTCACACTACTATCAGCAATGGGTAGATCATCTGGCCAGAGGGAAAGTAAGGAAACAGAGAGCTTGACAAATATGATAAATGAACTAGACCTAACAGACATTTGTATTACATTACACCCCCAAATATTTGTGAATACACACACACACACACATATATATATTCCTTTCAAGTGTTCATGTATTTTTCTTCCTAATAGGCCTTATGTTGGGACTTAAGTCAGATCTCCATAAATTTAGAAAGATTGAAATTATAGAAAGCACTCTCTGATCACAATAGAATAAAGTTGGAAATTAATAATGGGAGGAAAAAGTAGAAATTCAAAAATATATGGAGATTCAACCATACATTTAAATACTTAGTGTTTCAAAGGAGAAATTGCAAGATATAGCTCAGCAGTGCTGAGAGGGAAATTGATAGCTCTAAATGCTTATATTAAAAGTGAGAAAGAGTTACAATCAAAGACCTAACTGGACACCTGGAGGAACTAGGAAAAGAACAGCAAACTAATCCAAAAGCAGGCAGAAGGAAAGAAACAATAAGGATTAAAGCAGAAATAAAATATAGAATTAAAATCAATACAGTAAATCAATAGAACCAAAAGCACATTCTTTGAGAAGATCAAAAAAATTGATAAATTCTCAGCTAGACTAAAAATAAAAGAAAGAAGATGCAAATAAATAAAATCAGAAATGAGAAAGGGGACATGATTACTGACAACAAAAATAAACAAGATGATAAAAGGATACTGTTAACAGTTGTACACCAAAAAAGTTGACAATATTGATGAAATGGACAAATTCCTAGAAACACATAAGCAACCCACACTGACCCCAGAAAAAAATTGAAGACCTCAACAAACCAACCAAAAGTAACGAAATTGATAGAGTCATCAACAACCTCCCCCGAATGAAAGCCCTTTACCAGATGTCTCCTCAAGAGATTTCTACAAATTATTTAAAGAAGCTTTAATACCAATCTTCCTCAAACTCTTCCTAAAATTTGAGCAAAATGGAATGGTAACAAACTCATTCAATGAAGCCAACATCACTTTAATACCAAAGTCACACAGAGATATTATGAAAAAGGAAAATTATAGACCAGTTTCTCTAATAAATGAAGATGAAAAATCCTCAACAAAAATATTTTGTAACTGAATTCCAAAGCACATTAGAAAATTATTCATCATGAAGAAATGGGTTTTATACCTGGAATGAAAGAGTGGTTCTATATAAGATAGTCAATCCGTGTAATATACCAAAATAATAAAATGAAGATGAAAAAATCACAAGATCATCTCATTTGATGCAGAAAAGGCGTAGACAAAATTCCACATCCCTTCTTTGTGAAAACACTCTGAAAGAAAGGAATAGCAGGAAAATTTCTCCATATGATAAAGTGCATATTGGAAAATCCCATGAAAAATATTGCAATCACTGGTGGATGACTGAAAGCTTTCCCACTGAGATTGGGAAAAAGAAGACAAGGATACACCTTGTCTCCACTGTTATTCAATATTGTGGTAGAAGTTCTAGCTAGAGTAATTAGGCAAGAAAAACAAATACTAAAGGAAGAAGTAAAATTTTTGCTTTTCATGGATGATATATATAGAAAATCCATTAAAATCTACAACAAAACAACAGAAATAATAGGCTATTTCAGCAAAGTGACTTGATGCTTAATATGCAAAGAACCAATAGATTTACTATACACTACTAATGAGCAAAACTGAGGAAAAAGAACAAAATTCCTTTTAAAATAGCAACTGAAAGAATCAAATATTTAGGAACAAACTTAAACAAGGACATAAAGGGCCTGTATTCAGTGACTTAATATTGTTAAAAGAAACTAAAGGAGACGTACATAAATGGAAGGACATTTTCTATTAATGGGTTGGGAGACTGAATATCATTAAGATATCAGTTGTACTCATACTGATCTATAGATTTAATGCAATCCAATAAAATTTCCAAAACTTTCTTTGTAGAATTGAAAATGCCAATTATCAAATTTATCCAGGAAGGAAAAGAGCCCTGAATAGCCAAAAATATCTATAAAAAGAAGAATGAATTTGGAAGACACACACTCCAAGTCTTGAAAGTATATTATTTAGGTATATTATTTAGAGTGTATACTTGCATAATGATTGATGGAATCATAACAAAAGTTCAAAAATAGACCCTCATATCTCTGGCCAAGTGTTTTTTAACAAGACTATCAAACCAACCCAACTGTGTCAGAACAGTCTATTCAACACATTGTGCTGGGAAAAGTGGATATCCAATATCCATATCTCAAAGAAAGAAAGAGGACCCTTATCTTAAAACTTATACAAAAATAACCTCAAAAATAGGTCAAGAAGCTAATTCTAAAATCTCTAACCATAAAACTCCTAGAAGAAAACATAGTGAAACATTTCCAAGTTCTTGTGGTAGGTGGTGGTTTTTTGTACTCCACCCAAAGCATAATCAATGAAAGAAAAATAGTTATATTGGACTTCCTCAAAATTAAACACTTTTGCTTTCCAGGAGATTTTGTTAAGGGGGAAAGGCAGCCTATATCACAGAAGAAAATCTTTAGAAACCACATATCCAACAAAGGTTTTATATGCTTGTTATATAAAGAGGTTATAAAAGGACAGAAAGACAAGCAACCTAATTAAAATATGGGCAAAAGACTTGAATAGACATTTTGGCAGTGAGGAAATATGATTGACCTAAAAGCACATGATAAGATGCTCAACATCACTAGCTATTAGGGCAATACAGATCAAAACTAAAGTAAGATACCATTTCATGACTTACACAATGGCAGCCTGAAGGAAACAGAACTATGGGTGTTGTAGAGTTGTGGAGAAATAGTAACACTCCTTTACTGTTTATGGGATTATAAAACTGTATCTTCTGTGCGGGACAGTTTAGTGGATCCTCAGGAAGCTAAATTTAGAACTGCCTTATAACTTAGCAATCCTGCTAGTAGCTATATATCCGGAAGGACTAAAAGCATGAATGCTAATAGTTATTTCCACACCAATTTCCATAGCCATATTACTCGCATTTGCTAAAAGACAGAAATAACCTAAGTGATCATCATCTTACCATGTATAAAGGAAATGTGAAATATACCCATGATGTTACACATTCAACCATAAGTAGAAAGAACTGGGAAATACATGACAACATGGATGAACCCTGAGGATATTATGTTGAGTGAAATAAACAAAAAATGAATATTGTATGTTCTCATTGACAGGATCTAAATATCATTAGTGAGCTTAAGGAATTAAATTATAGAGTATAGGTTGCCAGGAGGCAGAATGTTGGTTATGAAGGGTGAGATGATACTAAATGAATGTAGAATGCACATAAGGTTGATTGTAAATTATGTTGTAATGAGTAGAATTGATAGTGACACATTATAATGAGTATAACAAACATTCCTGATTTATAAATGGGATTGTGGTTGAAAGGAGTAGTCTAGGGAGGTTAATGTTGATTGAAAGACACCTAGAAGATAATCCAGGGGATGTATAACAGTGATTTTGTTGGTAAATGAGGATGGTGGTTAGTAATATAAATACAAGGATGTTTTTCTACTATATGGTGCTAAGGTCATGGTGACACATGGGGAATACCACTAATATCACTTAGAGATTATAGCTACCTATAATATTTTAGCAACAGCAAAAAAGGTACTAGATCAATGCTAAAGGTGAAAAATATTATACAGGGTTTAAAAATCAAAACAGAAGTTCAGAAACAGACCCCCATATTTATAGGTAGAAGTGTTTTTTACAAGACTGTCAAACCAACCCAGCTGTGTCAGAATAGTCTATTCAACAAATGGTGCTGGGAAAAATGGATATCCATATGTAAAAGAAATAAAGAGGACCATTATATCACAACTTATATAAAAAGTACCTCAAAAATATGTCAAGGAACTAATTCTAAAATCTATAACCATAAAACTTCTAGAAGAAAATAGATTTTAGAATATGAGATATGAATATGATTAAGCACTTTTTTCTTCATTGTCTTCATTAACAAGGGGACTTTGGTCTTGCCAACCAGTCTATTTATTTATCTTTTGGAACCCTAGAGAAACAATTGTTTGCTCTTAGAATTAAATATGATAAGTAAGCCTGGATAGAATTTTTTTAGAATAGTGCTTCCATAATTTATTGACCTGCTTTTTGTCTCTTTTATTTTTTGAAGTTGAAATGAAGTTTAAAAAATCAGGGTGTTAGGCCCAGGGCACCCATCCTGCACCTTCTCTTCATCCTGCTTCTCAGCTTCTCCCCCTCTCCCTGTAGCTGTGTATTCCTAAATGATATGAAGCCAAAGCTCCTCTCCCTCTTTCCTCCCAGGTTCCTTCCTAAACATTCAGGTCTGATAGTAGCAACCCTTGTCTGAGGGACACAGATGGTACTACAAAGCCTATATTGTAGTAGAAGAGAAGCCGGGTGTATGTGGTATCAAAGGCCAGGACACGAGAACTCTGAGAAGGAAGATGATTTATTTCAACCCACCAGACTCCACGGACTCCTGTCCTAAAAAAACCTGAACCCCAAATAGAATTTTTGGGTCCCTTTTATACAGAGGAAATGAGTGGAGAGTCAAAAGGTGCTTGTATGCGAAAGGACTTTTTGTTAGTTTCTTCAAGTGTTTTATCTGATTATTAGATAAGCTATTTCCTCCAGGTAAGGCTGACTTAACACATATCCCCCACATTCCAGGTAGGCTTTTAGCATGAGTCCCCCACATTCCAGATGGACTTGAAACATTTGGCTTGCATCCTCCCTGAATATCCAAAGCCTATAGAGTTTATACTTCTCAATTGGCTTTCTAGGCATTTTGGATATAAAATAAGTTTGAATTTATACACAGGTTATATTAATATGAGTTATCTTGCCCTTACCTTAAAACTGCAAACCTACCATAAACCATCACAAACTAGCCTCTTTGTAGTATAGCCCCCAAAAGAGTTATAAATACAACCCCGTTCCCTTCCTTGGCTGCTGCAGTCTGTTCTGACTCAGCCCTACTGCTGAGCACTCTCTCCCTCTCATTAAAGGCTTTGCTTAAACTGATTTCAGCTCCTGGTCTGATTTCTAAGACAACTCCCTCTTTCTGCTTCCCCCGGAACCTAAAGAGGGTGACGTCATCAACACAGCGACGGAAGTATCCCCTGAAAAAAACTTCAGAGATACCATTCCATGACTACAAGGGCAGATTCTGGAGCTCTGCAGGATGGCGGAAGCTAGAAAAGGACTCCACAAACACTGAATTGAAGAAAGGTAAAATGTCAGGTGGGAAAATTCTATCCAGCCTTGCCAGTCCTCTTCCCTTCCCTCTCAATGGGCCGCTTGTAATGCCTGGGAGTTCTCCAGAGGCGCCAGCAGCATGAGTCCCTCTCACTGAAGAAAATGATTTTAGAAGAACTCACAGCAGTGAGTTAGAACCCCACGCATATCCAGGCACATAGACCCAAGTCAATCCACAGAGACCCAGGGTGGAAAACAAGCCTCTAAGGACTTTTGAAAACGAAGGGCCTCTGGGTGGAGGGCGGGGAGTGAAAACAGGGCAGAATGGCCGTGGTTAAGTGGTGCACTCTTGCCATCTAATCAGTGTTACTGGGATGCTAAATGCAGAATTGATTTCTCTGGAGGGACCCACCTTACTGAAGTAACGCCATCTGACTCCCAGAGACAGGATAACCTAGTAAGGAAGAAACCTGAGACAGAAACGTCTGATGGAGAAAATAGTGGGGAGGGTTAAACTGAATTGCTGTGTGATGGGAGGGTCGCAGAAATAAAATGTGTAAGGAAAATGGGGTACTGAGTGAGGAAGAGAATTTAAACAAATCACAGGAACTGGGGACAGAATTCTGCACAAAAATAAACAGAACTGAGTCAAGTTTCCTGCTGAAGGCAGAGATGGAAGAAGCTGGCAAGTTAAGGCAGGTTGTGCTCATGTTTCAGATTCTGGGAAAATGAAAACTTACAGGAGATAGGACTTTAGTTAAGCTTCAGTTTGCTGGTAGAGGGCTTAGTATGAGGGAAACCAGCCTGGGTATAAATTAATTTCTTTAACAGTTTCCCCAGTTTGATCTGACTCTCAACTATTGATCAAAATTTAAGGTGTTGAACCCATTTTCAGTTACTAAGGTCTTAGAGTAGTACTTACAGGTTATTTTCATGTTAGGCACATAGTCATGATGATGTCAATTTTTCCTTGTTTATCATTTTTATGTGACTCCAGACATAAAGAAATCATTTGCTGCTTCACAAGTGGCTGGTGATATGCATTCAAAACTTTTGAAGGCAAACAGTGCACCAGGGAGAATAAAATGAGTGCTATGATTGAAAAAATGCCCAAATGCCCACCTCATAGTATGCTCCTAAGCCCAGGGCCCATGATTTGAACCAACTAAAAGCAAAAACAAATCAGGGCCCTGAGGAAGGCCTTACCTGTTTAAACCATGTGGCATGTTTTAATTTTTTAATGCTATTGAGTTATCTGTGGAACAGCTTCCATAGAAGTGTTTACTCGAGTAGAGCAGGTGCTGTTGGTAATGGTGAAAATGCTTCCTCGTTCTTCTAAGTAATCACATTTGGCAGTGTTATTGTCTAAAACAAGTTAAGCAAGTAAATCTAATGACTTATTTTGCTGCAATAGCTCTAGTAGTAGATTTAGTAATTTCTCCTATTGTAATTGATAAATATCCAATCCTGTTTTCAGCTGGGTTAATCATAAGGCAAGGTAGCAACAATCTGCCAAAAGAGGCAAAACCAGAATCATTAACTCCCTGGGTTTATCCTGTTTTGCTTGAGAATGTAGATTGAGGGCAGTAGTCCAGTGAGAAGTTTTAGATTTATTATAAACTTTTAAGGGGCTGTGAGGAGACCAAGTGTACATTGCCCAGGTATTTACCAGCTATTAAGGCAATTTACTGCCAGGCAAATAGCCTATAAAATTTCCACAATAAAAGTGTTGCCTGGCAGAACAATGTCAGTACAGCCAAAGTGATCTTGTTTATAGATCCATTACTAGGAATGCTGTCACTTGTCCTTTGCATCCAAGGTTCTGTGGTATTCAGAGTATAAATGAGTAGCTGACCAAAATTTACTTGAGTTGTGAATGTTTTGCAGATCCAGTAACTTAAACATGAAAGTGGACATGCATTATTACAGTAACTTGTAGTTCATGGAAGCATATGGACTATTTTAGTACAGTTTTCATGCTCTTCTATGATGTGTTTAATATCTAGACCAGTTGTATCTATAGTGTGATTGATACTGTGCAAAAGCAGGCTCTTTCTTCCCAATTCACTTTATTATTTTTTTAACCAAAGAGTAATATTTATTTTTAAAAATTATTATTTGTTGTTATCTTTTTATTTTAAAGATACATAAATCACACAAAATGTTACAATAAAAAATATGAGGTTCCCCTATTTCCCACTCCCCACAACCCCCACTCCTCCCACATTGACAACTTCTTTCATTAGTGTGGTATATTCATCACATTTGATGAGTACCTTTTGGAGCATTGCTAAACAGCATGGATTATAGTCTGTGTTGTAGTTTATACTCTCTCCAAGTCCATTCAGTGGGTTATGGCAGGATATATAATGTACTATCCCTGCAGTACAATCCAAGACAATGCCAAGTCCTGAAAATGCCCCAATAGCACACCACTTTTTTCCTCTTCCTGTCTTCAGCAACTCCCATGGCCACCATCTCCACATCAATGATATAATGGCTTCCATTGCTAGAGTCACAATAATTCTATAGTAGAATACCAGTAAGTCCACTCTAATCCATATTTTATTCCTCCATCCTGAGGACACTGAATGGTGATGTCCATTCCACCTCTAAATTGAGAGGGGGCTTAGATCCTACATGGCTGATGGATGGAATTCTGCTTACAGCTGTAGACTATCTTGGTTCCCTGGTGTGGTGGTTGGCCATCCTCACCACCCTATCAGCAACCTGGGTAAGCCAACTGAACAAGAGAGTCAGTGTTGCAACTCTGCTGCAGCTCAAGGCCTAGCTGACACATGGGCAGTCCAGAGATTCAAGCCTCCTGAGCATATACTATTCCCAGCACCAACCACAGGTTCAGTAAGAGTGACAGAATAGGCATGCATAGAAAGATCACATCTGAGTCCAACTCTATTACACACAAGAGCACAAATTCCAAAGTAGGGCCCACTGACAAGGCACCGAACTCCAGAGCTATCTGTTATGACTGTAGGGCCTATGTGTCTTCATAGTTCTCAGGAGAACCAGGATTGTATCTACTTTGGCTGTCTCTGAGATTCTGCTGAGCTGTGCATAAGTGACCTCCCAACTCATTTTGAAGTCTCTTAGTCATATAAACTCATTTGTTTTTACTGTTTCCTCCTTTTATTCAAGGACTTTTTCTAGTTGCATCACCATCTGGTACTTAGTAATAATTGCTTGGCAAGAGGGAGGCTCACCCCCAGGAGTTATGACCCATACTGTGGGGAAGGTAATGCAATTGCATGCTGAGTTTGACTTGGAGAGTGGCCACATTTGAGCAACATGGAGGTTCTCTGGAAGTAACGCTTAGGCACCCTGCAACTCTAGGCCAAGTTGAAAACTCAAGCACATAGGTTCATAAGCATAGTCATCAGTATCAAGGGCCCATCATTGGACCATCTTCTTCTCTGGTCTTTGCCCTTGTACTTGGGAGACTGTTGCTACTCCATTGGGGAGTGCAGTGGAGTTTCCCAGAATGGGAACTCAGCACTCCCTCGGTTGTCATGTGACACTCTACCATGTATGTCAGTACCCAATAAACATCTGAACATATCTATATAATCTATATTCATGCCCTGGAGAACTTTCTCCCACCCCTTCAATGACACCCCACGTCAGTGCTCCTTCCCTGCTATAGATGAACCCCTCTATTCCAAAACCTCTTCAAAGATGAAGTCTAATATATTGCCAAATTAAATTAATAAGAAAATGCAATAGTAATGATATGTTTAAAGATTAGAAATAGAATACATAATAATTTAGAAAAACTAAAATAAGGTAGAAAATAAATTGGGGTATTAAAAATGAAAAATATAAAAAAATTTTTGGAGTTTTGCATTTCATCACTGTAATTTGTGTTGCCTTATATGTGCAGTGGCAAGGCAGTCTCTTCCATTACTTCCTCAGTGTCTACATCCTCTTTTTTTTATGTCTTCAAAAAAGTTTTAGGACACAGTAAAGTCACATAGAAAATATAGGGAACTCCCATATACCCAACATCAAACCCTTTTCCCCCTTCTCCATACAATATTAACATACGGGATAATATGGATATTTATTTTTTAATACTTTTTGGGCAGTTCTCACATAAAATGTCCTAATATAAAAATTCATTAAAAAAGCAAATAAAATCAAGGAAAAGACCCAAAATGTTAAGGTTTTATTTAAAAAGATTTTTTTTTGTCATAAAAATGCTATTACAACCTTAGTGTAGCTGGTAGCCATGGGTAGTTAGCACTCACCTGTCAGTTAGCCATGCTACAGCAATTCTTGGATGAAAATCTAACAATGCTTACAATTTTGTTGGTGTGAGGCCCCCATGCTTGGTGGTAGATTTCTCTGCTGGACTAAATGGAAGATGGTAGAATGCCACAGAAATTATTCTTTGGCTCTTTAAAGACCAATTCCTGAGACACTGGTTTTCTAAGAGAGAAGAATTTCTTTGCTAGTCTAACAAAGAGGTCATTTGTGCAAGGGCCCAAAAATCTGCCTTCCAGATTTTGAGGGGTTTAGAGTTGTTATGGGTTCCAACAGGGGTGGGTAGAGTGGTTACCATCACCATATAAATGTTCACAAGGGTGAGTGTAATTTTCAAATAACCATAAACAAACCAAAGATCAGACTATAATAACCATCCAAATAGTAAGCTTACACAAGGGTGAGCCTAGCTTTGAAATAACTAAACAAATGTAAGGTCAGACTATAATAACCATCACAACAGTAAGTATACACAAAGAAAAGCCAAGTTTCAAGTAACCATAAATAAGGGTGAGGCTGAGCTAGCCAAATTCATTAATTTCAGGTATTATTTTTTTGGTTATTCTATATTATACTAAAAAAAGGAAAAATGCATTTATATAACAATTCAGTAACCATAAACTTTTGTTATAATTCTTAATTCTTAGCTATAAGTTTATAGGTCTAAGAAAGCTTAAAGCAGAGTAAAGAGGACCATGGGTCTAGTATTCATATTTAATATAAAACAAATATGCAGTTTGATCCAAAGAGACATGTGATGGTTAGGCTAATGCCCTAATAGTTTATTTTGGACAAGAAAGAAATTTGGTATAGGTGGACAATGAGAACCCCTGAGATGTGCATCAGTCAGGGTTTGTGGTGACAAATCCAACAGCCTGTGATGTTACTTCCCTTTGAAATGTCCTTGGAGAAGCATAAAATGGTATTGTGTTTCCAGGCCAGTGCAAGGATAAAGCATAGAAAAACATAAGCATTATAAGTGTTATTTAAAGTCTTTTTGAGATCTCATTTATGTGAGCACTTGGGAATAAGTAGTCTACCACATTACATTGTCTGCTTCACTTCCAGGCTAGTTTATTTTAAAGTTTCCAGACTTAGAACAAGTCCAGGAGTCTGATGGAACCTTTCTTAGTTGAGTGATGTGGACCTATAGCTCAATACCCTGTCATTAAGATGCATTGTCAGAAATTAGTCGTAATTAGCAGGGTTCATTTTAATGAAGATCTGGGCTGCCTTTTGTCTGTGTCATTTCCAGTAGACCCATTATCCTGGTGTCAGATTATGATTA
This sequence comes from Dasypus novemcinctus, assembly GCF_030445035.2. Classification (NCBI taxonomy): domain Eukaryota; kingdom Metazoa; phylum Chordata; class Mammalia; order Cingulata; family Dasypodidae; genus Dasypus; species Dasypus novemcinctus. Next base: position 64,286,300 of record NC_080697.1, read on the forward strand.
ATGGGGTGTCTGTCATGTGGGACAGGAAAAGTGTCCTTTACCCATTGAAGATAATCTTTGACATAAGGTCTTTAGGATTTACAAAGTGTGTTATATCACAATGTGACAACAAGTTATCAGTCCTCAATTTTATTCACAAGGACAGGTCTGCTATGAACTATCTCATATGGGAAGAGTTTGCATTCACCAAAGGGAATGGTATGATTACACATGAGGGCAAAAAGTAAAATTTGGTTCAATTAATTCACAAACAGCTTTAACTTAAGTTTATACTAACAGATCTTTTAGTAGTGGCTGTTTTCACATGAAAGTATGTAAGAACATTTTAAGAAATATTCAGGCTCAGTTCTTTTTATACATGTAGCTATCTTAATGATGGCAACCATAGTTGGGAATAAAATGGCAGAAAGGAGATAATTGTCCACAATTTTCAACTGGAGTTCCAGAACAGTTAGGAACAGTCTTTGTTTCCATTGCATGCTGAAGTCATGAATTGAAGCAAAAGCATATCTGTTATCACTACAGATGTTAGAATTTCCTTCACATGAAAGGAAGGTTTGGATAAGATCATAGGCCTCCTCCTCTATGGCAGAAAAAAATTATGGAAGTCTACATTATTCAGTCAGTAAGTAGTAACCACATAGCCAGCTTGGAATGTATCATGAAAATTTCTAGCATAAGAAGCATTAACAACAAAATGACATCTGGATTGATCATAAGAGCATTAATGGAGTTGTTAATTTTGAAGTTAACAGTTTACAGTCAAGGGAACACCATCAGATAAAAGTAGCGGAGTAGCAGGGTTAAGAGCATTGCAGCATTTTAGGTGAAGGTCAAGAGGTAAAGTAAAAGGAACTCATAAGACAGTTTTATGAAGGAAAAATATTAGTTATACTCAGTTTAGTTTGCTGAGGCTTTAACTAATTCAGCAGCTTCTGCTATAGCTTTAACACAATTTGGATTAGCACAGGCAACTGCATCAAGGTGCAGACTCTAAAAAGCGATAGATTTGCAATTTCCTCTGTGTCCTTGAGTTAACATTCCTAAGACTTGGTTATATAACCATTAACTCCAATTAGTTCCTGTTAACAAGGAGGACAGACCCTGATATAATGATGCAAATATTTGTATTACCATAATACAATTATTATTAGGTATTACATAAGGCCATAAATAGAATATTCCATAAGAGTTTTCAAACTCTGGTGGGATCAGCATAAAGAAAGAATAAAATATGCATGCTTCATGAATTATATATAGCTTAATCCCTTGTATCTAGAAAATAGAACATAAAATATTAGCAATAATCCAAACAAAACTGTCATCATTCTTTATCAGTTCATTTAGCCTTAGGCAATTAATCCTTCTTTCATGTGATCTGTTATCAATCTCATGAATTTATCAACTTCTTCACTAAAATTCTGGATATCTTGACTCAGTACAGTGGTATGCTCTCATAGTTATTTTAAATATGTCATTAGAATTTTGTGCCTCAGAGAGGTTGACATAGCCCTTTCTGTAGGTCTCTGAGACAATCTTTTGTTCGTAACACACTGGCCTGTAGTTGATTGTGTTTTCATGGATGCACCTGAGCAAAAATTATTTGTAGATGATGAAAAGTCCTAAAATGTCCATAGTTAATTTATTGCTGTTGTACAAAAGTGAATTATCAGATGAGAGTTCAAGAAATATTATTTTAAGAACAAGTGAACTTATGACTAGTAATACTGTTGTCCAATATCAGATATATCAGTACTTGGACAGCTCCTGGACATCAAGGTTATTGACAAGTCTTGAAGAACTTCATATAATTTCTGAAATGTTTATATTAACAATTTATCTTATACATTTAACCAACAGAAAATTACAAAATCCTTTTTAATTTGATAACACTTCCTTTGCAACTAGCATATCAAATAAAACTAGTTTTAACACTTCTCTTTTTACAATGTAAAAGAAAAAATCCTTTTGTCATTTTCCATTTGGTCTCTGGAAAATCCCAAGAGACACAACCAATCCAATGTCCACAGAGAAAATGTGGCATTGGTGTGGGAAGGGTGGCCATGGTGGCTGCTGGGTGCGGGGAATGGGAGGAAGAGATGAGATGGGGAGGCATTTTCGGGAGTTGGAGTTGTCCTGGGTGGTGCTTCATGGACAACTACAGGACATTGTAGATCCCCCCAGGGCCCACTGGATGGAACGTGGGAGAGCGTGGGCTATGATGTGGACCATTGACTATGGGGTGCAGCGATGCCCAGAGATGTACTTACCAGGTGCAATGGATGTGTCATGATGACGGAAGAGAGTGATGCTGTGGGGGGAGTGGGGGGTGGGGGCAATGGGGTTGAATGGGACTTCATATTTTTTTAATGTAATATTTTTTTAAAAAATGAATAAAAAAAAGAGAGAGAAAAAAAGAAAATCCCAAGAGTTTGAGTTCAAGAAAGTATCACCTATAGTTCAATTTTTGTAAGAAATATGTCAAAAGTTGTCACATTTTAACATTTTATTAAACAGGATCATGTGAAATATTTAGTTCCCTACTTAAAGTGACAACAAAAGATTTTAAAAGTGAGGAGAAGATATAGCATGATGGTAAAAAAAAAATTATTTCAAAAGTAAAATGACTTGTTCTCTTAAACAATAAAGGAAAAGATCAATATAAAGCACAGGATTTTTTTTTGGATAAAATACAAAATCTTTGCTTTCTAAGCAAGTTGCTCAGATATTTTAGAACAGCCTTTTTAAAATTCTTATTAAGAGCAGATGAATTATCCAAGAATACTTTGTCATTTTAACAGAAAGAAAACTGAATACTTTTGCGTGGGGACACTGTCTGATAAGAAAACTCTTAAAAAGCTTATAAACCTATCAATTCTTTTTTGTTTGATTTTTGTTTTTTGTTTGTTTTTCTTTTTATTTTCTTTTAAATGTTACATTAAAAAATATGAGGTCCCCACTTGACCATGATAAATAAAATCTCTTTTCTGTAAACTTTCTACAACTTTCTATATTCAGGATTGTCCTACATATTATTGTTTCTCATTTTATAACAACATGTCATTTTACCTTAAGGCACAACTCTTCTCCTTTCTTTTAACAAAATACATCCTGCATACTTTACATATTTAAGTTATAAAAAGCTCTTGCAGACTGTCTTTAACACAACATCCTTCTGAACACAGTTTACACTTTTGATCATCTTAAGGATCTAGTAGATATAATGCTTGATTATTTGATTAGAAAACTATAAATTTAGGAAGAACAAACCCAAATAGAATAAAATTATCCTTAATTATACTTGTATTGATAATTCCAAAGATATAGTTATTTTTATTTAACTAATGATATTAAATCAGTCTCCTTTGCCTTGTTTTTACCTGCATTGTGAAAACTTTGATTTTCTTGAAATATTTGGATTCTTCTATGAATACTCTGTTTTCACTGAAAATACTGTTAGTTTATTTTCCTTAATTTCTGGAACAATTGGAGAATTAATTTATATTTTTAAGTGCTTATTTTATATATCTGCCAACTTGAACAGAGATCCTTTGAAGGAATTTCAGAAGTTAATTTGGTAATACCATTTAGAGGTAGGAAAGTATTATACATCAAACATACAGATGGACATAAATAGAGAGCTTATAACTTCAATTAAAAATAAATTATCCATTTGTCAAATGCAAAATCATAGAAATAAATATAGAAATCCCATGAGCTTACACTTTCTCATTTGTCTTTTGCAAAGCATCCTTTAATGAAACTATTGCCAAGTCTTGTAATATCTAAGTAAATTGTGAGTACTAATTAAAGTGGACATTCCATTCAGCTGTTTAATTTTAGAGCTCTTCTTCTGAATTGATGAGTAATTTTGTCTAATTGGGTGATCCCTAGAGCAGGCCCTGAAATTCCAGGTTGTCTTTCATGAGATTTTGCTATTTGTTAGATTGACACAGCTTCCAGTCCCATAAACTTTGAATATGTAATATGCCAGAGTGTAGGGAATCAAAGTTTTCAGATAAATATGAGGATCCCCCTTTATTATTTTACTTCTTATCTTGTGTACAGAACAAAGAAACCAATTGTTGCACATATGAAACTGGTATACCAAAAGGCTAGGAACTCAGTCCAAGCTCAAAATTTGGACTCTGATCATTAAGATTGACCCACTAATCTTTGGATTGAGAGCTAGCAAATCAGAGAGCTCAAATGCAAAAATAGTGGAGCTCAGATCTGAAAGGAACTCATCATTGAACCTTGGAAATGGTGGAGAGTAAAGAAAGCACAAAGGATTTAACAGCCCATTTTGCCTGTCTTCTTGCCTCCAGTGTTATTAGTAATCACCATTGGTTCCTGTCCTCATATCCAAAATTGCCAAAAGTAAAACCACCAAAAATCCAAAGGAAATGAACTTTTTGTCTCTCACAGCTTTTAAAGCTCTTCATGAAGCTGATAATATACAAGCCATACAATGGAAAGTGTTCTTAAGAGTGAGAGCAATAAGCATTCTATAGGCAGAATAAGATAGTCTTAAAGAAAATAATCTTATTGATTGGCACAGGATAGTTTTCCTACCTTGGCTTAACCTTGACTATGAGGAACTAAACTACAGAAGAAGGGAGCTGTTGCTTTATGATTGGTTGTTCCCAAGATTCAGTATCGGGGACAGAAGAACTTACAGAGATAGGAACTTAGGTAAGCTTAGGTTTCCTGACATAGGGCTTAGCATGGGAGGCTACATCTCAGTCCAATGTACTCTATTTAACATCATTTAGGCCTGCATCTCTTTTTGTTTTAACAATAAAAGTCCTTCCTACTTTCTCAAAAGTAGAATAATTTCCACAATTATTCAACAAAGTATACATTAAGGAAGTACACACCAAAAGAAAAAAAAAACTACCTTTAAAGAACTCATGGACCCATGCTATAAATGTTTCATGTAATAGGATGGTTGCAAACATCAGAACTTTGAAAGGGATGAACAATATTCCCTATTCAAAAGAAAATAAATCCAGAAAATAATGGAAAATAAAAACATGAAAAATATAATCTATGAACTGAAGATAAGGGTGAAAATTCTTCTAAATAACCTTGGCACACATAATAAACATACATTAGGAAAACCAATACTAATTGTTGAATATTTTACATATTACCAGAGTCATAAACCTAGACCAATATTCCTGAGATAATTATTGGTCTTGTATTAGGTCAAATACTTATATAAATTAAAATACCTAAATGATATAAATACCTACCATAACAAGTTAAAAGAAATAAAAGTAACCATTACTGGTATACATATGGAAGAGAATTAATAGAGAAGAAAAAAATAAATCATTTATAACTGGAAAAAAATAGAAGAAATACCTGTGCCTATTTTTATTTCTGCAATGAAGATAGTGTTCTATATCTGCACACTCCCTTACAGCAGCTGATAGCCACATACAGTTATTGGGCATGACATTTGGCTAGTGCTGAATTTTAGCACTAGCTCTGAATTTTTAGTGGTATTTAATTAAATTTAATAGTCATATATGGTTATTGCTTACAGTAATGAAAAGTAAAGACCTAGAACCTTGAACAATGTAATTAAAAGTAATGAAATAGATTTGAAAGAAAAATGAATACAAAAGTAGTAAAAAATTAGCAATGAGAATGGTGAGGCAAAAGTTGATACAATAAAATGGAAGAGAGTTTTTTGGTTTAAAAATTTCTGAATATAGTCAGGACTTATAAAATATAAGTAAATGAGGTCTGCTCACATTTACTATTTGGAGACTTCACCAGAGCCCCAAAATTGGAAGATGTGATTTAGTCAGCTAGGTTCTGAATCAGGTTCAAAAATAAAGCATGACTTTTATAATTTTTTTTGGTGTTCAGTTGTTCATAGTATCATCTTATAATTTTTTAATTTCTATAGTCAGTAGTTATATACAATTTCATTTCTAACTTTAGTTATTCATGTTTTTCTTTTCATTGTCACTGTAGCTAAAGTTTTGGCAATTTTATTGTCAGAGAACCAACTTTTGGTTTTGTTTTTTCTGTATTATTTCCTCTCTTCTCTATTTTATGCATGTTCATTTTAATCCTTATTATTTCCTTCCTTCTCATAACATTGGGCTTAGTTTTCTTTTCTTTCCATAGTTCTTCAAGATATAAGGTTAAGTTTTTGGTTACTGAATTAAAGTTTTTCTTATTAAAAGTAACTGTTTATATATATATAAATTATCCTCTGAACATGCCTTTAATTTCATCCCATAAGTTTTAGTATATTGTCATGGTTTTAGTTTATCTCAAAGTATTTTTTAACTTCCTCATGATTTTTTTGAATCATTGATTGCTCAAAAATGTTGATTTTTGTGTATTTGTGAGTTTTCCAGGTTTCTTTCTGGAATTGAATTTTATTTTTATTCCATTATTGTTCAAGAATATATTTAATTTTTAAAAATTTTTAGACATTTTTATGCCCAGATATATGGTCTACCCTGTAGAATATCCCAGGTACACTTGAAAAGAATGTACATTCTGCTACTGTTGTTTGACATGACTTGTATATATCTTACAAGGTCAAAGTGGTTATTAGTGTTCATTTCCATTGCTTTAGGATTTGTGAGGTAACATAGGAGTTTCTTCCCTCTAAAAGTTCATTAATGACTTATCTATGAAGTCCTTTATTGCTGGTAGACTTTACACCAACATCCAAGATGGCTTTCTTTCCAATTCTGACCTAAATATAACAATTTTTAAAACTTTCTTGAATATTCAAGTCCAGTACTAGTGCCTATCTAAAGCTTAACAGAACCTCTGTGTTCTACCAAAGTCTGTACCACTGTAAAATACACTTCTTGACTACATCCTCCATTACACAATGAACTCTAAGTGGTCAGGAGTCTAGCTTGTCTGTTTTATCTTTCATCATCAAAGTTTAGTGTATGAAGAGGCTCAGAAATGATGACAGAATGATAGACACTGATTTGGGCATTTGTTATTACTAAAGCCCAAGTATTGGGATTAATATTGATGGAAACCACTTGCGAGGGAAGTAATTTAAGAGTTATGAAGAAGTAACGAACCAAGGAATGTTGGGCATTAATGTGGATGTACATGGGGGCTACCCATATACTTAAACTGAGTCAGTTTCAAGGATGATTGAATAAAAACTATCTGTTCATTGACCCAAACCCTTTCACAGAAACCCAAAATGAGATTGGTAATGGTGGGGTAAAAAAGAATATGTATTCCTAACTGTATAAATTTATAAATACTTACATTCCTTGTTTTCAAAATAAAAATCATTTAATATAGAATTTTATTAATAGCACTGATAATAAATTTTCATCAGGAAGTCATTTATTTGTATACAAGTTTAAAAGGTATATTTTTGTCCTAAGCCCTTTAGGGGCCTATTAGATTATTTCAAAGGATTCCCTTTTCCATTTTGCCAAAATAATTTTTGTGTTTCCTATCAAATTTATGATGAATATTTGCTGGATTACTTAGTTTAAATAATGGCATCTATTTTTAGTTATCTTAATAATATCATATTTTCTGATATCAAAGATGGAAATACAGCCATAAAATCTGTCATTTTCTCAATTCATCCTGTGAGATTTCGATGTTGGTAGAATTATTCCTTCCAAGAATCAATGACATGGAGATGTATGATACTATTTAGAAACCTTGGAAGATTTTGAACAGTGCCCATTCCCTTTCTAAGAATGGGACTATTGTCTATGATTGGTATATAATCAATATTCAACTCTTTCTATACAATTCTGTTAAACTTGCATGCACAATTTTCTAAATTGATAAAATATTTTAGGACTCAAATTACACAGTTCTCATAGAGAAGACATGAGTGGGGCAGCAAATAGACACAGAGAACAGACAACCAGAGTGGCGGGGAAGAGGAGAGAAATAAATAAATAATTTTTTTTAAAAAAAAGACATGAGTGGGAAGACCCTGGGCACATAAAGAGCTTCAGAGCATGAAAAATAAGTATAAACAGTAATAGTTATAAAATATCAAAAGAAATATTATCATTATATATAACCACAAGGAAAATATATGAAAAATATATCCAGATAGAGATGACCAAAAGGTACAATAAAGAAAATCAAATAAATATGGAAGTTGGCATTAATAGAAGAATCAAGGGTCACAAAAATATATAACACTCACAAAGGCCAATTAACAAAATGGCAGAAGATAGTCCAACATTACCAGTAGTGCCTTTTTAAAAAAGATTTATTTATTTCTTTCCCCTCCTCACTCATTGTCTGCTCTGTGTCCATTTGCTGTGTGTTCTGTGTCCACTTGTATTTTCAGGTGGCACTGGGAAACTGTGTCTCTTTTTTGTTGTGTCATCTTGCTGTGTCAGCAATCCTTGTGTGTGGTGCCACTCTTGGGTGGGCTGTGCTTTTTTCAAGCAGGGTGGCTGTCCTTGTGGGGCACACTCATTGCATGTGGGCTCCCCTGCATGGGGATGCCCCTGTGTGGCTTGGCACTCTTTGCACACAGCAGCACTGTGC